>NC_140995.1:27401058-28005928 GCF_052327205.1 Somniosus microcephalus | reverse complement strand
TGTTAAATGAATGGAACACAAGCCTGCAGTCAGACACAGCTACTTTTCATTCCTTCGTGCATAGGAAGTGGGATATAATGATCACCCTGTCTGCCTGCTCATCATCTGCCTGACTGTCAATCCAGCTCTCTGTCCGTCTCTGATGTATTTCCTGAACCTCTGCTATATTCTGTTGGTGGCTTCCCAGAATAATCCTCCACAAACGCTTCTTTCTTTTCGAAATAGGGTTTGGACAGCCAAAAATCAGGAGGATGTTGGTGCTATCTGAATTCCAACTACAGAAATAGGATGCGTGGGCACTGTGAACTCCTGTTTAAAAAAACATCCAGACTGCTGCTAAAATCTCTGCAGCTATGTGATGGCCCAGTAAATCTCATTACTGTTATTAAGCACTCCCATTCTCATAGTGAGAGGTGGTTGAAAAGTAATAATGATCTTGTGCATATTCTGTACCACAGAGTTAAAGGTAGGCTGCTGTTCTGAAGGTCTTGATCTATTAGTCACAAAAATTTGTTTATCCTCTGTTCCACAGCAGGGGGAAAAATTCAGTATCGCCCCGTTTGGGGCGCCATTATCAGGCGTGCGCAAAATTTAGCGCCTGGCGCTAATTATCGCCTCCGACGGCAAACTTGGCTTTTATCGCCCCTGAAGGTTATTGGAGCGCTAAATCAGGCGCTTCACAGTCTTAAGGTGCAAATGCCGAGGAACGAGGCGCTACCTCAGAGCGTGGGCGAAGCAAGGAAGAGCAAATCAAAATGAACCTGCAAAGTGCTGCTCAGTACCCAAAACTCCTTCACACAGCATTGAATCTCTCCAGAACTCTCACTCTCTCTCTCTCTCTCAGAATGCGTGGTGCAAAAATGTCACCAACAAAAAAAGGCAGGAAGCGGTCGCCTTTAAATAGCGCTCCCCCAGTCCCTTTCTGACTGCAAATCGCTCCCCTCAACCTGTCATTGCTAGCGGCAGGCGGTAAGGCAGGGGGCGCCACTCAATATCCGGTCCGGGGTGCTACCGGGGCGTTGTGTGCTCGACTGACGTCACGATCTGCCGACGCAGGAGATCGTGCCGGTAGTGTTTAGCGCCGCCGCAAAATGTCCAGTTAATTTCGCGAGCGACGCAAACATCGCCGCGCCCGGGCGCTAATTGCTTTGTGCCCCATTAGCGCCCTCTTAAGGCACTAATGGGAGGCGCAAGCAACTGAATTTTATTGTCGAATCGTAATGTGAAATGAAATGCAAATTACCACAAACATTATTAATGCTGCATAATAATCTGAACTGGTGAAAGGTCTGGAACTCGCAGGTTTAATTCAGCAGTCAAGTACTGTAGTTCCAATGGAGTAAAACTATACAAGAATATAATTTTTAGTAACAAGAAAAGGCTTTAAGCCCAAGACGTCTGTCCCTTTTTCATAGACCAGCCCCACCTAGTGGTTTTCTCACCAAACCCCCCAATCCCTTCTTTTGTTCAGAGAACAGCGAATTGGGGCTGATTCATCGATCAGGGGCTCCTGGTGAGGAGTGGTGCTTGCAGGCAGCACTTATTTGGAAATGGATGGAAAATCAAGGGCTGGGCTCCTTCACACAAGCAGCCCTACTCTCGGATGAACCCATTAGAACCCCAACAGGGATTGAAAGCAGAAACTACAAACACTGAAATCTGAAATAAAAACAGAAAATTCTGGAAAGACACAAGTACTTTGAGGAGAAAAAAAAAGGCAATATTTCAGGTGTAACCACCTTTTATATAGAACACAGGAAGGTGAGTAGGTCATCCAGCCCATTAAACCTGCTCCACTGTATTGTTAGCTGGAGCAGCCAGCCATACCCAGTCTTCATTTGCTGCCTCTCTCTCTGATTATATCTCTCACAAATCTGTGTCAAGATCTTTTCCTATATTCATTTTTGTCAGCTAATCTCTATTTTAAAAAAAACCCTCCTTATTTTGGATTCCCCTCATAAAGTGAGGAGTCATTGGGCTGGATTTTACCAGCCTTGAGGAGGCGGGTCTGGAGGCAGGACTGCTGGGAAAATCAAAAAGAATGGGAGCGGGTTCCCAAACCGCTCCCAACCCACCTCCAACCAATCTTCCGGGGAGTCGGGTCCCCGGTTTTCACAGGGTCCTGACTCCCAGAGGTGGAAAGAGGATTACAGCCACTTAACTGCTTGTTAACAGGTAGTTAACAGGCAGTTAAGAGGCTTTTTCCCATTTTGAGACTTCTGCTGCAGGCTTCTCGACATCGGGATACCTCGCCAGGGTAAGTGAGGCGTGATGTGGGTCTGTAGTTATGTTTGTGCATAGTTGACAGCTGCAGAAGTGCTGTGAAGGATGTGATGGGACACTGGTGAGTATCAGAGATAAGGAAATGTTGTGAAAGTCATTTTTAATGTGCTTAGATATTTCTGTAGATGACAAGCTTTGAAGTGTTTGTATGACCTCACCTCATTGGGAGAAGTGACAGATCATTTCTGTACCCTCAACTGCAGCTGTCATCTGTTTCATCCTAAGGAGAGAGTCATTGGAGAGCCTGGACGCAAGGGCTCACCTTTGTACAGTGATTGTCAGTGTTTGACAGCACCTCAATGCTGTCAAACACTGTCAAATCATCTGTCAAAAATAGATGCTTCATGTCCCTTTAAGAAAACTGGCAGATGAAGCGTCATCAACTGACGTCATCTGACACCGGCTTTCCCTTAATTGGCCAGCAAGCCCGCAGGGCAGGTTTAACAAGGCCAATCAAGGGAAAATAGCGTCTGTGCGTCAGACGTCGCTGGGGGCGGGACTAGAACCCGGAAGGCAGCAGTCCCGTTCTCAACACGTCTCGGCTGGCAAAATCCAGCCCTTTGTCTCTATATCCTGTCAACTCTCTTTATTTCAAACACCTGGGGGTACAGTTTCCAAAAGATCATGGAATTTTAAAGGCACATACATAGCCCAAATCGAGATTCCGCAATCTTTTGTGCTAGTCTAAGAAACATCTTGCCGGAAGCCAGCCCCACCCACAAAACTGGCCATGTCCCCAGCTTGAATTGATCACCATTGGGAGTTTCCGTTAATTGCGCTCGTTCGCAGGCCTTCGAGGAGGCTCCAAAAATTAAGCTGGATCTTTTGGTTGTAAGGACACTAATAGGAAGATTTTAAAAGCTTTTGAAAGTAATTTTATTTTTAATTTGCTACGCATTCTTTTTTTTAAAGTCATTTTCACTCATTTAAAATCGGATTACTCAGAGGTGGTGAATTGACGCTGCAATTAAAAATGCTTATTTGTTGAGATAAACCCATTTTCTTGTTAAAAAATTAAGTTTTAAAACATTGTCCGATTGCGCTGGTTCATAGCAGATTTAGCGTATGGCGATATGCAAATGAGTTTGAGCAGAAACGCGAGAGAAAAAAACCACTTCGATTACATTCAAACATTTTTCATACTACAGTATAAACATTTGTTTAACCACTGTACAATTTGTGAACATTTAAAGATTTTAATTTTAAGTCTGCAGCAAGCTGAAAAAAAATCAAATTTGGCGGAACAACCTTCTCAAAATTGCCTTTCTTTAACGGCAGAAAGGATGGGAATTCTGTTGAATTTTTCAATGAAAGAATCCCTGAGCACCGAGAGGAACTCAGCTTCCATAGGCCTCTTGTTATCAGAGCATTGTAAACAACAGATTTACCTCACAGCCGTGAAGAAGGACAGCTTTGCTGGCAACATTTGTCGGTGTCCAGATGTTTTCCGATGAACTGCTGAAACTCAGCTGTCATTTTAATCAAGCGAAGAAAGAACTAACAGCTATGCAGATACAGTACGCTCTATTGAATCCAGCTACATTTAAAGTTTGGCACCGTGGACAATTGCAATATGCAAAACTGAGAGCAGCTCCAAAGTCTCCAGAACAGAACAAGAGGTGCTTTCACGACACAGTGGAGTAGATTGGAGCTCCAAATGGGTGTTAACGTCAGGCAGTGGTTTTAGTACTCACTGTCCTAAGTGTGCTCAGGGTCAGTTTTGTTTACATAGGGGCTGACTTTCATTCAGAAGTAGGGAAGGAGGCGGGACTACAACTTTCGGGGTTGTAGTCCCGCCTCTATCGAGATGCAGCCAATCATAGAAACATAGAAACATAGAAGATAGGAGCAGGAGTAGGCCATTCGGCCCCTCGAGCCTGCTCCGCCATTCAATGTGATCATGGCTGATCATCCAAATTCAGTACCCGGTCCCTGCTTTCTCCCCATACCCCTTGATCCCTTTAGCCTTAAGAAATATATCCAACTCCTTCTTGAATACATTTAATGAATTGGCCTCCACTGCCTTCTGTGGTAGAGAATTCCACAGGTTCACCACTCTCCGGGTGAAGAAATTCCTCCTCATTTCTGTCCTAAATGGCATACCCTTTATCCTGAGACTGTGACCCCTGGTTCTGGACTCCCCGACCATCGGGAACATCCTTCCTGCATCTAGTCTGTCCAGTCCTGTCAGAATTTTATAAGTTTCAATGAGATCCCCTCTCATTCTTCTAAACTCCAGCGAATACAAGCCCAATCGACACAATCTCTCCTCATACATCATTCCTGTCATCCCAGGTATCAGCCTGGTGACTCTTCGCTGAACTCCTTCCATGGCAAGAACATCCTTCCTCAGATAAGGCGACCAAAACTGCACACAATACTCAAGATGTGGTCTCACCAAGGCCCTGTACAACTGCAGCAAGACATCCTTGTTCCTGTACTCAAACCCTCTCGCTGCGAAGGCCAACATACCATTTGCCTTCTTAACTGTCTGCTGCACCTGCATGCTTACCTTCAGCGACTGGTGCACAAGGACACCCAGGTCTCGTTGCACTTCCCCTTCTCCCAATCTATTGCCATTCAGATAATAATCTGCCTTCCTGTTTTTGCCACCAAAGTGGATAACCTCACATTTATCCACGTTATATTGCATCTGCCATGCTTCTGTCCAATCACCATGATTTTAACTTGATTGACCTTGTTGAGCCCGCCCAGCGGGCTCAGCAGGCCAATTAAGGGCCACCCGGCAACAGGTGACGTCACAGACTGAAATTTCATCTTTCAAGACGTTTTGACAGATGAAATATCAGCGTTTCCCAGCTGTTTGAAGCTGTCAAACACTGACAGTCTTACTTCTAACCTGAGTCTTTCTACACAGACTCAGTTAGAAATCTCACCGGCACAGAAAGTTGCAGGCTGTCACTTTTGACAGTTCGCAGCCATTCTGCTTTCTGTGCCGGTTAGATGATGGACTCCCCGATCCTAAAGGAAGGAGGGCTGAAAACGTAAGTACAGGTAATTTAAACTTCTTTACACACTTTAGACACACTTACCTTTGCACTCATGCACTCATCACTCACCTGAACACCAACATCTCGACCCCTCCAAGTCCTTCAAGCCGACGGCCCGACTCCTCTAACTTGGCGTGGTTTGGAGCCGTCGGGAATCCCACACTTCAAGCTTAAAAATAGGGATTAGGCTAAAAACTGCCTAATCCCTTCCTGCCTCGGGTAGGTGGGTCCCAGTGTGGGACGGGTACCCGCCTCCTTAGAAACTTACATGGAGGCGGGTTGGGGGCGGGATGGTGTCGGGACCCCCGAATTTGGGACATTAAACCCCCCTCGCACGCCTCCAATCCCGACTCCATGGGTCAATGAAAATCGACCCCATAGTGTCAGTGAACTAACGGCCCATTTTGAGCCGGGCACTGGGAGCTCACAAGAGATACACAAGAGATTGCGTGTAAGCAACCCTTAAAGGACTGCTTACAAGGACTGATTGATGAATTTAAATCTACAAGCAGATAAAAATATTGGTAAATTGCTTTTTTGGGGGGTCTTTTCCACCTTTCTTGCTCTAGATTTTTAGACCTGCATAGTTTAGATCACTCTCATAGGTGAGTCTGAACGTCCTTTGCCTTTGAGAGCATCTTTACTTGCCTTGATATCTGGGCAAGGTTGGGCAATGTGCCCACTATAACCAACAGAAAAATCTTTCTGTGAATTACTTTGCTGCAACTATCCTCTGCCTTCAGAGGATCACTTTCCCATCTTGGATAAGCATTAGAGCACCACAATATCAGACAAATGTATTTAACAAAAAATGAACAAGCAATTAAACAGTAACACAATACACATACATATCTGAAGTAGAAATCCTTCTTTCTAGCTATTCAAAGGCAAGGAAAGGATACAATCCAAATGCTAGCTATTTTGTAGATAACTTTTGAGTTAATGTTTGATATCTGCAGTGTTTCCTTTTCCTATATTTCTTATCACTTGTGGGAGCTGCATTAACTTGAACTATATCTCTTGGAAGTGACAGCTACAAACATTGGGGGGTGATTTTCACTCAGAAGTCGGGAAGGAGGCGGGACTGCAACTTTCGGGGTTGTAGTCCCGCCTCCGTGGAGATGCGGCCAATCCATGCGATTTTAACTTGATTGACCTTGTTGAGCCTGCCCAGCGGGCTCAGCAGGCTAATTAAGGGCCAGCCAGCAACAGGTGACGTCACAGACTGAAATTTCATCTGTCAAGACGTTTTGACAGATGAAATATCAGCGTTTCCCAGCTGTTTGAAGCTGTCAAACACTGACAGTCTTACTTCTAACCTGAGTCCTTCTACACAGACTCAGTTAGAAATCTCTCCAGCACAGAAAGTTGCAGGCTGTCACTTTTGACAGTTCGCAGCCGTTCTGCTTTCTGTGCCGGTGAGATGATGGACTCCCGAAACCTAGAGGAAGAAGGCTAAAAAGGTAAGTACAGGTAATTTAAACTTCTTTACACACGTTAGACACACCAAACACACTTACCTTTGCACTCATGCACCCATCACTCACCTGAATACCGACATCTCGACCCCTCCAAGTCCTTCAACCCGACGGCCCGACTCCTCTAACTTGGCGTGGTTTGGAGCCGTCGGGAATCCCACAGTTCAATGTTAAAAATAGGGATTAGGCTAAAAACTGCCTGTTAACTACCTATTAACAGGCAGTTAATTGTCACTAATCCCTTCCCGCCTCAGGTGGGCGGGTCCCAGTGTGGGGCGGGTACCTGCCTCCTTTGAAACTTACATGGAAGCGGGTTGGGGGCAGGATGGTGTCGGGACCCCCGAATTCGGGACTTTAACCCCCCACACGCCTCCAATCCTGACTCCACGGGTCAGTTAAAATCGAGGCCTGGGACTCCCTGGATCTGAGGAACTGAGAGCCACATTTGAAAATAACTGACAAAACTGAACAAATCACAAATCTGTGTTTGAAAGTAGCCTGGCTCTTTCCTCAAACTCTGCGGACAAAATTTGCAACATCTATTTCAACAAGATTCTGACACAATTAAAAGGAACATCCACAAAGCTAGAAGACAGAACTACATTGATTTTTTTGTCACATAATTTCCTCTCACCCTTCAAGCTTGATATTCATGAGTGCTGCTGACATGGTGCTCCTGAGGATGGAATCTGGGATTATTCCGGATGACAGCACATGGGAACCACAATGATGTTGGATAACCGTTTGCTCCATCAATCCTACTCTTCCGACTTTGTAACATTCCTTTTTCAAGCAAGTTTCTAATTACATTCAAACGTATTTGTAGACTCTGTTTCACTAACAGTTTGTGGCAGACAATTCCACATTATAATCACACTGTGTAAAGATTATTTTCCAACCTCCAATTTAATTCTTTTTGTAATTACCTTGAATTTGTGCTCACTTCTTACTGTCTAACTGACCAATGGAAACAATCTATCATTATTTACCTTATCATAAGCCTTTATAATCTTGAAGACCTCTGTCAGTTCACTGCTTAACCTTCCGTGCTCCAATGAAAAAGTGCTGTAACGTCTCACATCTTCCTTCATTAACGGCAATCCCTCATCCCAGGCAACATCCGAGTAAATCTATACTACAACTCTTCCATTGCTTTGACATCCATCCTAAATGTAAACTTGGAAAAAAATACTTCCCTGAATGTGGAGTCGGGAGGAGCAGCAGCGTTCCTCTCAGTTCTACTGCAATGCCGAAGACCATTGCTGGCCCCCGCACTGCCCCCATTACCCCCTCCCGATTGCTTCCCCTCCTCCCTCTCTCCTGATTGGAGCAGAGTGTAAAACAGGCGGCCGATTTGCTAGTGCACTACTGTCAAAGTCAAATTTCACCGCTATCATCTGCCAATCAGAATGGTGGGATTTATACTGCTCAGGATCTATAACCAGCTAGCCAACGTGTGCCATAATAGCACACTGTGCATTAGATTATGACAGACTCCATCAGTCTGGTTCTTCAACTAGCTCTGAGTCCATCATTTCACTTCTGGACCCAATACCTTGGGTCAATTTTAACCCTACTAACCCAGTGGGTGAGCGGCTGAAATCGAACTGCTGGGAACTCGTCCCTTTCCCACCGCCTGCAATCCAGGGCTCTGCAAGTGGCCAAGGCAGCTTTCCTATCAGCTGAAAGCAGGTGGGAAGCAGCCTGGAAGGGCAAAGTGGCCCAAAAGATAAGTTACTTTGTGGGGCCAGAAGGAGCAGGAGAGCTCCTCCAGGGCCCACAAGGAAAGTCATGACCTCCCCTTCCACAGGCCCCCGCCCCATTCGCTCCAGCGAGAACCCCCTCCAAACCCCCTTTCCCTGAATGTGAACGGGCGGCCAAGGACCCACCAATCTTCAACAACCGGCAGCTGTTCAGCGCCCTATTCCCGTCCACTCTGGGCAGGAGGTTGACCAACAGCATTTAACTGAGGCTCGATAGTTAAAATCACCAAAGGCCTCCTGCTGCTGCGAGCAGGCAGGAATTTAACTTGCTTTCCCAACGGAAACCCACTCCAAGTTAAAAAAAACCTGCCTCGGGTCAATGTAGGTGTATCTGATAGAATTAGAGCTGATTTTGATTTGATGACTCCACTGGAATTTTCATATTGCATTTATGCTGCTACAATTGTAAACGTAGCTTGAAAATCCCAGTATAAGAAGGGCATTAGACAATACCTAATTAAATGTTTTAAGGTTCTGTGGATGTAGGCAGCAAAAGGATAGAGAATTGCTGAGAATGTACAAAATAAGTAATAGAAATTTTGTGAAACCTTGCAAGCTTTGACCTGCCAGTTTACAAAAGGTATTAGTCTACTTAAAGGAATTTGTAACAATGGGATATGTATTTTCAATATCAAGAGCACAGTTCCACATTCCTAATACCCTTGCTTTGGCAGAATCCTTAATTGAAGAGGTCCAGCCAAGAACCCATGAGAGACACATTTCGAATGACGGAGGTAAAATGGTGGCCTTTGTTGACCAGGTCTTGAATATTTTAAGGTTTCAGCTTTGCTGTGACTTTGACATAAGTACAAAGCAGTTGTGGGTACACCGTATAAAAGTGTCAGCATAATATAGACTAGTAAGCATACTAAAAGTAATGGGATAACAGAACCCTGACAGAATACTCTCTCACATCAGTTTGAGTTTACATAAAGTGTACTTTAATGTCAGCATTTGATTCACCCATTTTAGTTTTCCAAGGTTTTCTTAAAAGGACTATACTGTAAAGAAAATCACCATACTGTACTTGAAATCTTCAGCTTTAATCCTGTAGCATTCACCTGCGTATGCTGTAAATTTTTTCTGTTTCTGTATCACCAAATGTATTGTGTGAATTTACTACCATTAATGATAAGCACAATTGCAGAATGATGTTTAATTTGGTCATCTGTGGAAGAGCTGAGGTGGTGACCCTCCTGTTATGGCATAAGAAGTTGCCCTGTAGCCAATTAGTAATTTAGGAACAAAAGATTTCAGTGGTAATCCTTCAAAGCTTTGAACAGTCCTTCATAATTTGATTGATGTGCTCTACTTCTACATCGTGAGCACAAATGTTTCGTTCCTAAGTGTCACGTGAATTCAGCAATTTCTTCAGAGGCCAACTCAGATCTATCGCCTGAAATCAAATCATTGCAATTTTCTTCTCTACTGAAAACAGGAGATAGGAACTTGGTTACAATTCTTCGATTTCCCCCTATGAAGCAAAATCTTGTTTAGGTTATTTATATTGGTCCACCAATGTAATTGAATGATAACAATCAGCTGGGATGAAGTCATAATACAGTACTCCCTTATGTCAGTGATAATTTAGTTGTGCCATTCTGACTATAGGTAACAGGTTCAATGTGAGAATCCATACTGGATAGGAATATAGGAAACATATGAATGTGAGTAGGTGATTCAGTCCCTTGAGCCTGTTCCGCTATTCAATTAGATCATGGCCAATCTGTACCTTAACTCCATTTCAACATCGTTGTTCCATATCCTTTGATACCCTTACCCAACAAAACTCTATCATCTCAGTCTTGAAAATTTTATTTGACCCAGCATCCATAGCCTTTTGGGGAGAGAGTTCCAGATTTCTACTAAAAAGTGCTTCCTGTTTGACTTCTAAATGGCCTAGCTTGAAGATTAAGGTTATTCCCTCTTGTTCTGGATTATAGTTTCTCTATATCTACCCTATCGAATCCCTTCATCATTTTAAACACTTCGATTAGATTACCCCTCAACCTTCTATAGTCAAGAAAATACAAGTCATGGTTATGCTCCGCCACAGCTCCTAGTCCTTTACCATTAAGAAAATATTCCGATTTGTCTTACTCAGCTCCAAAGTGGATAACTTCACAATTCCCCACATTAAACTCCATCTGCCATAGTTATGCCCACTCAGTTAGTCTGTCTATGTCCCTTTGTAACTTCCTGCTCCCATCTGCACAACTTCCTGTGCCTCCTAACTCAGCTTTGTCTGCAAATGTGGATATACAACTCCCTATTCATTCTTCCAAATTATTGATATATATGGTGAAAAGCTGAGGCCCCAGAACAGATCTCTGGGAAGCACCGGTTGTCACATCCCGCCAGCCAGAGAATGAACCTTTTGTCCCTACTCTGTCTCTTACCGCCCAATTAATTACCGATCAACCTCACAAGGTTACCTCCAATTCCGTGCGCTCTCTGTTTTGTTAGTAATTTCTTGTGTGGAATTTTATCAAATGCCTTCTGGAAGCCCATATAAGCAAAATCCATAGACATTTCCCTATCCACCATGCTAGTGACTTTGTCAAAAAATGCACCTAAATTAGTCAGACATGATCTACTATTCACAAATCTATGCTGACTTTCTTTGATCAGCTAGGGCATAGTCTTTGCTTTACCCTTACAACATCCTGGTAACTCTCAAAAGCAAGGCCAATAATCTCCTGAAGAGATGCAGCTACCATCAAATAATGAATAGTCTGACAAATGTAATCCATCTGAATAGCAAATTCACTGCATCGATGAATATATATATATAACAGCGAGGCAACAGTTCTGAATCCATTTTCTTGTGCGTTGTTGTAGAGTTCTTCAGCAACTGTGAATCTAACTTCCCCAATATTAACTGGGATAGTCAGAGTGTGAAAGGCTCAGAGGGTGTAGAATTCTTAAAGTGCATCCAGGAGAGCTTTTTGAGCCAGCATGTAGAAAGTCCTACAAGAGAGGGGGCGGTACTGGACCTAATTCTAGGGAATGTGGCCGGCCAAGTGGAAAAAGTGCTAGTAGGTGAGCACTTTGGTGATAGTGACCATAATATGGTAAGATTTAAGGTGGCCATGGAAAAGGACAGGGATGGGCTGGAAATAAAGGTTCTAAATTGGGGGAAGGCCGATTTTAATAGGATAAGGCAGGATCTGGCCAAAATGGACTGGGATCAGCTACTTGTAGGAAAATCCGCATCGGAGCAATGGGAGGCTTTCAGAAGGGAGATTGAGATCATACAATGGCAACATGTTCCTGTAAAGGTCAAGGGTGGTTCCAAAAACCACAGGGAACCTTGGATGTCAGGGGATATACGAGAATGGATTATGAAAAAAAGGAGGGCTTTTGGTAGATACAAAAGGCTAAAGACGGAGGAAGCCCTAGAGGAGTACAAAAAGTGCAGGGGGATACTTAAAAAAGAAATTAGGAGATCAAGGAGGGGCCATGAAATAACACTGGCAAGCAAAATAAAGGAAAATCCGAAGATGTTTTATAAGTATATTAAGGGTAAGAGGATAACTAGGGAAAAAATAGGGCCCATTAGGGACAAAAGTGGCAATCTGTGTGTGGAGCCGGAAGATGTAGGAGGGGTTCTAAATGAATTTTTTGCATCTGTTTTCACTATGGAGAAGGACGATGTAGACATAGAAATAGGGCGGGGGGACTGTGATATGCTCGAACATATTAACATCGAGAGGGAGGAGGTATTGGCGGTTTTAGCTGGCCTAAAAATGGATAAATCCCCAGGCCCGGATGAAATGTATCCCAGGCTGCTGTGTGAGGCAAAGGAGGAGATTGCGGGGGCTCTAACACATATATTCAGGACCTCTCTGGCCACAGGGGATGTGCCAGGGGACTGGAGAACCGCTAATGTAGTACCATTATTCAAGAAGGGTAGTACGGAAAAACCGGGGAACTACAGGCCAGTGAGCCTAACATCAGTGGTAGGAAAATTATTGGAAAAAATCCTGAGGGACAAAATTTGTCTCCACTTGGAGAGGCAAGGATTAATCAGGGATAGTCAACATGGCTTTGTCAAGGGAAGATCATGTCTGACTAATTTGATTGAATTTTTTGAGGGGGTGACTAGGTGTGTGGATGAGGGTAACGCAGTGGATGTGGTATACATGGATTTCAGTAAGGCCTTCGATAAAGTCCCGCACAGGAGACTGGTCAAGAAGGTAAGAGCCCATGGAATCCAGGGTGCCTTGGCACATTGGATACAAAACTGGCTTAGTGGCAGAAGGCAGAGGGTGATGGTCGAAGGTTGTTTTTGTGACTGGAAGCCTGTGGCCAGTGGGGTACCACAGGGATCGGTGCTGGGTCCCTTGCTGTTTGTGGTCTACATTAATGACTTGGATATGAATGTAAAGGGTATGATCAGTAAGTTCGCGGATGATACAAAAATTGGTAGGGTGGTAAATAGCGAGGAGGGTAGCCTCAGTCTGCAGGACGATATAGATGGGTTGGTCAGATGGGCGGAACAGTGGCAAATGGAATTTAACCTGGAAAAGTGCGAGGTGATGTACTTTGGGGGGACTAACAAGGCAAAGGAATACACAATGAATGGAAAGACCCTAGGCAAGACGGAGGGTCAGAGGGATCTGGGTGTGCAAGTACACAGATCCCTGAAGGCGGCGGAACAGGTGGATAAGGTGGTAAAAAAGGCATATGGGATACTTGCCTTCATTAGCCGAGGCATTGAATATAAGAGCAAGGAGGTTATGATGGAGCTGTATAAAACACTGGTTAGGCCACAGCTGGAATATTGTGTGCAGTTCTGGTCGCCACACTACAGGAAGGATGTGATCGCGTTAGAGAGGGTGCAGAGGAGGTTCACCAGGATGTTACCAGGGCTGGAGCGCTTCAGCTATGAAGAGAGACTGGGCAGGTTGGGTTTGTTTTCCTTGGAGCTGAGGAGGCTGAGGGGGGACATGATTGAGGTGTACAAAATTATGAGGGGCATAGATAGGATGGATGCTGAGGAGCTTTTTCCCTTAGTAGAGGGGTCAATAACTAGGGGGCATAGATTCAAGGTAAAGGGCGGGAGGTTTAGAGGGGATTTGAGAAAGAACTTTTTCACCCAGAGGGTGGTTGGAGTCTGGAACTCACTGCCTGAAAGGGTTGTGGAGGCAGAAACCCTCACAACATTTAAGAAGCATTTGGATGTGCACTTGAAATGCCATAGCATACAAGGCTACGGGCCAAATGCTGGAATATGGGATTAGATTAGACAGGGCTTGATGGCCGGCGCGGACACGATGGGCCGAAGGGCCTCTATCCGTGCTGTATTACTCTATGACTCTATGACTCTATACAGGAGAAAAAGTACTAGCAACTTGAATTTCCTCTGAAATAGAACCAAACCATTCAGTAATCATATCAACTGTCTCTGTCATCCTCTTGCTTTTCATCCCTGAACAAAAGCAGCATCCTAGCCAAACAGTCAACGACAATATGTTATTATTGTTTGGCATTCGACATCCTCGTTGAATTTTACTTTGCAGGACACTGTTGACAACTCTTCTTATTACAAAATAGAACAGTCACACTAGAATGCAGAGTGTGAATGGCTCTTCTCATTTGTTGTAAATAGAGTTGCCAAGGCTTGATAATCAATATGTAGAGTAAATTTCACTGACTAACCGTGCATGACACTTTTGTGTAGCATGCTTGAGCTTATTCTCCATTGTGGACTATTTCTATTCTGCATCAATTACTGCGAAGGAACCAGAAGCAACTGTACATTCCGATCCGTCCTCATGAACCTAAGTAATTAAAACATTGAATCCCTAATGCAAAACATTTAAAACACTGTAGTGTAGTGTGTCAAAAAGAGTAAAAATATTAACTTTGTCAATGTTAACTAATGTCAGGCCACATGACGGCAGCAGATCTTAGTCAATTGTCAAACAAGGAAAAGTTGTTTTAATCGTTCCTGGGATGTGGGCATTGCTGGCAAGACCAGCATTTATTGTCCATCCCTAATTACCCTTGAGAAGGTGGTGGTGAGCCGCCTTCATGAACCGCTGCAGTCCGTGTGGTGAAGGTACTCCCACGGTGCTGTTAGGGAGGGAGTTCCAGGATTTTGACCCAGCGAAGGAACGACGATATATTTCCAAGTCAGGATGGTGTGTGACTTGGAGGTGGTGGTGTTCCCATGCACCTGCTGCCCTTGTCCTTCTAGGTGGTAGAGGTCGCAGGTTTGGAAGGTGCTGCCGAAGAAGCCTTGGCGAGTTGCTGCAGTGCATCTTGTAGATGGTACACACTGCAGACACAGTATGCCAGTGGTGGAGGGAGTGAATGTTTAAGGTGGTGGACGGGGTGTGAATCAAGCAGGCTGCTTTGTTCTGGATGGTGTCAAGCTTCTTGAGTTTTGTTGGAGCTGCACTCATCCAGGCAAGTGGAGAGTGTTCCATCACAGTCCTTACTTGTGCCTTGTAGATGGAAAGGCTTTGGGGAGTCAGGAGGAGGTGAGTTTTCCCCTGATTCCCATTGACTTCAGTTTTACTAGGGCTCCTTGATGCCACACTCAGTCAAATGCTGCCTTGATGTCAAGGGCAGTCACTCTCACCTCACCTCTGGAATTCAGCTCTTTTGTCCATGTTTGGATCAAGGCTGTAATGAGGTCTTAAGAAGAGTGGTCCTGCCATAACCCAAACTGGACATCAGTGAGCAAGTTATTGGTGAGTAAGCGCTGCTTGATAACACTGTCGATGACACCTTCCATCACTTTGCTGATGATTGAGTAGACTGATGGGGCGGTAATTGGACGGATTGGATTTGTCCTGCTTTTTGTGGACAGGACATACCTGGGCAGTTTTTCACATTGTCGGATAGATGCCAGTGTTTTAGCTGGACTGGAACAGCTTGGCTAGAGGCACAGCTAGTTCTGGAGCACAAGCCTTCAGCACGACAGCCGGGATGTTGTCGGGGCTCATAGCCTTTGCTGTATCCAGTGCACTCAGCCATTTTTTGATGTCACGTGGAGTGAATCGAATTGGCTGAAGACTGGCTTCTGTGATGGTGGGGACATCAGGAGGAGGCTGATATGGATCATCCACTCGGCACTTCTGGCTGAAGATGGTTGCAAATGCTTCAGCCTTGTCTTTTGCACTCATGTGCTGGGCCCCACCATCATTGAGGATGGGGATATTCTTGGAGCCTCCTCCTCCCATTAGTTGTTTAATGGTCCACCACCATTCACGAATGGATGTAGCAGGACTGCAGAGCTTTTATCTGATCCGTTGATTGTGGGATCACGTAGCTCTGTCTATAGCATGCTGCTTCAGTTGTTTAGCGTGCACGTAGTCCTGTGCTGCAGCTTCCCCAGGTTGGCACCTCATTTTTAGGTACGCCTGGTGCTGCTCCTGGCATGCTCTTCTGCACTCCTTATTGAACCAGAGTTGGTCCCCTGGCTTGATGGTGGTGCTAGAGTGAGGGATATGCCGGGCCATGAGGTTACAGATTGTGGTGGAATACAATTCTGCTGCTGCTGATGGCCTACAGCGCCTCATGGATGCCCATTTTTGAGCTGCTAGATCTGTTCTGTTTCTATTCCATTTAGCACGGTGGTAGTGCCACACAACACGATGGAGGATGTCCTCAGTGTGAAGACGGGACTTCATCTCCACAATGACTCTGCGGTGGTCACTGTTACCAACACTGTCATGGACAGATGCATCTGCGACAGGTAGATTGGTGAGGATGAGGTCAAGTAGGTTTTTCCCTCGTGTTGGTTCTCTCACCACCTGCCGCAGGCCCAGTCTGGCAGTTATGTCCTTCAGGACTTGGCCAGCTCGCTCAGTAGTGGGGCAACAGGCCACTCTTTGTGATGGACATTGAAGTCCCTCACCCAGAGTACATTCTGTGCCCTTGCTACTCTCAGTGCTTCCTCCAAGTGGTGTTCAACATGGAGGAGTACTGATTCATCAGTTAAAGGAGGGCAGCAGGTGGTAATCAGCAGGAGGTTTTCCTGTCCATGCTTAACCTGAAGACATGAGACTTCATGGGGTCCGGAATCAGCATTGAGGACTCCCAGGGCCACTCCCTCCTGACTCTATACCACTGTACCGCCACCTCTTGTGGGTCTATCCTGTCGGTGGTACAGGACATCCTGAGGGATGGTGTTGGAAGAGTCTGGGACATTGGCTAAAAGGTATGATTCTGTGAGTATGACTATGTCAGGCTGTTGCTTGACTAGTCTGTGGGACAGCTCTCCTAATTTTGGCACAAGTCCCTAGATATTCGTGAGGAGGACTTTGCAGGGTCGTCTGGGCTGGGTGTGCCGTTGTCATGTCCGTAGCCAGTGCCGAGGTTGATGCCGGGTGGTCCGTCCGGTTTTATTCTTTATTATTATTTCAGGTCATTGTAACTAAACAGGATAAATGTGCTTTAAAAAATTGGCCTCAGATAGCTGATTCTTAAAAAGTTATTTTATATCAACGCATTAGCCAATAGACAAAACCCTTCTGATTCAGCCACATTTCAATAGGAGTCCTCTGTCCTAGACAATTTTTTTCCTTGGCGTTGTTGTTTGTAATCAGAAATTAATTATGTCAGATTGCTTGGTATCCAATTTGTGGGTGTTAGTATATGTGACTTTACAGATTTGGGGAAGTAGACCAATTCATTATCGCAGTCATCTCAAAAGGAAGATAGCTAATGTCTCAAATTTAACACATGATGTAAAAGGCTTCTTTCGATATAAAGGCACTGCCATTACTAGTCATCGTCAGTTTAGTGCTCAAGTTCAGAGTTCAGCCTTCTGTCGTTGACATTTGAACTCTGTAGTGGACAAGAATATCGCCTCAGCAATGCAGATACATTGCATTTGGGTGTTATGAAATATTCTGTTCCTCCAAAAGTCTTACAGATTATTGAACTGTAAGAGAATGGTATTTCAGAGAAACATTTTGACCTCTGAAACAATTCAATCTTTATCATTTTTCAAAATGTTTGTACCAAAAATATTCTGCTATGTTTTACGCATTCTGTGTAATCTTATGGCTAAATAAAGTTGAATATTAGTTTTGGCCTCAGCATAATATTTACGAGTGGGCAGGAGTGTGTGGTAGGAATCCCACATATTCTCTGGTGTGCTTAACCATCAAAAAATGATCATTTCTAGTTTTGTGTGTGTTATCCAATTCGTAGACCCACATAAAAGTTCAGGTTTCTGCCTTTTTGCGGTGAAGCAAGTGTTGAGAGGAATCCAAATTCCAACAAGCAGCATCAGACGACTTAATGTTTTAGGTATGTAGTTTGGTAACGTGGAGTAAATCCAAATAGACTGGTGATATACGTAGGTAATGAAGCATCAACTGCTGGATGGGAGCTGGAATCTGTCTTGTCAAATCAGACAACCAAAGAAACATATTTTATTCTATTCAAACAGCTAATTTTAAGACTAGCTGTAGCCCATTACTGTAAGGCAATGCAGCACAGAACGTTTCCTCATGTTCAGCTTGTCTTCATCTATGGACAATTACAGAGTACATCATGTCGTCCATTGGCCCATTTAATATGCTTTCCTTGTTCCTCCTGAGCTCCAAATGTACTGTTCTATGTGCTCATTCCCCTCCCTGCATCCTCACTGCATTGAAATTAAATTAATGCTTTCCCAGCACCTCAAAACTATGCCACTCTTTCGAAGTTTTGAACCACTTCAGTCACAGCAAGTATCTTGAACAATAGATGGTGGGTGACTATCAACCACCGTAGACTTATGGGGGGGAAAAATTTGGTTGGTCACCGCCGCCGGGGGGTGCTAATGGGGTGCTAGGAACTTAGCGTCCGAGCGCGGTGATTTTAGCGCCACTCGCGAAATTGACCAGTCGTTTTGCAGCAGCGCTAATCACTACCACCACGATCTCCTGCTCCCACAGATTGTGACGTCAGTCGAGCGTGCAACGCCCGGGTAGTGCCCCGGACTGGATATTGAGTCACGCCCCCTGCCTTAGCGCCTGCCACTAGGAAATACAGGTAAAGGGGAACATTTTCAAGTTGGGAAGGGGCTGGCAGAGCGCTATTTAAAGGCGTGCGCTTCCTGCCTTTTCTTGTCAGCAAAATTTTTGGTACACGCAGGTTGAGAGGGAGAGAGATGTCTGGAGAGATTTAACGCTGTCCTAAGGAGTTTTGGCCCTCAGCACCACTTTTGAGGTTCCTAAGCACCGAGCTCTTTCCCTGGGCCTATCCATTAGTGCTTCCAACACAATTGCTTTAGAGGTCTCTCCAGGCCAAGATTCAAGGCTGCTCTGAGCAGGGTGTGGCTGGCCAGCAAGATGGCCCCTCCCCTTTAAGAACTGGGCAGCACCAGTCCGTCTGGCTTCCATGGTAACTGACATCGCCTGAGCTTCGGTAGCGTTCTGAGGTAGCGCCTCATTCCCTGATGTTTGCGCCTGAAGAGAGGTGTGTGGCGCCTGATTTAGCGCTCAAATCACCTCCAGGGGCGATAGACCGAATTTTGCAGTCGGAGGCGATAATTAGAGCTGGGCGCTAAACTTTGTGCATGGCCAATATTAGCGCCCCAAAATGGGCAATACCCAATTTTTCCCCCATAGTCTTCATGAAGGCCAATATACAGAGAAAGAGCACCATTTTTTCTGAGTCCCTACTATATAGTAAACCCATTCAAAAGCACCAATTCTCTTGGCCCAGAAATTCGGGTCGGGGGCTTCCCGCAGGTGTAAGCCCCCGACCTGCACTTACCTAGCGCGCCGGCCGTTGAGCTGTGGGCCCCAGTGGAATTCCGATCCTGGGCCTGCTCCAGCTGCCGGAGCGCAGTGCTTGCGTATCCCAGGGGCGCAGTTAGTTCGATGTGTCCCCTGGGATCACGTAGGCCATGGGGAGCCAATCGGAGCAGGGAATGCTCCATTCATTAGTTTGACAGGAAGTGCTGTCAAAACTTAGAAATACTACAGGCCCCAAAACATCACTAAATCTTCAAATAAATTTAAAGAAAACATCACATTTTTTAAATAAACTATAAATTACATGAAATAACTATTTTAAACAATAATTTAAATTTTTGAAAAAAATAATTTTATTTTCTAACGGGGCTAAAAATAAACTTACCTTTCTTTAAAGTATTTAAAAATAATAAACCTGTGGAAAAAATGTTTTAATTTTAATTAATTCACAACTTACCTTGTAAAAAGCAGGCCTTACGCCTGCTTTTTAAATGTGTAACTGCTGGAGACTTACCCTCCCGGGAAAACCTGGAAAAAAAACGTAAGTTGGATGCGCACGCGCAGCCTCTCCCGTGCACGCGTTCGACCTCTGAACCCCTGCTTTCAGGGGAACGGAAGTGCCGGTTTACCACGCATGCGCAGTGCATGCAGGAAACCGGCACTTCCATTGGGCCTACGGGTGAGTACCCCGTGCGTACTCACCCATGGAGACCCGAATTTCTGGGCCAGCGCTATTAATTCCATAATCATTATTTCCTTGGGATCTGGACCCTTGACTGATGAAAGCAAGTACCCGAGTTTCTGAAACGATGGCTTTATGGCTGTGCACAATTTAACTTTATATACAAATCCTTGGCATAAACAAATTGCCTGTCTAATGCTAAATTAATAGACCAAAGTATGGTAGAAGTGCATGGTATAAACGGAACCAAATTGTCTGCAGGAATTTGCGGTTCAAGAACAAACACAAGGGCCTAGAAATTCAGTTGTTTGCGCCAGCTGCTAGCGCCTTAGGAGGAGGAGAAGTGGGGTGCTAAGCGGCTAGCGCCCGGGCGCAACGCGATCTGCGCCTCTCGCGAACTTCAGTTAAGATTTAGCGGCGGCGCAAAACCTTTGCGCGCGCTCAGATGCGCGCGCAGATCCTGACGTCATTTCATGGTGCAACGCCCTTTGTGCGCCCCGAACCGGAAATTCAGTGGCGCCGGCCTACTGTGCGCCTGGCGCCCCTAGCGACTGGTAGAGGGGAACGGTTCCCAGTCGCTGCGGGGCGCGGGGGGCGCTAATTAAAGGGGACGCCTCCTGCAGTATAAATGGCAGCCATTTTGCACCACTCCTTCTTTGTGAGAGACGGATCTTTGGAGAGAGACAAAGGTAGAGAGCTTTCTGGTTTGGCTCAACACTCGCACAGGTACTTGTGGCTTCAGGCCACAGCTTTGCACTTGTCTTTAACTTCAGTGTCATAGCATTGATTGGAAACATATAATGGGGGCTGCAATGGGTGGAAACGTTGGGCTTCTCCATTGCATTCAAAGGGCTCAGAGACGCCGTCAGAGAGTGCCAGTCATGGCCAGACGGAGAAGGGGCAACAGGCGTCGGCAAAAGAGGCCTTACCCACCCAGGGTATACCGCCAGCAGTTCTCATATCTGAACATGACTGAGGAGCAGTGTGTTCGGAGGCTGCGATTCAGAAGGGCGGTGGTCACTGAGATCGGCCACCTGCTTCGCGGAGATCTGCAGCCACAGCTGAGGAGCAGGACGTCTCTGTCGGTGGCAGTGAAGGTGACGGTGGCTCTCAACTTCTATGCCACCGGCTCCTTCCAATCTGCTACTGGGGACATTTCCAACATCTCCCAGTTTGCGGTACATTGCTGCATCTGCCAGGTGACCAATGCCCTTTTCAGAAGGAGACATCAGTTCATCTCCTTCCCCATGACCGTTGACAAGCAGCAAGAGCGTGCAATGGGCTTTGCAGCATTAGCGGGCTTCCCTGTGGTGCAGGGCGCCATTGACTGCACGCATGTGGCTTTGCGGGCACCTCTAGAGAATGCCGAGGATTACCGCAACCGGAAGGGCTACCATTCGCTCAACGTGCAGTTGGTGTGTGACCACAGGCAGCTCATCCTAGCTGTCAATGCCCGCTTTCCAGGCAGCAGCCACGATGCCTTCATCCTGCGCCAGACTTCTGTGGCAGACATGTTCAAGGCCCAGCCTCACCCACGAGGATGGCTTCTCGGGGACAAAGGCTATCCTTTGTGCACCTGGCTGATGACCCCGCTCCATGCGCCCAGCACCCCTGCTGAAGAGGGATACAATGACAGCCATCAAGCTACCAGGAACATCATTGAGCAAACAATCGGCATGCTGAAGCAACGGTTCTGCTGTCTGGATCATTCCGGGGGAGCCCTACAGTACACGCCTGAGCGAGTCTCCCATTTCGTTGTCGTGTGCTGCATGCTGCACAACCTGGCTATCCGCAGGACTCAGCCACTGGCAGCAGACATTGGAGGACCACCAGAGGAGGAGGAGGAGGAGGAGGAGGAGGAGGACCAGCACAGGAGGGAGGCAGAAAGTGCAAGGGCCGCCCGTCGGCGGCTTATTGCAAGTCGGTTCTAGGCCCCCTCTCAGGGAATGGCTTGTGCCAATGGCAGAAGATGAATGTAGCCGCTCCACAAGCCCTCAGCCGAGCAGGGCAACCAGGACTTCCAAAAGGAAGCATGGACAGTGCGATTTACGAAAAAAATTTACTGTGATACCTCTGTGCCCTTCCCACATGACAAACTAATGGAGAGAAACCCTCCCCAAAAACACAAATACACCAGTCTCGGCCTTTACAAGTAAAACAAATACACCAGTCTCGGCCTTTATATATGAAACAAATACACCAGTTTCGGCCTTTATATATGAAACAAATACAGCAGTCTCGCCCTTTAAATATGAAACAAATACAGCAGTCTCGGCCTTTAAATATGAAACAAATACAGCAGTCTCGGCCTTTAAATATGAAACAAATACAGCAGTCTCGGCCTTTATATATGAAACAAATACACCAGTCTCGGCTTTTATAAGTAAAACAAAACATTTGGCCACACCTTCTACTTTTTCCCCTGCGAGGGTGATCCGTTTTGCTTCCGTGACTGGCCCCTACCCGCCCTGCAGCTCCTCCTCAATGAGACCCCAGTGGCTGCAGCAAGGCTGGGGGAAGGCTGCTGAGGGTCAGATGATGAGACGGCAGATGCCCTTGGGGGTCGGCCTGGACCAGCTCTGGGACTGGAGGGGCCGGCTGCTGACTGCTCCAACTCTGCTTGGGCGGCAGCAGTCTGTCCAACAGCTGGTGGCAGCTGCAATGGAGGAATGACAGTGTTGGCTGCAGGAATGCTGCCATCCTGACAGATCACAGGCACTCCCTGGTCGGCTGATACATTGGCACGCGCACGGGCCAGCACTGCAGCATGCGCAGCAATCTGCTGAGGCACAGACTGCTGGGCTGCTGCGGCACAGCGAGTGCCCCGGCGATGCCTGGCCGATCCAGCGAGTGTGGCAGCAGTTAGTGCCCGTGTGGCCCTGGTCTGTGTCTGCATGACAGCAGCCAGTGAATGCACGGCACGACTGAGCACTTGGCTAGAAGCCGCCTGTGAAGCAGCGAAGTCCTGCTGACTCCTAGCCTGTGCTGCCGCGATGTCCTGCAGACTCCTGGCATGTGCTGCACTGAATTGTTGCAGACTCCTGGCCTGTGCTGCCCCGAATTCCTGCGCACTCCTTGCCAGTGACTCTATGGAGTCAGGCATCCTTGCCACTGCAGCCATGAGCTCAGTGTGCCTGCGCTCAGCCTGGGCGGCCATTTCCGCTAGGAGCCGCACCTCCTCTGCGCTCACCGTAGCAGGACTGGAGGCCGCACTCACCCTCCGGGGAGAAGGCCGCCGAGCTTCCCCACCCCTCCCGCGTTGCTGCAGCCCGCTGGGCCCCGGAGCTTCACTATCCTCCGACCCTTCCCCCCTGCTCCCCTCCAGGGAAGACAGGTCACCATCATGGCCATGGGCTGCCTCGGCTGAGGGTGTCCCTGATGGGCTGGCTTCCTCTTCCTCCTCCTCTATGTCTGACTCGGACACAGTGCCAGCTTGAGGGGCTGCCTCCTCACCTGGCGAGTCACCATCTGAAAGCAGGGAGGCACAAGAGTTGCTTTAGAGTGAGGACAGGGCGGCAGCGAGGGAGGCATGAGTGCTGCTGTGCACTGCATTGGTTCGATAGTGGCAAAGGATGCTGGTGTGAGGCGCAAGTGGAAAGGGAGAGGTCAAAAAGGTGATGACCTTACCATTGGTGCCCAGAACAGGGTCAGCATCTCCAGTGGCGACGGGGCCACTCAGCCGGCCTGCCATGATCCGCTCCACTCGCTGCTCGAGGTCGCTCAGCTGTTTCAGGTCAGGACGGCCTCCCCCGGTCTGTCGCTGCTGTCTTCTGTTATGCGCCAGCTTGGCCTGCAAGAGAAAGGACCGCCTTTAAGTACAGTGTCAAGTCCTGATCTTACCCGCACTGCCTCCCATGTTCGATTAGCCCTGACAGTGTCAAGCCCTGATCTTGCCCGCACTGCCTCCCATGGTCGAATAGCCCTGACAGTGTCTAAAGTCCTGATTGCGCAAGTGCTTTTCATGACAGTCCCATAGCTGCTGGATGAGGGCTGGCCATTAGGGCTTTCAGACCTGTTTGGCCATAAAGTGAGGTGCACATGCAGGGATGAGGAGGATACTGGAAAGGGTACTCACCCTGACAACCTGAGTGAGGTCGTTGAATTTTTTCCAGCACTGGGTTGGTGTCCTGCCAACCACGCTGTTGGACGTGACCCTGTTTGCCACATCCCTCCATGCTTTCCGATATTCGGCGGGCAGCGGCCTCCTGCCACCCTCAGGGAAGAGAATATGGCGCCTGCGGTCCACTGCGCCAACCAGCAGCCTCAGGTCACCCTCGCCGAAGCGCTGCGCTCTCTCCCTGGCCTTCTCCATTCTCCTGGGCGTGGAGCTGTTCCAGAAGCGGTGTTCAGGCCTTGCTTTAGGGCTGCAGTGTGCAGGGCGTGGCAGCCAAGCAATTCCACCCTCCCCCTTTAAGTGCTGACCGGCGCCTGACTGTCTGCCCTCAATGAGCACCTCGCCGCACCTGCGCTGCGCCCGCCTTCGGTGTTTGCGCCCCGGATCGCCGGCTTAGCGCCTAATGATAGTCATGCATCGCCTGCTTTAGCGCAGCAGCAACCTCTTGGGGCGATGCAACTGAATATCGGCGAAGGTAGCGCTAAGTTGCGCCGGGCGCAAAAGTTAGCGAACGCCTTGCTGTAGCGCCCCAAACGTGGCTATACTGAATTTCTAGGCCAAGGGGTGTAATTTTCACCACCCCACGATGGGTGGGAGAGGGTGGGGGGGGGGGGGGCGGGTGGAGATGGTTACATATGGAAAAAATGGGAAACCCAACCGCAACCTGCCTACGTCCAGCTTAACGGGGGCGGGTTTGGGGTCGGACGAGTAACCCGCTTTGCAGAGGCGGGTTCATAATTATAATATTTAAATGAGGCTGCCTGCTTCAGATTTTATCAGCAATGTGGATTTAATAACAGTAGGCTGAAGGGAGGCGGGAGCTGCCGGGTGCAGCGGGTAAGTGCTTTTCCAGCATTGCTTGTGGGTTAGGAGGAGCAGGAGTGCTTCCCGCCGGCCCTTCAAGTGAACCTGCCTTGATCTCTCTTCCCCCCCTACAACCCGAGCCCAAACTGCACTGTGAGTTCCCTCCCACCAGCCCCCCTGCAATCTCTCTGTCCCCCCCCCACTCCTGATCTTCTCGATTGCCGGGGACCGTCCTCTTCTAACGCTGGCTTTCCTGCCTGACAGCCAGCCAGCCTCTCAATCCGGCCGGCTGTCGGGCGGGAAGCAGACTAAAAAAATTCTAATGAGGTCCGGCTGTTAAATTCAGCAGGGCCTCTGCGATCCCAGAATTTCCGGGTTTCACGGCCGCTGACAGGTGCCCCTGCTCCCTCCCCGTAAATATTGGGGGTCGGGTCTTCCTCAGAAGGATGTACCTCGATTCACAATGTACAAGTCCAATAGCACACCTTTGCTGTTATAAATCACAGTTGCAGCTGTACGATGGCCACGGGATAAAAGCACTGCCCAATGTAGTAATCAGCCATACTTAACAAAAGATCCGAGGTTTGATTCCTGAGCCATCTCATCTTATTCGGGGTAGCAGATTTAAATGTAATCAGATTACAGAGAATCTGAATTAATATCAATCATTAAAATAAGTGACTACAATTTTCCCAGAACCTTAATAATAATTTGTGCCTTTGCTGTCAGAGAGCTTCATTCAGCTGACAGAATATCCTGTGATACAACTGCTGTCATGAAGAGATTCACTTTGTTGAATACACGTTGTTTATTGAGCGCATCAGGATTGAGTTAGAGAACTGAATCAGTAATTGTGTTCAAAACTGTTTGTAGAACGTTATGAATCAGAATAAGAATAGTTCAGAAAATGTCATTAGAAAGTGCTCATCACACCACTCTTTAAACTGGAATGTGAGTGCGGAGTTGCAAACGTTGATACCAGCAGAACTCAGCCAGACCTGGCTAGGATGCCTCACATTTGCCATCCGGCATAGGAAGGAATGGTAGTCTGGTGGGGGGGGGGCTTACATTCTCTGGCTCTCATCACTGAGATTAGGGGATTGACTCTTTTCTGAGTGTGGAGACCCAAAATGGTGGCCCCTGTGGGAGAGGGGGAAATACATTATATTTTCAAATCTCCTACAAAGCAATACCTAGGAAATGAGTTATAATACTCCTCCAATTACTTGCTCCTTTATAAAGGTAAGATAATTACTGCATAACACCATTGTAAATGTATCAGATGACACTTGAAACTATGGAGATGATGAAGAATTGCATCTTCACAGAACTGCTGGTTCCACCTCACCTGCTCTTGTTACTGCTCTTACTGCCTACCAAGAAAGAGTCTTATTGCTTCAACAGGCAGTTTTTTCAGGCAGACTCAGTCCTAGGCAATGCAAGGATCATCCTGCTTTGAAAACCTCCTTTCTTTTGGCACCGTTAGCTGCCAGGGAAGTTGTGCATTGGGGCACTTTGAAGAACCGTCTTCCATGTGATCTGCTGCACCAGTTTTGATCACCAGAGGTCGGAGAGAATTTTTCAAAGTATTTTTCCATTATCAGCCCAGGGTTTTTTTGTTGTTTTTTTTTGCCTCTCCCAGGAGATTACGTGGCAGCGGGAGGGGGGTAGGAGGTGTCTAGTCATGTTGATCCAGGCATCATGAGTGTGGAATAACAACAGAAAATGCTGGAAAAACTCAGCAGGCCAGGGCAGCATCCGTGGAGAGAGAAACAGAGTTAACGTTTCAGGTCGAGAACCTTTCGTCAGAACTGCATTTCCAGCATCCGCAGTATTTTGCTATCATGAGTGTGGGGCAGGCTTGATAGACCAGCTGGCCTTTCCCTGCCTGTCAATTTTGAAATTTCACAATTCCCGATGCTATGTCACCAATCACATTACAGTACTGCATCCTCACCTGTTTGCTAATTCATTAGTCAACTTTGCCAGATATTTTAACACATGACAGTAGCCATTTACGACAAGCAGGACAAAGTAGATCATTCAGAAATTCCTGATGAACTGATCAGCACAGTCACAAAATAATACCTGCTTTCACTTATCCCTGTTCCTCCAACACATACTTTGAATTTTACTCATGCAGTTTAGGACATCTGAATTGCTTGAATGGATCACTGGATGTACATGCTCAATCTATATTACATACCAGTTGTCATGACAGCAACAAGAGTCACCAGTAAATAAAAGCAGCATTTAATCCTTTGATTCCCAGCATGTCAATCTTGATTCCTTACCTGTAGACCGGCCAGCTTCCACACAGATGTCACTACTCTTGGATTAGACCATCTGTTGCAGTAAATCTTAATCCTCACCTCCAAGCAAGCTACTTATTACAAAAAATGCTTGCTATAAGGCCACCGCACATACTCGCGCAGTGAGGTAAAAAAAAACTGTACGCCGCTCTTTGGAGGGGATTGTCTTCTTTATGAATTGGGTGACAAGTGTTGGATAAAGTAGAGTGGGAGTGTTGGGCTTATACTCACTGGAGTTTAGAAGAATGAGAGGGGATCTCATTGAAACTTATAAAATTCTGACAGGACTGGACAGACTAGATGCAGGAAGGATGTTCCCGATGGTCGGGGAGTCCAGAACCAGGGGTCACAGTCTAAGGATAAGGGGTAAGCCATTTAGGACAGAAATTAGGAGAATTTCTTCACCCAGAGAGTGGTGAACCTGTGGAATTCTCTACCACAGAAGGCAGTAGAGACCAATTCATTAAATATATTCAGGAAGGAGTTGGATATATTTCTTAAGGCTAAAGGGATCAAGGGGTATGGGGAGAAAGCAGGGACTGGGTACTGAATTTGGATGATCAGCCATGATCGCATTGAATGGTGGAGCAGGCTCGAGGGGCCGAATGGCCTACTCCTGCTCCTATCTTCTATGTTTCTATGACACTGGATCAAATGGAGCAAGTGAGACGCTGGCTAAAGTGGAGCAGAAGACAGGCGCTTCAGAGAGTGGAGGTTGAGTACCAACTCTACTTGTCAACTATTCTAGTCATCGTGCGACTCGTCTTTCACTCGACTTTATTCAGTGGAAGGACAATTAGATGTAAACATATTACACAGCAGTGCATTTTCAGTATGCTAAAGCTGAACTGTAGCTGTTATTTTCTACAAAGCAGTAGGCAAATGTCAACATTCCGCAAAAATTAAACCTATTTAATGGAGCTTTATTTAATGCATCCATACCATTTTCTTTTAGCTACATTTTTATTTTTAAAGCAGGATGTAGCTTTTCCCTCAATCCAGCTGGTCCTGTCTCCTTCCATGTCACTCCATCACTTAGTGTGACAATCAGTTAATTGTGTCTGTCACTGCACCCATTGTTGCCTAGGAGACTGATGGACAAAGACAAGCAGTGACAATTCATTCAGCCTGCCCACATTCACAGTGGCCACCTCACTGCTTGGTGCAATAGCAATAGCAGCTTGGATTTATATTTAAGAAATGTATGCTTGGGGTTTTAAACTCCTCGCCCAGTTGGAATGGTGCATGGGCGGGGTTAAGTTTCGGCCAAGTCGACTGACTGGTTACCGGCCTGAGGTCGCTCCGTTCCCACCCGGTGCCATCTTATCTTCACCAACTTTAAAGTCGGCTGAGGCTAAAGTAGGCCGGGGCCTACTTTACCATCAAAGGTTGTAGCCCAATGACAGCATCAGGGCCATGACTTAATCTTAAATATAAGTCAGACAGAGGACCACACTGTCTGCAGCCTGACACCAGAACCACAGCAGGAGGCACCAACTGTCCAGAATAGGCCAAGTTAAGTTTTAATAAATTTAGTTCTGTCTGAACTCTTTGTGGGCCAGGTGGAGCAGGAGTGCTCGCCCCAGGGCCTGCAAGGAATCTTTAGGCCTCCCCAGGCCCGGCCTCCCCCTGATACTAGTGGAACCCACTCCCCCTGATCCTTGATTGTCTTCAGATCCCTCCACCCCCTGACTGCCAGGGACTGTTCCCGCGGGTCCCCGGTTTCGGCCAAACTTCAACTCCCGCCCGCCAGCCAGGTAGTGGATCTGGCTGGGTGTCGGCCGGGATTCTGGAAACGTTTATGTTAATGAGGCCCTGTTGTTAACATCGCCAGAGCCTCCAAGTCCCCGGACTCTTCAGGTGTGCCACCTGCTTTGGAGCTCGTGCGCACCATTTCTGTCCCTCCCATATCCCCCCACCCCCCCTCTTTAAAATCGGGGTCTATGTTTCAGTTGATAGATTGTTTGTGGTGGAATTGCAGTGCTAGCAATTTGACCAACACCTAGTTAATATGTAGTGTATATTTTTGTCCAATTTTCTTCCCACCTCCTGCTGACTCGTGCTGGGGTCTTCTTTCATGGATCCTGGCTGCCTTCCTGTATTTTGCACAGCCTCATCCAAGAGGACACATGAGTTGGTCTAGACAAGGAGTGTAGGCAGGCAAATTGGCAATTTGACAGTGGAGGGTATTACAACTGAGCTAAATCTGCCCTCATGCAATATCCACATTTATATTAGAACAGAGACCTTTCTGGTCTGTATGACTCAGTACCACAACCACAGTGCAGCTGTCCACTCAATCATCAGGGAATCCCAACTGCCACTGTTATTCATCCAGTAATGTGCACAGCTAATGACTCAGGATTAACTTGTATTTCCTCCACCAGTCCGTGTCGTGAGTTCCAAAAGTACATTGTGTAAATGTTCAACTGAATCCCAGACAATCTACGCTCTTATTTGATGGCTCTTAACCCCTTGGAGACTGCAAGAGCTTTCTGATCCATCCATGAGACTCTCAGCAAGCCTGTACCAATAAAACAAAAGGCTGCTATGTCATTCAGGAAACTGAGCTCTTGCTGAGTATCCTTCCCTAGATAAACCAAAACCATTAACTAAAGGTCACTCTTATAATTCAACCTCAAACCTCAAACTAGGCTCTGCTCATCAGTACTCCAGTTTTAAAAAACATAAATTCTTAGTCAAGCACACAATTCCCATTCTGAATTAATAAAAGAGCTAAGTCACAATAGAATCATGATGTGGAGATGCCGGTGTTGGACTGGGGTGGACAAATGTAGGAAGTCACACAACACCAAGTTATAGTCCAACAGCTTTATTTGAGATCACAAGCTTTCGGAGCGCTGCTCCTTCGTCAGATGATGAAGCCTGACGAAGGAGCAGCGCTCCGAAAGCTTGTGATCTCAAATAAAGCTGTTGGACTATAACTTGGTATAATAGAATCACATAGATGTTTATGGCACAGAATGAGGCCACTCAACCCACAAAGTCTGTGCTGGCTCTTTGCTGGAGCAATATAAAACTAATTGCACGACCCCATTCTTTCCCCATTGCCCTGTACCTTCCTCTACTCTAAATATTGATCCAATTTTCTTAAAGATACAATAGTCTCTGCCATAACCACTCCCCTTGTAAATAGATTTATCCCAAGCTCTCTCCTGGCTCTCTTTATAGCAATTCAACATCAATGGCCCCTTGTAACTGATTCCATAACCGGAGGAAATAGTCTTTACTTAGTCACTTTATTAAAAATCTTCACAATTCAAAAAACATCTAGTAAATCTCCTTTTAGCCTTCTCTGTGCCAGAAAATAATTTTCCTAGTATCTTCCCTCATAACTGTAGTTGCCAATCCTTGGCATCGTCCTGGAGAAAGCGACGCTGTACTCGCTCTATGGCTTTAATATCCTTACTAAAACGGAGCACCGTAAACTGCACACAGTACTCTAAATGAGGCCTAAACAATGTTCTGCAACAATGTTTGATCTTATTTTTAAATGTAAAATCTGGGCTCAGTGAGTAAGTGTATTTTGTGGTGTGGAACCAAATAAAAATGACCAGGATAACAACAGAAAACGCTGGAAAAGTTCAGCAGGCCAGGGTATCATCCGTGGAGAGAGAAACAGAGTTAACGTTTCAGGTCGATGACCTTTCGTCAGAACCGTCAAAATGACCAGGAACAGCCTTGTTTCGCTGATTGTCGAAGTTGCAGAAGAGATGCTGTAATTGGTTTCACTGCCCTTGGGTTAGGGAGGGAAAAGACAATCGGTGCTCCTGGTCATTATCCAGCGATCGTTGCTGGAAGTATAGGTATGGAAGTATGCACGTGTTCACCTGTTAACACCCAATGTCTAGGTTCACATAAAAGAATTGGAGCACGCACACGGAACCATACCCTGAAAAGCCTGATTTATTGCCTTCAGTAGAGGATGGGAGAAAATCAGGGGAGGGGACTTTAAAATGTAGTCCTTGCAATGATCTTTAATTGAAGAGAAAAATAATTACACAAATTCATTTTTTCCATTTTCAGAGATGGGGTGGGGGGGAGGAGGAAGAGGGTGAGTTACCCATGGGCTGGGATATGGGCAACACCGGCAAGGTCATATTTATAGTCCATGCTTAGTTGTCCTGATAAATTAGTGGCTTGCTAGGCCAGCTTCAATGGTATTACGAGTTAACTACATACTGGAGAACTGGAGACATATACAGACCCGAACAGGTAGAGGTGGCATGTTTTCTTCCCTGAAGGATAAAAATGATCCAATAGTACCCAACATTCAGTAAAGAGACTTGAACTCACAACCTCTTGGTTACTATTACAGTACCATTAAATCACCATATCCCTTTGACCACTACACTACATACCCTTCTGGGTATAGAACAAAGATTATGGGGAAGATGTTAACAGATCCATTCATGGGGTGGGGGGCCTGAAATGGGCGATGCACCCAAAAGTTCAGAAGGAAGCAAGGCCTTAATGATTTTAACTGCCGAGCTTAATCACCCAAGACCCAAGGAAATAGTCCTCGGCATAAGGTAAGTGCTTGGTGGAGGTGGGGGAGGGGTGGTGTTCTAAAAAGATGCCGGTGTAGGTAGGGCTGGGCAGGGTAGGCCCAAGGATTCCTTCCAAGGCCTGGAGCAACAGTCCTGCTCCGCCTCACTCCCAAGGATTGCTCGCAAAGAACAAAAAATATTACTTTATTACTTTATGCAACACCTGCCCTTATACCTCCCCCCTTCCCACTGTCCAGGGCCCCAAACACCCCTTCCAGGTGAAACAGCGATTTACTTGTACTTCTTGCAATCTAGTATACTGTATTCGCTGCTCACGATGTGGTCTCCTCTACATTGGGGAGGCCAAATGCAGATTGGGTGACCGCTTTGCGGAACACCTCCGTTCAGTCCGTAAGGGGGACCCCGAGCTTCTGGTCGCCTGTCACTTTAATTCACCGCCCCATTCCCACTCAGACCTCACCGTCCTCGGGCTCTTGCCTTGTTCCACGGAAGCTCAACGTAAACTCGAGGAACAGCACCTCATCTTCCGATTAGGCACTTTACAGCCTTCCGGACTCAACATCGAGTTCAACAATTTCAGATCATAACCTTGGCCCCCTTTACATTTTTGCTTATATTTTATCCACATCTTTGTTTAGGCCCTTCCCCCCCACCTTTTCTTTTTCTCTCCCGCATGGCAGCTGCCTCTCATTCTGCCAGAACATTTCACACCTAATCTAGAGCCGTCTTTTGTCTCCACTAGTCCTATCACCATCTCGTCTGGTTTTGAATACCTCTTAATGTCTCTTCACTTCTTTTGTTCTCTCCCAGCCCTGCCTTTCGATCTATTTCATTTCCTTTCCAGTTTTGAAAAAGGGTTTCGACCCGAAACGTTGACTCTATTTTCTCTCCACGGATGTTGTATGGCCTGCTGAGTTTTTCCAGCATTTTCTGTTGTTATTTCGGATTTCCAGCATCTGCAGTATTTTGCTATCGAAAAAATATTACTTACCAGCCTCTTCTGGCCACTCTGCAGCAACCCGTCAAATTTCTCTGGCGGGTATGACACCCTGCGGGTCTGCTCCTGAGTCATCATTAAAATCACATTGCGGCCCCAGTGACATCTAGGTTGAAATTAAATCCACAGCTGCCGTTTAGGCTGCCTTCAGAGTCGGCAAAGATAAAATGCCACCCGGTGGAATGGTGCTGCCTTGGGCTGATAAACGAACACGGACGATTTTAACCCTTCCCGCTGAGCGAAGTTGGGCGTTAAAATTGACCTTATTTGTCTGTCGTGAGGCTGAGACTCATTCTGCTCAATTCAACTCAGAACATATTAAGGAAATCTACCGACTCCTGTCCAAATTTCAACAGGCACGTTAAACTTCTGCATCTCTGAATTCTCCTCCCTTCCATTCTGGTTAAGCTGCAAGTTGAAGCAATCCTGGAACTTTCTGAACAAAGAGATGCTTCTATATTTCAGAGGTATGTGATGAACAGTACCACAGTAAACAAGCAAATACAGCAATATTTTTCTATTTGTACTTGTTTTGGGATTTATTACATTTAATAACCGTTTGTGTTGCATTCCATGTTAAAAATGTCTTCCTACTATTGATGATTGTCAACCCATTTGATTGAAAAGTTACAAGGATAGCTAAAAAGCAGTGAAAAGCCACAAGCCAGTGAAATATCTCACCTTATCAGGATCTGTGGTACTGATAACCCAGACGCAATGGGCATTGTTCTCATACTGGACTGGGTAATTGGGAGATGTGATGGTACCACTTGGACCTCGTAGATTGGAGCCACATGTTCTTGCTAAATTGAAAGTGAAAATTAGAAAAATGCATTAAAAAAGCCTGAAGACAGCTGTACATTCTTCCACAATAAAAAGTCTAAAGCACTAATCTGCATACCATATGACACAAAGTTGGAAAACTCATTCAGAAAGACCACAGAGGCTGGCTGATGTGGAACATGGAAATGTCACGTTGGTGCACTAACGGGTGTTCTTCTGAAGCTGGAGTTAAGCAACATCACTGAGGCAGGGTGGGGGAGGCTTTTCTCTGCATCTAACCTATGCTACACCTGGAATTACACGATGTTGACTTGGATGTCAGGTGTGGTCATTATCCAGTGACCTCTATTGCACAATGTGCATGTGTGAGTATCAGGTAAGGGGGAGGCATCAGGCTTAGCTGAAATGTCTGCCCAGTTGAATAGCCTCCTGACTCGAGTCATGCATGAAGAAGGGTCACTTGAACAAGGCACTGCAGAGCTGCCTGTGGAACCATACACTAGTGTGAGTCAGTGACTTCAGAAGAGGAGGGGATGGAAAATTGTAAAAACACAGAGGCCTAGAAATTCAGTGGCCTGCGCCACCCATTAGCGCCCTAAGAGGGCACTTAATGGGTTTTGCGCCACTGGCCATGCCTCCCGCTAAATTTAGCGGGACGCTAATGGCGGCGCTAGCCATTAGCGCTGCGCCGCTACCGATGATGTCATCAGTGTGCGCAGCGCCCCGCTACCGCCCCGATTGCGAAATTTAGTAGCGCCCCCTGCTTTATCGCTGGTCGCAATTTGCGACCAGTTCAGGGGGGCCTACCTGCGGCGGTAGAGGCGCTGAGGTGCGGGGTGGCCATTTTTTTTGCTGGCCGCCTGCCAGCACCTCTCCGTGCCGCCGTCCCCGGCCTCCTGAGCCCCCCCCCCACGGAGTGCCGGCTGTGTCCCAAGAGCCCGGCACTTCTCCTCGGTGCCGGGCTCTTTTGCCGGCACTCGCGCTCTTCGAGCACGCTGCAGCAGGCCCCTCCCCTTTAAGAAGGGGAGGAAGGCCTGCAGTACCGCAGCACGCCGTGCCGCAGCGTGTGGCGCTGCAGCAGGTTGCGCTGTGATTTTCAGTTGCAGCGCCCCAAGAGGGATGCGGGGTGCCTCAAGTATCGCCGCGCTTCCCTCTGGGGCGCGCAAACTGAATTTGCGGCGGGCGGCCACGACTCCTTCCGGGGTGGTACCTCCGGCGCTCTGGCGAGGCTGGCGCCCCAAATGGGGCGCCAGTGAATGTCTAGGCCAGTATGTTATTTTGTATCCTCAGCTGTTTTTTCTCTCTTTGAAGTTCCTCCTGCCCATCATCCTCTTAACGCCTCTTGCTTTAGCAGAAATAACTGCAGCAGAAATAACAGGCACAGTCTCCAGTCTAACTACTCTGTCGACACATTTTAACCTGAAACTGAGTTACAGCAAGTTAAAGCATCTAATCTCTATACTTTCTGACTTGCACATGGTCAGATGATGCTGTGTTATGTATCAAAATAATAAAAGACACTGTGCAAGTCGTAAATCTTTTAACTATTCGCAGCAAGCTTAGCTGTGATGCAGTAATCCTGGTAAAATATTCAATTCCCCACTAGGTCAGTTGGTACATTTAGTGTGCAGTGCGGAGCTGTGCCACGCAGACTGGAGAGGTACTAGATTCAAGCCTTGGTCTGCGGTGGGTTTAGCTGATGTCAACTGATGTGGCAATAGGCACCCTGGGCAAGGGAGGAAAAATGATCCACAGTTCCTACTTCCGATCAGTATTCAGCGACGCCTGCTGGAAATTGTCTAGGTGTGGATGTCAGGTGAAGAAGGGATCAGTTAGCCAAGAGTTGAATATTATGCCAACATTCAACATGGGGAATGGTCACTTAGGTGAAATATTGACCAGTGGCCAAGACATATGGAACTATATTGCAGCATGAATCGGTGCCTTCAGGAAATGTACAGCTTATTAATGTTCATGTAGGAACTGAAAAGATAGGTCAATTAAATAAAAATAATTTTATAACTTATTTTTACATATTTTATCCCATGGGCTTAAAAAAGAAAGCTTTTTGTTTGATAACGCTCCTGTGAAGTGCCTTGGGATGTTTTACGATTTTAAAGGCACTATATAAATGCAAGTTGTTGTTGTTGTTGTCCACAGTGCCTTCCCGATTAATAAAGCACCTGGACTTCACTCAGCAGCCCCCTCTTTGACCCAGCCAAGACTGAACTTGTAGTGTATGTATCCGTCTACCTTTAAGAAAACCATTGTATGTAACCGTTCACCTTTAAGAGAACTATTTTAGGTGTGGCACTACTTTGTTGGCTTCTGTATACTGTAATACCGACGGTGACCACACCGGTATATAAGTGCTGTGTCAGGATTTATTTGGCAGATTCGCCCTGACCTTCGAATAGTAAAGTCCTGTTTTAAGTTACTCTGGTAGTCTGTGTATTAATTAACTAAACAACCCACAGACTTTACAGTGGCGACGAGTCTGATCGTACCCTGCGGCAACAATACTTCCGAAGCAGTTAACGAACGCCGAGAAGAGGCAACCGCCCTCGTCATTCTGCTGGGAGAAAACTCGAGTCTGCAGAGCTGGAAAGGAGGAAGAATTCAGAGACAAAGACTTCCATCAGCAACAGGCACTGACTGTCCCTTCTGCCACGGTGAGGAGTGAGCCGATCAGCACGAGAAGCAAGCCGGCCACGGTGACTGTGAGTAAGGGAAAAGTAAAAAGAATAACCGGAGGATAAGGGCGGTGCACTCGACCACGGTCGAGGGGGAAAGGAGCCGGACAGAAGTCGGGCCCAGAGGCGCTGAGACTGGGGCAGCGTGGAGCAAGGAAGCCGCGGTACAGACAGGCTGGGGACGCAACGGTGTCGTGAGACAGCTAGACCGCGACCGGCGAAAAAGGCCGGGCAGCGACCGAAGCCACGAAGCGCTGCGACCGGGAGCGTAGGCGCGGGAAGATATAAAAACTCAGCCGCAGCCGGGGAGGGAAGCACCGGACTGCGAGAGGGCTGGGAGGTGCGATTGGGAGCCGAGCGAGCGGGAGAGGCAGAGCCGACCAAGGGAGACTGAGCGAGAGCCAGTCCAGCGGCTGAAACTGTTCGCCGTCAACGGGGTGTACCCAGCGCCGGTTGCCCTGCCGAGAAAAGGGAAAGCCCTGAAGCCGACGCGCAGGCTGTGAACCTGAAAGCCAGCGGCCGTCGCCCGTAGGGAAAGTGTACCCCTCCCGCTAGGGAAGAAACGCGGGAAGCCGCCATTAGGCGGGGAAGAAGACAGAAGCGGGAAACCGCCATTGAAGTGGGCGGGGAGAGAAGATAAGCGCGGGAAACCGCCATTTTCACGGGAACCGCCATCTTGGAAAAAAAAATATAAAAGAAAATTTAAAGAAATAATTCGTGGTGTTATCAGGAAGAGAGGAAGATGCCTAAGCGTGGTAACATCAACGATTTTAATTCCGAGGTAGAAGACTGGGCCACGTATGTGGAACACATTGAGATCTATTGTGAGGCCAATAAAATAGAAGAAGATGACAAAGCTATAACCTTGCTAAACTCGATGGGCGCGAAGACATACGGGCTCTTGAAGCATCTACTAGCACCAGCTAAACCGGCGGATCAGGCTTTCGATGATATTGTGACTGTTCTGAAGGATCACTTGAACCCCACACCGTTGATGTTGGCGGAACGATTCAAATTCTATGCGAGAACGCAAAGGAAAGACAAAAGCAACGCAGAATACTTGGTCGAACTGCGTAGACTAGCGAAACACTGCCAGTTTGGAGGGAATCTGACAGAGGCATTGCGAGACAAGTTCGTGTGCGGGTTGTCAAAGGAAGGAACGCAAAAGCGACTACTCGAAGAGAACGACCTTACACTTGACAGGGCTGTCCTTATTGCAGCATCGCACGAAGCCGCAGCGAAGGGAACTGCGGAAATGCAGCTAAAGGCAGCGGCACTCAGTGTGGATCAAATTACCTCGAGTACAACAAAATGCTATCGTTGTGGGAAGACAACACACGACCAGAACCAATGCTGGTTTAAGAACCAGGAATGTAGGAAATGTGGCAAACTGGGTCACATAGCTAAGGTATGCCGGTCAGGGAAGAAGACCAACAACCAAAGGAAGCCATCACAGGAAAAGTACAACAAGGTACACAAGGTGGCTGAGAAGAGTTCAGACGAACAGAATTCGGACTCAGACCCAAACGGCCAGGAGCTGGGCAGTCTGAGAATTCACAATGTGAGTAAGGAAGCTGACCTACAAACTATCTGGGTCATGCTAAAAATAGCTGGAGTCCAAGTGAAAATGGAGTTGGACACTGGATCAGCTCTATCAGTCATAAATCGAAGGGATTACCACCGGCTATTCTCACATATACCCTTAAGAGATACCAAGTTCATATTGCAGACATACACGGGGCATAAAGTATACCCCATGGGGAAGATAAGAGTCAAGGTGAGAGATGGGGGTAAAGAACACCCAAGAATAAACTTATACGTACTACCTGAGGGAGGACCACCACTTCTGGGATGGGAGTGGATCAAGAAAATAGACATGGAATGGCACTATCTAAAAGCCATAACGAGTGAGGACTCGGTGCAGACAATCAGCTCAGATTCTGAAACGGATGACGATAAGACCAACCCAAATATGAAAGACAAGGCTAAAATGGACTTGCCGACTAAGGTTGGAAGAACGAAGGCATGCATAAAGGCTTATGCTCCAGAGAAGAACAAAGTTTCAGAACAGAACTCCACCGAACAACGACAACATAGTTTGACAGAGAATTCCGAGTCTGTTCAGTTTACGGACATATCCATGACTGACGAACACCGAGCTCGGACTCAACTTTATTTCAAATTACGACAGCAAGTAGAACAATTGAGTTACCGTCTCGAACAAGAGATGAAAACAATGAAAAAGTTCTATGACACCGAATGGGAGAATCTGGAAAGACAACAGAAGCAGCTAGCTCAAGCAGAGAGCGACCATAGAGCCATTGTGACCAATTACCGATCACATCTCCCTTATGCTGTTCAGGAGTTAGAATATTTGCAGGAAGGAGCAAATGAAGAGGAATCTTCAGGAAGCCAGGATTTTATTCCCATTCTTCTCTACGACTCCTTACAAGCAGAGTTTGAGAAGTTGAAGGAACAGTATGAACAGGCCCAGGCTACAATCCTGGAGGGGATTAACTCGGCAACCTCCGAAAAGCTAGTTTCAGTAGAAGCATATGAGCAACTAAAGGTTGAACATGAGCAAGAAGTCCAAAGGCTGCAGGAAATTCTTGATGAGCTCAAGGCCAAGACAGACTCATCGGTAGAAGTTCCATCCATAGATGAGAAATTAGAGGTGAAAGACATGGCAGAACATGAAAGACAAGATGTCCAAGAACTCATAAAAATATTGAAGGAAACCCAAGACAAATATGAGGCGGCAATGACCGAGGTTCAACAACTTGAAGAACAGATTCAACTGGGAATCCTTTCAGTGGAAGAAAAGGAAACTGTAAGAAACACAGAGACTGTAAGAATGGCCCCTGAACATGAGCTAGAGAGCATCAAGGCGCAACTTCTCCGAGCGCTGAAAGCCAAAGTACAAGAGGAAAAGAAGGTGAAAGCATTGGAGGAAAAGGTGGATGAAATGGAGAAGACTCTGATCCACAGTGTTCCCGTGGAAGAGTTAACAGTCAGCCAACTCCTTCATATGCTGAGGGACAAGACTCTGCAATGGGAACAATCTGAACACGAGCTTCAATCTTCAAAGGGAAGGAGTTCGGAGCTCTCAAAAGTTATGGAAATAGCTGAGGTTGCAACACAGATTTTACTGGGATGCCAAAAGTACGCTGAATCACGTCTATGTGAACAACAGAATGTTGAAACAGCTGCTCCAGTAGAAGGATTGAATAGCCCGATCAATCAATCCCCGATGGAAGGGGAAGTATTGAAATCACAAATTAGGTCATTAGTGAAGGATTTGCAGGAAACCCAGGAAGAGCAGGATGAATATGAACGCATGAAGAAGTCTCTTCAGGAAAGATGTCTAGGGAGGGAACAACAGTCGGCTAACGTCCAGTTGGGTAAGGAAGAAGTAGCAGGCCCTCTCGCTAGACTAGTTCAGGACGACACCGAATATTACCATGACCTGTTGAGTGACACGGAATATTACGAGGACGTGGTCTGCCCAGCTTGTGATGAAAACTCCCAAAGTGCAGAAATCAGGATGAAGCACTTAAAGTCTAAAGAACATAGGGAGATGGTGGCGCTACAGCTGGCAGCTGATAAGGGAGCCCCGAGAGTCTCCAAGAAGCAGAAAAGAAAAAGACGAAGCAGAAGGTGATAACCATCTAAATCATTATCACTTCTACCAGATCATGTACGTGGGCCCTACGAAGGGAGCCAAATCAGTTGGCAAGTAGGAAAAATTACCAAGGCAGTCCAGCTGTTTGTAAAAGTCAGCACTGCTGGTTCAGCAGGACGGAAGTTCAAGCTGTTAAGCCAAGGGAAAGACTATTGGATGAGTCACGCTAGCAATGTGAACCGGCTACACCACAGAGATGTTGTTCGGACCGAGTCAAGACCAGAGACTGAATCTGTGAACTGTTCCCGCAGAGACTGAATCTGTAAACTGTTTCCCGCATAGATTATACCTGTGAATTGTTTTACATGAAGTTGAATATATGTTATGTTTAATGGGGGACTAATTATGTTGTAAGCTAAAAAGGGAGGATTGTAGTGTATGTATCCGTCTACCTTTAAGAAAACCATTGTATGTAACCGTTCACCTTTAAGAGAACTATTTTAGGTGTGGCACTACTTTGTTGGCTTCTGTATACTGTAATACCGACGGTGACCACACCGGTATATAAGTGCTGTGTCAGGATTTATTTGGCAGATTCGCCCTGACCTTCGAATAGTAAAGTCCTGTTTTAAGTTACTCTGGTAGTCTGTGTATTAATTAACTAAACAACCCACAGACTTTACAGAACTCACACATCTAGAATTATGAGCACCAACCCATGTCTTAGCATGATAAACACAGAGGTGTAACATCAAACTACATTGCCATAGAAGGTGCTTTTTACTGATGTTTTTCCAGAGCTAATAATCAGTGTGGACTGCTGAGGGGAAATCACCATAAGCTGCACACTGAGTGTAAATTATACATTTAAGAAAGTTCTTCAATCGATTCAATTGCTGAACAGTAAAAAGAATCTCTGCTTCCATTCAGTACAGGATCAGGTGTTCTGAAGGAACAAGGGGAGCTTTTGTATAACAAAACAGAGAAAACATAAGGTATACAATTTCAGTACGGAACTAAAAATGTTATACAATTTAAAAAAAATAAATACAAACTAGAAGCTAATTGAATTGATAAAGGTGGGATCTTCTAAATCAGCTTTTCTATTCCAGCAACCTCTCTACTGTATCTCTAAGCTACAGAAGCGCAGGAAGAACGTGCTCTCTGACAGATGAATAACAATCCACTCAGGGACACAGATGTGACAAGCATGTTTATTGCTGCCGTTGCTATGGTTTTTGCTCCAAATGAATAGTACACTGAGACTTTATTCTTATCAATCTGCATTGATGAATTCTGTAATTATGATTGTTACACATTCTCTATCTGCTCTATAGCCAGGTGATATTTTAAAATACAAGTATAAGGAATCATGAAGAAATATATACTTGAAACCAGCACTTTCTTAAATGTTTTAAAATGCACTGAGTAGTCATTTTGAGGATAAATGGGGTTGACCATTTTAATGTTCCAATTGTGATTGTCTCCTTTTGTTACTGATTATTGAGGATCATTTGTTCTCGTGAAGAGGAGAAATGCATAACGCAGTAGAGCAAATGACCCTGACCAGAAGGTCTGCCACTCACTACTGAGGGAGTCCTCTTATTAACTCACATAGGACTGAAAGGTCTATTCTACTTTCAATTACAAGCACATCTTTTATCCCACACAGAAGTTGCAAAAAAAAGCTCCAAGCATGGAAAGGACAATTGGAAAATTGCACAGAATATTTCTAGATTCATATCATTTTTTTAATATAAACATGATCATTGTGTTCTTGCTCCTTTCCCCAACAATTTGATCTGCATGCAGCCTTTAAAAACTGTTCAGCTTGCCTTGGTTGAGTGAATCTGTTCAGTTTTAGCCAGGTCATTGTGCATGGAAACCATCAGATGTGAGATACCTGGTCTCAGGAGGAAGCAAACATGACAGAACGCAACTTGACCTGTTCCAATCACGCCTCCTTTCCACCAACCAAAGTGTTGACAACCAAGGCTATGGTTTGGAACAGGCTAAGGAAAATTGCATTGAAAAAAGTAACATTCATGGGCAGAAAGTAATGAGCAAAGTGCACCGTTCCTCACTCATATGTTATTCATAGTTTCTACCTTTGTGTCCCCATGTGATGCACCATTCCATAGCTTACAGGGAAGGCAGATAGCGTACTAGCCCAAGTTCATCTGTAACCATGCAACAACTTCATTTTGAGTTGCTTGGGAACAGCCGCGCAGATGTTGTTTTCTTCCTCTGCCTCCCTTTGGGAAAGTGCTCGATCTCCACTCATCACCTCTCCCTCTGTCAATCTAGTTATGATCAGGGATTCATTGTGTGGGAAACCATGATATAGGGTTGTAAGTTTTTCACAGGTTGCATTTGTTGCACAGATTCTGTGAAGTCGTGGAACTCCGTGAATTGTACTAATGTCTGCTAATATTAATGTAAACAGTGAAGTTCATTGATGAATTACACTGGGTTGCCCTAACTTCATGGACTCTTTGCAACAATAGTATCTACATATATATGCAAATCCAATAGAAAAGGGATTAGTGCCAGAGGTCTGGCGGACAGCTAATGTTATTTCTATATTCAAAAAGGGAGATAGAACAAATTCAGGGAACTATACACCAGTTATTTTAACGTTGGTAGTAGGAAAGATATTGGAATCTTTACTCAAAGATGTAACAGAAAAACATTGAGAAGCTGAAAATATAATAAAGAATAGTCAGCACGGATTTCAAAAGAGAAGGTAATGCTTGACCAACCTTACTGAATTCTTTGAAGCAGTAACCAAAAGGGTAGGCAAGGATAATACAGTTGATGTGATATACATGGACTTTCAAAAGGCCTCCAATAAGGCTGTAATAGACTCATGACTAAGGTCAGAGCATGTGTAGTCAGGGGAAAAGTAGCAGAATGGATAACAAACTGACTGCAAAGCAGAAGACACAGAATAAGGGATAAATCACATTGGCGGAAGATGGGAAGTGGTGTTCCAAAGGGATTGGTGTTGGGACCACTGTTGTTCACCATTTACAGAAATGATTTGGATTCAGATTCGGAAGTACTACATCAAAATTTCCAGATGACACCAAATTGGGGGGTGTAGTTAATACAGAGGTGAACTGTGACAAAACTTAACAAACTTGCGGAATGGGCGTGTAATGGAAAATGAATTTCAATATAAATAAGTGTGAGGTGGTGCATTTTGGTAGGAGGAATAAGGAGAACACATACTCCTTGGAAAATAAGAGTCTAAATGGGGTAGAGGCACAAAGGGATCAAAGAATACAGGTACACAAATCATTAAAAGTAGCAATGCAGATTAACAAAGTCATAAAATGTGCAAACAAAGCACTGGAGATCATTCCTAGAGGAATAGAATTCAAAAGCAGGGAAATTATGTTAAACTTATGTGAAATCTAGGTTAGACCCCACTTAACTGTGCACAGTTCTGGTCTCCATATTATAAAAAGGATATGGAGGAACTGGAGAAAGTGCAAAAATGATCTACAAGGATGCTACCAGAACTGAAAGGGTACGACAATCAGGAATGACCGAACAGGCTGGGGCTTTTTTCTCTAGAAAGGAGAAGATTGAGAGGTGACCTGATAGAGGTCCTGAAAATTAAGAAGGGGTTCAATACGTTGGCATAGAGAAGATTTTTCCACTTGTGGGGGAGTCCAAAACTCGGGGCCATGAATATAAGATAGTTACTAATAAATCCACAAAGGGATTCAGGAGAAACTTCTTTCCTCAGAGATAGGTGAGAATGTGGAACTCGCTGCCACATGGAGTAGTTGAGGTGAATAGCATAGATGCATTTAAGGGGAAGCTGGATAAGTGCATGAGGCAGAAATGTTGATTGGGTGAGATGAATTAAATAGAGTGGGAGGAGGCTCGTGTGGAGTATAAACACTGACATAGACTGGTTGGGCTGAATGGTTTGTTTCTATGCTGTAAATTCTATGTAATTCTATCTAACAAATGCCGTTTGAGAAAAAAGCACAGCTCTAATCAAGATTGTGAATCATTTCTTAGCATTTACATGACAAGACATTAGTGCACATCATATTGTACCACTTAACACATGCCATTTAAGGGCTGAGAAGTGATCCAAAAATATCAGTAAATTTAGAACCACGTTTTTTTTGATAACTAAACTATTTACTCAGGGGTTGTTTACATCTCCAAGAAAGCTTTACACGGAGGAAATACTGAATTCGTACATCATGTAAATAAAAGGCAAAAAAAAATCTGAATGTTATTTTCTTTCAGTAAACAGAGTGACAGTGTCCTTTACATGAAGTAACTCGATGTGGAAACCATTCTTGATCACTTACCCCGGCAGACTGGCCTGTGGTCACTCCAAGCAGCCAACGTGTCTGTCACTTTCTGACAAGTAATGCTTTTGGACCCCTGAAGCACATAGCTGTCATCACAAGAGAACTGTAAACTGGCTCCCACCCTGAAGGAATTACAAACAGGATTGCAAAGGTTACTACTTCCCACAACTTTGAATAATTCCCCCTTCCTTCAATTAAGTGTTTTAAACCACAAAGATGTAGTACATGACAAATATTCAACACTTTAGACATTTGATGAACAAGATTTTCACTTGCAATTTAATAGCAACTTTGCTATTTATAAATATAAGGGTCGAATTTCCTCAACACATTTAGCATGCTCCTGTCTTAACTGTCGGGAATGCAATAGAAGGGCTGGAAAACAGGCCAGGACCCAGATATACTGTATCCTGGCCTGATATCAATGTTCCCCTTTGGCCTTGTAGGGAGTGGATCTCCGTCCATCTCTTACACGGCCAGTGGTGTGAGAGAGGGCATGGTGGGGACACCCTATGTTGAGAATCCCCATGACCTCAACCAGTGAGAAGAATCAAAGCGGCCTCCTCCTCAATGGATTTGCGAACCACCGACATGGTCTATGCCAGGGAAATAGCCTGGATCCATGAAGATCAACATTTTTTACTGAGGGTAATCCAGCCCCTAGGGTCTGAATTGGAATATTTCTGGGCTGGGGACCCAACATCCATCCCAAGCTGGGCTGCAAGGCCGCATCCCGGGGTAGGCACGTGCCCAAGTTGCATTCCTAATGGTGTGAGCACCCGCTGGCAATGCTTAAAATAGGGTGACTTTGCACTTAACCCCACACATGGCAGCACAGACTTCATAGATCACTGTTCCTTTAAGTGTTGAATGTTATCCCTTTGTACAGAACTTTGCCCCTTTGGCTGATAATGTACAGAACCTTGTCCCACTGTTTCATAAAGCTAAAGGCTTAAAATCCGTATTACTGAATTTCTGAATGCTCACTGAAGTCGATAGCTAAGAATATAAATTCTTACTGCACTGAAAAATGGCTTTCTTCATCAAAGAACATTTCCCAGGAAAATGAGGCATTGATTTTCCTCATTGGATTCCAAGTTTGAGTGACTTGGCATAAAAAATCCTGAAAATTCCTAACCTTACCATTAGCAAAATTTGCTGCTCAAGTACTATAATTTTGCATAAATGTGCTGGGATCCTTCGAAAAAATCATCTTCATGCATTTAAGTTCTACTGTAGTGTGAATTGAAGCCAGGCTTCTAGGAAGGGATCAGAATTCCCCAACCTTTGTAAAGCAAAGGCTACTTTTCTTCAGTCTGATACATTAGGCGACTCAACCGCCCTCGCAATTGGGAACATTTTCAATATTGAATTACCCGCCATCAAAATCGCATTCTCAGAAATTGCAAGTTTCAAAGCTACCAAGTCCTGCAATTTGATCAGTAGATTTTTAATCATGGAGAAAAAACAGCCATTATCCCCCAGTTTGATGTTTTGTTCATATTTTCTGTCGATAAGAACCCTGTAAACATGTCAGACAGTGAAAGATGGCTTTCAGCATAGGTAGAATCTGTTGATGATTCATTTGAATATTCTTACAACAGACATCATACCAAAACTGCACAGCTTAAAGCCATTGCTGTACAAAACTAGAAATCACTGTACCAAGTTTCCAGAGTCACCCACTGTTGTTCCATGTGGTGATTCCCTTCTATTGGTGTGCTTTGGCTGTCTTGAGCAGTTTGTGTCTTCAGTGCAGACAATGCTGGCTGTAGAATGTGATTTAACGTAGCTGATTAGATGTGGTAAAGCAGGTCGGTATGGTTTTGGCATAGCAATATTGCTGCATGTGAAAAAATCTTATGACAAGCTGGAGCTGTGAGCTATTGAGCCTTTATGGAATAGCTGATCATTATTGGCATGTATATCTACTATAGGCTGCCTCCTGTATACAAGTTGTGTGAATGTGCGCTTTTCCCTCTGGTTTTGCTTCTGAGATTTGCTGTGGCTGGTGGCTTTTGTTCTGGAGTCTGGAGAATGAACCAAAGAGTACTTCCAGCACAGTGAACAGTTATAGTCAAAGGAGTATCCTGCAAGCCTCTGAAATTCTCTCGAAGCAGGAAGTATTAAATAGGCTTTCTCTCTCCCTCCTCTCCTTCTCACAGCCCACTTCTCAGGGGAAGGGGAGCAGAGCAGGGGAGAAGAAGGGATAAGCTTCAGAAATGTCAGCTTACATCTCAGACATACCATCGGCTTCACCTTTCCCGCTATCTTTAAATTATTTTATCACATTTAGCAACTACAAAACAACATGTCATTCTCCAAAACTCCTGCTCTTTGAAGCTTCGCTTTTAAACTTAAATATATTTTAACTAACAGCAATTTGACAACACTCTTAATATGGGTAACTTGCCTAGGTCAAAATATCAGCACACAAACTGGTCAATCTAGTTAAATCTTTTCACATGACAATCATAGGGAAGAGAGCAACATAGGAAGGAACATAGGAACAGGTCAGTCAGCCCCTCTAGCATTCATTTAGATCATGGCTGATCTGTATCTTAACTCCATTTACCCACCTTGGTCCCTTAATACCCTATCAATCTATCATAACTTAGTGTTAAGTCTTAGACAACCTGGCAAATCGTCCAATTCATGCTTGTACGGTTATTTTTTTGTTTCTGAACCTGTCCCACAGTATAAATGGTTAGATTTGGCAGAAGGGAACCAGGTTACATTACAGAACTGCTTTAATTGGAAATGATTCTGTAATATAAGTAGGGTATAATTTTCACAAACAGGTTCAGTTAAGCAAAGGAAGGCAATAATCTACATAACAACACAAGTGATGATAGTGACTTAGGTTAAAACACGAGTTAGGCCACAGCTAGAGTACTGCATGCAGTCCTGGTCACCACATTACAGGAAAGACATGATTGCACTAGAGAGGGTACAGAGAAGATTTAATATTATGTTGCCAGGACTGGAGAATTTTAGCTATGAGGAAAGATTGGATAGGCTGGGGTTGTTTTCTTTGGAATGGAGGAGGCTGAGGGGAGACTTGATTAAGGTGTATAAAATTATGAGGGGCCTAGATAGAGTGGATAGGAAGGACCTATTTCCCCTAGCAGAGAGGTCAATAACCAGGGGGCATAGATTTAAAGTAATTGGTAGAAGGATTAGAGGGGAGTTGAGGAGAAGTTTTTTCATCCAGAGGGTGGTGGAGGTCTGGAACTCACTGCCTGAAAGGGTGGTAGAGGCAGAAACCCTCATCACATTTAAAAAGTACTTGGATATGCACCCGAAGGGCTGTAACCTACAGGGCTATGGACCACGAGCTAGAACGTGGGATTAGGCTGGATAGCACTTTTTCGGCCGGCAAAGACACGATGATCCTTCTGTGCTATAAATTTCTATTATTCTATGATTCTATGATTCTAGATAGGAAAGTAAAGTTACAACTGCAAATAAAGAGCAAAATTTAAATTATTCATCTTTTTAAAAAGATTCTTAAAAATCATAGGGTTTCATGAAAGGGAGGAACTGAAAGAAATCAGTATTTGTAGGGAAATGGTGTTAGGGAAATTGATGGGATTGAAGGATGATAAATCCCCAGGGCCTGATAATCTACATCCTAGGGTACTTAAGGAAGTGGCCCTAGAAATAGTAGATGCATTGCTCATCGTCTTCCAACATTCGATGGAATCTGGAACAGTACCCATGGATTGGAGGGTAGCTAATGTTACCCCACTATTCAAAAAAGATGGTAGAGAGAAAACGGGGAATTACAGACCGGTAAGCCTGACATCGGTAGTGGGGAAAATGCGAGAGTCCATTATAAAAGATGTAATAGCAGAGCACTTGGAAAACAGTGACAGGATCGGACAAAGTCAACATGGATTCACAAAAGGTAAATCGTGCTTGACTAATCTACTGGAATTTTTTGAGGATGTAACTGGTAAAATAGATAAGGGAGAACCAGTGGATGTGGTGTATCTGGACTTTCAGAAGGCCTTCGATAAGGTCCCGCATAAGAGATTAGCATGTAAAGTTAAGGCACATGGGATTGGGGGCAAGGTATTGACTTGGATAGAGAACTGGTTGGCAGACAGAAAGCAAAGAGCTGGAATAAACGGGTCTTTTTCCGAGTGGCAGGCAGTGACTAGTGGGGTACCGCAGGGATCGGTCCTTGGACCCCAGCTATTCACAATATATATTAATGATGATCTAGACAAGGGAACTAGATATAATATCTCTAAATTTGCAGACGACACAAAGCTGGCTGGGCGTGTGTGCTGTGAGGAGGATGTCGAGAAACTCCAGGATGATTTGGACATGTTGGGTGATTGGGCAGAAACATGGCAGATGCAATATAACGTGGATAAATGTGAGGTTGTCCACTTTGGTGGCAAAAACGGGAAGGCAGATTATTATCTAAATGGCAATAGATTGGGAGAAGGGGAAGTGCAACGAGACCTGGGTGTCCTTTTGCACCAGTCGCTGAAGGTAAGCATGCAGGTGCAGCAGGCGGTTAAGAAGGCAAATGGTATGTTGGCCTTCGTAGCGAGAGGGTTTGAGTACAGGAACAAAGATGTCTTGCTGCAGTTGTACAGGGCCTTGGTGAGACCGCACCTTGAGTATTGTGTGCAGTTTTGGTCGCCTTATCTGAAGAAGGATGTTCTTGCCATGGAAGCAGTTCAGCGAAGATTCACCAGACTGATACCTGGGATGGCAGGAATGACGTATGAGGAGAGATTGGGTCGATTGGGCTTGTACTTGCTGGAGTTTAGAAGAATGAGAGCTGATCTCATTGAAACTTATAAAATTCTGACAGGACTGGACAGACTAGATGCAGGAAGGATGTTCCCGATGGTCGGGGAGTCCAGAACCAGGGGACACAGTCTAAGGATAAGGGGTAAGCCATTTAGGACAGAAATGAGGAGGAATTTCTTCGCCCAGAGAGTGGTGAACCTGTGGAATTCTCTACCACAGAAGGCAGTGGAGGCCAGTTCATTAAATATATTCAAGAAGGAGTTGGATATATTTCTTAAGGCTAAAGGGATCAAGGGGTATGGGGAGAAAGCAGGGACAGGGTATTGAATTTGGATGATCAGCCAGGATCGCATTGAATGGCGGAGCAGGCTCGAGGGGCCGAATGGCCTACTCCTGCTCCTATCTTCTATGTTTCTATGTTTTATCTCTAAATATAGGGGGTGAAATTCCCCTAGAGAACTGTTTGGGGCACTAAGTAAAAAATGTTTGGAAAGTTAGCGCCAGGTGCTAACCTTTTCAAACATTAGTTAAATTCCCATTTTTTCTTCCAAGAGTAAAGTGGACGCTAAATCAAGCGCTCCACTTCCCTCTTGGAGTGCAAGAGGAGGGGAATGTCCCGATCCGGGCCGATGTGCTCAGCAGCACCACACGTGGCCAAGCGTGGCGTTGCCACATTGCAGGGGTTCTTCCCTGCATTTAACGGGACGGGCCCCATGCTGCGAGCTCTGCAGGTTTATTTTTAGATATGTGGGCCACCAGAGAACGGGATCAGCCCGGCACTCTGCACGGACGCCGCGACCAGTGGCCAAAAATAAATATTTAAAAAAACAGCAGATTTTTTTGGCAACCCCTGCAGCAGTCGGTGACATCGCCCGGCGCTGCTGCGGGGCGCAAATGCCAATTTTTCTTCTGAGGCGCTACCGGGGCGCTGCGCCCAAAGATGACGGGCACAGAAGATTGGGGCGCTACCTGGTAGTGCCACCGCTAACCTCCAGAGGAATTTCACGGGAGGCACGGTTATCGCCTAATGGGGGGGAGGGGGCGGCGCAGAGCCACTCGTGCCCCGTTAGCGCCTCCCACTGGAGGCGCAAACGTGGGGAATTTCACCCCCATAAAGTTTTTTTAAAGATCAATTCTTGTCACTGAGCACTACCTCTATGCAATCTCTGTTTACCAAATCTGTGCTTATACTATCACAGTGCCTGATCTTGTCCTCATTCAAAGCCCACGCACGTGCCCTGGCCAGCAGGGGGGGGGGCGGTCACTAAACAGCAGTCAGGAGCAGGAAACCTGGTAGATTTTCTCCTTCCCTTTCTCATGATGCTGAGGCCAATAGCAAAAACCTGACCAGGATCAACTATCTCAGGGAAAACCAATTTACGCAAATGCGTTCCAGTGACTTGCATTCAGCAAACTGAATCTGGAAAAGATTGACAATTGTCCTCAAACTCCACAAAAACATTAAAGCAGCATGCTACAATTCACCCGATGCAAAGCCAGAAACCTGATTCAGTAATCATGCTTATTTCTATTCATATTTTAAATATATGAAATCAAAAAAAAAAATTGTTGCCTTTAAGAAAATTACTGATTTATGATCCTAACATGGCCTAGGATGTTCTATGAAATAAAATAAATAAAAAAGCATGCCATTTACAAACTATTTATTGCAGGTTCTACCCTACTCACTCGACAATCTTTGAGAGGGAACCAGCTGCAGTGAAACTCCCAAAAAGACTATGAAGTCTCTCCCTGACTTAACAGTGTCCTTAATGTATTTTTGAAATTATTTAGAAATGGGCAATTTTGAAACACTGGGCTCCAGGACTGTGAGAATATGTGATTGTCTCCCTCCCCCCAGTCACTCTCCCTCTCTGTTGATAAGCCAACAATCTTCCCTTGCATACAATTTTCCCCCTTCCGTGTGAGGACTTACTTACAACATTTGATGAATGTAGTTTGACACTTGTGCAAGCAATTATCGCTTGCAATCAATGATATATTCAAACAGCAACAGAAAACCTCAGCTTTTTGCCAGAAAATGCTGTAAAACAAAAAAGGTTTGCTCTGTTTGCCATTCATCGGTCCTGAGTTTGATTCACTGATGGGCTTTTAACTCTGTTTAGTTATTTACTGTGAGATTTAATGACTCATTAATTAAACAGAAATGATTATTTTGGCATTTTTCTCTTTATGTAAGAGGGTTCATCGCCATCAAGTGATGAATCCCATTAAAAACTGACAGGGTGCTCATAGTGTTAAATTGATTCACGGGACATTCTTTAAAGCTAATTTGAAAGTATTTACAAAATGTTGATATGAAATCTTGAAAGCAATAGAAAGGAAGATCAGGCGGGGTGTATATTGACCACACTCAGCATCTCTGGGGAGTGCGGTGGCTGAGACCAAATGCTTGGTCAAAGAGGTGATTTTTAAGGAAAACCTTAAAGGAGGTGAGGGAGCTGGAAAGGCGGAGGGGTTTAAAGCGAGAATTCCAGAACGTGGGCCCTAGGCGGCTGAAGGCACAGCTACCAATGATGGGGAAAAGGGAGGGAGGATACTCAAGTATCAGAGGAACGGATATTCGAGGAGGGTTACAGCACTGGAAAAGGTTACAAAGATAGGGAGTGATGAGGCCATGCAGACATTAAAACGTATGGTTGAGAATTTTACATTTGAGGCATTGGAGTCTCAAAGCCAATGTAGGTCAGTAAGGACGGGGGTGATGAATAAGGGGATCTCTGTGCAGTAATAAGATAGGGGCAGCAGATGTTTGGATGAGCTGAAGTTGTTGGAGGGTGGCGAAAGAAGGGCCAGTCACGAGAGCATTGGAATAGTTGAGTCGTCGTCGTACGTGTCTTCACACTGTTCCCTTTGGGGAACTGTATGAAGTGGTGGAAGGATTTCTGGCGGCGTTAACGCTCCTTCCGTGACCGTAACCATCTACATACCAGCCATTAGGGTGGTTAGTCCTATAGCGGGAGGGTTTTACGGGCTCCCACAACCCATACGAGGGGGGGGGCCACCCACACCCACGGACGCAAGTATCCCGCTGGATGTCAACCCAGAATTTAGAGCCGGAGCTCTGACTCCACTTGCCGGGACTGTCTGGAGCGGGGTTCGAAACCCTACACCTTCTGGCCCAGCGGCGGGGATGCTACCGCTACGCCAAAGGCCCACTCCGGAATAGTTGAGTGTGGAGGTGACAAATGCATGGACGAGGGTTTCAGCAGCAGATCGGCTGAGGCAGGGATGGAGGTGGGTGATGTTATGGAAAGGGAATGGTATCAGAAGCTCAGCTCCAGGTCAAAGAGGACGCCAAGTATGCAAACAGACTTGCTCAGTCTGAGTAATTGGGGAGGGAGATGGAGTAGATGGCAAGAGTACACAATTTGTGGCACGGGTCAAAGACGATGGCTTCGGTCTTCCCAATCGTTTGCTGTAGGAAATTGCGGCTCATCCAAGACTGGATGTCAGACAAGCAGCCTGACAGCACAGAGGAAATGAAGGAGTCAAGAGAGCTGATTTGCAAAACGTGTGGCAGCTGTACACATCCCCCTGCAACATGTTTCTGACATGTGACAGCAGGAGAGTTGTGCTGGTGTGTAGTAAGTTTAATATCAAATTCTCAACTGACCCTCTGATAACTGACTGCTGGTTAGCAGCTGAGGAACCATTTGTACAACAAGCTCCCACTCCCCACGTTCAATGGATAAATTCAGCTTAGTCAACCGCATCTCACACGTTTGAGACAAGCTCACCTTGTCCAGAGAAATGAGCAATCAGCCAAAAGTTGCTAATCTGCTAGCTGGCTGAGTCCAATGGTGCAACAGTGGGTGGGGTGAGTGGGATGGGGAGAAGGTTAGTGAGGTTAGCCCCCTGTCGATGGACTGGGCAGGAAGATCAGTGAGAGAGGAGAATGGGGCAGATGGGATTGCTGCTCATAAGGAAACAGTGACGAGTGCCATGGGTCTTTTGGAGAGTGCTGAGAGAGGCACAGAGGGCAGCTATGGCCTTATTAAAGGGGGATTCGAGCCTTGGGGTAGCAGAAGCGCAGGAAGGCAGAGGACTAGTGATGTGTTGGGGTCGGGATTGAGGGTGGAAAGTACCCAAGATGGGAGAAATGAAAGATTGGTGACAGGAAGGGGAGGAGAGAAGAGCCGGAGAGGGGTGAAAGATAATAGAGGAAGATACAAGTAATGGGCTCAGGTCTAGAGCGGCAGCCAAAATGCTCATGCCAATTGACTCAGAAGGAATTCAGGTCACATGGGCATGGAGGAACCGATATGATCCAATCCAATGTCCCTGTGATGAGACAAAGTCAACTTCTGGACATTGTGGAGTCAGGTTGTAGCATGCACAAAACAATGTCCAGGTTCGTGAGTCAGTTGTGGAATGGGGGGATGGGTGGGGGTGTTCAGAAGCTGTTTAAAGGACAAAGTATCAGTTAAGGCATTTGTGGAGGCTGTCCAGTGGAATCAGGGGGCTGAGGAGGAACTGAGAGTCATCCATGAGCCATCAGAAGTTGATCCAGGGATCCAGCGGAGGTGCATAGTGGCCTCAGTGCACACTAGTTGATCCAGTGGACCAGCAGAGGAAGGAGGAGCAGTGGGAGAGGAGCAGTGGGAGTGAAACTCAAGGACCTACAGCAATGGAGATGAGGGAAGGGCAAAGGGTATAATCCATCGGAGCAGTGCAGATGAGCCTCCTGGTCCAAGGAGCAGTTGTAGGGCAATGAAAGACTTGCATTTATATAGCGCCTTTCATGACCACCAGATGTCCCAAAGCGCTTTACAGCCAATGATGTACTTTTGAAGTGTAGTCACTGTTGTAATGTAGGAAACGTGACAGCCAATTTGTGCACAGCAAGCTCCCGCAAACAGCAACGTGATAATGACCGGATAATCTGTTTTTTTAGTGATGTTAATTGAGGGATAAATATTGGCCAGGACACCGGGGATAATTCCCCTGCTCTTCTTCGAAATAGTGCCATAGGATCTTTTACGTCCACCTAAGAGAGCAGACGGTGTTATGTTCATAAATAAATAGATGTTTTCATTATGAACAGCTAGCTTGAGCTAGTCATTTATTCAGCCATGTGGACTAGTGTACAGGCATCCATCTTGACTACTGCCTTGTGGGTAGCCCCTTACTAAACATACAGCTCCACCTAGTGTACCATTCTAGAATGACATGTTACTGATCATTACATCCCCCTTCCTTAGAGGTTAAACAAAATCAATATCAATCAATCATAACGACATAAACATCTTTACAACAGTCAACACATTTTCAAAGCTTTACTTTATGAACTCTAAGCTTTTCATTCTTTTATTATAGTTTTCTTTGTACTCAAAGATTAAGTCTATCAGGCTTTTTTACTTCACGTGTGGATCTTCTCAGCACAGGTAAGTCTGATGTGTTTTCATGAGAGCCTGTATGTGTGTTTGTGTTAGATTGTGCTGGTGGTAAGTGACAAGATTCAGTTGCGGCATTGTCATCGATTTGCTCTTGGATAGTTTCTTGTGTTTTCAGGAGGGAACAGCGGTTCCTCCTGAGAATCTGTCCTTCCTCAGTTCTAACGGGGTATGACCTTGGTCCTACTTCCTCAAGAATTGTAGCTTTCCTGTTCCATGCATTTGGATCCTCAATCCTGACAACATCATCCCTTGTCAATGGTTTCAGAGTTTTGGATGACTTGTCATAGTGTGATTCCTGTTTCAGCTTTAACAGTTGAAGTCTCTGTCTTAGTTCCTTACTCTGCTTTTCTTTTGCACAGCAGGGTAGCGTGGTGCGCAACTTGTGACCCATTAGGAGTTCAGCAGGTGAAGAACCACAGTCTAAAGGGGAGGCTCAGTAGCTCAGCAGGGCGAGATAAGGATCAGACTTGCTTTCTGTTGCTTTCTTCAGTAGCTGTTTGAGAACTTGAACACCTTTCTCTGCCTTACCATTCGACTGAGCATACAGAGGACTGGATGTGATGTGTTGAAAGTCATAATGTGCTGCAAACTGTTGCCACTCCTTACAGTTGAAGCACGGACCATTGTCGCTAACGGCAATCCTGGGAATTCCATGTCTGGCGAAGATGGATTTAACATGCATTATGACACTGCTTGCTGATGTGCTTGAGAGCAGCGCCATCTCAGGATAGTTAGAATAGTAGTCAATCACTATTAGATAGTCTTTACCATTCAAATGAAAGAGGTCCATACCAACCTTTTGCCATGGTGCTGTTGGTAAGTCAGCTACTATCATTGGTTCCTTTGCTTGTTTCTTTTGGTGTTTCTGACATGTCTCACATATGCCTATCATGTTCTCAATGTCCTTATTTATGCCAGGCCAATAAACAGTGTCTCTTGCTCTCATTTTGCATTTTTCAATTCCGAGGTGTCCCTCATGAATCCTTTTGAGCATGTCTTGACATAGAGCCTGTGGAATGACTATTCTGTTCTGTTTTAGTAATAGTCCACTTGCGACACTTAACTCTGACCTGATGTGATAGTACTTTGGACAGGAACCTTTTGGCCAACCATGATGAATGTTCTCTATTACTGTTTGTAACACTGTATCTTTTACTGTTTCTTCTGCTATTTGCTTTGATATTGTGTCTGACACGGGCAGCGCAGCAGTGACCATACTCACATGAACATCCACGTCTTCCTCAGTAGAGCTCACATGGCTCATTGTGGATGCTCGGGATAGTGCATCTGCTAACACTATGTGTTTGCCTGGTGTGTAGATCAGTTCAAAGTCATATCTTTGCAGCTTCATCATGAGTCGTTGAATCCTTGCAGACATCTCATTCAGATTTTTTTTTTATGATGGCAACCAGTGGGCAGTGGTCTGTCTCAACTGTGAAGGTGGGAAGTCCATATATGTAGCCATGGAACTTTTCTAGTCCAACTACCAAGCCTAGACATTCCTTTTCAATCTGGGCGTATCGACACTCAGAATCAGTCATAGACCTGGAGGCATAGGCAACAGGCTTCCAATCTTCACCCTCTGCTTGTAGCAAGACCACGCCTAGGCCATCTTTTGCTGCATCCGTTGACACTTTGATTCTCTTTGTTGGGTCAAAGAAGGTGAGTACAGGTGTGGTTGTCAGCACTGTTTTGAGGTTCATCCACTCTTGTTCATGTCTTTCTGTCCATGCGAACTCATTTGTTTTATGTAGCAGGTCTCGCAGACAGGCTGTCTTGGCTGACAAGTTAGGAATGAACTTTCCAATGAAGTTTATCATCCCCATGATGCGTAGTACTCCTTTTTTGCCAGTGGGTCGGGGCATTTTGAGTATGGCATTTACTTTCTCCATATCTGGCTCTATTCCTTTACCAGATAGATTATCTCCTAGGAAAGTGACTTCCTGGACGCCAAACTGACACTTGGCATTGTTGAGCTTCAGTCCATTCCGGCGTATGCTCTGTAGCACTTTAATCAGTCTCTCATTGTGTTCTTTCAGTGTGGAGCCCCAGATGATGATGTCATCAACATAGACCCGAACTCCTTCCAGACCTTCAATTATGTGTTCCATCGCTCTATGAAAGATTTCAGATGCAGATATTATCCCGAAAGGCATTCTGAGGAAACAATACCTGCCAAATGGTGTGTTAAAGGTACAGTATTTGGTGCTCTCTTCATCCAGTTTTAGTTGCCAAAATCCTTGTGAGGCATCAAGCTTTGTGAAGTATCTGGCACCTGACATTTTACTGGTGATTTCTTCTCGCTTGGGAATCTGGTAGTGTTCACGTTTTATGTTTGCATTTAAGTCCTTTGGATCCATGCATACTCTTAGATCATTGTTCTTTTTCTTTACACATACCATGGAGTTAACCCAGTCTGTTGGCTCTTTGACTTTCCTGATGACTCCTAGTGTGGTCATTCTGTCCAGTTCTTTCTTGAGCCGGTCACGCAGGGGTGCTGGAACTCTCCGTGGAGCATGTACCACTGGCTGAGCATTCTCCTTTAGCTGGATCTTATAAGTGAATGGTAGAACTCCAAATCCTTTGAACACATCCTGGAAATTACTCACTACAGAATCCACCGAGTCATCTGGTCTGCTTATGGCACAGTTTATACGGTAGACTCTCTTGACCAGTTCTAAGTCCTCACAAGCTTTGTCATCTAATAGTGAATCAAGTCCTTCAGCCACAACAGAAAACATGAGATGATGCACTTTGTCTTTGACTGTCACTTTAAGTCTGCATACACCTAAGCTATCTATTTTCTGTCCATTATAGTTCTTCAGTAGTACTGACTTTTTCTGTATTTTGGGCTTTTCTTTCATATTTTTAATGTCACTCATACTGATTAAGTTTGCTTTTGCCCCAGTGTCTAGTTTCAATGTAACTAATGCTCCATTTACCTGCAGTGGCATTATCCATTTGTCCTCTTTTACTGCATTAACTTTATGTTCAGCATTGTCCATTCCTGAGGGCTGCACATTTTCTGTATCCTTTTCTATATTGTCACATGACACCATTCCTACAAAAAATGTCTCACTTAAATCAGTGTCCTCAATCACATTGACTTGTTGACCTTTCTTTGTTTTTACTTTTGAAAAGCATTGTTTGGCCAAGTGATTCTTTCCATTACATTTTGTGCACATTTTCCCAAACGTAGGGCATTGTCTTGACTGGTGCTGGTAACCACAGCATTTACAATTAAAAGTTCCATCCTCCGATTGCTTTGCATTTCTGTTCTGCCCATGTTTCTTCCCCTTGTAGGACACAGCACCGACAGCAGCACAGTCATTCACTACAGTCGCATTATTATTAATTTCACTGAAAGTCTTTGCGTGCTGTTGAGCTAGCTCACTGGCATGGCATATTTTCACAGCATCCTCCAATGTTAGTTCGGTTTCTCTCAACAAATGTTCCCTGACTTTTTTATCATGAATACCAAACACAATCTGGTCACGAACCATGGATGATTTCAGTTCAGAGAAATTACATGTCTGTGCTTTCAGTTTCAGATCGGTCACATAGCTATCAAAAGTCCATTTTGCTGCTGTGTCCGTGAATGGAACACGTACCGCTCATAGGTCTCATTCTTTTTTGGAGAACAATGTGTATCAAACTTCTTTAGCACATCGTCCATTTTTTCTCTGTCCTCCTCTTGATCAAATACAAACATATTAAATACCTCTATCGCCTGCGGGCCTGCAACCGTGAGCAGTAACGCTATTTTCCTTGCGTCTGGCTTTGTACCGAACCCGATGGCAGCAACGTAGAGTTCGAATTGTTGTTTGAAAGTCTGCCAATTGCAGTCGACATTCCCCGTGAGTTTCAAACCCTCCGGTGGCTTCAAATTTTCCATGTCGCGTTTCACAATATTCAGCAGATATTACCACTCTGGTACCATGTTATGTTCATAAATAAATAGACGTTTTCATTATGAACAGCTAGCTTGAGCTAGGCATTTATTCAGCCATGTGGACTAATGTACAGGCATCCATCTTGACTACTGCCTTGTGGGTAGCCCCTTACTAAACATACAGCTCCACCTAGTGTACCATTCTAGAATGACATGTTACTGATCATTACAGACGGGGCCTTGGTTTAACGTCTCATCCGAAAGACGGCACCTCCGACAGTACAGCCCGCCCTCGGTACTGCACTGGACTGTCAGCCTAGATTTTTATGCTCAAATCTCTGCAGTGGAACTTGAACCCACGACCTTCTGATTCAGAGGCGAGAGTGCTGACAACTAAGCCACAGCTGACAAGCACACAGGATTAGAAGTTTGAAGAGTTAATCCAACTCAATCTAGACAAAGGTGATGGAGAAGTTCTGAAGGCCAAATGGAGCGAAACATTGTCAGTGGCCATGGGAAGCAAGCGGATAACAACAATAACAACAACTTGTATTTATATAGCACCTTAACATCGTAAAATGTCCCAAGGTGCTGCACAGGAGTATAATAAGACAAAAAATTTGACACCGAGCCACATAAGGAGAAATTAGAGCAGCTTGGTCAAAGTGGTAGTTTTTAAGGAGCGTCTAAAAGGAGGAAAGAGAGGTAGGGAGGCGGAGAGGTTTAGGCAGGGAATTCCAGAGCGTAGGGTCGAGGCAACAGAAGGCATGGCCACCAAAAGTTGAGCGATTATAATCAGGGATGCTCAAGAGGGCAGAATTAGAGGAGCGCAGATATCTTCGGGGTGCGGGGGGGATTGTGGGGCTGAAGGAGATTACAGAGGCCATGGAGAGATTTGAAAACAAGGATGAGAATTTTGAAATCGAGGCTCTGCTTAACCGGGAGCCAATGTAGATCAGCGAGCACAAAGGAGATGGACGAACGGGACTTGGTGCGAGTTAGGACACGGGCAGCCGAGTTTTGGATGACCTCCAGTTTATGTAGGGTGGAATGTGGAAGGCCAGCCAGGAGTGCATTGGAATAGTCAAGTCTGGAGGTAACAAAGGCATGGATGAGAGTTTCAGCAGCGGATGAGCTGAGGCAAGGTGGAGACGGGCGAAGTTATGGAGGTAGAAATAGGCGGTCTTTGTTATGCTGCGGATATGTGGTCGGAAGCTCATTTCAGGGTCAAATCTGACACCAAGGTTGCGAACAGTGTGGTTCAGCCTCAGGCAGATGTCAGGATAACAGCAAAGCAGAGATCATTCAGCAGCATGGGAGCAGCATCCAGACCACACCTGGAGCACTGTGTTCAGTTCTGGGCACCACACCTCAGGAAGGATATATTGGCCTTGAAGGGAGTGCAGCGTAGGTTTACCAGAATGGTACCGGGACTCCAAGTTTTAAATTACGAGGAGAGAATACACAAACTAGGGTTGCATTCCCTGCAATTTAGAAGGTTAAGGAGTGATTTGATCAAAGGTTTGAAGATATTAAGGGGAACAGATAAGGCAGATAGAGAAACTATTTCCACTGGTTGGAGATTCTCGGACTGGGGGCGTAGTCTAAAAATTACAGCCAGGTCTCTCAGGAGTGAAATTAGGCAACACTTCTACACGCAAAGGGTAATACAAGTTTGGAACTCTCTTCCGCAAATGGCAATTGATGATAGGTCAATTGTTGATTTTAAATCTGAGATTGATAGATTTTTGTTAACTAAAGGTATTAAGGGATATGGGCTAAAGGCGGATATATGGAGTTAAATTGCAGATCAGCCATGATCTCATTGAATAGTGGAACTGGCTCAAGGGGCTAAATGGCCTACTCTTGTTCCTGTTTTCCTATGTTCCTAGAACAGAATGGAAACCAGCAAGAATGAATCCAAGCCAGCTCAGTGTAGAGTGAAAAGATCTGGCGGAGTAGCAGAAACTGAGCCTACAGAAGCAGGCCAGGTGGGTGAATGGTGGCAGTCCAGCTGAGAATAGTGTCTCAATAAAAAGTAGTGATGAAGGTGAGGGTCATATTAAAGCTCAGAAGCTGGCATAGTAATGGTATTTAATTCTGCCCAGAATTCAACAAAGCACCCGGGTAAAGCTAAGAAGCCAACAGTTCATTGGATTAGAATCCAGAAGCCCAGCAGGTAAGAGTACAGGTGGAAGATGGTCACTGATGTTTATCAGTTGCAGCAATTCTCACGAAGTTAGCAATTTCTTGTGCTCAGCATTGTACTCCTTCTCAAGATAAAAGTTCTTAAAAACTCAGCGGATTGCAAAATCCATTATTTTGTTCCTCTGTAAAATGTAAACCAATTATATGGAAATATTGGGAGAGAGCTCTAAACAGAAATATAGAGCATGTACAGAGAATGGGACATTAAGGAGAAAAGCAAAGAGGTAATGCTAAACCTATACAAATCATTGGTTCAGTTGCAGTTAGAATATTGTGTCCAGTTTTGGGTGCCCCCTTTAGGCAGGATGTCAAAGCCCGGAAGAGAATGCACAAAAGATTTACCATGGTGATGACCATGATGCGAGGCTTTAATTACAAGGACAGACTAGAAAAAACAGGGGCCATTTTCATTAGTGCAGAGACAGTTAAGAGAAGATTAGAAAGTGGTGTTCAAAATTACAAAGGATTTCGATAAGGTAAATGGATTATTTCCAGTGGTCAGTGCTTCAACAGCTAGAGGGTATATAAGTTTAAGAAGAAAGAAGAGAGGAGTTACAAATTTTCCTACACAGACAGTTGTTAGGACATGGAATGCCCTACCAGAAACAATGGCGGAAGAAGAATCCATTATAGTTTTTAAAAGGGAAATAGATAAATATTTGAAAAATACAAAAGGGTAAGGGGACTAAATGGAAAGTTCCTTTAGAAAGCTGGCACAAGGGGAGTGGGTGCAATGACTTCCATCCTTGCTGTAAAATTCTATGATTCTATGTAAACCATGTACTGAATAATCCCCAAACACAATTGGGGTAACTCACAATATATGATAATCACATTTCTATGAGATTCTTCTGGCCACTATTTTAACAAAGTACCAATGTATTTAAAATAAAATAGTGAACAAGGAGTTTCATATGAATGCATTAATGCACAATATATAACTTCATCCCAAATATGGAATTTGCTTCTGTTTTAACTTAAAAGACTGCGGTCGTGAGAAGTATCTCTTTCAGGTGCATCACAGAATCACAGAAATCACAGAAACCCCACAGTGCAGATAGAGGCCATTTCGGCCCATCGAGCCTGCACCGACACATATCCCACCTGATCCCCGTAACCCCTACACCAACACATATCCCACCCTATCCCCGTAACCCCACGTATTTAATCCCCCTAACACTAAGGGTCAATTTATCATAGCCAATCAACCTAACCCGCACATCTTTGGACTGTGGGAGGAAACCGGAGCACCCGGAGAAAACCCACGCAAACACGGGGAGAATGTGCAAACTCCACACAGACAGTCACCCGAGGCCGGATTCGAACCCGGGTCCCTGGCGCTGTGAGGCAACAGTGCTAACCACTATGCCACTGTGCTATGCCACGATCAGAGGTTTCCCCATTTTGTGATGAAAATAATGAAAGAATTATCAGAGATGTTTATCATTTACCACAAACCATTGAATACCCCCAGCTCCATCCTGATAAAGCATCACACCTGAAACACAGGCTTTCTTTTCTCTTCTGCCAGAATTCTTCGCACGCCCCTGAAGTTGAGCTGAACTGCATGACTTTTTCAGGAAGTCACTGTAAGGGGCGATTTTCCTTTGAAATATTTTTGACATCTGGCAGTGTCATGCGGGATCCTGCTCCTGTGCAACATAAAAGCCCTGGACATGCATTGGTGCATCAGTAACTTTTCCCCAAGCCTAAATAAAAGATAATTTTCTTCCAGGTTTTTCACTAAGCATCAATCAAGTTGAGCAATAAATTGTACAGTACAAAGCAAGCATTTGATGTTCTACTCCATACTAGCCTTTCTTTCAAGTTCTCCTCATGGCAATACGTTTTTTCTTCAGATAAATTGTTAAAATTGGTCGGTTGACAATTGTGTATGAATTGACTTTCTTTGCTGTCCAACATTGGTTGACAGTCATGTTCGTCAACAAACTAGGCAGTGATTGACACACCTCCCCATCCCCTTCTCTTCCCACTGTCCCACTTAAAGCAACTGCACCAATTAATACACTTTTTCAAGATCAACTAATGCACTATTCAGCTCAGCATGATTGCACTATACTGAGCAGTGTCTTCTTGAGATCCACTGGTGCTAAGTACTGCACTAAATACAGTTGGACCTTCATCATGGCAGATGGACATAACAGGTGTCTCAGCCGCTTGTCACCCAAACATGACACCTTGACATGCTACAACTTGCCTCAGCTGCTCCTTATGTACCTACCAAGACAGGCTGCAACACATATTCCAACATTTACAAAAGGATGATGGAGAGAAATCAAAAGCATCATCTTGAATACCCTTTGTTCCATGCCACTCCCAACTCAACTCAGTAAGACTCCACTGCAAGCTTAACGCCAGCTACCGCTGAGTGACTCTTGGTCCTCACCTCGTCAGAGATTGCCTGTGCAATTCTTTGGCACTGGCCAGGAATAAACATAAGACCATGTCAATACCATGCACTGGCTCCGCTGTGTCGAAGGAGTCAGCCTTGCACCATCCATTTTCATCCACAGTGCAGCCCAGGCCTCCACCCATGTTGCTAGATGAAGCCAGCTGTTGACCTTTCCTGTCAACTGAGACTAGAAAGTATTCTCAGATGTCAAAACTGATCAAAATAAACTGCATGTGCTCTTTCACCGGTCCCACTTCATCAATACAATATGAGGTAACTGCCCATAGCCAGCCTCATTTCCAGCAGGTGCACAGGAGAGTTAGATAAAGCTTGATGGAGTGGACAAAAATGAGCCTCAAGATGGAACAGCCTCTGTACCAGTCAGAAGGCTGTTTGATTTTTTTTTGCTAACTCTAATATCTCCTTCCTATTATTAAGATATGTTTGCCCCTTTATCATCCATCACAATGAATCATAGTACTAACAACATTACCTTGAAGCTGTACTGTGCAGTATAAGTATGAAAACATGTTAACTTGTTCAGTTGAAATTCCTTTTTGTGCCATTTTAAGTGGGTCAATGCCTTTGTTAAATAGCAGACAGAGGAATTTCACACCATTTTCATGACTGTCATAGCAGAGCCTGATTTCAAGACAAAACTGTAACCTTGCTATTGCTTGAAGTAGTTACATTTTCTACTCCACTAATGGATGAGTTCTAGTAACATGTAAGATTTGTGCCCTTAAAGCCGCCACCACGTTCTCAATTCTTCTTATTCACCAATAGCTTTCCTATCAGAATGTCCAGGAAATTAATACAGCGTTCCATGTAAAGCGGCATTCTGAACAACAATGGGAGATTTCTTCTTTTCAATATTGATAAAAATTCATAATTGCATTTTTATACTCATGTATATGATTTTGGTACAGCAGCAAATAGAGAAAATGTTCCCCAAAGGTGTCAATTAATTGACATGCACTGTTAAACGCAGCCTTTATCTCAGTTTCCTTATCTTGCAGAATAAAAAGAAACCAGCAGGTCTTGTGTTTGAAAGTGTTTAAGGCTTTCTTGAAGATTTACATTCAGAAATAAAAGCAAGACAAATATATCTAAGCGTCTGATCAGCAAACACAAATAAGCAACTGCAGTATATAAACCTTTCCAAGGACAAGCATGCTCTGGTTTATATCTGGGTAGAATTTGAAGTCAATGGAAAGGAAGATCCAACGAGGTGTCTAACAGGCAGCAGAACCAGCAACTCCATAAAGTCTGAAAGCTGAGCAAAGTTGTATCAGTCAAACCAAAAGACTCCTAAAACAGAGACAGGGATGATTACAAAGAGGGTGACAAGAAGCTGCATACGCTGTAATTTAGATATTTGACATCTAGCCTATATTATGGATAAAACATATATAGCAGTGCACAACTTATGGAATATGAGTCTAGGCAGAAGTGACAACGCAGGAAAGAATCAGTTCAGAAAGCACATCTGCTACAAGCCGTGGCTCAGTGGTAGCACTCTAGCCTCTGAGTGAACAGGCTGTGGGTGAAGGACCACTCCAGAGAATTGAGTACATAATTGAGGCTGACACCCCAGTACAGTACAAAGGAAGATGGTTGTGGTTGTTGGATGTCAATCATCTCAGTCCCAGCACATGGCTGCAGGAGTTCCTCAGGGCAGTGTCCTAGGCCCAACCATCTTTAGCTGGTTCATCAATGACCTTCCCTCCATCATAAGGTCAGAAGTGGGGATGTTTGGTGATGATTGCACAGTGTTCAGTTCCATTCACAACTCCTCAGATAATGAAGCAGTCCGTGCCCACGTGCAGCAAGACCTATACAACACTCAGGCTTGAGTTGATAAGTGGCAAGTAACATTCGCGCCGCACAAGTGCCAGGCAATGACCATCTCCAACAAAAGAGTCCAACCACTTCCCCTTGACATTCAACGGAATTATCATTGCCGAATCCCCAACCATCAACATCCTGGGGTCGCAATTGATTAGAAACTTAACTGGACCAGCCACATAAATACTGTGGCTACAAGAGCAGGTCAGAGACTGGTATTCTACACCGATTGACTCACCTCCTGACTCCCCAAAGCCTTTCCACCATCTACAAGGCACAAGTCAAGAGTGTGATGAAATAGTCCCCACTTGCCTGGTTGAGTGCAACTCCAACAACACTCAAGAAGCTTGACACCATTAAGGACAAAGCAGCCCTCTTGATTGACACCTCATCCACCAACTTAAATATTTACTCCCTCCACCACCAACGCACTGTGGCTGCAGTATTCAGGCGCATGGGAACACTACCACCTGGAGTTACCCTCCAAGTCACACACCATCCTGACTTGGAAAATATCGCTGTTCCTTCATCGTCACTGGGTCAAAATCCTGGAACTCCCTCCCTAACAGCACTGTCGGAGTACCTTAACCACATGGACTGCAGCTGTTCAAGAAGGCGGTTCACCACCACCTTCTCAAGGGCAATTATTGATGGGCAATAAATCCCAGCCTTGCCAGCAATACCCACATCCCACAAATGAATGAAAAAAAAAGACAGGCTCACCCTGTCCAGAGAGATAAGCACTGAATAGGCTGAAACATTGGTTTTATCCCAACAACAGAGGGCCATCACTGGTCTGGAGAAAGAAAATGGTTGAGCTGTAGATATTGAAAAAGGTCACAACTTAAGTAGAAGTTGTTGCTGCGAAGAGGCAAAGGACTGGACAGATTCATCTTTCGCCAAATGAGAAAAGCATGAATGTTAACCATTCACTCATTAGCTTTGGGACGGTGGGTAAATCGCTGGGTTGGACCATAAGAGCTGGAAAAAGACAGCTTTATTCTTCATTTTGCTTGCCACAGTTTCATAACACACTTCATTATTTTCAGCAACCTTGCGTTGGTTTTTTTTATAAAAAAGAATAAACAGACAAATGCATTGCAGAGAACTGGAGTATCTCCATCCTTTGTCAATAGATGAATGCTTGATAGTGTTCCTGACATTTGTTTCAGAACATGAAACTACATTATCTCCTAAACTAAAGTACTATTCTGTAGACAACAGAAAATAACCCACAAGTTATTAGATGAGCTGTAACCATTTCAAATTTATCTGTCATTTTTACAAATTGAAGGGATAATCTTGAGGAATTTTAGAAGTCTGACTAACATAAATGATTACATTTTCTTTGTAATTCGATAGCACCAATGCAAAATAGAAAAGTGATGTTTATTCTGTCAACATTAGCAGCTAATGCAGTTCAACAGGATGCTTCTGGTTAGACCTCTTCTTATTTGGCTACAACGATGAATATCAACACAAGAAAAATACCAGACAATATCATGTTTAAATTGCGTTTGAGCTAGACCTGATTAATGCTGCGCCCCCAAACATTAACCTGTACTTCTCTTTCAGATCATGACTGACTTGTTTTGTATTTCTTGCATTTTACTTTTTTATTTCATTGAAATTTGCGGCCATTACGGCTCGCAATCTTGGCTCCCTGTTCAACTCTGAGGAGAGTGAAGCACAATCGTGCTTTAGGTGGTCAAGCCAGATCCAATGTGGGATGACCACTTGTGTGCCAGGTAGGTTTGAGTTTGTGCCCCTCAAACATGAGGGAGCATAGCTAGGGGCGGCACTGGTGGAACTGCAGGGTTGGGAGACAGCGATTGCTTTGCTGGGAGCAAGTGCAGCAAAGAGAGACATGAGAATACCACAAATACAGGTCTCATACCTGACTTGCCAGTGATTGACATTGAAAGTGGGTGCAAAAAAGGGGAACAGGTTCCCCAGGACTTCCATCTTGCTAAGTGAAAAATGCATATGGGATGAAGATCTCCTCTAATTATGTTCTTTATGAAAGTGTTTAAAGTTTTGTTACACATATGCATCTTCCCCCATAGGCCCCTCCTCGCAAAAATGCAAATTCAGGGAGCATTAGCTCTTTTGCAGCCAATCTCATACATAACCGATATACTGACAGTACTGTCACCAGACGCAAGTATAACATTCTATATTTGTGATCACTTCTTGCTTTAGCAAACTCAAACAAAAACTTACCACTTGTGCCGAGTATCTATTTTCATTTCACTCTCAAAAAGCTTGTTATTGCCATATAGATGATTTCACAAATATTATTTGTGATAATTGTAATGTATGTACCTTTAAGGGGGAGAACTACTTTTTACAGCTCCTGTATCCTGTAGTACCGGCAGTGACCACACCTGTATATAAACCCTGAGTAGTGATCTGTACAGTCAGTTGCAGTTTGAACCCTCATTCAGTAAACACCTGTTGATCATTCCCTGCAGTCTGTTGTCTGATTATTGAAGGACACAACATTAAGATACACGGATATAACATTGGCGATGACGCAGATTTGAACCTACCTTCAACTCTACATCACCTCCCAGGGATTCGCTCCTGGAGAACAGTGGAAGGAGGTTGAGTCCAGAAGCACGGGCATCGACCACGGGCAACCGCCCAGTCATCCAGCAGAGATTTGAGCATCGCAGGGGAGGCTGTCGAGAGCCAGGCTTGGCTTTCCAGTCACGGTGGTCCAGCAAAACGGGCTGGCAACAGGTACTGCGCAGACCCTTCCCGGACAGCGGCGGCTGGAGCCGACCGAGCGGCACAGAAAAAGGCCGAGCAGCGTCGACGGGGGAGAGAGAGAGGGCAGAGCGCACAGGGCGCAGCCAGTGTTCAGGACCGAGCGGCGTCAACGGGGAGAGAGACGAGAGAGAGAGCAGAGCGCAGCCGGTGTTCAAGGGCCGAGCAGCGTCAACGGGGGAGAGAGGCGCGCAGGAAAACGCGAGGCGCTGCCATTGCCACGAGGACCACAGAGAACGGCATTGGCAGCAGCGCAGGAGCAGCGCACGAAACCCACAGGGCATCGCCATTTGCCACGAGGACTGCCGAGAGCGGCGTTGGCAGCAGCGCGGGAGACACCATTTTAAGCCGCAGCGGGGAAGAAAGGAAAGCGTGGGAGATGCCATTTTAAGCCAGTCTAACCACACCCAAAAATGCCGAAGGGTGGCAGTATCACAGCGTTCGACAATGAAGTCGAAGATTGGACGACATATGTCGAACGCATAGAAGTATACTGCAAGGCGAATGAAGTGCCAGATGACAAGAAAGCGCTGGTATTGTTGAATTCAATGGGTGCAAAAACGTATGGCTTACTACGAAACCTAGTAACCCCAGAGAAGCCAGTAAAAAAGGATTTTGAAAATATAGTGTCAATCCTACAGGACCACTTAAACCCCACACCGCTGCTGATAGCAGAAAGATTTAAGTTTCACAAAAGGAACCAGCATAAAGATGAAAGTAATGCTGAGTATTTAACGGAACTGCGCAAGCTATCGAAACACCGCCAGTTTGGAACGGGACTAGCAGATACTTTAAGGGACAAGTTTGTGTGTGGGCTTCAAAGTGAAGGAACCCAGAAACGGCTTCTATCAGAAAAGGATCTTACGTTGGACAAGGCTTTCAGCATTGCAGTATCACACGAAGCAGCAGCACGGGGCGCTGCAGAGATACAACGGAGACCGCAAGAATATGGCACAAATGAAATGTCATACGGAACAGTGAAGTGCTATCGCTGCGGCAGAACAACACACGACCATAATGATTGCTGGTTCAAGGACAAAGTGTACAGACAGTGTGGAAAAGTAGGACACATAGCAAGAGTCTGCAGGTCGGGAAAGAAAACCAGCAGCAAGAAATCTCCACAGGAGAAGTACAAGAAGGTACATAAGGTGACGGAGAGTAGTTCAGACGAACAGAAGAGTGATAGAGACTCCGGAAGCAAGGAGCTGGGTTGTCTGAAACTACATAATGTGATCAAAACGGAGGATCACCAAACTATCTGGATCACGCTCAAGATAGCAGGAGAGCAAGTGAAAATGGAATTGGACACAGGATCAGCCCTAACAGTCATAAACCGAAGGGATTACAAGCGGCTATTCTCACATATACCCTTGAGAGATACAAAGATTGTCTTGAAGACGTACACGGGGCAAAAAGTCTACCCCAAAAGAAAAATAAGGGCGAACATTATATATAACGGCAAGGAAACACCAAAAATGGACCTATATGTATTGCCAGATGGAGGACCACCACTACTAGGACGTGAATGGATCCGGAAGATACAGCTAGATTGGCATTCCATACAAGCACTGACTGTAGATGCCAAAAAGGATGACGACGTCACACCTGGACGACTGTCAAAAATGCTAACTGACGCACAAGAAGTGTTCCAGCAGGGACTCGGAACACTAAAAGACATAACAGCGATGATCAAAATAGAGGAAAATGCAAGCCCAAAGTTTTTTAAGGCCAGACCGGTACCTTATGTGATCCGCCCAGCCGTCGAAGCAGAGCTGGAAGGTTTGGAACGTTCAGGAGTACTGTCCAAAGTGGGCTGGAGCGAGTGGGCTACACCCATCATTCCTGTAATGAAGAGGTCGTTGAGTAATACGCCTGGGGAACCAAAGAAGGTTCGCATCTGTGGGGACTTTAAGGTGACAGTGAACCCAGTCCTTCACACTGTACAATATCCGCTTCCGCGGATTGAAGATATTTTCGCCTCGCTATCTGGAGGGAAACGCTTCACTAAGATTGATCTGGCCCAGGCGTACCTGCAAATGGAGGTAGAAGAAGCCTCATACGATCAACACTCGTAAAGGGCTCTACCAATACAACCGGCTGGTGTTCGGGGTAGCATCAGCTCCGGCTATTTGGCAAAGGGCAATGGAACAAGTCCTGCAAGGGATTCCAGGGACCCAGTGTTATTTGGACGACATCCTGGTCACGGGCAAAAATGACAGTGATCACCTCGCCAACCTGGAGCAGGTGCTCACTAGATTGAAGGAATATGGGCTCCGAGTTAATCGCCACAAATGCGAGTTTTTCCAGAAGCAGATCTCGTATTGTGGCCACGTTATTGATAAAGGGGGGTTACATAAGTCCCCTGAAAAGATTGAGGCAGTAGTCAAGGCTCCAGCACCGGAAAATGTGTCACAACTGAGGTTGTTCCTCGGGCTGGTGAACTACTACCATAAGTTCTTGCCGAATTTGTCTACCGTACTACACCCACTGAACACCCTACTGCAAACGGGGGTACCATGGAAGTGGAGTGACGAATGTAAACGAGCTTTCCAGAAGAGCAAAGCACTGATCACATCAAAAGAGGTGTTGGCTCATTTCAACCCAGCACTACCAATTTGGTTGGCGTGTGATGCATCACCCTATGGCATTGGAGCGGTGCTGTCGCACAAATTCCCGGACGGCTCGGAGAGGCCAGTAGCCTTTGCGTCTCGGTCACTAACCTCAGCCGAGCGTAACTACACCCAGATTGACAGGGAGGCCCTCAGCCTAGTGTGGGGAGTGAAAAAGTTCAATCACTATCTGCACGGGCAGAAGTTCACCTTGCTGACTGACCACCAACCACTTGTCTCCATCTTTAATCCAAAGAAGGGCATTCCGGTGATGACTGCGCAACGGCTACAAAGATGGTCCCTTTTTCTAGGGGCGCACCAATATGAAATCGAGTATAAGGGCACGAAACAGCATGGAAACACTGATGGGCTATCACGCCTGCCACTGCCTACTGCGGAGGAAGCACCAGCAGTGGATCCTGTCGAAATATTTCATTCGACTATAATTGAATGCTTGCCAGTAACTAACGCTGGTATAAAGAAGGAGACCCGAAATGACCCGACACTGTCTCGAGTATATGATTTGACGGTGAAGGGATGGCCAGCACATGGCGACTCACTGTTGCCAGCATTCTCATCCAGAAGAGAACAGCTGTCAGTATGCCAGGGGACCTTGATGTGTGGATCCCGAGTGGTAATTCCACCCAAGTTAAGGGAGAGAGTGCTCAATGAGCTTCACGAAGGTCATCTGGGAGTGGTGAAACTGAAAAGCCTTGCTAGGGCTTATGTGTGGTGGCCGGGGATCGATCAGCAAATCGAGGACCTGACAAAGAGCTGCTCAGGATGCCAGGAGGTCCAAAATGCACCACCACATGCCCCTCTACACCCATGGGAGTGACCCTCATCTCCATGGCAACGGGTGCATATTGATTTTGCTGGTCCATTCATGGACTCAATGTTTTTAATAGCTGTGGATGCGCACTTGAAATGGCCTGAGGTGATCAAAATGTCCTCCACCACCACGGAGAAAACTATTGCAGTCCTACGGACCATTTTTGCCAGGAACGGCTTGCCAGAGCAGATTTGCTCTGATAACGGACCACAGTTTGTGTCCGAAGAGTTTCGAAGATTTATGAAAAGGAATGGGGTAAGGCATTACACATCCGCCCCGTATCATCCAGCCACAAATGGATTGGCTGAGAGATTCGTACAAACTTTTAAAAAAGCAGTAAAGTCCATGTGTGATGACGACATTCCACTGCAGCATAAGGTGGACAATTTCCTGTTAGCCTACAGAAATGCAACACATGCAGTCACCAACCAGGCCCCGGCCATGATGTTCTTTAACCGAAGGTTGAGATCTCGTCTGGATTTGCTCAGACCAAATGTACGAAGAGATGTTGAGAGTAAGCAATTCCAGCACATAAATGAGAAGCCGACAAGGAGCTTCAATGTAGGGCAACCAGTCTTGGCCCGCGACTACCAAACAGAGAAATGGCAACCAGGAACGATATGCACATGGCAGGGGCCACTAATGTACACAGTGGATGTTGGGGAGAACATTGTGAGACGCCATGCTGACCAGATCCTAGAGTCACAGGAACGAGTCAACCCCATGTCTCGGCCATACGTACCTGGTGAGGAACCCGACGTACAGGTCGCATCTACCTCAGAAACAATAGCATTGGAAGCTGATGAATCAACTGACGACAGGGTGTTAGAATCGCCTCCGCACCAAGAGCGAGACACTCGGGAAAGGCGTTATCCAGAAAGAATCAGGAAGCCTCCCCAAAGACTGAATTTATAAATAGACTATTTTCAGTTAATGTTGCATGTTAAAAGTGTTAATTGTAATTAGTTTGATATTTAATTGTTAAATGAGTGTTATGGTACTGTTAATCTAAAAGGGGAGGAATTGTAATGTATGTACCTTTAAGGGGGAGAACTAATTTTACAGCTCCTGTATCCTGTAGTACCGGCAGTGACCACACCTGTATATAAACCCTGAGTAGTGATCTGTTCAGTCAGTTGCAGTTTGAACCCTCATTCAGTAGACACCTGTTGATCATTCCCTGCAGTCTGTTGTCTGATTATTGAAGGACACAACATTAAGATACACGGATAGAACAATAATGAAGCTTATATTTTGGTTAAGTATATCGGGAAGACTGAAGCCATTGTTTTCGGTCCCCGCCACAAATTCCGTTCCCTAGCCACTGACTCCATCCCTCCCCCTAACATCTGTCTGAGGCTGAACCACGCTGTTCGCAATCTTGGTGTCATATTTGACCCTGAAATGAGCTTCTGACCACATATCCGTAGCATAACTAAGACCGCCTATTCCCACCTCCAGAACATCGCCCGTCTCCGCCCTTGCCTCAGCTCATCCACTGCTGAAACCCTCGTCCAATCCTTTGTTACCTCTAGACTTAACTATTCCAACGCACTCCTGACTGGCCTCCCACATTCTACCCTATGTAAACTTAAAGTAATCCAAAACTCGGCTGCCCATGTCCTAACTCGCACCAAGTCCCGTTCACCTATCTCCCCAGTGCTTGCTGACCTACATTGGCTCCCGGTTAAGCAACGCCTCAATTTCAAAATTCCCATCCTTGTTTTCAAATCCCTCCATGGCCTTGCCCCTCCCTATCTCTGTAATCTCCTTCAGCCCCACAACACCCTCCCCCCCCCCCCGAGTTAGCTGCGCTCCTCTAATTCTGCCTTCTTGAGCATCCCTGATTATAATCGCTCAACCATTGGCGGCCGTGCCTTCTGTTGCCTAGGCCCTAAGCTCTGGAATTCCCTGCCTAAATCTCTCCACCTCGCTACCTCTCTTTCCTCTTTTAAGACGCTCCTTAAAATCTACTTCTTTGATCAAGCTTTTGGTCACCCGCCCTAATTTCTCCTTATGTGGCTCGGTGTCAAATTTTTCATCTTATAATACTCCAGTGCAGCACCTTGGGACATTTTACTACATTAAAGGAGCTATATAAATACAAGCTGTTGTTGCTGTTGTATCGCCTTCCTATCTAACAGAGACGGCCACTTGTAAATTATTTCCATTATTGGAAACAGCAGTACCGAATGGGAAGTGTGTACCTCAAGAATAGATCATCAATCAGTCATGAATGGTTTTAATATCATTCAACGGAAATCTTTACTGGCCCAAATAATGTTGCAATGGTAGCTCCAGGACCAGCTTCAAGGTCAAAAAATAATATAGAGCATCTTATTTTTCTGACATGTACTTGCAATGCTTTCTGACCTGCATGAATCGGCATTGTTTTGTTATTATTTTACTGCAAGGGCTGAATTGTTTTCCAGTTTTCCACCACACCATTCACATGCAATTTTGTGTTATAATAAGACAAAATAGTGTTTCCAAAGGATGCTGTACTTATGTGAGGACAATTAAGCTGAAATCCACATGAAGATGGAACAACAGCTCATTATGGCTCAGAAAGCTTGTCAACACTTGTTTTGCATTGTCTGGAGGACAGATTCATGAAAAGAAAAGAAGGCCCAGTCGTCTGCACAATATCACAGAACAACATAGGAACAGGAGTAGGCCCTTCAGCCCCTCGAGCATGTTTGGCCATTCAATTAGATCATGGCTGATCTGTATCTTAACTCCATCTATCCACCTTTGTTCTATTTCCCTCATACCCTTACTGAACAAAATTCTATCAATCTCAATTTTGAAATTTTCATTTGACCCCCCAGACTCGACAGCATTTTAGGGGACAGAGTTCCAGGTTTCCACTACCCTTTACGTGAAGAACTGCTTCCTGACATCACCCCTGAATGGCCTGGCTCTAATTTTAAGGTTATGCCCCCTTGTTCTGGACGCTCCCCCCAGAGGAAATATAAGTGCTTTCTATCCTAGCCTTGGTTGACAGTGCCGTAGAATCTAGTCTGTTAAATTGCAGAATGAAGGTAACAAAAATGATAGCGACAGAAAACACACATGCATAAGCTTGCACATGCCTTGTTTTTACAAAGTCAAGATTGGCAAGTTTCTTTTTTGGCCACAGCCCCTTCCCTGATGATTGTATGAGCTTTCTTGGTTTGTTTTTCTTTTAAAGCCAGAGTGCAGTTATTTTCCAGCAACCCCCGAACTCATGTCCAATCTTGTGGCTCTGATATACCAGTGTTTCCAAAGGATTGTGTACTCTTCTGAGGGCAATTACGATGCATTCCACATGAAAGAAGTGGGAAAAAAACCTAATGGTCAGGAAACCACATCACTGGGCTAAACAGGACGGCCAGGTCCAACCACTGGCACTGCTAGAGGCAGCTTATTACATTGTTGCTCCACTGCTACCTCAGCAGGTACGGGGGAAACAACTCTCCAAGTCAGACTCATAGGAACAGGAATAGGCCCCTCGAGCCTGTTCCACCATTCTATTCGATCCTGGCTGATCTGTACCTCAACTTCATTTACCCACCTTTCCTCCATTTTCCATGATACCCTTATGTAATGAAAATATAGCAATGCCAGTCTCAAACATTTCAATTGACTCAGCATCCACACCCTCTTGAAAGAGAGATCCAGATTTCCAGTACCCCTTGTGTGAAAAAGTGCTTCCTGATGTCACTCCTAACTGGCAGCTTTAATTTTGTTCTGGATTCCCCACCTGTTGTATCTATGCTTTAATGCGTCCAATCAAGCATGTAGATACGTCGAATTAAATCAGAGTCAGGCAGACAGGCTTCTGACTGTGATCTTTACTTTATTCCTAAAATGGCTGACTGCAGCTTTCCCGGGTAATTCCCATAATGCAATGCACATTACATTACCGTATTAACTGGTGTTAAACTCGTACATTACATTACCGTATTGACTGGTGTCAAACTCGCAATCAATACACGACACCACCCACCCCCCACCAGAGGAAATATTTTATCTATATCTACCCTATTGAATCCTTTTATAATTTGGATCACCCGTCAACCTTCACAACTCAAGAGAATACACACCAGGTTTACTCAACCTGTCCTAATTTAAACCTTTCAGCCCTGGTATCAGTCTGGTGAATCTGCGCTGCACACCCTCCAAGGCCAATATATCTTTCCTGAGGTGCGGTGCCAAAAACTGAATGTAGTACTCCAGATGGAGTCTGACCAAGGCTCTGTAAAACTGAGGCATCACTTCCACACTGTTGTATTCCAACCCCCTTGAAATAAAGGCCAACATTTTGTCAGCCTTGGATCCCTAATCTGTGCTGTTAGTTAGTCTCAACTTGGACAGCAATGGGGTGCTGCCACTGGCTTTAGTGCCACTGGACTCGGGAGAGAAACAATTGCCAGTCTTCCTGCTCTTCAGTCACTTGAACATGTACCGAAGACCTACTGATGCCTATAGAGCCATGTTCCAGCATGCTTCACAGCCTTTAGAGGAGGATGGCAGAGAAAAGGCGGGGGGGGGGGAGGGGAAATGAGAAAACGGGAGAGAAAGAAAGAAGAACGCTTATGCAAATGCTGAAGTGAATTCTCTTCTTCCAGCAGCAGCAATCTTTTCAACAAGTATTTACGCTCATCCCAAACATATTGACCCAAAATTTCCTGTGGCAGGGCAACGAATGGTGCCCTGTTAGTTAGACTTGCCCATGCCCATTTAAAGTCGACGATATTTTGTTCTGCAAGTTGCTGGAAGTGCGTGATGGAAATGGTGTGGCGCCCTCTACAGGGCATCTGAGATCTGCGTGAACAGAGCAAGCAACTGTGTATCTCCTTAACCAATCAGATTGAAGGATTCTGAAATTAGAAGTGCAAAGACTGAGAAGGAAATGTAAGTTAGAATAGTGAATTCAATGTCAAATCAGGTACAGAAAGAGAAATAAAGAGAGGAATGAAAGACTGGATTAAGAGAGAGAGAAAAAGAGACAGAAAGGAAAAGTTTAAAAAAATGGTTTTTTTAAAATCTCCAACAACAATTAAAACGTGAGGAAATGAAACTCCCCACTTGTAATAGTTAGTTTTCAGTGCCAGAGAGGTTGACTGACAGTAACTAACACTTATCACATCATTAAAAGGGCACTTAGACTTGAAATGACTTGAGTTAACTTTCTGTGACGAGTTTAGTCATATGTACTGCGTATGTACAGCAACTTCACACTGCTCAATGCATTGGAATGGGGAGCTAGACAGCAAGATGCCATTTTCGCGAAGCCAATGGAGGAGCGGTGCATTTCCGACATCAACTTCACGATTTCCACGTTTAATCGCCTACCAGCCCTCGCCTGAAGTGCTGTGGCATTTGTATATAAGTAATAGCCTTGCCGTTATTTTAACAGCAAATTTTGGGCCAATAAGAAAATAGTTTCAGCTGACTTTTGTCTGAGAAAAGCACACAGGGCATCATATTTACCGAGTAGTGGGAGGCAGTCAAGAGGGAGATACATGGAGTTCAGGGTGAACATGTTCCCACAAAGAAAAAGGGTCGAACTGCCAAATTTAGAGCCCCCTGGATGACAAGGTGCATACAGGGTAAGATAAGGCAAAAAAGGGAAGCCTATATCAGATATCGTGAGCTCAATACTGCAGAAAGCCTAAAAGAGTATAGAAAGTGTAAGGGTGAAATTAAGAAGGAAATTAGGAAAGCAAAAAGAGGGCATGAAAAAATACTGGCAAGTAGAATCAAAGAAAACCCAAAGATCTTTTATAATTACATAAAGAGCAAGAGGATAACTAAGGAAAGAGTAGGGCCTTTCAGGGACCAAAATGGTGATCTATGTGTGGAGGCGGAGGATGTGGGTAAGGTACTTAATGAATACTTTGCAGCTGTATTCACAAAAGAGGGCGACAATGTTGGAGTTAAGGAGGAAGATAGTGAAATATTGGATAAACATAGTAAGAGAGGAAGTATTAAGGGGTTGAGCATCCTTGAAAGTAGATAAATCGCCAGGGCCGGATGAAATATATCCGAGGCTATTAAAAGAAGCAAGGGAGGAAATTGCGGAGGCTCTGACCATTTTCCAATCCTCCCTGGCTACAGGAGTGGTGCCAGAGGATTGGAGAACTGCTAACATTGTACCATTGTTTAAAAAGGGAGGAAGGGATAAACCGAGCAATTACAGGCCAGTTAGGTTAACCTCGGTGGTGGGCAAATTACTGGAATCAATTCTGAGGGACAGTATAAACCTTCATTTAGAAAGACACAGATTAATCAAGGACAGACAGCATGGTTTTGTTAAGGGAAGGTCATGTCTGACCAACTTAATTGAATTCTTTGAGGCCTTAACAAGGAGGGTCGATGAAGGCTATGCATTTGATGTAGTCTACATGGATTTTAGCAAGGCTTTTGACAAGGTCCCACATGGCAGGCTGATCAAAAATTAAAAGCCCATGGGATCCAAGGGAGAGTGGCAAATTGGATCCAAAATTGGCTCAGTGGCAGGAAGCAAAGGGCAATGGTTGAGGGGAGTTTTTGCGACTGGAAGGCTGTTTCCAGTGGGGTTCCACAGGACTCAGTACTCGATCGCTTACTTTTTGTAGTATATATTAATGATTTAGACTTAAATGTAGGGGGCATGATAAAGAAATTTGCAGATGATACAAAAATTGTCCGTGTGGTTTACAGTGAGGTGGAAAGCTTTAGACTGCAGGAAGGTATCGATGAACTGGTCAGTTGGGCAGAGAAGTGGCAAATGGAATTCAATCCAGAAAAGTGTGAGGTAATGCATTTGGGGAGAGGCAACAAGGCAAGGGAATACACAATAAATGGGAGGATACTGAGAGGTGTGGAGGAACAGAGGGACCTTGGAGTGTATGTCCACAGGTCCTTAAAGGTAGCAGGACAGGTCAATAAAGTAGTTAAAAACGCATACGGAATGCTTTCCTTTATTAGCTAAGGCATAGCATATAACAGCAGGGAAGTTATGCTGGAACTGTATACAACACTGGTTAGGCCTCAGCTTGCAGTTCTAGTCACCACGTTACAGGAAGGATGTGATTGCATTGGAGAGGGTGCAGAGGAGATTTACGAGGATGTTGCCAGGACTGGAAAACTTTAGCTATGAGGAAAGATTGGATAGGCTGGGGTTGTTTTCTTTGGAACAGAGGAGGCTGAGGGGAGACTTGATTGAGGCGTATAAAATTATGAGGGGCCTAGATAGAGTGGATAGGAAGGACCTATTTCCCTTAGCAGAGGGGTCATGAACCAGGGGGCATAGATTTAAAGTAGTTGGTAGAAGGATTAGAGGGGAGATGAGGAAAACAAATTTCATCCAGAGGGTGGTGGGGGTCTGGAACTCACTGCCCGAAAAGGTGGTAGAGGCAGAAACCCTCAACAGATTGAAGAGCCGTAACCTACAAGGCCAAGGACCAAGAGTTGGAAGGTGGGATTAGGCTGGGTAGCTCTTTCCCGACTGGCATGGACATGATGGGCAGAATGGCCTCCTTCTGTGTCGTAATTTTTCTATGGTTCTATGTAAACAGTCTTCATTTATTTCTTACATAAATAATCTTGTTAGTCAAAAGAATCTTTGATATTTTGGAACATGGAGGAGATGATTGAACATAGGAGTTTTCATTAAGACCTCTAGCCCTAGCTAATCACAAGAAATGGATTGGCAATTCAAAATTGCTCATTGAACAGACTGACAAGTCTCTGAGCTAATGACACATCAGTATGTGATGGCTCAGAAACTGCAGGAATACAAGATTAAGAAGAAACTGTAACCATGAATGGCTACAGTTACAAATATTAAGCCAGAGGTGACGCTCAGCCTGTTGTCAGGTCTGTTATGATATCCTTATTAGATTGAATAATGCAATTAACATACTGACAGAAAAAATATACAATGAATGCCGATTATAGATACGATATTCTGATTATTCATTTCTTGTTCTCTCACAGTTCTATAAGGATTAATATTGCATCAGTAAATAATATGAATTTATTAATATGAATTTTACTGAGTGTTGTATCATGTTAAAGTTGAATGCACTTAGTAAAAGTTAATAATTAATTTGCTGGTTCTGCCTTCATTCTTCAATTGCAATTGTAGTTAAATGTATTTACACTGAACTAATTGTTATGTTAACCACGAGACTACTAGCATTTGTCATAACAATGTGTGCTGCTCACTGAATCATTTCAATGTACAATCTTATTTCTTGTTAAATCATTACTAACTTAATAGATGGAACACAAAAGTAAATGTCTTGAGCTAAGACTTGTGATAAATGCACATATTACAAAACAACTGATGGAATAGTACCATAATTTAATAGTATGGCGCTTTATTCACTTTGATGTAATCACATGTTCTCTGAAAATGCCACAAAATTCAAATCAATAACTATGGACAAATAGAAGTAAAAAAAAAAGCATGCAGATTATTTTCTGCAGATCTCTACTATGTACAGCCAGAATACAGTATGCCTGAACATCCCAATTCTTCTATTTAAGGATATATAAGGAAATCCATAATGTTCAGAGTCTATGTTTGATGCCCATTCCATTCGAAGCCCCTGTTTGATCATTCATTCATGGGCTTTCTTTCCCAACCACCTTTTGATGCCCTACTCTAATGAAAACTAATTTCCTTCTCCAACCTCTTATAGAAACAAAAAAAATCAAGCAGTCTTGTGAAATATTTCTATAGTCCTCAGTCCTACTTCTCAACAGATATTGATTCAGCTCCATTTCAAAGGTACTAATTAACCCGTGGGAATAAAAGTTTTTGTCTAATCTCCAACCTTGAGTGAGGCTTGTAGATTCTGTACCAGTGCTGTCTAGTCCTATGCTCATCCAAAATAAATAGCTTGTTTACTTCTAACTCATCTGTACCTCTCATTATTTTGAAGACCTTCATCATGGCCCTGATATTTACTCGGGGTCCGGGAAGAGAGCAGGGAGGTGGGAGGATTTTCGGAAGGGAAACTCGGAAGTGTGGTGAGGTGGGGGTCGGATAGCATGGGGCAGGGGGGGAATAAAGCATTTTTCCTTTATCATCATCCACTGCTTTCTGTTGTCAAGCCAGTTCTCAGTTCATCTGGATAACCTGCCATCGACCTGAATCGTTATTGGAACTTCATTTGCCATTCTTCGGTGCTTGGGTACTACTTGAGTGCTTATAGAACTCCGAAAAATATCACAAATTTTCTCCTTCAATTCCTTAAGAATTCTAGGATGTATACAATCTGGCCGAAGAGTTTTTTGAATATTTATTCCTTCCATTTCTGTATAGCACATTTATTATTGACTTATACATATGCTATGGGTTGATTAATCCCATTTACTATGGCTAGAATTTATCCACAGTCCTCCTTTGTGAAAACTGATATAACAAATCCATTCAATACATAGCTTCCCTATTCTGATTAAAAGATATAATTTTGGATCCACATGCTCTTTGACCTTCCATCTACTATTAATAGAGCAGTGAAACTGTTTTGTGATATCGCTACTTCTCTCACTTTTTCTAATAATGTCTTTAGTTTCCTCAGTTGTATTTTTGTAGGAATTCTAAGCCTTCCAATTGTTTGGTTTCAGTGTGTCAGCTGTAGCTCAGTGGGTCGCACTCTTGCCTCGGAGTCTGAAGGTTCAATTCTCACTCTAGAGACTTGAGCACATAAATGAGGCTGACAAGTCCAGTGCTGCACTGTCGGAGTTGTCGTCTTTCGAATGAAATGTTAAACCGAGGCCCTGTCTGCCCTCTTAGGTCAATGTAAAAGATCCCATGGCACTATTTCGAAGGAGAACAGGGGAGTTATTTCTGGTGTCTTGGCCAATGTTTATTCCTCAACTAACATCACAAAAACAGAGGGCCAGATTTTCAGTGTGCCGTGAGGCGGGCTTTTAGGCGTGCGGGGGGGCAAAAATCCCGAATTCGGGGGTCCCGACGCCATCCCGCCCAAAACCCGCCTCCACGTAAGTTTCAAAGGAGGCGGGTACCCGCCCCACACTGGGACCCGCCGACCCGAGACGGGAAGGGGATTAGTGCCAATTAACTGCCTGTTAACAGGTAGTTAACAGGCAGTTTTTAGCCTAATCCCTATTTTGAGGGGTGTCGTGTGGGATTCCCGATGGCCCAAACCACGCCAGGTTAGAGCAGGCGGGCCGTCGGGTTGAAGGACTTGGAGGGGTCACGGTGTCGGTGTTCAGGTGAGTGATGGGTGCATGAGTGCAAAGGTAAGTGTGTTTGGTGTGTCTAAAGTGTGTAAAAATGTTTAAATTACCTGTACTTACCTTAACAACCTTTCTTCCTCTAGGCGTCAGGAGTCCATCACTCATCCGGCATTGAAAGCTGAATGGCTGCGATCTGTCAAAAGTGACAGCCTTCAGCTTTCAGTGCCGGTGAGAGTTCTAACTGAGTCTGCGTAGAAGGACTCAGGTTAGAAGTCAGACTGTCAGTGTTTGACAGCTTCAAACAGCTGTGAAACACTGATATTTCATCTGTCAACACCTCTTGACAGATGAAATTTCAGTCTGTGATGCCACCTGTTGTCGGGTGGCCCTTAATTGGCCTGCTGAGCCCGCTGGGCGGGCTCAACAAGGTCAATCAAGGGAAAATCGCGTGGATTGGCCGGATTTCGATGGAGGCTGGACTAAAACCTGAAAGTTGTAGTCCCGCCTCCTTCCCGACTGCTGAATGAAAATCCAGCCCAGAGTATCTGGTCATTAACACCTTGCTGTTTGTGGGAGCTTGCTATATGCAAATTGGCTACTGCCTTTGCTACATCACTACAGTTCAAAAAGTACTTCATAGGCTGTAAAGCACTTTGGGATGTCCCGAGGAAGTGCAAGATGCTATATAAATGTAAATCTTAATTTCATTTTCTTTTTGTACCTCAAAGTGTTTTTTTCCCCTTCTTACTAACGCACTGCAGTCTGGATATTGTCATGTTTCTTTTTTTTTTAAATGGAATATACTTTTGCTTCTCCCCTGTAAAATAGTCTCAAATGCATTCCATTGTTCTTCCATTCTGTTTTTAAGTCTGATTTCCCAATAATGTCACCTAAAACATTTCTCATAGCTCCAAAGACCTGCTTTTCCAAAACCCCATTGTTGTTTTTGGCCTCAGCTTCAACAATATCAAACTATAATACCATGATCACATGATCCCAGTTGCTCACCAGATTCCAGGTGCTAACCAGATCCAGTGGATTGCTCAACATCAAATCCAATACAGCCACTGCTCTACTTAGCCTGCTTCACATGTTGTGTGAGTTAACCATGCTTGCCTGCCTCAATGAATTTGTTAGTATTCTGATCACTCCCTTCAACTTGTCTCTGATGTGGCTGTTCAACACATGGGATTTTGAAATCTTTCACGACGAGCACATTCTGCAGCCTTATCTGCCCAAGCAACTCTCCACCTGTCTTTCCAGCTTGTGATGCTGGTCTACATCTGTTAGCAATTAATACGTTTTCACCACTTACTCTTTGCGAAAGCATGGGGGGAGTTTTTCAGGGGGTCAGCGGGCGCGTTCGGTGGCGGGTTGGGTGGGAAAATGTTTTATTTTGACAGTGGGTCGGGACCCCGCCACCATGTGGCTTTCCCAGATGTCGGGTCTGTCAGCGCTGAACAGACCCGACACGCAGCGGCGGGGGAGGCAATTCAGGTCATTATAACCTTGTTAACAGCACATTCAGAAGTATTTTGAACTCACCTTTACATTTTACGAGGTCGCACATGGGGTCCACGCTGTTCGGGGATCATGTCAGGTAAGCAGGTCAAGAGTTCAATGGCCATGGAATCATCACATTACTTGACAGCTGCAAATGTACTATAAAAGCTTCCATCTCACAGCTGTTCACTTTCCAAGCTCAGAAGCTGCTGCTTACTACATTTGGAAGACAGATTCAGCTTTATACAGGTCGCAAGTGTTTGGAGCAAACTCTATATCCAGTGACACCTCATTGGAACTATCTCTCTCATCATTGACAGCTTGCTTCTGTCATCTCAAGTTCACCTGTCGTCTATTACATCAGCATCGGTGCCCTTGAAACTATCTCACCTTGGTCCTCAGAATCCCACCATGATCAGCTCCAACACCAGCAGCGTCAGGCACACCAGTAGCGCCAACAACAACACCAACCTTCTCCGCAATCAACTGATGCTGCACAGGACACAGGGCATCAGCACCCGACCACATTACTGCCTGGGACTCCAGGGATGGCCTCACCATGGCCAGATTTACTTCACTTGACTCTGTACACCCTGGCTGCCACATGATGCACCAGGTTGGCACCACCCCACACCAGCACCATGAAGCATCCCTACAATGCCCAAGCCATTCCTTTCACACTTGCAATTCTGCCCTTTGTGCTTTACTCCTCCCTCTGTTCCACCATTAGGAGCAGAGCCTTCTGCCTTCATGGTTCTGCAATTTTCTTCCAAAACACATACACGCCAACTCTCCATATTGCAACGCTCACAACCAGTGTATTTTTTGTGGGATCGTAATTGCTGACAGAAACCAACCCAAGATTTAAACTTCCATGGTTAGTCTTGAATGCTCCACGAATCTCTTCTGTGCATACAGAGAACTTGTGTGCACGCATTTCCAGATGATCAGGTGGCTCCTGCGCTGGTGTGTGGCCAAGGTAGCTGGCAGTAGGTAAGCTAGCACATAAATCCTCGTGTTAGCTAGGAATCTTCAGCGGACTAAAAACACTGCTATTAAACCAGTACACTGAAGTGTCACTACATAAGAACATAAGAGAACATAAGAGATAGGAGCAGGAGTGGGCCATGCGGCCCCTCGAGCCTGCTCTGCCATTCAATAAGATCATGGCTGATCTGATTTGGCCTCAAATCCACTTTCCCGCCCACTCCCCATAACCCTTGACTCCCCTGTAGCTCAAATATCTGTCTATCTCTGCCTTGAATATATTCAATGCCCCAGCCTCCACAGCTCTCTGGGGTAGAGAATTCCAAAGATTCACGACCCTCTGAGAGAAGAAATTACTCCTCATCTCCGTTTTAAATGGGCGACCCTTTATTCTGAAACTATGCCCCCTAGTTCTAGATTCCCCCACGAGGGGAAACATCCTCCCTGCATCTACCTTGTCGAGCCCCCTCAGAATCTTATATGTTTCAATAAGATCACCTCTCATTCTTCTAAACTTCAATGAGTATAGGTCCAACCAGCTCAACCTTTCTTCATAAGAAAACCCCTTCATCTCAGGAATTAACCTAGTGAACCTTCTCTGAACTGCCTCCAATGCAAGTATACCCCTCCTTAAATAAGGAGACCAAAACTATACGCAGCACTCCAGGTGTGGTCTCACCAGCGCCCTGTACAGTTGCAGAGTCTGGCCATAGAGCCATTATATATGTGCAAATTATTTTGTTTTTTGTTGGGTAATTGTTATGAGGAGATAATAGCCTTAAGTTAGTGACACCAGTGGGTAATAAAAGAAAAACATTGGCATCACAAAGCAGAACCAATGGTCTGTACAAAGCACATGAAACATTACAAATTTAGAAATGAATTTTCCCAAAGGTGTAATGAAATATTGACTGCAATTTAACAAAACATAGTCAGTAAACTATTACCCACAGCTGCAGTTGTGATTTTAGATGGTTTTCGATCACCTTACTCTGCTAAAAACACATTTGATGTCTATGCAGCGCTTAACAAGGGGATGTCAACCGTCAGTGTTTGACTTCGCTAATTGTCATTTCTCGGGCTGTGTCTGCTTGTCAGTGTTTGCTCATAAAGATCAGCAGGCAAATTAAACTTCCCACTCTGCCCCAAGGTTGTCTAAAAATGCTCTTATTTGAGTGCATGCAATGTGTGCGCATGTGCAGCCTTGCAATTAGATGGTTCCTGCGCTGGCTCATGACGAAGGTACCTGGTGCATGTAAGTTATCACAATGGAATCAGGATATACTGAGTGATTCGGCAGATAGTGTAAATGATCGCTATTTCCGATGAGCTCTGCAGCCTAAGTCAGCTCGCCCGCAATCCTGCAGGTCACCCTCCATTAAACCTTCCAAAGTCTCCACTCATTAAATAATTGGGCAGGGTCAGGAATTGTAGAAGATAAATTTCCACCAAACAACAAATAGTCACCATTTTTGTTTTGAAACTATCAATCATTTAGAAATGTTAGGAAATGCATTTGATGAGCTGATCAGTAACGTGTCAATTTCAGCCCAAGCACTCCATGTCAATCATGCAGGCACTAAGTAAGAACTAGAGCACTCTTGTGAAGTTGCTTGAGTTTTGCTATGTTAAAGGTGCCACATGAGCAGAAGTTGCTCTTATTGAAGCTGATTGGGGTGGAATCGGCATAATTTTACTTTTAAACCTTTCTTCTTTGAACTACTGCCTGTTGATTGCTTTGGTTGCCACAGAATTGATTAGATGCCTCAATTCTCTGATGTGAGTTGCTGGGTTAACAGTTCCATTGCCAGTCTTTTCAGGTATTTTGTGCTGGGCCATTTGGCCTTGATCCTTTTCTTTCAGTCTTTATGTGGATTTGGAAATATTCAAAGTCTTTTTTTTTAATCCGAGTGATCCAGTTATTATTTGATTCTATAATTAAGTGCTTTGACGATATTACATTATGAATCTTTTTTTTGTTAAGTATTAACCAGCAACGTCTTCGGACCACATTTGCAATGCAGTTTAGCACCATAACATGGAATAGGAAATCAGATCTTTACATGTTCTAAAATAAAAATGAAGGTGAAACTTTTTTTTGTAAAATACAAACTATTTCCCAATTTCATAACATAATTGTGCATACTTTAATATTCCAGGTTCTGTCAAGAGTGGAATCTCTCATGATAGAACTGGAAGAGAGACTATTGTTAGACAAACATTGTTCTAGGGATACAGTAGCTCTGGAAGGTCAAGAGTTCAGTGTTTGTCCTCCTTCACCACCATTTGAGCTCAATCACAGGATGAGCTTTGTCATTCATCAGCAGGCTATTGCATTTGCTCCTGCCCTTCAGAAACAACCTTTCTGGCAGATTCATCCATTGCCTTTGACCCAAAAAAGCCCATGAGCATGACTGTCTCAATTTCCCAGCTGAAGAAGGAGGACTGACAGTAGTCAGCGGAAGTTAGGATGTAAAAATGGGAAGAAAGTAAAGGCAAAATAAGCCTTACTACACATTTAACTGATAGTGTGTTTTAGGTGTTAGTACCATGGAATCTGCATTTATATGGATATACAGGTAAAAATGATCCCTATAGTTTTGCCACTAACATCACAATGTGGTATAAGCTGATGTGATATTTCAGTCAGCAACAGATAGCTTACAGATTGTTGTATAAATTCCGACACCTTGAACTTTCCATTCTCACAGCGCTGAGCCAACATATGTCTAATAGGAGTATTTACTCTAGCTCCTCTTCTGGTATAATATATGGACACAATGAGAATGCAACACTTTATAACCAATTGTAAACACACTCTTTCTACTGCCAACATGCACTCTTAGTTAACTTATTTAAAAGGTTTGCTTCAGCATCTCCTTCATGCAAGTACCAAATTTTTGCTTACCTGATGTCAGACCCTGTTCTTTTGCCATTTTCTGGAACTCCTGGATCAGGACACATGTCAGGCACCAGAGCAACTCCACCTTGACTCACTGTAGCATGGAGAAAATGGCAGGTTATATCAACTGGTCACAGTTTATCTACTGAATTGAAATTCTTTCAATTATATTTGAAACTGAGAAATGTATGAAACTAAATGCAGCAAAATTATTATAATGCATATTACAAATCACAAATGTTATCATTGCCATTTGTAGCCCATTTAATCTAGCACCAAAATAAATACTGTGAGCTCACAAAGGATCTGGTTCAGGCAACAGTTCATTAGCTTTTCTTTCAGATTGCTCATAAACTGATTTGTCCGTGACAGTAGTCCTTATGGGTGTTATGGTTTATGATTAGTTATCAGTCACCTGGTCAGCATTGCATTTAACCAATATATCTAAAGTCGCACTGGTGTGTATGTGTTGCTCAGCAATGCATTAAGATACAACTAATATTAATTCAGAAATCTTGCTTCCTTTGTTCAATATTAAAATTACTTACTGATTCATTAGACCATCTCCTGTCCCCTAAGATGCTGGTCCCAATTTTAACTTCGGGTGGGTGGGTAGTGCTTTTCCAGAAATTAGGCCTGGGCTATTTTAACTTGCAGGCCTCATTTAATTTTTGCCAGCCAATGGGAGGGAAGTCGGTGGGACGTGGGGGAAAATCACAAAGCCCGCCAATACAGGGGAGGTGGCGGAATTGACTTCCGGGCCATCTGTCTCACGGGGGTCTCGCATTCAGGGTAAAATAAGATCCTGAGGGGTCTTGACAGGGTGGATGTGGAGAGGATGTTTCCTCTTGTGGGAGAATCTAGAACTAGGGGTCACTGTTTAAAAATAAGGGGTTGCCCATTTAAGACAGAGATGAGAGAATTTTTTTCTCACAGAGGATTGTGAGTCTTTGGAACTCTCTTCCTCGGAGGGCAGTGGAAGCAGAGTCTTTGAATATTTTTAAGGCAGAGGTAGACAGATTCTTGATAAGCAAGGGGGGTGAAAGGTTATCGGGGGTAGGCGGGAATGTGGAGTAATCAGATCAGCCATGATCTTATTGAATGGTGGAGCAGGCTTGAGGGGCCAAGTGGCCTACTCCTGCTCTTAATTTGTATGTTCACGTGTATGTTCGTAAAATTGTGTCCCCCCTTTCCCTGCCCCGCCAACCGCCCCCCCCGCCACCCGCCCCCCCCGTTGACTCATGCTAAAGTAGAGTTGAACAGGAATTGACCATCTTTCAGTAACTTTCCAAAGCAGCCATTAATTCTGTGTACAAATAGATAACGAGTGCTGGGAGGGGCTGCGATTGGATCACAGGGAACATCACAGCTGAACCCAAGCCTGTCCTCACCTGACGACCACAGACAAACACTGTCCAGCAAGGGGCCACCAGACAAGCGTGCTAGAAGAGGAACCCTGGCTGATTTTGTCTTCCGAGCTCGGGGTGGGGAGACCGGCTATGGCACCACGGCCCCAGCTGAGATCAGCTCACTCAGCACAGCAGCTGGATTTTGCTGTTCTGCGTGGTTCATTTCCAAACTAGGGAGTGCGCTGAGCCTGAGGAGCTTCAGACATGTTTACAGCCATTGTAACTGAAGCAGGGTGAAACAACATTCAGGAAACTCAACGCACAATTCAATCAGAAGTTCATCCTGTCCTAATAATCTGATCTTATTTGATTGTGATTCATGTCGTAAATACTATGCATTGCATTGGAACTGAACAACCATGTGCCACAGGTGCAGCATTGCTGAGCTCCCTTCATTGGAAATGTTAATGATCCATAACATCTAATGCCATTTTTCTGAATAAAACATTTATGTCATGCTAAACTGCAGTATTTGAAAATGCATATTTTTTGTTATTAAGGCAAAATACAAGCATAGAATAGGAAAACAGAACGCACAGATAGCACCGAAAGACTGCAAGCATTTAACAGGTTACACGAACTAAAAGGATTTGCAGCTCTCACGCTGTAGCTTTCAATGTTGTAAATAAATGCAGTTTAAAATCATATCTGTTTAATTTGTCAATCTTACTACAAACTTTACACTGATGTTTCAGAAAGTGCTGTTTATACTTGTAGGTTACCACTCAGTGACTTTCTGATTTCAGGTGGTGTTGCTGAGGGAGATGTTTCTTCAGCGGGGGGGAATAATGGGAGGACAAGGAAGCCTCATCCACTGCCTTACACTGCCGAGCAGATTGTACAGTGGCACCGATAGAAGCCTGAGACAGTAGCACTCCAATGTAATGGCGAGGTAGATTTGACTTTATTATGCAGTACAGGTGATTCCATGGTGTATGGCGGTAGATGAGACGCCTTCATCCCCTGATCCTTCATTCCTGCGGAGAAACATCTCTCCCAATGGAATCAGCTGAGATTAGAAAGTCACCAAGGGGGGACTTCCGAGTGTGAACTGCACTTTTAGAAATGCCAATGCACAATTTTTTTAAACAATATTGTCAAATCAGAATTATGATTTTTAAATTGTTTTCACTTAAATACCAATTTATTCATTGAATTTTTGTACTCATCAAAGCAAGTTAGTGTCAGTCACCCTGGCCTAGAAATTGGTTATGGCTTGTTTTCAGTGCATAACCAGTGGCGAGCAGGCAGCAGCACGCACCCCAACCAGAAGGCCCAAGCACAGCCCAAATTTGCGTCTCATTTTCATTATTTGTGCACCTGTTGTGCTTCCACAAGCAGCTCGTCCATTTTACATTGGTGAATATGGGGCCTCTTTCCTCACCAGCAGCGGCCCTAAAATAAGTCCTGGATCGGTGGGGGGGAGTGGGGGGCGCGGAGAAGGGTGAGTCGCAATGGAGGAGGGGTGCGATTGCGGGAACAGTGGAATCAGGAGCAGCACTCCTCTTTCTGGCTTCAAAGCCAAGTTTTTTCTTGTTAAAAACATACCTTTTGGTGGCGGTCGCTGCTCAGGCTGCAGTGAATGTGTAAAGAATCCCAAGCGGAGCAGGTCTGGCTCCTGCCCCGCTCTGCGATATTCAGTTAAGCAGAGGGGGCCCAAAACAGGCATTCGGCCCCTCATTTCTGTATGTAAAGAACCTAATGCCTGATGCATGGGGAACGCCTGATAAATGGCTCGACCCAATATTGGATTGGACGTCTTTCAGACACCCCTGGGGTGCAGGATATTGGTTTCTGAAATTGGCCTTCATGACAGCATTTTAATGCCTGCAAAACAGGCGCAACAAGATCCAATTTCTACCCCCCCCCTCCGAGTCTGCATCACAGTCCCAAGTCAAATGGCTATATGTAACGTAAAAGCTGCTTTCCTCTCCCCCCACAATGTAACTAAGCATTTCGCATACTAGCTATCCAAGAAGCCCCTCTGAGTCCGATTGCCAATATAACAGCAATTAAAGGCAATGATGGGGAGATTTTGTTCGTACTCACAGGGTTTTTAAGAATTTGCTACAAACTTAAGGCTATTTATCACAACAGAAGTTGCACAGAACTGATTTTGATGATTCAAAGTAGACCTTATAAAGAAAATAATCGCACACAGCAGTATTATATAATATGATCCACTGAAGGAAGAAGACTTTATTTTATTGAGCATTAACAGTCCAGAATGAATTAGAAAGGGTTCAGGGATTACACAGAATAAAAGATAATACACTACAATGGTTTAAGATGAGAGGAGATATAAAGAAAAGTATGATTCTGTAAAGAAGTGATCGGCAATGAAACAGGATAAAGTGCTGAATGGGAAGTCGGGTAACAAATAAGCTATGTTCTTGCAGGAGATAAGCTCTATAAATCCAAGCCGCATGTTAAAACAAATCTGAGGTCAGTAAATTCCTTCAATAGCTAAACCTTAAGGGGGAAACAAGCAAATGGTATGGAGAGCTGAGTTCATATTGAAGCTCTACCAAGTTGTTCTATATTGGTTCAACCTTTGAACTGATATATAAGAGAGTACAGGTGCCTACGTACACAGTGCAAAAATCATTAACCATTTTTAACAGTATGAAATGCAGTTTTAGCAAAATGAAATTAACTCATTTGAACTTTGGCATTTGCTCCAAGATGCAATGCTATGCTTATTTGAGGTGACTATAATCAAAGAAAGCAACCAGTATAAAATTGTCTTAATTGGATGAGGCGAAACAAATCTCTAGACTCTGTCGGAAAGCATCTGTACATGTCAAAATGTTTCTCGAAACTCTTATTTCATATACACATTGTATTGATAGATTACATGATTTACATCCAAAATACTGCATTTCTTCAGACTCCACTGAAGCAGGTCTAAGTGAAACAGCGATATTTATTGTATTGAATCTCACAAAGGCAAATAAAATAGAGGAAGAAAAAAGTCAATACGCTCTGTAATGCCACAGCACATCAGTGCGGGGGGGGGGTTTCTAGTACTCCTCAGGTCACTTGCAATTGACTGCCAACAATGTGGGTGCTAAGCATTTGTTTGTCGACCATTTCTGGAAACAATCAATTGCAGGTCAGATTTAAGTTGCCAGTGCACTAATTATTCCCATATTTGATAAAATGTTGTTAACAGCTTGCCAGAAAGCAACGGTTACATCAGAGGAGGAATAAGTTTAATGGAGCATTACACTGTGAAGATTTCTAAAGAGTAATTCTGATTGACTATGAACTGTGTTAACTCACCCATAGCTTTACTGCTGCAACTTTATGAATATTCTTCACAAATCTAAATCTGAAAAATGTGGGTTCAAGCCTCATTCTAGGGCTTCAACACACAATTTAGACTGGCACACAAATACATTACTGAAGGGGTGCTTCACTGTTGGAATTATCATCGGTTTGATGAGACATTAAACCAGTTGTTACAGTTGTTCAGTTGCATATTTAAGATTCTATGGCACTATTTGAAGAGGAACAGGGAGTTGCCCTAGCTCGCATTCCTCCTTCAACCTACACCATTAAAAACAGACTAATTGCTCTTTTACCTCATTGCTGTTGGTGGGAGCTTGCTGTGTTTAAACTGGCTGCTGTGTTTGCCTACATATTAACAGTCACTACACATCAAAGTAATTCCTTGTGCGTGAATTACTTTGAGGCACTTTTTAGAGGTGTGATAAGGCAATATATATATTTATTTCATTTTCTTCAGCTGCTGAATTAGGATCTTAACAATCTCTACTTGGTTTATACCATTTTTACTTAATAGGCTAATAAAATAAATGTTCATTTACAAATAAACACAGTGGCATTGGTCATCAACCTATTTGATCTGGGTTTCATGTGACATCAGCACATTTTTTTTCTGTGTAACAAAATAGTTACTTGTTGAAGTATTCACTAATTCCTGATGTCAACTCAACCCATTCATATTTGGGCTTCTTTCAGCAATACAAAGGAGGGAATCATGGCTGCCCAACAGCCTGCCTACCTCCTGCCCTTTACACTTCTGTTCTAACTACAGGTAGACTATCCTTTATCCGAAAACCTTGGGACCAGCTGTGTTTCGGTTTTCGGAATTTTTCGGATTTCAGAAGGTTTTCACCTCCGTATCTGACAACAAACACTGTTGCTTAGCAACAGCTTGTAAACACTCGGGCCCTGCCTTGGAAGCGTCTCTGAAGTTGTTGCTAAGCTACAGAGACTCTTTCCACAGCCTGACTGTTTAAAAAAATGCTAGGGGAAGAAAAAAAATGCTAGGGGAAGAAAAAAAACCTAACAAAACGGCTGCCGATTTCTGCCGTTAGATCGAGGTTTCAGGTTCCCCCTGCTCCGTATCTGAATTCCTTGACTTAGCGGGGGTCTGGGGCTCGACTGCCGCCGCCAGTTGTGGGAAAGCCGGAAATCGGCTGACTCCTACACTAAGCTGGCCCGCAAATCAGGTCCGGGGGGGGCGGGGGAAGAAAAGACTATCGGACGGGCCGCTGCAGCTATCGGACGGGCCGCTGTATTGTTGGGTTCACTCTCCCGGTACCTCCTTCACACTGCCCGGCTCGGCCTGCAATCTCCTACCCAGGAGGGAACTCTGTGACCCTCTGCCCTGCTCACAGGAAAAGGCAGAGCTCCCGGACCACTCCTGTCATGTTTGGCGCCACTCGGGTCATGTCGTGCGCACGACTTACGCTCCACGAAAAAACTTTCGGTTTTTAGAGGTTTCCGGTTTTCGGAAGTGCGGATAAAGGATAGTCTACCTGTACTCTGAAAATGCTTCAAAAAGACTTACATCTTAGGTGGTTTTCACTAACATGTCTAAAAACAGAACTTAAGAAAAATGTTGCAGCATAATGTTGCACATGCATGCTACCTCAAACAACAAAAGACTTTTCTTCATGATTTAATTCCCATTTGCTATAATAACTGATGTTTCAGCTTACTTGAAATAAACCATGGATTATCAGTCAGTTTATCCCCCTTAATTTTCCCAATTCACAATTATATGAACGTTGATATGAACAATGATTTTGAGTGATGGCTCAGTTGGAAATTACACTATCTATTGTGAAGCTCAAACGTATAGACCAGAAAAATCTCAGGCTCAATTTCCTGTCTTGCCGAGCTAGCTCGCATCAGGTGTAACAAAGGCAAGGGTGTACAATAGGGGTTAGTATCACTGGGGTAGGTAAGTGCTAAAGGTCAGCCGTATATCTGATCCTCATTGCTATAAAGTGACCTTTTGTTCAAAAGTTCCAGTATTTTGGTGTCACGTGAGGATACGATGAGCTTGGTTGATAAAGTATCCCATTGACAGTGCAGGGAACTCTTTTTTATCCGGCACCGACGGGGCCGGCGTGGTGCTGGTTGATCAAAAAGTCCGGATTACAGAGAGGTATACTTACTAAGGTACGAGAGCCCCGTACACGGCCACAAATCCAAGCATCCCTGTTGCATGGCAACAGGTGCAGGAACCCCGGTTACATGGCCACAGATCCAGGCGTCCCTGTTGCATGGCAACAGGTGCAGGAACCCCGGTTACACGGCCACAGATCCAGGAACCCCGGTTACATGGCCACTAATATGAAATAAAACTTACCTGAACCTACTCCTGAATTTTGCCGGTTAAGAGAGATTTCCGGTTATTTAGGTGCCGGTAAAAAGAGAGTTTCCTGTATTTAGTAATATTTTGTGTGGACACTAGAATGAGGTACTAAAGAGTGCTTAGTACTCAGGACACCATGGGGTCAATGTTCTGGCCGCCGTCGGGCGGCTTTTCATGCGGCCAGGGGCCGAAAATCGTCGAAAAAGCGAGTCGGGACCCCCACGCCTGATTCCCTGCCCCGTCCGACCTTCGGACCGCCGTTTCCCCGCGCCCCGCTTCAGTCCCGGCCGCCGCTGGCGGGACTGGTCGTCGGCACACTAATTATCAATAATTACCTCGTTGAAGTCGATTTTCCAGGGCCGTTGCGACTTTGGGGCTTTCCCGACATCAAAGACGCCTGCGGGGAACCCCGCTGCTGAGACCTGGCGTGAAGCTTGCCAGCTTGCTTGCTGTCAGCTGCAGGTCAGGAGAAGCTGCGATTTAAAGGGCCAGCACTTGTATGTTGAAGGACCTTGTTGTTGCAGGTTTGGGGCTACTTCTTCAAGGCTTAGGCACAGCTGTGGAAGGTTGGAGCCTCACACACTTCTCCAATGCAATCTCCTGGGAAGCCCCTCTCGCCACCCTCACTCAGCGCTTCCTCAGCGGAGGCATCTACCAGAAGCATGGGATGCCTTTTTTTCCTTCCCTTCTTGCCATTAGAGGATCTCCAGCAGCAGAGGCGGCAGCAGCAGAACCAGGAACAGCAGGATGAGCACCAGGAGTACCAGGCTGCTGCTCACTCACCTGAAGCTGCACAGGCCAGAAGGGGCCAGCGCTTGGAAGTGGCTTGAGAGCACCTTGCTGCGCTTTAGGGGGCCATGGGGACCCATTTCTGCACTGGCAGTCCTACTCAGAAGGACTTCCACAAAGATCTGGTTTCTCTTTTCAACAGATGGCCAACGCTCCTCAAGAGATGTCATTCTCTTATGAGCACTCACCATGTTTTCCGTACCCTGGCAAGTTATCTCCTCCATGGAGGTTGCCAACCTTTCCATGGTGATGCGTTCATGCGCCAATGACTCCACAAAGACTCTGCTCATGGTCGCTATGGACTCCTCCATTCGCTCCACACTCGCAGCGACCCTGGAGACAAAACCTGCCAGAGACTCCTGCATCTGTGCATGGAGATCCATCACCTCTTCTCTTGCGGATGGACCCAGAGGCAGAGGGTCAACATGCAGCGCAGCTGAGCTGAGCTGGCAGAGTCCTGCGCCCTCCGACAAGGACTCTCCACTGCTGTCCCTGTCCCCACTGAGGCTCACTTGTGAGCTGTGAAACACCAGGTGGTGACAACACTATGTCCCGAAGGTCCCCCCGAGGTGTGAGTGTCTGCGCTGGTGCTGGGTGCGCTTACTTCTGCTGACGCTGTGCCCTCAGAGGTTGGAGCTTCCTCTGAGGAGTCTGGCTGTACAGCCTCTTCCTCCTCCACAGTGAGGACGGGGGCTCTGGATGGTACTGTGGGGGAGTAAAGGAAGGAGTTAGAGATGTAATGCCAAGGTTCTTCTGGTGACTCCCAGCGAGTTGGCATCTGCTGACACCTGCATCCATGCAGCATTGGTCTCAGTGGGAGGCCTCTTCCTCCCTGACCTAGGGAAGAGGACCTCCCTGTGGGCCCTAACCCCATCCAATAATGCCTGCAGTGAAGCCTCGTCGAATTTGAAGGCAGCTCGGGGTCTGGCACTGGCCACAGCTGCTGCAGGCTCCTCTGCCATCCTGCATGGTTCGTTTGGAAGCCTTCAGAGGATGCAGTGCTTGCTATGGACCTTGAAAGCACCACGAATGATGGCATCATACTGTGGGGATTTCTGACTCGAATTGGACAATTAGCAAGGCTTCCCACATGTTGGGAATTAATTGGCCAATTGAGGGAAAATTGCATGGAGCTGGCTGACACTTTTTTATGTGTGTCAGAAACCCCACATTCGGGGAAACCCGACCATTTCCCACACAAGCCGAAAATCGGGGCCCATGTCCTTGCAACAGTCAGTGCCTTCAGCAAAGGAGAGAAGAAAAATGAGGTAGGGAGAAATATTACAAAGTATTTTTGGCAACCATGGCCCAATGACGTTTTCTTAGTGCTTGTTTGAATCAGACAACAGATGAAGCTCTGGTAACTGTTATTGCCCACTTAAGCCTTGAGTGAGTAAAAGGAAAATCCTAGGAGTTTATTCCGTGTCAAAATGTCATTTGGAGCAGCAGATCTTTACATTTAAATCAGATTGATGAATATGCAAACTAAAAAAGACTTTGCAATGAATGCATGCCATGGCTATCCACTGTGATGAAAATCAATTGTGACATATGCAAATGTCAGCTTCTCTCAAACTCAGAAATCATACAGATTTTGTGTTAATGATGAATGCAGTTGTAAATGTAAAAGATAATATATTTCCCCAAAGGATTATGTGTCATTCCCCGCAAACGAAAATTAATCCTGTTTAATTTTCCATCAAGACCTGAGAAAACTGGAATATAAATTTTGATACTTAGGCCTAGAAATTCGGGGACTTACCGCTCTCCGTTAAGGCCCGTTTCTTGAAAAGAAATGGTGGCTGCCTCACTTCCGCCCACCTCTGGCGCGGGACTCGGCGACCACCATTTTAGTGAGGGCCATACAGCGCTGGACCTAGTAATGCAAATAAGCAGAGTGTGACGTCAGTCGGCATCAGATGTCACAGATGTCACACACATCTTTCTGGTAAGTTTGGATTTGAACTTTCGGACTGGATGTTTGGGGGGGAAAATTCGGTATCGCCCCATTTGGGGCGCCATTATTGGCGGTGCGCAAAGTTTAGCGCCTGGCGCTAATTATCGCCTCTGACAGCAATCTTGTTTTTTATCGCCCCTGGAGGTGATTGGAGCGTTAAATCAGGCGCTTCATACCTGCCTTAAGGCGCAAAGGCCGAGGAGCGAGGCGCTACCTCAGAGTGCTGGCGAAGCAAGGAAGGGCAAATCCAAATAAACCTGCAAAGTGCTGCTCAGTACTCAAAACTCCTTCACACAGCGTTGAATCTCTCCAGAAGTCTCTCTCTCTCTCTCAGAATGCGCGGTGCAAAAATGTCACCGACAAAAAAAGGCAGGAAGCGGTCGCCTTTAACTAGCGCTCCCCTAGTCCCTTTCTGACAGCATAACGCTCCCCTCAACCTGTCGTTGCTAGCGGCAGGCGGTAAGGCAGGGGGCGCCACTCAATATCCGGTCCGGGGTGCTAACGGGGCGTTGCGCACTCGACTGACGTCACACTCTGCCGGCGCAGGAGATCGTGGCGGTAGTGTTTAGCGCCGCCACAAAATGTCTAGTTAATTTCGCGAGCGGCACAAACATTGCCGCGCCCGGGCGCTAGTTGCTCTGCGCCCCACTTGGCGCCCTCTTAAGGCGCTAACGGGAGGAGCAACCAACTGAATTTTTCCCCCTTTATATTTTGTTTAGCTAGTGGCTTGGGGCAGTAGATGGTAAACGTTTTTAAAGTGTGCAGGGAGTGCTGCTGAATGCGCAGAAGAGGAAGAAGCAGAAGAGGAAGATGCAGAAGAAGGTGAGGGGAGGGCGGGAAGGCAAGAGTTGCAAGCGAGAAGAAGGATAACGTATGAGGATACCGGCATCTTGTATCCTTTCAGTCCCGCTACTGGCCAAGGGCTCAGCCATGCCCCTGCCAATAATGGCCAGCACCGTCTCCTCCAAGGGGGTGAGGTGAAGCTAGGAATCGGAGGTGTGCCTCATGTTTTGTAGGGATTGTTGGTAGGTAAATGATGGGGGGGCAGGTGGGGGTCATGCAATGGGCAGTATGTGACACTAGTAGTGCAGTTGGTAGGAGACGACTTTTGAAGAATCATTCACTGACCTTGACCACTGGTCTGAGCTCATGAAGCTTTTTTGGGCACTGGAGCCAGGTGGTGGGGGAGACACTGCTGGCAGTGACAGCCTCGGTGATCTGGTCCCACATCCTTCTTTCTGGAGTGTCTCCTGGCCCCTGTGGGTAGAGGACCTCTCTTGAAGTGTTGAGCCCCTGCACAAAGCTGGAGTGCTGCGTGCAAGACACTGGGTGCCCTTTAACTGGCTTGCTGAGCCATTTGTGTTATTGCTGAAGCACTTTTCCCATTTTTTTTTAGGTGCGGAATTCAATTCAGCTTTAAGAGCTTAAGACTGCCATTTGGGAATTAATTTTAATGTTACTTTTCAGAAGGCAGTTGAGCTCTAAGGGCTAAAAGCTACCTATTTTTAAATGATTTTTATTATTTTCATTTTAGAAGGCAGTCCTCTGAGAAGACACTGCTTTCTAAAATGACAGCCTTGCTTTAAGACAATGCTGTTCTTACTCCAGGGATGCTATGGCCATGCTGCACTGGGCCTCCTGCTGCGAGTAGCGCTGGAAAACCAGTCTTGCGCGGTAGGTTTAGCGTTGCGCTAATTTAAATTAGCAGGCAGCACCAAAATGCCAGTGCTGCCTGCGCTATTAATTCGGGCGGCCGTTAACTGTGGCCCACAGTGGCACTGGCAGGTTTTCAGCGCATTGGAATTTCTAGGCCTTAATCTTTAAACAAGCTGGTGACTAGATATGTTTAAACTCTAACCACTTTGTGTTTTATTGAAATTTAACTGTTGGACAAAATGTCTACTGCTTCACCTGATTTACCTCACCCGCGCCCCCCTCCCCCCCAAAAAAATCCACTATTATAACTGCAAACCTAATCTAGCTAATGAAGTTATGACGAGTATTGACAATGTCTCAGAAATTAAGCATACGTCATGGAACTTGCAGCAAAAGGTCTGTATTCTTGGGCAACTGGGTTATGTTTGGGTTCTGAGGCTGGGTGCAAATCTACCCCAGAATGGTGGGATGAAAGTCTCTCCTGTCTGATGGATAGCCCAAAACTGGCACTAATATGCTGCCACTCTTTTACTGATGGACCCGACGATGGCTAGTGTGAGAAATGGAAAAGTGCCAGTCCGCAACTGGGCAGATGCTTCTCTGTGGTAAGGGCATATTTGTGTTGCAGAGTACAGGAAACTTTAATATACCTGACCTGGGAATTCTTAATGCTGACACTGGGTCTAGAGTGAGAAAGCAACACCCTTCACCGTGATGAGCCCAAAACTTACAAAGCAATCCAATTCAGTATCATCCATTTTGCTGAGTTGCTGGCTGTTGTGTTGAATATATTAATCTTTGCAGTTGAGCGATCTGCCTGTCGCACACGTGGACAGAGTACTTGGAGAGCTGCTCGCGTCCTTGGAACCATACCATGAACCACCATCTCTCAGAAATCGGACAGGGACAGCCCTGCTAGCTGTTACCTTGCCCATAGTGAGTTAGAACAATTTAACGTAAACAATAGTGATGGTAAGATAGAGACAGAAATGTAGAATATTTGCATGTAAGCTGGCATCGATAATGTTTCAGAATGACAAGCACTGAAAAGCATAATTCATGATAACAAAATAAATAAATCTATTTATTTCTGGAAAATCCTTGCATTTTCCCAGCTATGCTTCTTCAATCTTTTATTAATTAACTCAATATACAACATATTTTCAATCAACCCAAAATGTAAATTATTTTAATAATCACATCAATTGGAAAATATATTTGAACTATAACTTTACTTGAAACTGCAGAACGTCGTGTTAAGTAAATGACTCCAGCACTCAAGACGAGAATGCAAACTAACTACATTCTTAAATTTATGATCAGCAGATGGATCAACCATCACAATGGTGTTATCCAGCTGCCTTTACCTTATGCTACGCCATTGTGTTCATTGGAAAGTTGTTATTATGGCATTTTGTTTTTTCCTAACTGCAGGTTTATGCTAAGTGAAAGGTTAATCCTGCTGTCAAAGTGACTCTTAACTGAACAGATGGCAAGTAATGTCACTTGCACACATAACGATGCAAGTGCCACTCTGCCTGTTATGTGGAGAAATGTGTATTTTGTTGGAATCTTTTGTTACTGCAAAGAGAGAACGAGAGAAAAAGAAAAAAGAGAAAAAGAAAGAAAGAACGGAAGAAGGGAAGAAAGAAAGACTTGCATTTATACGGCGCCTTTCATGACCTCCAGACACCCCAAAGTGTTTTATAGCCATAAAGACACGATGCTACTTGTTTGCCTGTTTTCACATGTACTATTGCAATTCTTGTCTTCATTACTGTGACATGCTATTGCATCTTCTCACCAATGATATTGCCCATTGATATTTTAGTTCTCAGACTTAAAGGGCAACAGTTATTACGCTCTAAACCTTTGTCAGTGATCTGATTGTTTCATGGGAACACTTAACACTAATAATCAGGGTTTGAATGTCTGAAAGTTCTGCAGTTTTTAAGTTCATGGAAGGTCTTTGTGGAAATTAATTATCCTGGAATCATTTTAACTCAGGCCAGATCCGTTCGCAACCCACTGAAATTTGCCTTCCTCCAATTAAGTATTTTTACTCTAGATTACTCCCTGTACTTTTCCATGGCTAATCTAAACCTTATGATACTATGATCACTGTTCCCTAAATGTTGCCCTACTGACACTTGCTCCACTTGACCTACCTCATTCCCCAAAACCACATCCTGCAATGCCTCCTTCCTCGTTGGGCCGGAAACGTACTGATCAAGAAAGTTCTCCTGAACGCACTTCAGAAATTCTTCCCCGTCTCTGCCCTTTACAACTATTACTATCCCAGTCTATATTAGGATAATTGAAGTCCCCCATTATCACTACTCTATAGTTCTTGCACCTCTCTGTAATTTCCCTGCTAATTGGCCTATAGAATACACCTAGTAGTGTCATGGCACCTCTGTTAATTCTTAACTCTAACCAAATAGATTCTGTCCTAGACATCCTCTCTGTCCAGTACTGTAACATTCTCCTTAGCCAGTACTGCCACCCTACCTCCTTTCTTTCCTTCCCTATCTTTCCTGAACATGGAATATTTAAAACCAAATCCTGCCCTTTTTTGAGCCAGTTCTCCATTATCAGCATAACATCATATTCCCATGTGGCTATTTATGCCTGCAACTCACCAACCTTGTTCACCACACTTTGTGCATTTACACACATGCAGTGTAAATCTATCTTAGACCTTGTTGTATTCTCTCTTAGTCTGACCCCACCTAATACCATACTATTTCTTACTCTAGTGCTATCTGTCTCTCCCAATCTTTTGTGTACCTTGTTTCTCCATTCTAATGCTACATCCTGTTGCCTAACTCCCTGCCAAATTAGTTTAAACCCTCCCCAACAGCACTAGCAAACCTTCCCGTGCAGACACTGGTTCCGACTCTGTTGAAGTGCAACCCGTCCGGCCTGTATAGACCCCACCCACCCCAGAACCTGTCCCAATGTCACAGGAATCTTAAGCCCTACCTCCTGCACCATCGCTCCAGCCACGCATTCATCTGCTCTATCCTCTTATTTCTATACTCACTAGCTCGTGGCACCAGGAGTAATCCAGAGATTACTACCTTTGAGGTCCTGTTTTTTAATCTCTTTCCTAGCTTCCTAAAGTCTGCCTGCAGGACCTCATCCCTCTTTCTACCTATGTCGTTGGTATCAATATGAACACGACCTCTGGCTGTTCATCCTCCCCGTTCAGAAGGTTCTGCAGCCGCTCAGGGACATCCTTGACCCTGGCACCAGGGAGGCAACATAACATCCTAGAATCACATCTGCGGCCGCAGAAACGCTTGTCTGTTCCCCTAACTATCGAATGCCCTACCAGTATTGCTTTCCTGATATGCTTCCTCCACCCCATCCCACCCCTCACCCCCATACAGCTAAGCCAGCCATGGTGCCGTGGACTTGGCTCTGGCTGTACTCCCCAGAGGAATCATCGTCCTCACCAGTGAATACCTGTTGGAGAGTGAGATGCACTCAGGGGACTCCTGCAGTACCTGCCTGATCCTCCTTGTCTGTCTGGCGGTTACCCATTTCCTCTCTGCCTGCACACTCATATGCTGCGGGGTGACCACCTCCTGAAACGTGCTATCCACGAAGCTCTCAGCCTCACGGATGTACTGCAGTGACACCAGCTGCTGCTCAAGCTCTGAAACCCGGAGCTTGAGCTCCTCCAGCCGACGACACTTCCTGCACACGTGGGATGTCTGCTTGTGATCACTTGTGACACATTAAGGGCGAAATTGGGTGCCTTTGCTCCTCCCATTAGTGCCCCTGGAGGACGCTAATGGGACGCAAATGGCTATACGACCGGGCGCAGCGCTGACATTGACTCCCGCCATATTCGGCGGGAGTTTTGTGGTGGTGCTACGGCGTTGCGCCCTGATCTCCTTTGCCCGGAGATCGTGACATCATCGCTGTGCGCATCGCCCCAGTAGCACCCCAGACCCAAAACTGATTTCCAACCCCTGCAGCAGCGCCGGTCGAAAACGCCAACAGCTGCAGGAGGCATGCATTGGGCGGCTGGCCGCTTTGGGGGCGATGATTAAAGGTGAGGTGGCCGACGTAAGTAAAAAAAAAACTTACCTTTCTTGTCCCAGTTTTTTTCTCGGGCTCCTGCCCACGATCGATCAGCCCGGCACTCTGCTTGAGTGTCGGGCACTCTGCTTGAGTGTTGGGCTGATCGGGTGGGATCACGGCTGCCTTGGTGGTCCAGGCGGGTACTTTTTATATCACAGAGCCTGCAGTGATGGCCCTTCCCTTTAAGGAAGGGAAGGAGCCTTTGAACGCGGCAGCGCGGCACGGCCCAGTGTACAGCGCTGCTGAAGTCGCCGCCCCGCCTGCTGCCGATTGCGCTCCAAGAAGCAAGTGGAGCTTGATGTAGCGCTCCACTCCCTTCCTGGAGCGCAAACGGCAAATTTTTCAAACGTTTGAAATCGTTAGTGCTTGTCGCTAACTTTTTAAACTTTTAAAAATTAGCGCCCTAAACGGGGGCGATAGTGAATTTCTCCCCCATTATCTTGTCAGTATATACACAAAGGACTGGGCACTGGAGTCGCATTCACCTCAATGTGAAATTTTGATTCAGTCTTTGTATCACAGGAAATTTAGTCTTTGTATTAGACCTTTACACCGTATAACAGAAAACAGAACTGATAAAAATGCAAAGCCTACACTTCACACACAGAGATTAGTTATTAAGGATGAGCAAAATTATCATTTTTAAATCAAAGCTTGTTCTTTATCCCCAAGCAAATCCTATTCCCCACTTCACCTCATGCTGTGGTTTGTTTCCATGGATACCAGTAACCCTTCAATACTTCAGCCAAGCGGCCACACTTCATTATGAACCAAGAAAATGGGGTTCAGAAGGCTAATGGACTTTGGTGAGCCTCACAGTCGATCCTCTTTCTGTTCTTGCCTGAGGTGCATACATGCAGGCTTTCCAGCAGGGTCCGCTGGAGAGTCATCACAAGCAGACATCATGGCTAGTTTTCCGCCCCTGTGCCTCGGGACACTGAGGCTAACATTAGCACCCCAGATGAGATTAGCTAACTACAGGCTAGTGTTTGAATTTGGAACCTCCCTGGCTGTGTACCACACTTGTAATGCATTTACTCACTGAGGTCATTTTCTTCAAAATAAAAGTAATTATTTCTATACGCAAGTCTTGATGAAAGTTGCACAGAATTACCTCTTTTTCTACGTTCAGAGATTATTCAAATTTTATTGAAAACTACAAATGCCAAAAAAAACAGGAGTAAATCATCATTTGGGGAGTCAGGAAAGACATGCCCAACATTTCAAAAATCCCAGCCTGTCAACTTTAATTTAATTTTTTAAGATCAGAGATCAATTTTTTTTTCAGATATTGGATTGGTCGCACATGTCATCTGCTTCTGATAATTGATTGTCAATCAAATGAAGAAAGGAAGCATGAGACACCTCGGGGTAGATTTTCGTCTGTACCTGCTTTTGGACCCAGATACGGTGCTCAGGAGAGGCCCAAGGATCACCAGGAAATGGGCCTCGGGCCTCATTTACAAACTCGGGATGAGCTGCCTCAGACAGCTCGCCCGATGGGAAAAATCAAATCAGGTGCGTCCCGGGAGGGAGGGTGGGGCAAGCTACTGGGAGCGATGGCGGCAACTGTGGTGTTTGAAAGGAATCTACTTTTCATTGGCAGCCACAGGGACCACTGAAGAATTCTGAGTGGAGCAGGCCCGACACCTGATCCACTCATCCTAAACCTCAGCAACACGTCCTTAAACAGGGGTTTGGCCTCTCACTCACATATACAAGGGGCCGGGACCCCTACAAAATGGGCCTAATGGATTTTGCAGTGGGCCAAAAGCCTGCACAGATTGGGTGCACTGCTGATTTGGTATGCTTTGTGTCCGTTTTTAAGGTTCAAAATGGGCAGAACGCATACAAATTTCTACCTTCTTATTGGGCTCTAGTGTGGTTCAGTTCGTAGCACTCTTCAGTTGTAGCTTTGATCCCTATACTACGAGCTGGAACTCATAATCTAATCTATCAATTCAGTGCAGTGCTGCATTGTCAGATGTGCCGTCCTTCACATGAGATGTTAAACCATCTCTCTCTCTCGCTCTCTTTCCTTTGTCCATTGCTTTATTCCACATTATCCTGCTGGCAGACGAAGGAAAGGGTTCAGGTAGATGTTGGATGTCACATGGCACTACTTGAAAAAGAGTTTCCTGGTACCCGGGTCAATATTTCTGCCTAAATAAATACTTCAAAAAGGCAGATTAACTGATCATACATCGCCTTGCTGTTTGTGGGAACCTGCTGCTCATAAAATGGCTGTCATATTTTCCTATAGGACAATATCAAAAAAATTACATTTATATAGCACCTTTAATGTAGTAAAACATCCCAAGGCATTTGGCAGGAACGATTATCAAACAAAATTTGACACCAAGCCACATAAGGAGATATTAGGACAGGTGACCAAACGCTTGGTCAAAAAGATAGGTTTAAGGAGCACCTTAAAGGAAGAGAGAGAGGTAGAGAGGTTTAGGGAGAGAATTCCAGAGCGTAGAGCCTAGACAGGTGAAGGCTTGGCCGCCAATGATGGAACGATTAAAATCGGGGATGCTCAGGAGATCAGAATTGGAGGAGCGCTGAGATCTCGAAGGGTTGTAGGGCTGGAACAGTCACTCCACTTCAAAAGTAATTCATTGCATGTGAAGCGCTTTGAGATGCTTCTCAGCCACATGATCAGGTGCTATCTAAAAGCAATTCTTCCTTTCTTCCAGCAAGAAATGGTGCAAGGTGCTGTATGTATTACAGGTTTTCAACTTAATCATGTGTAAAGATTTTCCATAATGCCTCTAGTTCAAAGTGCCCGAACAACTGACCAACTAAGCCAAGGCAACTAAGTTGTAAGTGCTCTTTTATTTTTTGCATGTTGGTTTGCTCTGTTTGAATTTCATGGGATTTGGGAAGAGCGTTCCTTAGTGTATAAATTTAAAATCAGAGCACCACAATCTGTTTTTATTTGTAACTTGAGATACAGTAAATTCTTGTTTAAACGGCACTTAATCATCCGGAATACTTTAATAACCGGTGATGTAAGAAAACTACTAGGCACTTGGTCTGAGTAGTAAACAAGGCTTCAATCAACTGTTTTTCAACATGGAGATCTAGTTGTGTCCTTCACTAGTTCCTGTTAAAGAATGTCCTGCACAAGCTGGGCCCATGCCCAAGTATTTATACACCAGCAGGCTGCCCAGTATTATTACAGAAGTCATTTTCACATGAATGACAAGATTCATGTCAACCGGCAAAATAGATAACTGGTAATCTTGCCGAATCCATCCAGCACTCGTTTTGCCGAGTCCGAGTCTCTCGCGGTGGCCGAGTTAGTCAGTGGTTTTTATTTTTGTTTGTGTTAAAAATTGCCTACCTCTCTGTTATCCAGAATTTTTCGTCAACCGGCACCATCCTGGTCCCGTAGGTGCCGGATAAGAAAGAGTTTACTGTATATGCAAATCTCTTGTAACATTGAATCATAGAGTCATAATGGCACAGAAGGAGGCCATTCGGCCCATCGAGTCCGTGCTTTACTTGTGGCCATGAACCCCTGTGGCACGCACATAAGCAACGTATGTAAACAAAAAACTTGGAGACTCCTGCTCTAGTTCATTATTGACGAAGTACCAAATAGGACTTTTTTTTCTTTATTTGTTTCTCCTCCATCCTATATTCCTCACAAATTCCTTTCTTGTCACTGGGCACAAGTTTTGAGTGGAAAACCTAAGTCTGATTATCATTGGTTCCACTTGATCGAAGGAAAACCTTCAAACTTCTGATGGTTATAACAATGTAGTGATTGTAGACCTGGACGAGCAATCCAGAGGCTGAGGGTTCTAATCTCATGTAGGCACGTTGTGCAATTGAATTCAATAACTGTGGTCATTTGTCACAGCTAGCAACAGAAAAAATAGCCATAAAATCTGCCGGATTGTTGTACAATCCCAATTGGTTCCCTAATGCCGTTCAGGAAAGGGAACCTGCTACCCCTACCGGGTCTGGTTGGCACATGACTCTCTTCCACACCATTAAATGATTATCTGAAGTGACTGAACATCCTTTTTAGCTGTGCAATTGCTAGCTATCTCAAGAAGAAGGTCTATTGCCAGCATTTCCAGGGAACTAGGGGTAGGCAATAAATACATTCCAAGAAGAAATGAAACAAAATTATTTTGGATTCCTGTTCTGCATCATAAGGAGAAACTGATTGATAACAAAAATGATATTCTCCTAGTGAGTCTGTGTTCATCATACTGAGAGTTATCACTCCTGGAGAACACACCTTTTCTCCACCTTAAGCCAAAAGTCAGTGAGGCTCTTTCTGTTCTCCCAAACAATGTTTTTCTTGCTTGCTATCCTGATGTGATTGCAAAATTGTGTGTATTATGCTACTGTGCTGAGACGGTCCAAATTAACTTTATGTAAAGCCATTGGAGCAGACAGAAAGAGACATTTGCCTTCAATAAATATTGAGTGAATAACCAGAATCCCAGGACTGATCTAGAATTGCAGAATTTATAGCTCGCAGAGCTCATTGTAACTGTGCCGGTGATAGCTGTCTAATCCCATTTAGAATCATAGAATCACACAATGGTTACAGCACAGAAGGAGGCCATTCGGCCTGTTGAGCCTGTGCCGGCTCGCTGCAAGAGCACTTCAGCAAGTCCCACTCCCTCCACTTTCCCTGTATCCTTTTATATTCTCTTTTCCAATACTTATTCAGTTCATTTTTAAATGATGCTATAGTTTCTGTCTCAAGAGCCACTTGTGGTAAAGCAATCCATATTTTAATAACCATCTGAGAGAAAATAATCTTTTAACTTCCCCTTCATTCCTCTAGTTGTTATGCTGAGTCTACGCTCCCTTGTTACTGTCTTGCCAACTAGTAGAAACAAGCTTTCACTACTTATCCTCTCAAAACCTTCATAAGTTTGAAAACATTAATCTTATCTATCCATAATTTTGAACTTTTCAGTTAAAGTGAAAACACTCTAATTTATCAAGCCTTTTTTTTATAACATTGAACTCTCAGTCGACGCATTATTCAAATGAAACTTAACTGAACCCTTTTCCCACAGCTCTAATATCCTTCCTATAATGGGGCTTCCCATAATTACAGACATTTTCCAACTGAATTTAAGTTGTCTTTTTATAGCCTTTGTGATCTTCGCTTCCACCTTTAAAGATCTTTGAGTGCAAAATTCAGTTACCGACCCGACCATTTAGCGCCCGGTACGGAAGTACCGCTAAATTCAGCTTACCACCCCGCACAGGAAATGGTGCGCAATTTCTGGGCGCGATCGGCAGGGCTCCACTCCGCAGAGGCTCCGCGTTTCAATGCCCCTCCCCTTTCACTGAAGGGGAGGGCCGCTGTGTACTCTGCAGGGCCTCTGATGGCCCACACTAGGCCACCAAGGGGGCGTGGTGCCATTGCAGAAGCCCGCCGCCGAGACACGGTGCCGGGCTGCGCGATGGCGGCCAGGACCACACAATTAGCACACTATGGAGGGGCGACCTGGAGGCTGGCCAAAAAAGGAAAATGGCAGTGCGGGGCACGGCCGCACCTCCCCTTTAAATACCGCCCTGCGAGCGGAGGTTGGCCCAGTTCGTGACCTGCGAGGCTGGCGCTGACATCGCCCGCGGCACCTTGCGGGGCGCAGCCGAATTTCTGCCGCGGGGCAGTAAGGGGACGCAGCGGGGCGCTAAGGGGTCGCGGCACACAGCGATGATGTCATTGTCGGCGGCGCAGCAGCAGGCGTAAAGGAGCCTAATTTCTAGCCCTATGTACCTGCACAGCTAGAGCTCTCTGCTCCTCCACTCTGTGATAATCTTACAGTTTTAGGTCCCCTTCCACTCACTGTTCTTTTTCCCAAAATGTATGACTTCACAATTCTGCACTGAATGTGATCTGCCACCAATGTGCCAACTTTATCAACCTGTCTACGTCCTCCAGCAATCTCTTGCATTCTTCCTCACAGCTTGCTATGTCTGCTAACTTGGTGTCATTAGCAAACTTTAATGTCATTCTTTGTGTAAGTCATTTTATATGAATGGAAAGCAAAAGAGGTTGCCGCACAGATCCCCGGGGCACACAACAACACACATCCTATCAATCGCAGTAACAATCATTTGCCTCTACTCTTTGCTTTCTGTCCCTAGGCTATTCCTCTATCTGTGCAGCTCCATTTCCTATAAAGCCATTTGCCTTAATTTTAGCTTCTCATCAAATCATTTCCAAAATAAGATACAAGATTCATCACATATCATTTATACTCTGAGATTTCTTCAAAAAACTCAATCAAATTAGTCAAGCATGACCTGACTTTACAAATCCATGCTGACTGTTCCTGATTAGCCCATGTATTTCTAAGTTTTCACAAATTTCATCCAATATTGTGGACTTGGCAGTTTGCCCACAACCAATGTAAGGCTAATTGGCCTTGAATGCACTGGTTATCCTTTTCCCCTTTCTCAAAAAGGGCGTAACATTTGCCACCATCCAGTCCTTTGGCACAATTCATTTTTCCCAAAGGTACCTCATCTCTATCTTCCCCAACTTCCTTCCGTATTCTGGGATACATATCATCTGGGTTTGTTGAATTTTAGTTCCATTAATTTGTTTTAATTCAACTGCCCTTTTGAATACTTATTTCCAATGATGGATCTTCCATATCACCCTGAGATAGTCCTATAGACCTACTTTAATATTTCTCTCTAAAAACTAATGCAAAACACTATGGGGTAGATTTTCCACTTTGTGCGCAATCGGCGATCCAGGCGCAAACTGTGCCCAAAATTGTGCTCGTTTTTGATAAGTATTTTTTTCCTCAAGTTTCTGCTCAACACATTTGCCTATTGCCGAATGCACAATCTGCCATGAACCAATTCAGTCGGGCAGCATTTTAGAACGTAAGGTTTTCTTTAAAATTTGGCTTTAAAAAATATTCCTGGATATATTTGTAGGTAGGGCCGGCTTTTAGCACGATGTTTTTTAAACTAGCACAAAAGAATGCAGAAACTCGAGTTGCGCTGAACGTAATTGGCACTTAAAATTCCACAATGTTTTGCACTGGTTTGGCTGGTTTTGGGTGAATTGCGCCAAAGAAAGCACAACCTAGTGGAAACTCAAGGCCTTAGTAAGCATCTCTACAATTGCCTCATTCAACTACAGGATAGTCCCCGTCATTGATTATGCTTTTACTTAATTCTTAGATGCTTATAAAAACCTTTACTACTTCCCTTTTTTGTTGACTTATTTTTTTATTTCTCACTCTTCACTTCTGTATTTTCCCCCCTACATTTATCAGATGGCTCTTTTTAAACCTCATTTTTGCTCTAACCTTTTATTTATCAATGCAGACGCTACCTTTGATGTACTTCCTTTGTTCCCAGTCAAAATCTATTTAACCTGTACCTTATTCATATTTAAATATCTCTCACTACTGGCCCATTGTTTGACCTGCCATATTACCAGTCAATTAATCCGGATTGGCCTTCTTTTATACCACTAAAATTAGCTAATTTCTAAACCTACACATTTATCTTGGACTCTTTGTCTACTTTCAAAATGAACATAATAAGGCTCTGGAATAAGGCTGCGGTCTTGGTTTTCCAAGAGTTCTCCTACCTTCAGATCACCTCTCATTCTTCTAAACGCTAGGGAATATAGGCTTAGTCTTTACTTAATACTTGTTAAGAGGCTCTTTTTCCATTTTGCCGCTTCTGCCTCGGGTTCCCCAACATCCAAACACCACGCCAGATAAGTGTGGTGTGTTGTAAGTCTGCTGTAATGTTTCGGCATTGATGACAGCTGCAGAAGTGGTGTGAAGGATCCAATGGTACACTGGTGAGTTTCAGAGATAAGAAAATGTTGGGGAAATAATTTTTAATGCATTTACACTTTTCTGTAGGTTACAAGTTTTGAATTGGTTGTCTAGTCTCACCTCATTGGGAGAACCTCTCTCACCAGTGACAGATCGCTTCTGTAACCTCACGTGCAGCTGCCATCTGTTCTAGCCTAAGGAGGGAGTCACTGGGGAGCCTGGGTGCAAGAGCTCACCTGTGAACAGTCATTGTCAGTGTTTGCAGCACCTCAATGCTGTCAAACACTGAGAAATGAGCTGTCAAAGAAAATTGTGTGTGGTCCCTTTAAGAAAACCGGCAGATGACGCATCATCAAATGACATCATCTGGCCAGCTTTCTCTTAATTGGCCAGCAAGCCCGCAAGGCGGGCTTAACAAGGCCAATCGACGTAAAATCATGTTCGTGGGCCAGATGCAGTTGGGGGCGGGGCTGGAACCTGGAAACCAGCTGACCCGCTCCCAAGCTGCATCCATTTGAAAAATCGCAGCCAAAGTATTTGTTTAATGTCTCTGTCATTTCCTTATTGCCCATTATAATTTCTCCTGTCTCTGCCTCTAATGGGCCCATGTTTACTTTCACTAATCTTTTCCGATTTACATACCTATAGAAATTTTTACAATTGGTTTTTATGTCTCTTGCTAATTTACTCTCATAATGGGCTGTAATTTGCGGCCCCCATAGGTGCATACGAGGTGTGTACGCGCCTGTAAGGGCTGTGCAAGTTCCGGGTTTGGGCATGCGCTAAAACCCGGACCTTGCGATCTGTCAAGAATCTTGACCGATCATCCGCATCCCCGAGAAAAGGGCATTTGCGGGCGGAGAGTTGCACTATTTGCCCAACTTCTGCCCAGCGAATGCCCATGAAATTCTTAGGCCTGGTAAAAAACAGAAAAATAAAATGTTATCAACCTGTGAAATAAGGTAAGTTTATTTTTAGCCCCTTTAAAACATGTACATTTATTTTTCAAAAAATTAATTTTTTGTTTTAAATATTTAATTAAATGCCATTTTAATTAATTTAAAATATGTAATTTTTTTTTATTTAATTGAAGTGTAGATGTATATTGGGGGATATTCCCATTCATGCTTATGGGATTTCCGTACATTCAGAATCCCCATAAGCATGAATAGGGATCCCCTTCTTTCATTTCATCCCTAACAGCCCTTCTCCTTCGCCTGGCACCTTCCCGTGCAAGCACAGGGGATGCAACACATGCCCTTTTACCTCTTCCCTTCCCACTGTCCAGGGCCCCAAACACCCCTTCCAGGTGAAACAGTGATTTACTTGTACTTCTTGCAATTTAATATATTGTATTCGCTGCTCACAATGCGGTCTCCTCTACATTGGGGAGACCAAACGCAGATTGGGCGACTGCTTTACGGAACACCTCCGTTCAGTCCGTAAGGGTGACCCTGAGATTCCGGTCGCCTGTCATTTTAATTCTCCGCTTCACTCCCACTCTAATCTCTCTGTCCTCGGCCTATTACATTGTTCCAATGAAACTCAACGTAAGCTCGAGGAACAGCACCTCATCTTTCGATTGGGTACTTTACAGCCTTCCGGGCTCAACAATTTCAATCAATAACCCCTGCCCCCATTTTTCATGCTGTATTATTTTGTCATTCCCATTTGCAACATTTTATCTTTCCTGCCTCTTACATAAGCATATTATATTCTTTCAATTCCTTCTTCCCCTCCTAAACCCCCACCCCCCCTGTCTCTGCACCTGCTTAATATCTGTTACATCGCCGACTTTTTCCAGTTCTGATGAAGGGTCCCAGACCTGAAACGTTAACTCTCTCTCTCTCCACAGATGCTGCCTGGCCTGCTGAGTATTTCCAGCATTTTCTGTTGCTATTTCCTTTCTTTCATTCGTTGGGCCAGCCCACGTGATCCCAGGGGCGCTCGCGAACCGCCTGCGCCCCCGAGATACGTGGGCCTCTACCCGCGGGTACCCGGGAAGGCCCAGGAGCACGAGTCTCCGGACATCCCGGACCCCCAGGTAGGCACAGATTTTATTTATGGATCAGAGGCATTTCCCTGCGGGAAGCCTCCAACTGCAAATTCAGGGCCATTCTTTTTTCTCTTTCCTTAGCAATTTATTGGGCCTCCTTTGCTGAATTCTAAAATCCTCCCAATCCTCAGGCTTACTATTCTTTTTGGCAACATTATAAGCCTCTTACTTTGATCTAATACTATCTTTAACTTCTCTTGTTAGCTACCATTGGACCACTTTTCCTGTGGGGTTTTTGTGCCTTAAAGGAATGTATATTTGTGGTGAATTATGTATTTATTGTATGGTACTGTATTCTTCCTTGTTGGACACATATCACATTAATTAAGGAAATAGTTCTGAATCTGAGGTGGATTTCATTGATTAAAACTGCCAAGTTCATTAGCATTGGCATTGGTAAATGTCACAATTTCGGGTTTTCTGAACATTTTTCCATAGAAAGGAATTGGAAAAATAGACACTTTTAATGTTAGGCTTTTAAAGCAAAGTGTGTCCACAGTCATACCTAGCACAAAGGAAGATGGTTGTGGTGGTTGGAGGTCAATCATCACAGCCCCAGGACATCACTGCAGGAGTGCCTCAAGGCAGTGTCCTAGGCCCAACTGTCTTCAGCTGCTTCATCAGTGACCTTCCCTCCAACATAAGGTCAGAAATGGGGATGTGCGCTGATGACTGTACAATGTTCAGTGCCATTCACAACTCCTCAGATAATGAAGCAGTCTGTGCCTGTATGCAGCAAAACTTGGACGACATTCAGACTTGGGCTGATAAATGGCAGGTAACATTCATGCCACAGAAGTGCCAGGCAATGACTATCTCCAACAAGCGAGAGTCTAACCACCTCCCCATGATATTTAATGCCAATACCATCACCGAATCCCCCACCATCAACATCCTGGGGGTCACCATTGACCAGAAATTTAACTGGACCAGCCACATAAATACTGTGGCAACAAGAGCAGGTCAGAGGCTGGGTATTCTGTGGCGAGTGTCTCACCTCCTAACTCCCCAAAGCCTTTTCACCATCTACAAGGTACAAGTCAGGAGTATGATGGAATACTCTCCACTTGCCTGGATGAGTGCAACTCCAACAACACTCAAGAAGCTCAACACCATCCAGGACAAAGCAGCCCGCTTAATTGGCACCCCATCCATCACCTTAAACAATCACTCCCGCCACCACTGGCATACCGTGGCTGCAGTGTGTATCATCTGCAAGATGTACTGCAGCAACTTGTCAAGGCTTCTTCGGCAGCACCTCCCAAACCCGCGACCTCAACCACCTAGAAGGACAAAGGCAGCAGGCGCATGGGAACACCACCACCTCCAAGTTCCGCTCCAAGTCACACAACATCCTGACTTGGAATTATATCGCCGTTCCTTCATCGTCACTGGGTCAAAATCCTGGAACTCCCTCCCTAACAGCACTGTGGGAGTACCTTCACCACACGGACTGCAGCAGTTCAAGAAGGCAGCTCACCACCACCTTCTCGAGGGCAACTAGGGATGGGCAATAAATGCTGGCCTTGCCAGCGATGCCCACATCCCATGAACGAATAAAAAAAAGTTTACAAAAAAGATTACCAAGACAAAAGGTTGTTAACATAATAATGGACTAAACATTGTAGTTGTTGTCCCCAAAGACTATAAACAATAAGTAATTTGTTAGCCTGTCTTGATAATTGGTCATCACCTCACATCCATTGTTTTGGGAAGACTCTGGTCCCGAGCACATGACAGGGGTTGTCTGCCAAACCTTCCCTTCTGGATGTGATCACAGGAGATAGAAATACGGATAGGGGCAGAGATAGGGGTTGACAGTCAGGTCCAGCAAAGACTGTAATGTTGGTCGGGTTTTCAACAGAAAGCTGTGAGGGCAGGCTTTGCCCAGGGTCAGAAGAAGAATAAAACAGGAGGGTAGTTTATGGTTATTTTGTTTAAGTTTTTTAAGTCCACTGTTGTGGGGACTCACATTTTGCTCATTATTTTGAATTGTTACACAAAAACAAGTTATACTGACTGAATTAAGCGAGTCTGTGCAGAACTGTTGCTCTGTATGTTCACTTGCTGTAAAATAAAGCAGCTTAATGATTTGTATCTAGCCTCAGCTTACAGGGCATTCAAGTGGATCATGGCTGATCTGTACCTTAACTCCATATACCCGCCTTTTTTTCTGTAACCTTTAATACCATTGCCTAACAAAAATCTACCAATCTCAGTTTTGAAATTTTCAACTGACCTAGCCTCAACACCTAAGACACGAACATCCAGTTCAGATCAGAAGGCAGTACTATCGTTGAACCCTTGGATTGTGGTATTGTGTAGGTAGATATTGGGCAGTGAGAATGCACTCCAGCACATAAATTGTGTGGGATCCACTTAACGGCAGCAACTGATACCACTGAGCCCAAGAAGGTATCTATTGCAAACCCAAATATCTAACAGTAACCATCTTGCATTTTTAATTACATGGTGAATTAATAATCCATTTACGACTTCACTTTGAATTGCATGAGGGTGTCATTTTAGCCACATCTTCTGTGAAGGACCTTATCAAATGCATTCTGAAAATCAAAATATGTTACATCCACCACTTAACCATCCACACCTAACTATTACATTCTCAACAAAATCTAATCCATTTATAAGACACAAACTGTGTTTTAGAAATCAACCTTGGCTTTATTGCATTAAATCCTGCAGTATTGATTCCTTTAAAATAGACCAGTGTTTTGCTCCCTATTGATGTCAAGCTACTCGGCCTATAATTCCCAGGATCATGCCTCCAACCTTTTTCAAAATTTGAATTACATCAGTTAACGTTCATTCCTTTGGTACAGATCAGGATGAACTTCCTAACATTCAGATGATAGACCTTTGATATGGAACAGAGCAGACACTGTTCTGATGTCTTTGGTGCGAAGGGTTCCAAATATTACCTTTCGTAGGTATTGTGGTTATGTTTTATGAATATTGTCCTAATGCTTCGATCAAAAGACATTTGAAGCCCTTTCTGCTCTTCTTCATAGTGACTAATGGCCTCAACCAGCTTCTTCACTCTCCAATTGCAGGCAATGGATAATTAGATCTAACATTGCCTACTCATCTGCACATCTAAAGGCATTTAGCCAAGCACCAGTTGATATGTCTGACTGCCACTAGGTCTGTATCCAAAAGCCTTTCATTAGCATCTTGAAGGGAACATCAAGTGGAAAGTATGGCTATAAGTTTGGATCTAATGAAACTATCTCAAGCTGTAAGTTACCACATCAAACTGGTAGCCCACTTACTGGTGAAAAGATCCAAAATTAAGTTAAACTTAAACTAAACAGATAACATTCAGTAGTGCCATACCCCATAAAGTTCTAAAGGAGTACACAATTATTATACAAAGGCCTAGAAATTGGGTTGAGGCGCCAAACTGGTGCCAAGTTTGCCTGGGCGCTGATTTTTGCGCTGCGTTGGGAGTAATACCGATCGCCAGAAATTCAGTTTCAGAAACCCTCGAGGGACATGGGGCGAGGCTTGAGGCGCTCCGCGTCCCTCTTAGGGCGCTGAAACTGAATATCGCAGCGCAACGTGCCGCAGCGCCACACGCTGCAGCATGGCACGCTGCGGTACTGCAGGCCTTCCTCCCATTGTTAAGGGGGAGGGGCCTGCAACAGCGCGATCCCCGATCGCGAGTGCCGGCTAAAGAGCCCGGCACCGAGGAGAAGTGCCGGGCTCTCGGGAAACAGCCGGCAATGCCACGGGGGGAGGGGGTGGTCAGGAGGCCGGGGACGGAGGTGCTGGCAGGCGGCCGCCCCCGCACCTCCACCTTAACTTGTGCCGCTGCCGGCACAGTAAGATTCCGTGAGCCGGGCGCGGGTAACGAACGGTGCTACAGCGGCGTTCGCGACCAAATATCGCGAACGGGGCGCTAATGGGGCGCTGCGCACACCGATGACGTCATCGGTGGCGGCGCAGCGCAACAGGCTAACGCCACCATTAGCGCCCCTGCTGAATATCGCGGGAGGCGCAGCCAGTGGCGCTACAGCCACTGACTGCCTCTTTAGGCGCTAACAGGTGGCGCTACTCACCCAATTTCTCCCCCAAAGTTTTATACAATGTAATTTTCTGCAGTGCTTGGGAGAAAATGTTATTTCTGTTGTTACATTTTAATAGAGTCTTGCGTGAAAAATGTCACGTTTCTTTGTAAAGGTTATTCAGGGAAGTGAGCTCGACCCTTCTCTGGTGATCATGAGCTTCAATCTAACGAATGCCATCAAATTTGCTTTCAGCCTCCACAAAATGGTTATCTCCCAGTCAAAATTCAAGCGGTTGAATCATTGAAGCCAGATGATGCTAACAAATGGAGTGTTAACTTCTGTGATGAGAAGATCAGTAAGTAATCAAGAAAGCTCAATCATAATATTGGTAATAAGCCTCTCTTCTATAAGACATCTAAGATCTTTTCATGGATAAGCATTCAGTTCCTTGGCTTGGTAATCCCATCTGTGCTCTGCATGGGAAAATAGAAACAGTAAAAGCTGAACATCCACAGCAGGTCAGGCAGCACTTGTAGAAAAAAACAGCAGTTGGCATTTAACTCTCTTCTTCAAGACTAGGAAAATTACAAATGAACAGCATTATCAATGAATAGCCAAATGCCGTTCATCTGTAATATCTCTTAGTCCTCAGGAAAGCCCTGAAATGTCAACTGCTGTTTATTCCACAAATGCTGCCTGGCCTGCTGAGCATTTCCATTTTTTTTTTCAGTTTAGATTTCCAGAATCTGCAGTTTTGTGTTTCTCTGCATGGGAAAAGTAGGCGGGGAAGATAGCTCCCACCACTGGTGTGTGGGACTTGTCAAGAAAGCTCAGGCCCACTTGATGTAGCTGGTCACCTCAGTGTCCCACAAAGTATCTGTTCTCCGATGGTGATGGGAAGTTCTTGTCACTCAGTAAGCAAGACAGAAAAGCAGTCACCATGGGAAAAAGAAGGTAGCGGATAGGCAAGAGTATGTGACCAGAAGTAAGTCAAATCACACTGAAGAAGAGATAGCAAAATTAAATTCAGATATCCAGAGAGTCAGAGCAGAAATGATCAAGAAAGAGAATAATGAGTAAAGGACTAAAACAAAGATTTGGAGGGTCAAAGGCTGGAATGGGGTTGCCAGCTCTAATATATTCCAGCAGGTTTCTCACATGACTACTTGCCTCCAACCGCCCCGCCTGGTCAAACAATCTTTTTGCTCATCTCCAATATTTTTATAACTAATTAAAAAAGTGTTCAAAGAAATTTTTTTAAAACGTAGAAACTTTTTTAAATGCCCCTGTAATTTTTCTCCTGGGTTGCTCGCCGCAATGTCCAGGAGATTAATCCTTAATTCCTGGAAATCTCCAGGACAATCCTGGAGGGTTATCAAGGCTAGGCCGGAAAGAAGAAAGGAAACATTCAAAACGGCTATCAATGGAAAAGTAAAGTTCAAAATGCCTGGGAATCCCTGGCCCAAGACTGCACAAAGTGGAGGAGAAGCATCCGGGAAGGAGCCGAACACCTCGAGTCTCTTCACTGGGAGCAAGCGGAAGCCAAGCGCAGGGAGCGCAAGGAGCGCACGTCAACCCAAGCACCCCACCCACCCGCCCCTTCAACCACCGTCTGCCCCGCCTGTGACAGAGACCGTAGGTCCCGCATTGGACTCATCAGTCACCTGAGAACTCATTTTTAGTGTGGAAGCAAGTCATCCTCGGTTCCGAGGGACTGCCTAAGAAGAAGGGAGAGAGAAAGTTCAAAAATGGTAACGAGGAAGCAAAATATAAGAGATGTGAATAAAAAAGCATTTTTTGACAGATTCAAGAGGCAGCTCTTCTGACTGATCACATTGTGGATACTCAAAGCTCACAACAGTCCAACTCCTATAATATTCTTCAAAATTGCGCTGGAACCAGAAACGTTCCGAGGTAATGGGTGGACAGCACAAATCTTTCTGCTGAGTTATGAACAAATAATGAAGTATATTGAATTATGAAGGGTTTTGATAGAGTAAATAATGAGAAACTGCTTCCACTGGCAGCGGACACAGATTAAACATAATTGGCAAAAGAGGGAGAGGTGAGATGAGGAGTAATCTTTTTACGCAGCTAGTTATTATGATCTGGAATACACTACCTGAAAGGGTGGTGGAAGTAGATTCAATAGTAACTTTCAAAAGAGAATTGGATGAATACTTGAAGTGAAAAAATTGCAGGACTATGGGAAAGGAGCAGGGGAGTGGCACTTATTGGATAGCTCTTTCATAGAGGTGGCACAGGCACGATGGGCTGAATAGCTGAATACAGGGAGGTGGGGAGGGTGCAGGGGAGGGCAAAAAAGGCCAGGGAACGAGTCGAGGCTGGGATCACAGTGGTCCTGCCGAATTTAATGACAGGATCCCATTATAATTTATTTGTATAACTTATTACTTGGAGGGTGCGAGTCTAGGTGGGGTAGAGGAACAAGGGGATTTAGGAGTACAAATACACAAATCACTAAAAGTTGCGATGCAGGTTAGCAAGGCCATTAAAAAAAGCAAACCAAGCACTAGGGTTTATTTCTAGAGGGATGGAATTGAAAAGTAGGGAAGTTATGCTAAACCTGTATTGAACCTTGGTTAGACCACACTTATAGAGTACTGCCTACAGTTCTGGTTGCCATATTATAAAAAGGATATAGAGGCACTGGAGAGGGTGCAGAGAAGATTTACAAGGATGATACCAGAAATGCGAGGGTATGCATATCAGGAAAGGATGAACAGGCTGGGTCTCTTTTCTCTTGAAAAAAAAAGGCTGAAGGGTGATCTAATAGAGGTCTTTAAAATTATGAAAGGCTTTGATAGAGTGGATACAGAGAGAGTGTTTCCACTTGTGGAGAAGAGCATAACTAGAGGCCATCAATATAAGATAGTCACCAAGAAATCCAATAGGGAATTCAGAAGAAACTTCTTTACCCAGAGAGTGGTGAGAATGGGGAACTTGCTACCACAGGGAGTGGTTGAAGCGAATAGTATGGATGCATTTAAGGGAAGGCTAGACAAGCATATGAGGGAAAGGGGAATAGAGGGTTATGCTGATAGATTTAGATGAGGAAAGGCGGGAGGAGGTTCGAGTGGAGCATGGACCGGTTGGGCCGAACGGCCTGTTTCTGTGCCCTATACCCTATGTAATCCTATGTAATCATTTTTTTCTTCCGTTTCTCGCCTGGCTATGGCCAAATTGACATCCTTGTCGGCTGCCGGATGGGAAAACCAGCGGCAGAAGGCCGCAGCCGGGATCCCTTGGGGTCGATCCCCAGCAATCAGGAGGGGTTAAGGCTTAGGGGCTTGGGGAGTTGGGGGGAAGGCCATCACAGGAGGGGGTAAGGCTGGAGATCGGTACTTGGGGGTGGAGAGAGAGGCTATAGTGAGAGGGGGATAAGGCTGGAAATCGGTGTTTTGGGTGGGGGGGTGGGGAGAGCAAAGCCATCACAGTACGGTGGTAAGGCTGAAGATCACTGCTTGGGGGTGTAGGAGGGGGGGTGGGGGGGGAGAGAGAGAGAGGACATCGTGGGAGGGGGTGAGGTTGGAGATCAATGCCAGGGTGGGGGAGGGGGGTAAGAGAGAAGCCATCGTGGGAGGGTGGAAGGCTGGATATCAGTGCTTGGGCAGGGAGGTCTGCGATCGCAGCACGGGGGAGAGAGAGGCCACGATCAACAGAGGGGAGACTGAAGGTTTCCTTGAGAGGCTGGCGGGAGCAACCCTGCTCCTCCTGGCCACAAGGAGTACTGGAAAAAGCACTTACCTTCTTGAGCTGACAGCTCCCGCCTCCCTTTTACCGCCAGGTTTCCTGTGCAACAACTGTTAAATTTAAATCAGGCTCCCAATTGCACTGCGAGAACTTCTCATCTGTAGCTCAACACCAAATTATGCAGAGCATTTATCAATTAGCCTATTGTGGAGTCACTGATAATTCCTTCAAATTAATTAATTTCTAACATTGAAGCTACTTTACTGGAAATGTTAGACCTCTGTATATATTGCTGCTCTGATGGAGGTAATTATATCATGTGAGGTCTATATTAGTCTAGAAATTCTTGTTGGTGATATTAACGGAAAAACATTCAATGCCTTTATGTGACATTCCTCTGTTGGTTACTTTAAAAGAGTTGGCACGTGATTAAAGATGAATGGGTTAATGTTTCCATTAAAATATTGGCACCAGTCATCTCTATGCTGTAACTTTTTCTTACTTCCCTCTTATATTCATGTATCTCTAGGCCATCACGAACCTCCAATGATGGCATTACGGCTACTACACGTATTATGCTTTTGGTACAAAACGTAACTTTACTTTACTGGCATTGTTAAAGCCTGGCCCAAGTGGCATGTGAGCCTAATCCATTTCAAAGTTCAGAATATGCAGTATAACTCAAGATAATTGGATTCTTCCTCCATTAAAGATTTAATAAGAGTTTTTACATTACCGCAGTTAAACATTTGCTGCTGTTTATCAGACATCAAAATGTGTGAATTGGTATTAATATCACTCAAAGTAACCCTAATTACCATACTTTACACATATGCCACTATAAAAATTAACAATTCTCAAAACATCTGCCCTCGTACGTATAGAAGGAGTGGATGGGGTATACATTTTTCCACTAAATTTATCTTGAAGTAAAATTAGCTACCATAAATTGCCAACTTAAATTAAAAAATTATGTTCTTTCTTTCATTTAATTTAGTACAGTTTTTCCCCCTGAGAATCACTCAGAATGATGGAGAACAAAGATGCTAAAATAGCTGACAATTTGTTGCTCCCCTTTAACTATCGTCCCATGAGTGGGGTGCAGACGAATTCCTGCCGCGATACGGTAAGGAGACGTGGCGGAGCGCTAAGGGGTTGCCGCGCATGGCGTTGACATCATCGCCGGAGGCATGGTGACCCAGGGTGATACTGGTGGGGGCGCGGCGCTATCGGGTAGTGCCTCAGAAACGCCCCGCCGAATTTTGCAGGAGGCGCTTTTTTCGCCCCCCCTGGCGATAACCCCTTTGCGCTCTGTTAGTGTCCCCCGGAGGCGCTAATGGCAGGCCCAAAGGAGCCGAATTCTGCCCCTTAGGGCTGAGAGAGAGAAAAAAATTCCTGCTTATAAAAGGGGTGAAGTAGGAAAGAAAGGTGGGGTCACAATATTAATCAAAGATTTAATTATACTACTAGAATACTATAAAGGATGCTGAAAAACTGGATCCATTTGATTTGAGGAATAAGAAGGAGCATTTACTCTACCGCATCGTGAAAATGAGATAACGGAGAAGATATGTAGGCAAGCTATAATAAAATTAAAAACAAGGCCATGATAATGACTGAATTCAATTATCCACAGATACATTGAGGTAAAACGAATATAAGTAACAAAGGAGGAGGGGGTTTCTATCATGTGTCCAGGACTGCTTTCTAGATTAGTATGTTTTTACTCCAACAGTGGAGGAAATAGTTCTAAATCTAATTCTAGGAAATGAAATGGGGCAAGTAAATACTGTAAGGTAGGGGAACAGCTAGAAAACAGCAACCATAGCATAATTAGGTTCAATATAACCATTTTAAAAGAGAGGGAACAATCACAGGTAAAGGGACTCAATGTAAAAAAGCAAATTTCAATGAGATGAAAAGTGATCTAGCCCAAATAAATTGGAACGAGAAATTGGCAGGTAAGACATTGGACAAACTATGGAAATTTTCAAACAGGAGATGATAAAGATACAGGCCTAACATATTCCCACAAGAAGTAAAGGGGGTGCAACAAAAGCTGGAACTGTACAAAAATTCAAATTAAACATGACTTAAAAAAGAGGTATATGACATATATAGAGCTATATAATACAAAAGGAAAGTAAGCAGAGTATAGAAAATATAGACAGGAATAAAAAAACATTTAGATAAGCTCTGAGGGGTATGAGGAAAGTATGGAAAAGAACATAAAGAGAAATTTATAACATAATTTATCGATACATTAAAAAGTAAAAGAATAGTTAAAAAAGGGTGTGACCAACTAGTCACAAAAAACAAAATCTTCTAATGGTGGACGAAGGAATGACAGAGATACTAAGTGAATACTTTGCCCTAGTTTTTACAAAAGAATGCGAGAGGAGGAATTAGTGGGGGGGAGGTTTTAAGAGAGTGAAAAATAAAAATGACAGTGGATAAGGCAATAGAGCAAGGTAGCAGTGGGGGAATTAAAAACCACAGCGTGTCAGGAAGGGACAGAATGTATAATGATAAAGGTAAAGTTGTAAAAGGGGTAAAAGCAGGAATAAATTGTCAGAAAATATATTTGAAAGTTCTTTATCTGAATGCACGCAGCATTCGTAACAAAATTGATGAGTTGACGGTGCAAATAACTACACATGGGTATGATCTGGTGGCCATTACGGAAACATGGCTGCAAGATAATCATGACTGGGAACTAAACATACAAGGGTATTTGACAATTAGGATGGACAGACAGGAAGGAAAGGGAGGTGGGGTTGCTATGTTAATCAAGGATGGAATCACTGCAATAGTCAGAAATGATATTCGGTCAAAGGATCAGGATAGTGAAACAGTTTGGGCGGAGATAAGGAATAATAAGGGGAAAAAGTCACTAGTGGGCGTAATCTATAGGCCTCCTAACAGTTGCAACTGGTCGGAGTATAAATCGGGAAACAGTTGGGGCTTGTAATAAGGGAACAGCTATAATCATGGGGGATTTTAACTTTCATATTGACTGGACTAATCAAATTGGGCATGGCAACATTGAGGAAGAGTTCATAGAGTGTATTAGGGATGGGTTCCTTGAGCAGTATGTAACTGAACCAACCAGGGGGCAGGCAATCTTAGATCTGGTCCTGTGTAATGAGACAGGATTAATAAAAAATGTCCTAGTAAAGGATCCCCTTGGAATGAGTGACCATAATATGGTTGAATTCCAAATTCAGTTTGAGGGTGAGAGAGTTGGATCTCAAACCAGCGTACTAAGCTTAAATAAAGGAGACTATGAAGGTATGAGAGTAGAATTGACTAAAGTGGACTGGGAAAACAGATTAAAGTGTAAGACGGTACAAGAGCAGTGGTCTACATTCAAGGAGCTATTTCACAACTTTCAAGATAAATATATTCCACTGAGGAAAAAGGGGAGTAAAAGAAAAGACAGCCATCCGTGGCTTAGTAAAGTAATAAAGGATAGTATTCGACTGAAAACAAGGGCATATAAATTAGCCAAATCTAGTGGGAGGATAGAAGATTGGGAAGCATTTAAAAGCCAGCAAACAATAACTAAAAGATTAATTAGTAAGGGAAGATAGATTATGAAAGTAAACTAGCAAAAAATATAAAAACAGACAGCAAGAGTTTCTACAGCTATATAAAAAGAAAAAGGGTGGCTAAAGTGAACGTTGGTCCCTTAGAGGATGGGACCGGGAAACTAGTGGTGGGGAACATGGAGATAGCAAAGATGCTGAACAAATATTTTGTATCAGTCTTTACAGTAGAGGACACTAAAAATATCCCAACACTGGACAAACAGGGGGCATTGGGGGGGGAGGAGCTAAATACGATTACAATCACTAAGGAGATGGTACTCAGTAAAATAATGGGACTTAAGGCGGATAAATCCCCCGGACCTGATGGCCTACATCCTAGGGTCTTGAGAGAAGTGGCGGTAGGGATTGTGGATGCATTGGTGATCATTTTCCAGAACTCCCTGGACTCAGGAAAGGTCCCGGCAGATTGGAAAACTGCTAATGTAACACCCTTATTTAAGAAGGGAAGTAGACAAAAAGCTGGAAACTATAGACCAGTTAGCCTAACATCTGTGGTTGGCAAAATGTTGGAGTCCATTATTAAGGAAACAGTAACAGAGCATTTGGATAAACATAATTTAATAGGACAGAGTCTGCATGGTTTTACGAAGGGGAAATCATGTTTGACAAATTTGCTCGAATTCTTTGAGGATGTAACATATAGGGTGGATAAAGGGGAACCAGTGGATGTAGTGTATTTGGACTTCCAAAAGGCATTTGACAAGGTTCCACACAAAAGATTACTGATCAAGATAAAAAATCACGGGATTGGGGGTAATATACTGGCATGGGTGGAAGATTGGCTATCTAACAGAAAACAAAGAGTTGGGATAAATGGTTCGTTCTCGGGCTGGCAATCAGTAACTAGTGGTGTCCCACAGGGGTCAGTGCTGGGACCCCAACTCTTTACAATCTATATTAACGATTTGGAGGAAGGGACCGAGTGCAACATATCCAAGTTTGCCGATGATACAAAGATGGGAGGGAAAGCAGTGAGTGAGGAGGACATAAAAAACCTGCAAAAGGACATAGACAGGCTAAGTGACTGGGCAGAGATTTGGCAGATGCAATATAATGTTGGAAAGTGTGAGGTTATGCACTTTGGCAGAAAAAATCAAAGAGCAAGTTATTATCTAAATGGAGAGAAACTGCAAAGTGCTACAGTACAAAGGGATCTGGGGGTCCTGGTGCATGAAACACAAAAAGTTAGTATGCAGGTGCAGCAGGTGATCAGGAAGGCCAATGGAATCTTGGCTTTTATTGCAAGGGGGATGGAGTATAAAAACAGGGAAGTCTTGCTGCAGTTATACAGGATATTGGTGAGGCCACACCTGGAATACTGCATGCAGTTTTGGTTTCCATATTTAAGAAAAGATATACTTGCTCTCGAGGCGGTTCAGAGAAGGTTCACTCGGTTGATTCCAGAGATGAGGGGGTTGACGTATGAGGAAAGGTTGAGTAGGTTGGGACTCTACTCATTGGAGTTCAGAAGAATGAGAGGCGATCTTATCGAAACATCTAAGATTGTGAGGGGGCTTGATAGGGTGGATGCGGTGAGGATGTTTCCACTAATGGGTGAGACTAGAACTAGGGGGCATAATCTTAGAATAAGGGGCTGCCCTTTCAAAACTGAGATGAGGAGAAACTTCTTCACTCAGAGGGTAGTAAATCTATGGAATTTGCTACCCCAGAGAGCTGTGGAAGCTGCAACATTAAATAAATTTAAAATGGAGAGAGACATTTTCCTAGCAGATAAGGGAATTAGGAGTTACAGGGAGAGGGCAGGGAAGTGGACGTGAGTCTAGATTCAGATCAGCCATGATCCTATTGAATGGCGGAGCAGGCCCGAGGGGCCGTATGGCCTACTCCTGCTCCTATTTATTATGTTCTTCTTATTATTATTATAAGTACAAGAGGAGGAGGTGAAGCATTTAGGCAGGTTATCTAAAATTAATAAAGTAGTACAAAAAAGTTGTTGAAACTCAAAGTCCAAAAAGTACTGGGCATTGATGGCATGTATTCTAAAATGTTGAGGGAAGTCAAAGAGGAAACAACAGGGACTCTGACCATAATCTTTCAAACGTCCTTGGATATGGAAGTTGTGTCAGAGAACTGGAGGTTGTCAATATAACTATAGTGCAGCCAGCATAATATTAATAATGGAAAAGATTCTAGAAGCCAGAACATAGGAGAAAATTAATCCTCACTTACTCCAACAGCGAAGAAAATAAAACTGAATCTAATTCTAGGAAATGAAATGGAGCAAGTAAATAATGTAAGGGTAAGGGAACAGCTAGAAAACAGCTAATTAAGGACATCCAGCACAGATTGTAAAAGGCAAGTCATATCTGACACATTTAATAGAGTTCTTGAGAAAATAATTAAATGTATTGATAAAGGTAATCTGGTGGATACTGTGTATATGGATTTTCAAAAAACATTTGATAAGGTGCCGCATCGGAGACGTGTCGATAAAATTAAGGCACACAGTAATAAAGGGAATGTGGCAGCATGGATAGGAAGTTAGCTAAAGGACAAAAACCAGAGAGTAGTGGTTGATGTATGTTTTCCAGACTGGAGAAATGTAAACAGTTCTGTCACCCAGGGGTCATTGCTCTTCTCCATATCCACCATATGATCTGGACTTGGGTATATGGGGCTCAATATCAAAATTTGCCAACAACACAAAAAGAGAGAGGGTGGTTAACTGTGAAGAAGACTGCAATCAACTTCAAACGGGATACAGGTTGGGTGAATTAAACAGAAATTACACAGAAATGTGAAATGATACAATTTGGAAGAGTGAGAGGAGATGTACACTCAATGGTAAAACTTTAAATGGAGTAGAACAGCAAAGAAAGTTAAAGGTTCAGGTACACAAATCTTTAAGTGGGAGAACAAGCTGATAAATCTGTAAAAAGAAATAAATAGAGGCATGGGAGTTGAATTTCCGCCATTTACCCAGGGTTCCGCAGATCTTTTTTGAAGCTATGGCAGACAATCAGTTGAACCTCAGCAAACTTTTACCCCGTTAGAGTACAAAAGCAAAGAGATAATGCTGAACCTTTACAAGTCATTGATTCGGCAGTTAAAATATCAAATTCCATTTTGACCACTGTACTTTTGGAAGAGTCTCAAGGCCACAGAGAGGGTACAGAAGAGAATTGGTGAAGAGGAGATTCAAGGAGAAATACCTTAAGGATTGCCTTAAATGATTTTTAAAATTCATTTTCGGGATATGGGCAGCATTGGCAAAGCTGACATTTATTGCCCATCCCTAGTTGCCCTTGAGAAGGTGGTGATGAGGCTTCTTCTTGAACTATTGCAGTCCATGTGGTGAAGGTACTCCCAGAATGCTGTTAGGTAGGGAGTTCCAGGATTTTGACCCAGCTGGGCAAAGAAAGGGCTAATGCTAATTAAACCACAAAAGCTTTATTCAAACAAAACATTCCTTACGAGGAATGGAAGACAAGCCATTAAGACCACATGCCTGGTGATAGCTTGTTAAGGGAACATAAAGATGTCCTGCCTTATCTCGAACTGTGTGACACCAAATTGGAGGGTGTAGTTAGAGGAAGGCTGCGACAAAATACAGGAAGACATTAATAAACCTGCAGAATGGGTGTGTAATTGGCAAATGAACTTCAATATAGACAAGTGTGAGGTAATACATTTTGGTAGGAAGAATAAGGAGGCCACATACTCCTTGGAAAATAAGTGTCTAAATGGTGTAGAGGAACAGAGGGATCTGGGGGTACAGATACACAAATCACTAAAAGTAGCGATGCAGGTTAATAAGGCCATAAGAAAAGCAAACAAAACACTGGGGTTCATTTCTAGAGGGATAGAATTGAAAAGCAGAGAAGTTATGTTAAACTTGTATGGAACCTTGGTTAGGCCACGCTTAGAGTACCGTGAACAGTTCTGGTCTCCATATTATAAAACGGATATCGAGGGACTGGAGATTGTGCATAAAAGATGACTAGAATAATACCAGAACTGAGAGGTTATACCTATCAGGAAAGATTGAACAGGCTGAGGGTCTTTTCCCTAGAAAAGAGAAGACTGAGGTTGACCTGATAGAGATCTTCAAGATAATGAAAGTGTTTGATAGAGTAGACATAGAAGATTTTTTTCTTTGCGGACTAGATCAGAACTAGGGGCCATAAATATAAGGTAGTCATGAATAAATCCAATAGGGAATTCAGGATAAATTTCTTTACCCAGAGAGTGGTTAGAATGTGGAACTCGCTACCACAGGGAGTGGTTGAAGCGAATAGCATAGAAGCATTAAATGGGAAGCTAGATAAGCAAATGAGGGAGAAAGCAATAGAAGTATATGTTGACTCGGTTAGATGAAGAGGGGTGGGAGAAGACTCGTGTGGAGCATAAACACCGGCAAGGATCTATTGGGTCGAATGGCCTGTGTTCTGGACTTATCACATGCAGATAGCACCCTCTGGTGGTGGTTATTGTGTTAGCAGTGTTAGTATACAGCAGAGGTCAGTTGATCTTTCTTCCTGTTTGACCCCAGAAGTAGTTTCCCAGAAAGAGCCTGGCAGAGCAATGGAGGATCTTCCATGAGGAGTTCCATTCTCAATCCAGTTCCATCTCATCTCATATGATAGGCCAGACGCAATATCTGTGAGTATCTTTGTTTGTTAACATGATAGCAACTTTGTCAGTGTAGCATTTGACAATACCTTGTTTATAAAAAGTTAGTAGTTGGCATTTACAGAAGTTTAGTTCAAGGGACATTTAGTTATACAATTAGTCTATTCTATTGTTATAAATATGTATATATCTTATGTAATATCTAATGTATAGTACTCAGCTCTATGTACAAAACATACTTTGTCTTTGTTTACAGTTTCACAAATTTGTTCAAGTAAAACTTCAAAACAGCAAACCAGCTTCTCGAGGAATTATTTGAATAAGTGTTTAACTTGCTGGATAACTAGATAGGAGCACGTCTAGCGAGACCAGTACAGTGAAAAGATAGCAATACGGCTAGCTGTGAAGAGTGGAGCAGCAGGAACTCAGAGTAGGCCATCACGACAGAGCCAGCTTAAGTCTTCACCTTGTACACCACACTTACCTCACATCAACATGTCAGAAGATAATACCGAAAACGCTACTCAGCGAGTAGAAGACCTTAAACAGTCAGACGAAACTGTAGAATGTGACAATCGGTCTATAAGCTCCGGTTACTACAGATCGCAAGCTGGTTCTCGGTCATCAGGTGGTTCTAGAGTAAGCATGGCCATCGCCAAAGTATGGGCTAAGCTAGGAGCAGCTCAAGCCAGAGCTATGCATGCCGAGAGAGAAACAGAACTAAAAGTAGAACAAACTGAACTCCGAGCTGAACCCCAAGCTGATCAGGCCGGTCTCCAAGCCGACCAGGCCCGACTCCAAGCTGCACAGGCCCGTCATCAGGTTGGACGCCAGGCTGAACAGGCCCATCTCCAAGCCACATTAGACACTCTGCAGCAACAAAAAGAGATAGATGCTGCATTAGCTGAGGCACAAGTATTCGAGGCAATTTTGGAGGGAGCTGATCCCGAGACAGCTTACAAACCTTTAATTCCCGTTCCGCGGCAGAGTCGACGACAGCGCACCAGAGATTACGTGAGCGACCATGCCAACATACAGTTTCCGAGAGAGAGGGATGAAGGCCCGCACATCTCTACAGATGCAAGCACTTCATATAACATGCCCCAAGTTGCCAACCAAGGTCAAAGTAGACAGCGTGCCTCAAGCCGCCGAAGCTCCCCCAACAAAACGGAAGACACGGTGCAGAGGAATAGAACGCTGAAGAGAGAAAGTCAGCAGCAAACCCCCTTTCGTTTCCTTGAGACCCCCAACAGAGCCCCTACTCAAGGCATCCCTGGTAAAGGTCCCAGCACCTACGACCTTGCCAAATACCTTGCACGCAGCCAGCTGGTGACTACAGGGTTAACCAAGTTTGATGACAGGCCAGAGAATTATCGGGCTTGGAAGTCCTCCTTCCACGATGCCATATCGGGCTTAGACCTGTCGGCAGGAGAAAAGCTCGGCCTCCTTATCAAATGGCCCAGAGTCAGGCACGCAGGATAAAAGCTGTCAATGTGGGACATCCGCCAGCGGGGTTGAAGATGGCTTGGGCGAGGCTGGAAGAAAGCTACGGCTCGCCTGAAGCCATTGAAAGGGCTCTCTTTGACAGGTCGGAGAACTTTCCGAAGTTGACGAATAAGGAAACCCAGAGGCTCCGCAACCTTGGAGATCTGCTGTCGGAACTCGAAGCCGCAAAGCAGGACGGCTACCTACCCGGCCTATCATACTTAGACACTTCCAGAGAGGTAAGTCCCATCATTGAGAAGCTTCCATTTAACCTGCAGGAGAAGTGGATATCGTTTGGGTCAAAGTTCAAGCTAAAGCACAACGTGGCGTTCCCACCATTCTCTGCGTTTGCCAAATTCATCCGTAAAGAAGCCAAAGCCAGGAACGACCCCAGCTTCAACCTCTTCTCCTCCCACACAGCACTTGCCAGAAGAGACAAGTTTGACAGACATGGAAAGACACCAATATCTGTCCACAAAATGCAAGTGTCTTCAACCGAGAACACGAAGGATCAGAAGAAATCTGAGGATATGAGCAAACAATGCCCCACCCACAACAAGCCACATCCATTAAAGAAGTGCAGAGGCTTCAGAGCGATGTCCCTGGAAGACCACAAACAGTATCTCAAAGAGAATTCTATATGTTTCAAGTGCTGCTCTTCCACGAACCATCTCGCCAAGAACTGCAAGGTAGATGCAAAATGCACTGAATGTGAAAGTGATCGGCACATTTAAGCACTCCACCCGGGCCCAGCTCCTTGGAAATCAGAGTCGCCTCCTCCCGCCTCAGAGCACGGCGGGGAGAGAGAGGGAGCTGCTGGTCCGGAGATTACATCCAAGTGCACCGAGGTGTGTGGAGAAGGAGTGAGCGCAAGAGCATGCTCCAAGATATGCCTCGTTAACGTGTACCCTGTAGGACGTCGCCAAGAATCTGAAAAGATGTATGCCATACTAGACGAACAAAGCAATCGTTCTCTAGCAAGATCCGAGTTCTTCAACATCTTCAAGGTCAAAGGAAGTCCGTCGCCTTACACGCTGAAGACATGTGCCGGACTTTCAGAGACAGCCGGCAGGAGGGCCTGCGGTTATGTTGTTGAGTCAGCCGACGGGAAGATTAGCCTCCCCCTTCCTACACTCATCGAATGTAATCAAGTCCCCGACAACCGTTCTGCGATTCCCACTCCGAATGCAGCTCATCACCACGATCATCTGAGATGCATTGCAGACGAGATCCCACCTCTTGATCCAGATGCAGGCATACTTCTGTTGTTGGGAAGGGACATCCTGAGGGTACATAAGATAAGGAAACAGATCAACGGTCCACATGATGCCCCTTTCGCCCAAAGGCTAGACCTCAGCTGGGTCATCGTTGGAGACGTGTGCCTCAAGGGCACTCACAAGCCATCTCAGGTGAGCACACTCAAGACTTCCATCTTGGAGAATGGTCGTCCAAGCTACCTTACCCCATGCAGTAGTCAGATCCGAGTGACAGAGAAGTTCAGTCATACGGCCCAGCCTCAGAACCCCCCAGCGCTGATCTCCGCAGACAGCACACAGATGATGCTCACAGGAGAGAACCCAGGTCAGTCAGTCTTCTGTCGCACCGCCAATGATCACAAACTTGCTCCATCGATCGATGACATGAGATTCCTCTAGATTATGGACAATGAAGTCTCTTGTGACAGCTCTAACAGCTGGGTTGCACCCTTACCCTTCCAGAACCCCAGACGACGGCTGCTGAACAACAGGGAGTATGCCTATAATCGTCTTAATTCACTCCATCGCACACTAGAGAAGAAGCCGAAGATGAAAGCACACTTCCTAGAGTTTGTCAAGAAAATGCTGGTCAACGATTATGCAGAGATAGCCCCTCCACTCCAGGAAGGCCAAGAGTGTTGGTACCTCCCTTCCTTCGGAGTCTATCACCCCAAAAAGCCGGAACAGATCCGCGTGGTGTTTGACTCCAGTGCACCATATCAGGGAGTCTCTCTCAACGACATACTCCTCACAGGGCCCGATCTCAACAACAGCCTCTTGGGGGTACTCATGAGATTCAGGAAAGAGCCTGTTGCCATCACTGCCGATATCCAGCACATGTTTCACTGCTTTGTGGTGAGAGAAGACCACAGAGACTTCCTCCGCTTCCTGTGGTATCGCGACAACAACCCCAACAGAGACATTGTGGACTACAGAATGCGTGTCCACGTCTTCGGGAATAGCCCGTCCCCTGCTGTCGCCATATACGGACTGAGGAGGGCTGCCAAAGAAGAAAAAGACGACTTTGGCAGTGATGTGAGAGGGTTCATCGAACGAGAGTTCTATGTCGACAATGCATTGAAGTCATTCCTGACCGAAGCAGAGGCCATCAGTACCCTTGGATGAGCTCAGGAACTACTTGCACTCTCCAACCTCAGGCTGCACAAGATAGCCTCTAACAGACCAGCAGTGATGGAGGCATTCCCCCCTGAAGATCGTGCTCAGGACATCAAGGATCTAGATCTCTTCAGAGATGACCTCCCCCTACAGCGTAGCCTAGGAGTGTCTTGGAACATAGCAACGGACACGTTCACGTTCCAAGTCTTAGATGACAAGAAACCCTTCACACGTAGAGGAGTTCTCTCTACAGTCAACAGCCTATACGACCCTCTCGGCTTCTTAGCCCCTGTCAGCAGGCTGCTCTTCAGGGAACTCTCCACACGCGCTGAAGAGTGGGATTCACCCCTCCCTGAAGAGATGGAAGCAGAGTGGGACAGATGGAGAGAGTCACTCCAAGACTTACAGGAGATCCGAATACCTCGCTCCTATACGTCCTTCTCTCCCTCAAGTGCCCAATTCAAAGAGCTTTGTTTCTTTGCAGACGTATCCGCTAAGAGCATTGCAGGTGTGGCTTATCTGAAGGTCACCACTCAAGATGGACAAAGCAAAGTCGGCTTCGTCTTTGGTAAGGCCAAGTTGGCACCCCAGCCAGACCTCACCATACCCAGATTGGAACTGTGCGCAGCAGTATTAGCAGTTGAGATTGCAGAGTTCATAGAAGAGGAGATTGATCCGAAGTTCGACAGCATCACATATTATATAGACAGCAAAGTGGTGCTAGGATACATACATAACCAAAGTAGATGGTTCTATGTATACGTGAACAACAGTGTCCAACGTATTCGACAGTCCACATCCTCCGACCAGTGGAGGTACGTCCCCATAGACCTGAACCCAGCTGACCATGGGTCGAGATATGTAACAGCGTCCCTTCTCAGCAGCACGACTTGGCTGTCAGGACTTGCTTTTCTTCAGGATCCGTCCCTGCACTCCTCTGAACTCAATGAGTCATTCAACCTCCTCAAACCTGTTTCTGACTCCGAGATACGCCCACAAGTCACAGCGAACGTTACTCAAATCTCTAAGGACCCGATGAGCACCAAACGCTTCGAGCGTTTCTCCAAATGGAACACTCTCATAAAGACGGTAGCACGCCTAACCCACATAGCTCGTACCTTCTCCCAGTCTACTCAAGAGAGTAGCTGCCATGGGTGGCACATCTGTCGTAAGAGTCCGTCTGAAGAGGAACTCAAGAGAGCCAAAATCCTTGTGATGAAGAGTGTCCAACACGAGTGTTACTCCGAAGAGCTGAAGTGCATAGCAGCAGAACGCAACCTACCCCCTCACAGCAGTCTACGGAAGCTGCATCCTATCGTCGACACCGACGGACTGTCTCTGAGGTGGTTCTTCTTTTGTCGCCACAGGACTCCAGTGACAAGTAGAGTTCGGACTATGTGGAGTCGTTAACGACCCCAGACGGGGAGTGTTCTGGACTTATCACATGCAGATAGTACCCTCTGGTGGTGGTTATTGTGTTAGCAGGGTTAGTATACAGCAGAGGTCAGTTGACCTTTCTTCCTGTTTGACCCTGGAAGTAGTTTCCCAGAAAGAACCTGGCAGAGCAATGGAGGATCTTCCATGAGGGGTTCCATTCTCAATCCAGTTCCATCTCATCTCATATGCTAGGCCAGACACAATATCTGTGAGTATCTTTGTTTGTTAACATGATGGCAACTTTGTCAGTGTAGAATTTCACAATACCTTGTTTATAAAAAGTTAGTAGTTGGTATTTACAGAAGTTTAGTTCAAGGGACATTTAGTTATACAATTAGTCTATTCTATTGTTATAAATATGTACATATCTTATGTAATATCTAATGTATAGTACTCAGTTCTATGTACAAAACATACTTTGTCTTTGTTTACAGTTTCACAAATTTATTCAAGTAAAGCTTCAAAACAGCAAACCAGCTTCTCGAAGAATTATTTGAATAAGTGTTTAACTTGCTGGATAACTAGATAGGAGCACATCTAGCGAGACCAGTACAGCCTGTTTCTGTGCTGTAAATAATTTGTAATACCCTTAGTGAGCAAAGACATGAGAAGCTAGTTAGTAAACAAGTGATCTAGCATATCTAGGTGCCAGCGCTTCATTGAATTGGAAGTTATAAAGGGTAGTAACATAGCTGTTTGAGATTATTGATCGCAAAAAGGATGAACTCTTCTAACCCATGTGTCACTCCGATTGGTCAGTAGAATTAAGGAGGTTTCTTTGGAAATTAAGGGGTAGAAATTCAGCATCACCCCGCCAGAGTCAGCGGGAATCGCGGGCTGAGCGGTGAGCGGTGAGTGGTGAGTATAAAAGGCTCCAGAGACCAGGTAAGGCCTCAGTGCGGAGCGAGGGTCAGCGGGAATCGCGGGCTGAGCAGTGCGCGGTGAGTATAAAAGGCTCCAGAGACCAGGTAAGGCCTCAGTGCGGAGCGAGAGTCGGCGGGAATCGTGGGCTGAGCGGTGAGCAGTGAGTATAAAAGGCTCCAGAGAGCAGGTAAGGCCTCAGTGCGGAGCGAGGGTCAGCGGGAATCGCGGGCTGAGCGGTGCGCGGTGAGTATAAAAGGCTCCAGAGACCAGGTAAGGCCTCAGTGCGGAGCGAGAGTCGGTGGGAATCGTGGGCTGAGCGGTGAGCGGTGAGTATAAAGGGCTCCAAGAGACCAGGTAAGGCCTCAGTGTGGAGCGAGAGTCGGCGGGAATCGTGGGCTGAGCGGTGAGCGGTGAGTATAAAAGGCTCCAAGAGACCAGGTAAGGCCTCAGTGCGGAGCGAGAGTCGGCGGGAATCGTGGGCTGAGCGGTGAGCGGTGAGTATAAAAGGCTCCAGAGACCAGGTAAGGCCTCAGTGTGGAGCGAGAGTCGGCGGGAATCGCGGGCTGAGCGGTGAGCAGTGAGTATAAAAGGCTCCAGAGACCAGGTAAGGCCTCAGTGTGGAGCGAGAGTCGGCGGGAATCGCGGGCTGAGCGGTGAGTATAAAAGGCTCCAGAGACCAGGTAAGGCCTCAGTGCGGAGCGAGAGTTGGTGGGAATCGTGGGCTGAGCGGTGAGCAGTGAGTATAAAAGGCTCCAGAGACCAGGTAAGGCCTCAGTGTGGAGCGAGAGTCGGCGGGAATCGTGGGCTGAGCGGTGAGTATAAAAGGCTCCAGAGACCAGGTAAGGCCTCAGTGCGGAGCGAGAGTCAGCGGGAATCGCGGGCTGAGCGGTGAGCGGTGAGTATAAAAGGCTCCAGAGACCAGGTAAGGCCTCAGTGTGGAGCGAGAGTCGGCGGGAATCGTGGGCTGAGCGGTGAGCGGTGAGTATAAAAGGCTCCAGAGACCAGGTAAGGCCTCAGTGTGGAGCGAGAGTCGGCGGGAATCGTGGGCTGAGCGGTGAGCGGTGAGTATAAAAGGCTCCAGAGACCAGGTAAGGCCTCAGTGTGGAGCGAGAGTCGGCGGGAATCGCGGGCTGAGCGGTGAGCGGTGAGTATAAAAGGCTCCAGAGACCAGGTAAGGCCTCAGTGTGGAGCGAGAGTCGGCGGGAATCGTGGGCTGAGCGGTGAGCGGTGAGTATAAAAGGCTCCAGAGACCAGGTAAGGCCTCAGTGTGGAGCGAGAGTCGGCGGGAATCGCGGGCTGAGCGGTGAGCGGTGAGTATAAAAGGCTCCAGAGACCAGGTAAGGCCTCAGTGTGGAGCGAGAGTCGGCGGGAATCGTGGGCTGAGCGGTGAGCAGTGAGTATAAAAGGCTCCAGAGACCAGGTAAGGCCTCAGTGTGGAGCGAGAGTCGGCGGGAATCGCGGGCTGAGCGGTGAGTATAAAAGGCTCCAAGAGACCAGGTAAGGCCTCAGTGCGGAGCGAGAGTCGGCGGGAATCGTGGGCTGAGCGGTGAGCGGTGAGTATAAAAGGCTCCAGAGACCAGGTAAGGCCTCAGTGTGGAGCGAGAGTCGGCGGGAATCGTGGGCTGAGCGGTGAGCGGTGAGTATAAAAGGCTCCAGAGACCAGGTAAGGCCTCAGTGTGGAGCGAGAGTCGGCGGGAATCGCGGGCTGAGCAGTGAGCGGTGAGTATAAAAGGCTCCAGAGACCAGGTAAGGCCTCAGTGTGGAGCGAGAGTCGGCGGGAATCGCGGGCTGAGCGGTGAGCGGTGAGTATAAAAGGCTCCAGAGACCAGGTAAGGCCTCAGTGCGGAGCGAGAGTCGGCGGGAATCGTGGGCTGAGCGGTGAGTATAAAAGGCTCCAGAGACCAGGTAAGGCCTCAGTGTGGAGCGAGAGTCGGCGGGAATCGCGGGCTGAGCGGTGAGCGGTGAGTATAAAAGGCTCCAGAGACCAGGTAAGGCCTCAGTGGGGTGCGAGAGTCGGCGGGAATCGCGGGCTGAGCGGTGAGCAGTGAGTATAAAAGGCTCCAGAGACCAGGTAAGGCCTCAGTGTGGAGCGAGAGTCGGCGGGAATCGCGGGCTGAGCGGTGAGCGGTGAGTATAAAAGGCTCCAGAGACCAGGTAAGGCCTCAGTGCGGAGCGAGAGTCGGCGGGAATCGTGGGCTGAGCGGTGAGTATAAAAGGCTCCAGAGACCAGGTAAGGCCTCAGTGTGGAGCGAGAGTCGGCGGGAATCGCGGGCTGAGCGGTGAGCGGTGAGTATAAAAGGCTCCAGAGACCAGGTAAGGCCTCAGTGGGGTGCGAGAGTCGGCGGGAATCGCGGGCTGAGCGGTGAGCAGTGAGTATAAAAGGCTCCAGAGACCAGGTAAGGCCTCAGTGTGGAGCGAGAGTCGGCGGGAATCGCGGGCTGAGCGGTGAGCGGTGAGTATAAAAGGCTCCAGAGACCAGGTAAGGCCTCAGTGTGGAGCGAGAGTCGGCGGGAATCGCGGGCTGAGCGGTGAGCGGTGAGTATAAAAGGCTCCAGAGACCAGGTAAGGCCTCAGTGCGGAGCGAGAGTCGGCGGGAATCGTGGGCTGAGCGGTGAGTATAAAAGGCTCCAGAGACCAGGTAAGGCCTCAGTGTGGAGCGAGAGTCGGCGGGAATCGCGGGCTGAGCGGTGAGCGGTGAGTATAAAAGGCTCCAGAGACCAGGTAAGGCCTCAGTGGGGTGCGAGAGTCGGCGGGAATCGCGGGCTGAGCGGTGAGCAGTGAGTATAAAAGGCTCCAGAGACCAGGTAAGGCCTCAGTGTGGAGCGAGAGTCGGCGGGAATCGCGGGCTGAGCGGTGAGCGGTGAGTATAAAAGGCTCCAGAGACCAGGTAAGGCATACTAATCTCCAATCTCAGAACTCAGAGGGAAGGAGAGAAGTAAAAAGAAATCGAAGTGTGACATCACCAGAAAGCAGGTAAGTGATTGGTTGGTGAGTACTTCTCTCTTTTTAAACCTTAACTCTGCGGTTTATATTTTCTAGGGTCTCTGTGGTGTAGCGGGGACTTCTGCCATACAAGAGCCCTAGAGTATATCTTTAATTAGTGGTATTGAATTAATTTAAATTAAAGGGTAAGTCATGTCAGGACAGCCCAGCCCCGTGTTGTGCTCCACCTACGCAATGTGAGAATTCAGGGACACTGCTGGTGTCCCTGATGACCACGTGTGCTGGAAATGTATCCAGCTGCAGCTTCTAGCAGACCACATTGAGGCGCTGGAGCTGCGGATGGATGAGTTTTGGAGCATTCGCGATGCTGAGAGGGTCGTGGATAACACGTTTAGTGAGTTGGTCACACCGCAGGTAAGGGTTGCACAGGCAGAAGGGAAATGGGTGACCATCAGGTGGAGCAGTAGAAGCAGGCAGGTAGTGCAGGGGACCCCTGTGGCCATTCCCCTCTCAAACAGGTATACCGATTTGGATACTGTTCAGGGGGATGATTTACCAGGGGAAGGCAGCAGCAGCCAACTTCCTGGCACCGGGGGTGCTTCTGCTGCTGAGGAAGGGAGGAATAAGAGAGGGAGAGCAATAGTGGTAGGGGATTCTATCGTAAGGGGAACAGATAGGTGTTTCTGTGGCCGTAGACGTGACTCCAGGATGGTTTGTTGCCTCCCAGGTGCCAGGGTCAAGGATGTCACTGAACGGCTGCAGGGCATTCTGAAGGGGGAGGGTGAACAGTCAGAGGTCGTGGTTCACATTGGGACCAACGACATGGGTAGGAAGAGGGATGAGGTCTTGCAGCAAGAATTTAGGGAGCTAGGTAGCAGATTAAAGAGCAGGACCTCAAAGGTTGTAATCTCTGGATTACTCCCGGTGCCACGTGCTAGTGAGTATAGGAATAGGAGGATAGAGCAGATGAATGCGTGGCTAAAGAGTTGGTGCAGGAGGGAGGGCTTTAGTTTCCTGGATCACTGGGTCTGCTTCTGGGGAAGGTGGGACTTGTACAAGTCGGACAGGTTGCACCTGAACCAGAACGGGACAAATATCCTTGCGGGGAGGTTTGCTAGCACTGTTGCGGGGGGGTTTAAACTAACTTGGCAGGGGGATGGGATACAGAGTGGAGCTATAATAGGGGGTGATGTACAGCCAAATATAGAGGAAAAAACAAGTCAGCTTGGAAGGCAGAGCAAATATGTAACGGCACAAGGGAGTAGGGCAAGGCTGGATGGCATTTATTTTAATGCAAGGAGTCTTGTGAATAAGGTGGATGAACTGAAGGTGTTGATGAACACATGGGAGTATGATATTGTTGCTATCACGGAGACATGGTTGAGGGAGGGGCAAGACTGGCAGCTCAATATTCTGGGGTATAGAATCTTCAGGCTAGACAGAGGGGGGGGTAAAAGAGGAGGGGGTGTCACAATATTAGTTAAGGAGTCAATTACTGCTGTAAGGAGGGATGATATATTAACAGGTTCATCTAATGAGGCCATATGGGTAAAACTTAAAAACAAAAAGGGGGCAAGCACTTTGCTGAGAGTGTACTATAGGCCCCCAAACAGTCAGGGGGAGATAGAGGAACAGATATGTAGGCAAATCTCAGAGAAATGTGCAAATAATAGGGTAATAATAGTGGGGGATTTCAACTTCCCCAATATTAACTGGGATTGTCAGAGTGTGAAAGGCTTAGAGGGTGCAGAATTCTTAAAGTGCATCCAGGAGAGCTTTTTGAGCCAGCATGTAGAAAGTCCTACAAGAAAGGGGGCGGTACTGGACCTAATTCTAGGGAATGTGGCCGGGCAAGTGGTAGAAGTGTTAGTAGGTGAGCACTTTGGTGACAATGACCATAATTCGGTGAGATTTAAGGTAGTCATGGAAAAGGACAGAGATGGACCGGAAATAAAGGTTCTAAATTGGGGGAAGGCCGATTTTAATATGATAAGGCAGGATCTGGCCAAAGTGGACTGGGATCAGCTACTTGTAGGAAAATCCACATCGGAGCAATGGGAGTCTTTCAGAAAGGAAATTGAGGGAGTACAATGGCAACATGTTCCCGTAAAGGTCAAGGGTGGGACCAACAAGCCCAGGGAACCTTGGATGTCAAGGGATATACGAGAATGGATTAGGAAAAAAAGGGGGGCTTTTGGCAGATACAAAGGACTAAAGACAAGAGGAAGCCCTGGAGGAGTATAAAAAGTGCAGGGGTATGCTTAAAAAATAAATTAGGAGAGCGAGGAGGGGCCATGAAATAACACTGGCGAGCAAAATAAAGGAAAATCCTAAGGTGTTTTATAAGTATATTAAGGGCAAGAGGATAACTAGGGAAAGAGTAAGGCCCATTAGGAACCAAAGTGGCAATCTGTGTGTGGAGCCAGAAGATGTAGGTGGGGTTTTAAATGAATTTTTGCATCTGTGTTCACTATGGAGAAGGACGATGTAGATATAGAAATCGGGCAGGGGGACTGTGATATACTTGAACATATTAGCATCGAGAGGGAGGAGGTACTAACGGTTTTAGCAGGCTTAAAAGTGGATAAATCCCCAGGCCCGGATGAGATGTATCCCAGGCTGCTGTGTGAGGCAAAGGAGGAGATTGCAGGGGCTCTGACACAAATTTGCAGAACCTCTCTGGCCACAGGGGATGTGCCAGAGGACTGGAGAACAGCTAACGTAGTACCATTATTCAAAAAGGGTGGTAGGGATAAACCAGGGAATTACAGGCCAGTGAGCCTAACATCAGTGGTAGGGAAATTATTGGAAAAAATTCTGAGGGACAGAATTAGTCTCCACTTGGAGAGGCAAGGATTAATCAGGGATAGTCAGCATAGCTTTGTCAAGGGAAGATCATGTCTGACCAATTTGATTGAATTTTTCGAGGGGGTGACTAGTTGTGTGGATGAGGGTAGTGCAGTGGATGTGGTATACATGGATTTCAGTAAGGCTTTTGATAAAGTCCCGCATAGGAGACTGGTCAAGAAGGTAAGAGCCCATGGGATCCAGGGTGCCTTGGCACATTGGATCCAAAACTGGCTTAGTGGCAGAAGGCAGGGGGTGATGGTCGAAGGTTGTTTTTGTGACTGGAAGCCTGTGTCCAGTGGGGTACCGCAGGGATCGGTGCTGGGTCCCTTGCTGTTTGTGGTCTACATTAATGATTTGGATGTGAATGTAAAAGGTATGATCAGTAAGTTCGCAGATGACACGAAAATTGGTAGGGTGGTAAATAGCGAGGAGGGTAGCCTCAGTCCGCAGGACGATATAGATGGGTTGGTCAGATGGGCGGAACAGTGGCAAATGGAATTTAACCCTGAAAAGTGTGAGGTGATGCATTTTGGAGGGACTAACAAGGCAAGGGAATACACAATGAATGGTAAGACCCTAGGAAAGACAGAGGATCAGAGGGACCTTGGTGTGCATGTACATAGATCCCTGAAGGCAGCAGAACAGGTGGATAAGGTGGTTAAAAAGGCATATGGGATACTTGCCTTCATTAGCCGAGGCATAGAATATAAGAACAGGGAGGTTATGATGGAGCTGTACAAAACGCTGTTTAGGCCACAGCTGGAATACTGTGTGCAGTTCTGGTCGCCACACTATAGGAAGGATGTGGTTGCTTTGAAGAGGGTGCAGAGGAGATTCCCCAGGATTTTACCTGGACTGGAGTGCTTCAGCTATGAAGAAAGACTGGACAGGCTGGGGTTGTTTTCCTTGGAGCAGAGAAGGCTGAGGGGGGACCTGATTGAGGTGTACAAAATTATGAGGGGCATAGATAGGATAGATAGAAAGGAACTTTTTCCCTTAGCAGAGGGGTTAATAACAAGGGGGCATAGATTCAAGGTAAGGGGCAGGAGGTTTAGAGGGGATTTGAGGAAGAACTTTTTCACCCAGAGGGTGGTTGGAATCTGGAACTCACTGCCTGAAAGGGTGGTAGAGGCAGGAACCCTCACAACATTCAAGAAGCATTTGGATGAGCACTTGAAACGCCATAGCATACAAGGCTACAGACCAAATGCTGGAAAATGGGATTAGACAGGGCTTGATGGCCGGCGTGGATGCGATGGGCCAAAGGGCCTCTTTCTGTGCTGTATAACTCTATGACTCTATGACTATGACTATTATCGGCCGGGCGCAAAGATTAGCGCCTGGCGCTAATTATCGCCTCCGACTACAAACTTGGCTTCTATCGCCCCTGGAGGTGATTGGAGAGCTAAATCAGCTGCTACACACCTCTCTTAAGGCGCTAACGCCAAGGAGCGAGGCGCAACCTCAGAGCGCTGGCGAAGCTCATGTGATGTTAGTCAGCAATGGAACACAGACACACTGGTGCCAGCCAGTTCTTAAAGGGGAGGGTTGATCTTGCTCTCCATCCACATCCTGCTCATTGCAGCCTTGAATCTCAGCCTGCAGAGATCTGTACATCAAATCTGCTGGAAAGAACAATGGAGAGGCCCAGGGAAATAGCTCAGAGTGCAGCCCCCACAGTCTCTTCTAAATCGATACAAGGAAGGGCAAATCAAAATGAACCTGCAAAGTGCTGCTCAGTATACAAAACTCCTTCACACAGCGTTGAATCTCTCCAGAAGTCTCTCTCTCTCTCTCAGAATGTGTGGTGCAAAAATGTCACCAACAAAAAAAGGCAGGAAGCGGTCGCCTTTAAATAGCGCTCCCCCAGTCCCTTCCTGACTGCAAAACGCTCCCCTCAACCTGTCGTTGCTAGCGGCAGGCGGTAAGGCAGGGGGCGCCACTCAATATCCGGTCCGGAGCGCTACCGGGGCGTTGCACACTCGACTGACGTCACGATCTGCCGGCGCAGGAGATCGTGGCAGTAGTGCTTAGCGCTGCCGCAAAATGTCTAGTTAATTTTGTGAGCGGCGCAAACATCGCCGTCCACGGGCGCTAGTTGCTTTGCGCCCCATTAGCGCCCTCTTAAGGCGCTAACGGGAGGTGCAAACCAACTGAATTTTTCCCCCTAAGAATATATAAGATGGTGTTTTTGACACTAACAGCTTCTGTTCTTAGTTGAGTTCTAGTTCTTTTAGTAGTTCTCATAGTATCATTATCGTTGAAGGAGTAGGAATTCTTTCTTTAGTAGCTAAAACTGGAAAGTGCATCTCCAACCAAATGTGAGAAACTTTAAAGAAGTTAATATTGTGCAGCTATACCACTCAGGTACAGGCAGATATGTGTGTTACTTTGATGGTCCAGTTTCCCTGAGATCAAGGGGGTGAGGATTTAGCCAGCTGATCTAACGACAGCTATCAATGCAGAGGTGAATTTACCCAGGAGCAGAGGATCCAGAAGGAATGGAATCTACAGAAGCAGGTTTATCACTCTGACATCTCAGAGGCTAACAACATCCTCCCAGAAGGTGGAAAAACAACCAGTTCATCCATGCCAGCACTAAGGATGAGGTTGTATACGTTCTGGAAACATTGTTAACTACAAGCTCCAAACTACAATTTATTAAATAGACTGGCCATCTAATGCTGGTAAGATGTCAGCTAGGTAAGGAATCTAATCCTAAATTAATCTCACCAATTTATATCAATCTCCGACATTGATCTCAACTGCAAGTTTATAATCAGCAAATAGTTAATGCTGAATTATTGTGACATGACTGAATTGCCTTTGTGACCTCTGCTTTTAATTTTGTCAATTAACCATAGCCGCTAATTATTTGTATACTCAATGTTTAAGTTTAAGTACTAACTATGATTCTAAGCTTAATAAACAACTGTTAGTTCATGACTTTGTTGTCTGAAATCTTTGATAATAATTGGCAAGAAAGCATTCATTCATCCACTCAGTAGCTTGTGTAGATCCTGATGGGAGGTTGGTCGTGTAAATGCTAATATACTCTGAACCGGTTGATGTAAGACAGCTCGGCAAGTAAAATGTATGCATCATTAACTCCGAGCCATAGACTGGGTGGTAAACCACAGACAGTTCCTTGACAAAGAGTTCAGGTGAAGGCATTAAGGATTTGTTTGCTGCCCAATATTCTTTTCAAGGTATCAATCCCAGTATTCTTACAAAATCTAATAGAAATGTTCAAAATTATTAAGGGTTTACCCATTGGTCGGTGAGCAGATAACTAGAGATTGTCAACAAAAGGTTGCGATTTTTTATGCAGATTATTTTAAGGACATTGACTATCCCACAGGAAATAGTGGTGGAAGCAGAATTTATAATAGCTTTTAAAAGTGAAGTGGATAGATATTTAATAAAAACAATTAAAATGGTATGGGCAAAAGGCAGGGGACTAAATGGATAGTTCTTTCAGAAAGCTTGCACTCGCCTCCTACTAAGCTGTAAAATTCTATGGCCTAAAAATTTGGTTGCTTTGTGCCTCCCGTTAGCACCCTAAGAGGGCGCTAAGGGGCGCAAAGCAACTAGCGCCCGGGCGCGATGCCACCAACGCCTCCCGCAAAATTCAGCAGGAGGTTAGCGGCGGCGGTAACCCCTATCACCCCACGGTGCTGCGCCACTAGCGATTACGTCATTGCCGTGCGCAGCGCCCCACTCGTGCCCCGGCCGCAATCTTCGGTAGCGCCCCGACTTACCGCTGGACGCTATGTCCGATGGGGTCAGGGGGAACCTACCTGTGGCCAGGGTGGCACAAATTAAAGGGGAGGTCCCGGGCGGCCATTTTTGTTGCTGGCCGCCTGCCAGCACCTGCCCCCTCTGCCATCCCCGGCCTCCTCTGCGGCCCCCCTGCGGAGTGCTGGCTGCGCTCTGTGAGCCTGGCACTTCTCTTGAGTGCTGGGCTCTTTTGCCAGCACTCCGATCCCTGATGGCCCAGCTGGGCCCCGGGTCGCACTGCGTTAGGCCCATCCCCTTTAAGAAGATGAGAAAGGCCTGCAGTACCGCGGCGCGACGTGCCGCCGAGCATGGCGCTGTGGCACGTAGCGCCGCGATATTCACTCGCAGTGCCCCAAGGGGGAGGCAGAGTGTTTCCACTAGCACCCCACTTCCCTCTTGGGGTGCTACTGGTGAATTTCGACTGCGAGGGCGCTAATTTTTTCGGGGCGCTAAAAGTAGCGAAGTTAGCGCCCCTATGATTCTTAACAGGGGAAGAAACCCCAAGGATCAAAATTAACTTATTAAAGAAGTATGGATGGAACCTTCAACTTTGGCAGGGTGTAAAACAGGCAGCAACGGATCAGCTGTCTGCCATACCATCCGATTTTCTTTTCTATTGAAGTCATTGTTCATTTTTCACCTCCCTGTCCAAGTTGAAAGTTCTGCCCTACAGGTTTTACAGACCTGAATGAATTAGTCATCGCTGGTTTTTCAATTCTTTTCCTCAGTTAATTGAATCTCCGCTTCAAATGCAACCTTCTCTTATAGCTTCATCTTGGGACATAAGGTGCCACAATATAGGACCACGTGGCTTCAGCTGCAGTACCTTTCAAAAATGCCTCCTTTTAATATAAACTATTTGCAGATACTAGGCTCAAACACAAGTGGTCACGAATAGCGGGACTGTGGTATATGTAGCCCGAGATGTCGCTGCCATGGGAAGCCACTTTATAACCCTGAGAAAATTTAAACGAAAGTACAATGGTATTCATTCCTACTTTTCCCTCTTTCCTCTTTCTCTGACTTCTGCATATTTTATATTGACCTCTGTTCTGAATGTGCCTGTCACTGATCTCCCCCAACCCATGATCCCCAAGGTGTTGATCATAGGGGACCTGGTGATGGTCATGTCGTTGAAGATCAAGAACAGATGGCTAGACTTTCTCTTACTTGAGATGGTCATTACCTGGCATTTATATGGTGCAAATGTAACTTAACATAAGAACATAAGAAATAGGAGCAGGAGTAGGCCAATCGGCCCCTCGAGCCTGCTCCGCCATTCAATAAGATCATGGCTGATCTGATCCTAACCGCCAATCCATTATGACAGGACTATCTCCTGAATCTAACAGAATTAGACACACGAAATAGGAGCAGGATCAGGCTACACGGCCCCTGGGCCCGCTCCGCTACCCCACAGGGCCATGACCGATCCGAACCTAGACTCATGTCCAAATTCCTGCCCGCTCCCCATAACCCTTAATTCCCTTTTCTTCTAGGAAACTGTCTATTTCTGTTTTAAATTTATGTAATGATGTAGCTTCGACAGCTTTTTGGGGCAGCATATTCCATGGACCTACCACCCTCTGAGTGAAGTAGTTCCTCCTCATCTCAGTTTTGAAAGAGCAGCCCCTTATTCTAAGGCTATGCCCCCTAGTTCTAGTTTCACCCATCATCGGGAACATCCTCCCCGCATCCACCCGATCCAACCCCTTCACAATCTTATATGTTTCAATAAGATCGCCTCTCATTCTTCTGAACTCCAATGAGTAGAGTCCCAATCTACTCAACCTCTCCACGTATGTCCATCCCCTCATCCCCTGGATTAACCGAGTGAACCTTCTTTGTACTGATTCGAGAGCAAGTATGTCTTTTCTTAAGTATGGACACCAAAACTGTATGCAGTATTCCAGGTGCGGTCTCACCAATACCTTGTACAACTGAAGCAATACCTCCCTATTTTTATATTCTATCCCCCTAGCAATGAAAGCCAACAATGAGGGCCACTTGTCAGCCCAAGCCTGGTGTTGTCTTGGTCTTGCTGTAGGCTGGCATGGGCTGCTTTGTTATTGGAGGAGTTATCAGCATAGCTGAACATTATGGAGTTGTCAGTGAATAGCCTCACTCATGGCCTTATGATGGAAGGAAAGTCATTGATGAAGCAGCTGAGATAGTTAGGGCGAGGATGCTTCCCTGAGGAATTCTTGCAGTGGTGTCCTGGGGCTGTGATATTTGGACCCTGACATCCACCACCATCTTCCTTTGTATCAAGTATGACTACAACTACTGGAGGATTTTCCCTTAGAGCCCACTGACGTAGGTTTTGCTAGAGCTTCTTGGTGGTGCGTTTGATCGAATGCTGCCTTGTTGGTGATTGTAGCTACTCTTACCTCTCCTCTGGCATTCACCTTTTATGTCCAAGTCCAGATCAAGGCTGTAATGAGGTCGGGAGCTAAGTAGTTCTAGCAGAACCAAAATTAATCGTGAGTGAGCAGCTTATTGGTGAGAATGTGCTGCTTGTTGGCATTATTGATGATTACTTCCATCACTTTGATAACTGAGAGGAGGCATGATTAGACTCATCCTTATTTTGTGGATCAGAGAATGTTCCACATTGTCAGGCAGGTGCCAGAGTCAGTGTCATAACTTTACTGGAACAGATGGGCCAGGGGAGCAGCCAGCTGTAGTGCACAGATCTTCAGGATTACAGTCAGGCTGTTGTCAGTGCCCAGTACACTCAGCTGCTTCTTAATGCAACATGGGGTGAACTAAATTGCTTGGTGACTGGCATCTATGATGGAGGAATCTCAGGAGGAGGCCGATAGGATCATCCTCTTGGTGCTTTGGCTGAAAACACTTGCATGGTTGAGGATGACAATGTCCATGAAGCTTCCTCCTCCTGTTAGTTAATTGATTATTCACCACCATTGTCAAGTGGATGAGCTAGGGCTACAGAGCTTTGCTTTGATTCATTGCTAATGGAACCGCTTAGCTCTGCCTGTAGCTTTCTGTTCTTTTAGCCTCATGAGGTTGATGCCTCATTCTAAGGTGTATCTGATGCTGCATCTGGCACTTTCTTCTACACTTTTCAGTGAAGCTTGGGACATTTTACTATGTTAAAGGCGCTATATAAATGCAATTTGTTGCTGTTGTTGAACCAGGGTTGGTCTCCCAGCCTAATGGCGATCAAGGAGTGAGGGATGAACCAGGCCATAAGGTTACATATTGTCGTGGTATACAATTCTGCTGCTGATGGTGGCCCACAGTGCCTCATGGATGTCCAGTTTGGGGCTACTAGATGTATCCCTACTCTGTTCCACTTAACGCAGTAGTAGTGCCACACTACACGATGGAGGATGTCACAACAGAGACAGAACATTGTTTTCAACAGGACTGTATGATAGTGCCTCCTACAACTGGTATCATGGACAGGCAGATTGGTGAGGCTGAGGTCAAGTAGGTTACTTCCTCGTGTTGGTACCCTCACTACCTCACACAGGCCAATCTGGCTGCTACGGCCTTCAGTGGTGGCATTACCAAGCCACTCAGTGTCAGACATTGAAGTCCCTTACCCAGAGTAAACTATGTCCCCTTGCTTCTTTTAGAGCTTCCTCCAAGTGATGTTCAACATGGAGGAGTACCGATTCCTCAGTTGATGGGTAGGAGGGATGGTAGATGGTGATCACCAGGAGTTTCATTGACTTTGGTTTGATTTGAAGTCAAGAGATCTCATGGGGTTTGTAGTTAATGTTGAGGATTCCCAGGGCCACTCTCATCTGACTGTATACCATTGTTATCCCACCTCTGGTGGATCTATCTTGTTAGAGGGATGGTGATGGAGCTCTGGGGTTTCGGTGGAAAGATATGACTCTGTGAGTATGACTATGGCTTAGGGTGCATTTATAGGGTAACTTTAGCATCAGTGAAATGTTATTTCTGATTCCTGGTCATGCAATCGTCGCAGCATAAACCTGTACACCAGGATCCTAGCTGACTCTCGAGAGGCAGTGTGAAGCTCCCATGGAGAAGGCAGTCTCACTGTGCTTGGGTTTGACACAGCATGGACCATAACTCCAGTGCACCATTTAACTAGGTTTAAAAAATAGTCTGGAGATTCCTTAGACCCCCCCGGGCAACTTTTAAACCTACTCACTCCTGCTCTCTCAACATTTAAATAACCACGAGGAAAGAAACTCTGTGCCTGTGTGCAGCTATCCATTAACAAAGCTGTCTCCTGGGCAGGTGAATTGTAGTTTGAGCCAACATAAGGCAATATAAATGAAGTCAAAAGCAAAATATTGCGGATGCTGGAAATCTGAAATATAAACAGAATATGCTGGAAACACTCAACAGGTCAGGCAACATCTATGGAGAAAGAAACACTCTCTCCACAGATGCTGCCAGACCTGCTGATTGTTTCCAGCATTTTCTGTTTTTATTTTACTTTATGTAAATGAAGTACTGTCTGGCTGAACCAATACTCCAGCTAAGGGTTCAGACCTGTAACTGCAGTAGAAATGTTCCCTTAATTAGGTAAAATGCTGAATATTGCTTTACTGAAGCAGGACAATAGGACCAGAAGTCATACAAATAAAGCAGTGAATAATAAACTTAGATGAAATACCAGAAAGAAGTCTTCCTGCAAAGAATGATAAATGTCTGGAAGAATTTGCCAAGCAGGCAGTAGAAATGTAGTCTTTAATCTATCAATTAAAACACAATTGACATTTGAACTATTTGAGGAATGGGACGAGCTGAGCAAAGTGTTCTTTCTCATTTTCGGGTCTTTCAATGTTCTAACAGATGGATAGTGAGCAAGAATAAATGGAGACAGCATAAAAGGGAGAGAAAAAATAAAGACTGCTCCAGAGACAAGGAAGGGGGGAGAGAGAGGAAGAGAGAGAAAATATGAAAATACGAACAAACTCCACACCGACCTGAAACGTTAACTCTGTTTCTCTCTTCACAGATGCTGCCTGACCTGCTGAGTGTTTCCAGCACTTTCTGTTTTTATTCCAGAGAATCCGCTCCTTTCTTGAGGAGTCACTCTTCCTGCTCTGCTTTTCTCCTCTCTTGATCTGCTCCTAGTCTACTCTGCTCTCAGATATATCTCCCTCTTTGCATTCCACATCTCTCATTGCTCTGAGTCTCTCTTCCACTTGGCTCCACTCTTGAGGAGTCTCTCGCTGGTCCAATCTCCAACCAGCCAAGGTCTTTCTGCTCTTTGTTTAAAATGATCCTTATAGAAACATAGAAGATAGGAGCAGGAGTAGGCCATTCGGCCCTTCGAGCCTGCTCCGCCATTCAACGAGATCATGGCTGATCATCCAAACCCTAGCACCCAGTCCCTACACCGACAGCCATCCCATCCAAGCCCTATCCCGTAACCCCACGTATTTAATCCCCCCTAACACTAAGGGTCAATTTTTATCATGGCCAATCAACCTAACCCGCACATCTTTGGACTGTGGGAGGAAACCGGAGCACCCGGAGAAAACCCACGCAAACACGGGGAGAATGTGCAAACTCCACACAGACAGTCACCTGAGGCCGGATTTGAACCCGGGTCCCTGGCGCTGTGAGGCAACAGTGCTAACCACTATGCCAGAATGAGCCAGAAATAATGGGCCAGAAATTAGGGTCGGGAGCTTGCCGCGCGTGCAAGCCCCCAATGTTCACTTACCCAGCGCGCTGACATTTTAATTCTGGCCCGCATTGCATTTCTTCTCACTGGCCCGCTTGAGGTCCTGCCGCGCTGTGCGTGCGTGACCCAGTGGCGTACTTAGTGCGATGAGCCGGCTGGGATCACGTGAGCACAGGGCAACCAATGGGAGGTTGCAAAAGCTCATTCATGAGTTTGACAGTAAGAGCTGTCAAACTCATGAAAACTCCTGGCCCCAAAACACTACTTAAACCTGAAAGAAAATTTTAAAAAACATTGCACTACTTAAATGAACCATAAAGAACTCTGAAAAACTATTTTAAACAATAATTTTAAAATTTGAAAAAAAAATGTAAATAAAAAATCGGGGCTAAAACTAAACCTACCTTACTGTAAATTCTTTAAAAATAACAAACCTGTGGGAAAAAAAATTCTCAATTGTATAATAGACCACTTACCTGTAAAACTAAGTACTTACGTGTGGTTTTTCAATGCGTAAATACCGGAGGCCTTTACACACGCGCAACTCTCTAAAAATAGAGGAAATCCAAGTCGCACGCGCTGCCCGATACTGCGCACGCGTTCAGCCTCTTACCCCCTTGGGTCAGAGGATAGGAAATGCCGGTTTTCAGCGCATGCGCTGTGCATGCTGAAAACCGGCAATTCCTCCGGGCACACACGTGAGTACCCCATCCTTACTCACGCGTTGTGCCCGGAATTACTGGGCCATTGTATTTCCCTAATGCTTTGATGACAAATAGGGGATCACAATCCTGTGGATACCAGGAATAGGATTCAAACCTCTTATTTGACATTTGCATACTTTTAAATAATTCTTCTTTAACGTTCCATTTTAAGAAATTAAAGACCTACTACCTGCTTGGCAAATTCTTCCAGACATTTATCATTCTTTGCAGGAAGACTTCTTTCTGGTATTTCATCTAAGTTTATTATTCACTGCTTTATACTCCCCTGAGTAGATACAGTATGTGTGTGGGTGGGAGGGGAGGGAAGAGATGTTTTAAAATTTTAAAAACATCCAAACGAAGATTAAAGCCTTAGCTTTATGCAATCATGCAATCAAACCACAAGGTTTGAATCACCTTTCTGTAGTTGAGAGAATTTAAAACTATATGTACACTAATGAAATAAAATGTATAATTTACTATAGTTCTGTTATGACTTAGAAGGATCTTTGATTATTTAGAGAAAAAATAATCTGAAAGTTAAATCCATTTATATTACAAAAATTCCTCAATGACAAATTTGGGGACTCCAACTTTGAGTTCTCAGAACCAACTTTGGATCTCCAGTGTGGTTTTACTGAGGCAAAGGGAACTGGACAGGGAGACGCCACGAGGGAGGAGTGCGGTGGGAGCAGGCAGAGATCTTGAAAGTGGAATGAAGCAAAAGTGGACTGAGACACCTACAGAGATGAGTAGACTGAGAGACTACTCAAGGGAAGAGTGGAGTGGGAAGAATGAGTCCTCAAGAGAGAGAGGTGGAATGGAAGTGGCAGAGAGAGGAGTGGTGATAGAGAAACATGAGAGATTACGATCACAATCTACAGGAATTTTGGGGAGAAGGCATGGGTAAGAATCCCATAATAGACTGATGAACAAGGTCAGAGGACAAGTAGCAGAATGGATTGCTGGCTGACTTCAGGACAGAAAGCAGAGAGTAGGAGTAAAGGGTAGCTATTCAGAGTGGCAGAAGGTGGGTAGTGGTGTTCCACAAGGATCAGTACTGGGACCACTACTGTTCACAATTTACGTTAAAGATTTAGACTTAGGAATCAAAAACACAATTTCTAAATTTGCAGATGACACCAAATTGGGGGGGGGGGGATAGTCAGTGCTGAGGAGGACTGCAACAAGTTACAGGAGGACATTTAAAAAACTTGCAGAATGGGCATATAATTGGCAAATGAAGTTCAACACAGATAAATGTGAGGTATTACATTTTGGTAGGAAGAATAGGGAGGTCACTTATCACTTGGAGGGTGCGAGTCTAGGTGGGGTAGAGGAACAAAGGGATCTCGGAGTACAAATACACAAATCACTAAAAGTTGTGACGCAGGGTAGCAAGGCCATTAAAAAAATGCAAACCAAGCACTAGGGTTTATTTCTAGAGGGATAGAATTTAAAAGTAGGGAAGTTATGCTAAATCTGTATTGAACCATGGTTAGACCACACTTAAGAGTACAGTTCTGGTCGCCATATTATAAGAAGGATATAGAGGCACTGGAGCGGGTACAGAGAAGATTTAAAAGGATGATACCAGAAATGTGAGGGTGTACCTATCAGGAAAGGATGAACAGGCTGGATCTCTTTTCTCTTGAAAAAAGAAGGCTGAGGGGTGACCTTATAGAGATCTTTAAAATTATGAAAATTTTTGATAGAGTGGATACAGAGAGACTGTTTCCACTTGTGGGGAAGAACATAACTAGAGGCCATCAATATAAGATAGTCACCAAGAAATCCAATAGGGAATTGAGAAGAAACTTCTTTACCCAGAGAGTGGTGAGAATGTGGAACTCGCTACCACAGGGCACGGTTGAATTGAATAGTATAGATGCATTTAAGGGGAGGCTAGATAAGCATATGAGGGAGAAGGGAATAGAGGGTTATGCTGATAGATTTAGGTGAGGAAAGACGGGAGGAGGCTCGTGTGAAGCATAAACGCTGGCATGGACTGGTTGGGCCGAATGGCCTGTTTCTGTGCTGTATATCCTATGTAATCCTATGTAAAAGTGGCAGCTTAAAAGTTGGAAAGTCAGGAAAGTGTGAAAGGGTCAAAATTGACCCCACCAAATCAGATCATCCGGATTACATCAGACAAGTTGAAGGATACGCTGTCAAGAGGCCCCTGTGGAACTGGGATTGTGTGGACACCAGGCTCAGCTGCGATTCCGCTACTCCAGTCCTCATGCCTGAATAGCCTGCCAACACTCACTGTCGAAGTTTACATATGAAGAATGGGTCCCTTTGGGTGAAGTACTGACAGGCAACCAGGGCCTTTGTAACAGTACCATCACACTAAGAAGAAGAAGCGGGGTGGGGAAGGGAAAATGACAGAGAAAGGGGGAAAAATGTAATTTAGAAAGTTGCAAAACTCTAATCTCATGTACTTGTTACAGCATCTGAGTAAAAATTTCCCTGTCCTGTACTTTAGAATTTCTCACATCAATACTGCCTAATAAGGTACAATAAAGGAAGACTTGCAGGCACTATTATATCCTCAGGCAAGCTTCAAGTCTACTGAAAAAATATGGCTACAACTCATTTTACCTGTGATTCTTAAAGGTGTTCTGCCTTTGGGAAAAAATGTTTGGCAAATCTTTTTTGTTTGAGAAAGGCGAAAAACTGCGTCATTTTTGTAATGGTCATGCAAGGCTGTGTCATCGCACCAACGCTCTTCTCGATCTTCCTGGCTGCAATGCTCCATCTCACCCTCAGTAAGCTCCCCGCTGGAGTGGAGCTAATCTCCAGAACAAACGGGAAACTGTTCAACCTCCATCGCCTCCAGTCCAGATCCAAGGTCGTTCCATCCTCTGTCGTTGAATTACAGTATGCAGATGACGCTTGCGTCTGCGCACACTCTGAGGCCGAACTCCAAACCATCGTCCACACCTTCACCGAAGCGTAAGAGAGCATGGGCCTTACACTAAACATCTGTAAGACAAAGGTCCTCTACCAACCTGCCCCCGCCACACAGTACTGCTCCCCGATTATCAAAATCCATGACGAGGCCTTGGACAACGTGGACCACTTTCCATACCTTGGGAGCCTACTGTCAACAAGGGCAGACATCGATGACGAAGTCCAACACCGCCTTCAGTGTGCCAGTGCAGCCTTCGGTCACCTGAGGAAGAGAGTGTTTGAAGACCAGGACCTCAAACCCAGCACCAAGCTCATGGTCTACAGAGCAGCAGTGATACCCACCCTCCTGTATGCTTCAGAGACATGGACCATGTACAGCAGGCACCTCAAAGCACTGGAGAGGTACCCCCAACACTGCCTCTGCAAGATCCTGCAAATCCATTGGCAGGATAGGTGCACCAACGTCAGTGTTCTCGCTCAGGCCAACATCCCTAGCATCGAAGCTTTGACCACGCTTGATCAGCTCCGATGGACGGGCTACATTGTCTGCATGCCCGATACGAGACTCCCAAAACAAGCACTCTACTCGGAGCTCCGACATGGCAAGAGAGCCCCAGGTGGGCAGAGGAAATGCTTCACGGACACCCTCAAAGCATCCTTGAAAAAGTGCATCACCCCCCACCGACACCTGGGAATCCCTGGCCCAAGACCGCACAAAGTGGAGGAGAAGCATCCGGGAAGGCGCAGAACACCTCGAGTCTCTTCGCCGGGAGCAAGCAGAAGCCAAGCGCAAACAGTCAAAGGAGCACATGTCAACCCAACCACCCCACCCACCCGCCCCTTCAACCACCATCTGCCCCACCTGTGACAGAGACTGTAGGTCCCGCATTGGACTCATCAGTCACCTGAGAACTCATTTTTAGTGTGGAAGCAAGTCATCCTCGGTTCCGAGGGATTGTCTAAGAAGAAGGGAGAGAAGGTAACATCACATGTAAAGATATATAATGATGACGCATCATCAAATGACATCATCAAACCAGCTTCCTTCAATTGGCCGGAAAATGCGCTGAGCGGGCTTAATAAGCCCAATCAGCATAAAATTCTTTTCACAGAGCGGGATGGAGCCAGCAGCGGGGTTGCAACTCCCCAACGACCGCGCCCACACCAGACCCACCTCGGAAGGCGAAATCGTGGCCTGGGTATATGATCAAGTTAAGTGTCTCCCAACAAAGAAAGGGTGTGACAAATACTTTTTTTTAATCAGACTGTTGTCAGGTCCCAAAAAGAAAGGTCCAGGAAGGTGACTGGTGCAAGGGTCAAGGATGTCTCAGAGCGGCTGCAGAACATTTTGGAAGGGGAGGGTGAACAGCCAGTTGTCGTGGTGCATATAGGTACCAACAATACAGGTAAAAAACGGATGAGGTCCTAAAAGCTGAATATAGGGAGTTAGGAGGTAAATTTAAAATAGGACATCAAAGGTAGCAATCTCAGGATTGCTACCAGTGCCACGTGCTAGTCAGTGTAGAAATAGAAGGACATTTCAGATGAATATGTGGTTAAAGGAATGGTGTGAGGGGGAGGGATTCAAATTCCTGGGACATTGGAACTGGTTCTGGGGGAGGTGGGACCAGTTCAAACCGGAAGGTTTGCACCTGGGCAGGGCCGGGACCGATATCCTAGGGGGAGTGTTTGCTAGTGCTCTGGGGGAGGGTTTAAACTAAAATGGCAGGGGGTTGGGAACCTGAGCAGGGGGACAGAGGAAAGGGAAACAAGGATAAAAGAAAAAGATAGGAAGGAGAAAAACAAAAGTGGCAGTCAGAGAAATCAACAGTTTAAATCAAACATGGCCACAGTAAATAATAATTCTAATAGGTCTAAGAGCGTTAAAAAAACAAGCCTGAAGGCTTTGTGTCTTAATGCGAGGAGCATTCATAATAAGGTGGATGAATTAGCTGTGCAAATAGAGCTAAACAATTATGATTTGATTGGGATTACGGAAACATGGCTCCAGGGTGGCCAAGGCTGGGAGCTCAACATTCAGGGGTATTCGATATTCAGGAAAGATAGGCAAAAAGGAAGGGAGGTGGGGTAGCATTGCTGGTAACAGAAGTGATTAACACAATTGTAAGGAAGGATATTAGCTCTGATGATGTGGAATCTGTATGGGTAGAACTGAGAAATACCATGGGGCAGAAAACGTTAGTGGGAGTAGTATATTGACCTCCAAACAGTAATGCGGAGGTTGGGGATGGCATTAAATGGGAAATTAGAGAAGCGTGCAATAAGGGCACAGCAGTCATCATGGGTGACTTTAATCTACATATAAATTGGACTAACCAAATTAGTAACAATATTGTGGAGGAGAAATTCCTGGAGTGTTTACGGGATGGTTTCCTGGACCAATATGTCGAGGAAACAACCAGAGATCAGGCCATCTTAGACTGGGTAAATGTACACTCTCGGGAGCCGCAAGCCTACATTTCGCTGTACTGCACTTGTGCACTAACAATGGCAATAAAGTTGATTATGATTATGATTATGATTATGAATAATTAACAATCTTGTTGTACGAGGCCCCTTGGGTCAGAGCGATCATAATATGATAGAATTCTTCATTAAGATGGAAAATGAAGTTGTTGACTCAGAGACTAGGGTCCTGAATTTAAATAAAGGAAACTACGATGGTCTGAGGCGCGCATTGGGTAGGATTGATTGGGGAATGTCACTCAAAGGGTTGATGGTGGAGAGGCAATGGCAAACATTCAAAGACCGAATGGATGAACTACAGAATTTGTTCATCCCAGTTTGACATAAAAATAAAACAAAAATGGTGACTCAACCGTGGCTAACAAGGGAAATTAGGGATAGCATAAGATCCAAGGAGAGGACATATAAATTGGCCAGGAAAAGCAGTAAACCTGAGGATTGGGAGCAGTTTAGGATTCAACAAAAGAGGACAAAGAGATTAATTAAGAAGGGGAAAATAGAATATGAGAGTAAGCTTGCAGGGAACATAAAAACTGACTGTAAAAGCTTTTATAGATATGTGAAGAGAAAAAGATTGGTGAAGTCAAGCATAGGTCCCTTGCAGTCAGAATCAGGGGAATTTATAATGGGGAACAAAGAAATGGCAGACCAATTAAATAAATATTTTGGTTCTGTCTTCACAAAGGAGGACACAAATAACCTCCGAGAGATGTCGGGGAACATAGGGTCTGATGAAAGGGAGGAACTGATAGAAATCATTATTTGTAGGGAAATGGTGTTAAGGAAATTGATGGGATTGAAGGCCGATAAATCCCCAGGGCCTGACAATCTACATCCTAGGGTACTTAAGGAAGTGGCCCTAGAAATAGTAGATGCATTGCTGATCATCTTCCAACATTCGATGGAATCTGGAACAGTACCCATGGATTGGAGGGTAGCTAATGTTACCCCACTATTCAAAAAGGTGGTAGAGAGAAAACGGGGAATTACAGACCGGTAAGCCTGACATTGGTAGTGGGGAAAATGCTAGAGTCCATTATAAAAGATGCAATAGCAGAGCACTTGGAAAACAGTGACAGGATCGGACAAAGTCAACATGGGTTTACAAAGGGTAAATCGTGCTTGACTAATCTACTGGAATTTTTTGAAGATGTAACTGGTAAAATAGATAAGGGAGAACCAGTGGATGTGGTGTATTTGGACTTTCAGAAAGCTTTCGATAAGGTCCCGCATAAGAGATTAGCGTGTAAAGTTAAGGCACATGGGATTGGGGGCAAGGTACTGACTTGGATAGAGAACTGGTTGGCAGACAGAAAGCAAAGAGTTGGAATAAACGGGTCTTTTTCCGACTGGCAGGCAGTGACTAGTGGGGTGCCGCAGGGATCGGTCCTTGGACCCCAGCTATTCACAATATATATTAATGATCTAGACAAGGGAACTAGATGTAATATCTGTAGTGTATGTACCTTTAAGAGAGAACTACTTTTACAGCTCCTGTATACTGTAGTACCGGCAGTGACCACACCTGTATATAAGCCTTGAGCATGCCTCTGTACTGTCAGTCTTTAGACTACCCTCCTCCAGTAAACACCTGTTGATTGTTAAGTTACAGCTTCCGTGTAGTTATTGGAAAACATCATACTTTAAGAATCACGGATTCAACAGTGGCGATGAGGTCAATTCGAATCTACCTGCAACTCTGCATTTCCCTTCAAGGATTCGCTCCGGGAGGGCGGTGGAAGAAAGTCGAGGCCGGAAGCACGGGCGTCGACCACGAGCAACCGTACAGTCATCCGGCAGAGAGTGAACATCGCAGGGGAGGCTGTTGAGAGCCGGGCTTGGTTCCCCAGGCACGACGATCCAGCAACAGACTGGCAACAGGTACAGCAGCGGCTGGAGCCGACCGACAGCAGAGAAAAAGCCGAGCAGCGTCGACGGGGTAAGAGAGAGGGTTAAGTGCACAGGGCGCGGCCGGGGGTTGAAAACCGAGCGGCGTCGAGGAAAAACAAACAGAGAGAGAGAGAGGGTAAAGCAGCAGCCGGGTTCAGGACTGAGCGACAGCAACGGGAAAGGCGCACAGGAGAACGCGCAGAGCACAGCCAGGGCTCAAGGGCTGAACCGCGTCCGCGGGGAGAAGAATGGAGAGCACGGGAGACGCCATTGAGCCACGGTGAAGGAAGGAAAGCACGGGTCTCACCATTTTGTGCCAGCGGAGAAGAAGGGAGAGCACAGGAGACGCCATTTTAGACAGTTAATTCACACTCAGAGATGCCGAAGAGTGGCAGTATCACTGCGTTCGACAATGAAGTCGAAGATTGGGCGACATATGTGGAACACATTGAGGTGTACTGCAGGGCGAATGAAGTGCCAGATGCTAAGAAAGCACTGGTTTTGTTAAATTCCATGGGTGCAAAAACTTATGGCTTACTGCGGAACCTAATAACCCCAGAGAAGCCAGTGGATAAGAATTTCGAAAACATAGTGGAAATCCTACAGGACCACTTAAACCCCACACCGCTGCTGATAGCAGAAAGATTTAAGTTCCACAAAAGGAACCAGCATAAAGATGAAAGTAATGCTGAGTACTTAACGGACTTGCGCAAGCTATCGAAACACTGCCAGTTTGGAGTGGGACTAGCAGATACGTTAAGGGACAACTTTGTGTGTGGGCTTCAAAGTAAAGGAACCCAGAAACGGCTTCTATCAGAAAAGGATCTTACGCTGGACAAGGCTTTCAGCATGGCAGTATCACACGAAGCAGCTGCACGGGGCGCTGCAGAGATACAACAGAGACCGCAAGAATATGGCACCAATGAAATGTCATATGGAGCAGGGAAGTGTTATCGCTGTGGCAGAACAACACATGACCAGAAGGATTGTTGGTTCAAGGACCAAGTGTGCAGACAGTGTGGAAAAGCAGGACACATAGCAAGAGTCTGCAGGTCAGGGAAGAAAACCAGCAGCAAGAAATCTCCACAGGAGAAGTACAAAAAGGTACATAAGGTGATGGACAGTAGTTCAGACTAACAGAAAAGTGATACAGGCTCCGGAAGCAAGGAGCTGGGTTGTCTGAAACTACATAAGGTAACCAAAATGGAGGATCACCAGACTATCTGGGTTACACTCAAGATAGATGGAGTCCAAGTGAAAATGGAATTGGATACAGGATCAGCCCTAACAGTCATAAATCAAAGGGACTACAAGCGGCTATTTTCACATATACCCTCGAAAGCTACAGAGATTGTCTTGAAGACGTACACGGGGCAAAAAGTCTACCCCAAAGGAAAAATAAGGGTGAAAGTGATATACAAAGGCCAGGAAATACCTAAAATGGACCTATATCTATTGCCAGATGGAGGACCACCACTACTAGGACGTGAATGGATCCGGAAGATACAATTAGATTGGCATTCCATACAGGCACTGAAGGTTGAGGCCAAAAAGGATGACGACGTCACACCTGGCCGACTGTCAAAAATGCTAACTGACGCACAAGAAGTGTTCCAGGAGGGACTCGGAACACTAAAAGGCATAACAGCAACGACTAAAATAGAGGAAAATGCAAGCCCAAAGTTTTTTAAGGCCAGACCAGTGCCTTATGCGATCCGACCAGCCGTCGAAGCAGAGCTGGAAGGGTTGGAACGTTCGGAGTACTGTCCAAAGTAGACTGGAGCGAGTGGGCTACACCCATCGTTCCTGTAATAAAGAGGTCGTTGAGTAATACGCCTGGGGAACCAAAGAAGGTCCGCATCTGTGGGGATTTTAAGGTGACAGTGAACCCAGTCCTTCACACGGTACAATATCCGCTTCCACGGATTGAGGATATTTTCGCCTCACTATCTGGAGGTAAATGCTTCACCAAAATTGACCTGGCCCAGGCGTACTTGCAAATGGAGGTAGGAGAAGCCTCGAAACAATACCTCACGATCAACACTCATAAAGGTCTCTACCAATACAGCCGGCTGGTGTTCGGGGTAACATCGGCTCCGGCTATTTGGCAAAGGGCAATGGATCAAGTCCTGCAAGGGATTCCAGGGACCCAGTGTTATTTGGACGACATCCTGGTCACGGGCGAAAATGACAGTGATCACCTCGCCAACCTGGAGAAGGTGCTCACTAGATTAAAGGAATATGGGCTACGAGCTAATCGCCACAAGTGCGAGTTTTTCCAGAAGCAGATCTCGTATTGTGGCCACGTTATTGATGAAGAGGGGTTACATAAGTCCCCTGAAAAGATTGAGGCAGTAGTCAAGGCTCCAGCACTGGAAAATGTGTCACAACTGAGGTCGTTCCTCGGGCTGGTAAACTACTACCATAAGTTCTTACCAAATTTGTCTGCAGTATTACACCCACTGAATGCCCTACTGCAAACGGGGGTACCATGGAAGTGGAATGACGAATGTAAACGAGCTTTCCAGAAGTGCAAAGAATTGATCACATCAAAAGAGGTGTTGGCCCATTTCAACCCAGCACTACCAATTCGGTTGGCATGTGATGCATCACCCGATGGTATTGGAGCAGTGTTGTCGCACAAATTCCCAGACGGGTTGGAGAGGCCAGTAGCCTTTGCATCTCGGTCACTAACCTCAGCCGAGCGCAACGACGCCCAGATTGACAGGGAGGCCCTCAGCCTAGTATGGGGAGTAAAAAAATTCAACCACTATCTGCATGGGCAGAAGTTCACCTTGCTGACTGACCACCAACCACTTGTCTCCATCTTCAATCCAAAGAAGGGCGTTCCGGTGATGACTGCACAACGGTTACAAAGATGGTCCCTTTTTCTAGAGGCGAACCAAAATGAAATAGAATATAAAGGCACGAAACAGCATGGAAACGCTGATGGGCTATCACGCCTGCCACTGCCTACTGTGGAGAAAGCACCAGCGGTGGACCCTATCGAGATATTTTATTCGTCAATAATTGAACGATTGCCAGTAACTAACGCGGATATAGAGAAGGAGACCCGCAATGATCCGACACTGTCTCGGGTATATGATTTGACGGTGAGGGGATGGCCAACACATGGCGACTCACTGTTGCCAGCATTCTCATCCAGAAGAGAACAGCTGTCAGTATGCCAGGGGACAGTGATGTGTGGATCCCGAGTGGTAATTTCACCCAAGTTAAGGGAGAGAGTGCTCAACGAGCTTCACGAAGGTCATCTGGGAGGGGTGAAAATGAAAAGCCTTGCCAGGGCTTATGTGTGGTGGCCGATGATCGATCAACAAATCGAGGACCTAACCAAGAGCTGCTCAAGATGCCAGAAGGTCCAAAATGCACCACCACATGCCCCTCTACACCCATGGGAGTGGCCCTCCTCTCCATGGCAACGGGTGCATATTGATTTTGCTGGTCCATTCATGGACTCAAAATTCTTAATAGCAGTGGATGCTCACTCAAAATGGCCTGAGGTGATAAAAATGTCCTCAACCACTACAGAGAAAACGATTGCAGTCCTACGGACCATATTTGCCAGGAACGGCTTGCCAGAGCAGATTTGCTCTGATAATGGACCACAGTTTGTGTCCGAAGAGTTTCGGAAATTTATGAGAAGGAATGGGGTAAGGCATTATACATCCGCCCCGTATCATCCAGCCACAAATGGATTGGCTGAGAGGTTCGTACAAACCTTTAAAAAGGCGATAAATGCCATGTGCATGATGAAATTCCACTACAGCATAAGGTGGACAATTTCCTGTTAGCCTACAGAAATGCGACACATGCAGTTACCAACCAGACCCCGGCCATGATGTTCTTTAACCGAAGGTTGAGATCTCGTCTGGATTTGCTCAGACCAAATGTGCGAAGAAATGTTGAGGATAAACAATTCCAGCACATCAATGAGAAGCCGACAAGGAGCTTCAATGTAGGACAACCAGTCTTGGCCCGTGACTACCGAGCAGAGAAATGGCAACCCGGAACGATATGCACACGGCAGGGGCCATTAATGTACACAGTGGATGTCGGGGAGAACATTGTGAGACGCAACGTCGACCAGATCTTAGCATCACAGGAACGAGTCAACCCCATGTCTCGCGTCCCTGGGGATGAACCCGACATACCGGTAGCATCTGCCTCAGAAACAGTAGCAGTGGAAACTGATGAAATAACCGACGAAAAGGGGCCAGAATCGCCTCCGCACCAAGAACAAGAACCTCAGGAAAGGTGCTATCTAGAAAGGATGAGGAAGCCGCCCCAAAGACTGAAACTATAAATGGACTATTTTAGTTTAATGTGCATGTTAAAGTGTTAATTGTTATTTGAACATTATGGGTACTGCTAATCTAAAAGGGGAGGAATTGTAGTGTATGTACCTTTAAGAGAGAACTACTTTTACAGCTCCTGTATACTGTAGTACCGGCAGTGACCACACCTGTATATAAGCCTTGAGCATGCCTCTGTACTGTCAGTCTTTAGACTACCCTCCTCCAGTAAGCACCTGTTGATTGTTAAGTTACAGCCTCCGTGTAGTTATTGGAAAACATCATACTTTAAGAATCACGGATTCAACAATATCTCCAAATTTGCAGACGACACAAAGCTGGGTGGGCGTGTGTGCTGTGAGGAGGATGCCGAGAAACTCCAGGATGATTTGGACAGGTTGGGTGATTGGGCAGAAGCATGGCAGATGCAATATAACGTGAATAAATGTGAGGTTATCCACTTTGGTAGCAAAAACAGGAAGGCAGATTATTACCTGAATGGCAATAGATTGGGAGAATGGGGAAGTGCAACGAGACCTGGGTGTCCTTGTGCACCAGTCGCTGAAGGTAAACATGCAGGTGCAGCAGGCGGTTAAGAAGGCAAATGGCATGTTGGCCTTCGTAGCGAGAGGGTTTGAGTACAGGAACAAGGATGTCTTGCTGCAGTTGTACAGGGCCTTGGTGAGACCACATCTTGAGTATTGTGTGCAGTTTTGGTCGCCTTATCTGAGGAAGGATGTTCTTGCCATGGAAGGAGTTCAGCGAAGATTCACCAGGCTGATACCTGGGGTGGCAGGAATGACGTATGAGGAGAGATTGGGTCGATTGGGCTTGTACTCGCTGGAGTTTAGAAGAATGAGAGGGGATCTCATTGAAACTTATAAAATTCTGACAGGACTGGACAGACTAGATGCAGGAAGGGTGTTCCCGATGGTCGGGGAGTCCAGAAGCAGGGGTCACCGTCTAAGGATAAGGGGTAGGCCATTTAGGACAGAAATGAGGAGGAATTTCTTCACCCAGAGAGAGGTGAACCTGTGGAATTCTCTACCACAGAAGGCAGTAGAGGCCAATTCATCAAATATATTCAAGAAGGAGTTGGATATATTTCTCAAGGCTAAAGGGATCAAGGGGTATGGGGAGAAAGCAGGGACCGGGTACTGAATTTGGATGATCAGCCATGATCTCATTGAATGGCGGAGCAGGCTCGAGGGGCCGAATGGCCTACTCCTGCTCCTATCTTCTATGTTTCTATGACTGATGGTTCCATTGAAAAGGTAGATTGTGAGGACGCCCTTGAAGATGCTGATGAATCTGGCAATATTGAAGGCTTTAGGAAAAGAAGTTCAGAATGTAGAGTTTTGATGCTGAAGGATCTGCCACTGATAGAGGAGTGAATGGGAGTGGGCTAGTGGGTGGGGGTGGCGCATGGAGAGTACAATAGAGGTGTGGACTGGAGGAGGTTGCAGAGGTACGGTAGGGTGAGGTGACAGAGGGACTTGCAAAGAAGAATGATCATATTTAAATCAACCTGTTCGGGGATTGAAATCTGGTGGTATTATCTGAACGGCAATAGATTGGGAGAAGGGGAAGTGCAACAAGACCTGGGTGTCCTTGTGCACCAGTCGCTGAAGGTAAGCATGCAGGTGCAGCAGGCAGTTAAGAAGGCAAATGGTATGTGGCCTTTGTAGCGAGAGGGTTCGAGTACAGGAACAAGGATGTCTTGCTGCAGTTGTACAGGGCCTTGGTGAGATCACATCTTTGTGTATTGTGTGCAGTTTTGGTTGCCTTATCTGAGGAAAAATGTTCTTGCCATGGAGGGAGTGCAGCGAAGATTCACCAGATTGATACCTGGGATGGCAGGAATGATGTATGAGGAAAGATTGGGTCGATTGGGCTTATACTTGCTGGAGTTTACAAGAATGAGAGGGGATCTCACTGAATTTTATAAAATTCCAGCAGGACTAGACAGACTTGATGCAGGAAGGATGTTCCCGATGGTCGGGGAGTCCAGAACCAGGGGTCACAGTCTAAGGATAAGGGGTAATCCATTTAGGACAGAGATGAGGAGGAATTTCTTCACCCAAAGAGTGGTAAACCTGTGGAATTCTCTACCACAGAAGGCAGTTGAGGCCAATTCATTAAATATATTCAAGAAAGAGTTAGATATATTTCTTAAGGCTAAAGAGATCAAGGGATATGGGGAGAAGGCAGGGACAGGGTATTGAATTTGGATGATCAGCCATGATCACATTTTTAAAATTTTTATTCATTGATGGGATGTGGGCGTCGCTGGCTAGGCCTGCATTTAGTGCCCATCCCTAATTGCCCTTGAGAAGATGGTGGTGAGCCGCCTTCTTGAACCGCTGCAGTCCATATGGTGTAGGTACACCCACAATGCTGTTAGGAAGGGAGTTCCAGGATTTTGGCCCAGCGACAGTGAAGGAACGGCGATACAGGTCCAAGTCAGGATGGTGTGTGGCTTGGAGGGGAACTTGTTGGTGGTGATGTTCCCATGCGTCTGCTGCCCTTGTCCTTCTAAGTGGTAGAGGTCACGGGTTTGGAAGGTGCTGTTGAAGCAGCTTTGGCGAGTTGCTGCAGTGCATCTTGTAGATGGTACACACTGCAGCCACAGTGCGCCAGTGGTGGAGGGAGTGAATGTTGAAGGTGGTGGATGGAGTGCCAATCAAGCGGGCTGCTTTATCCTGAATGGTGTCGAGCTTCTTGAGTGTTGTTGGAGCTGCACTCATCCAGGCAAGTGGAGAGTATTCCATCACTCTCCTGACTTGTGCCTTGTAGATGGTGGAAAGGCTTTGGGGAGTCAGGAGGTGAGACACTCGCTGCAGAATTCCCAACCTCTGGCCTGCTCTTGTAGCCACAGTATTTATATAGCTGGTCCAGTTCAGTTTCTGATCAATGGTAACCCCCAGGATGTTGATAGTGGGGGATTCAGCGATGATAATGCCATTGAATGTCAAGGGGAGATGGTTAGAGTCTCGTTTGTTGGAGGTGGTCATTGCCTGGCACTTGTGTGGTGCGAATGTTACTTGCCACTTGTCAGCCCAAGTCTGAATGTTGTCCAGGTCTTGCTGCATATGGACACGGACTGCGTCAGTATCTGACGAGACTCGAATGGTGCTGAACAGTGTGCAATCATCAGCGAACATCCCCACTTCTGACCTTATGATGGCGGGAAGGTCATTGATGAAACAGCTGAAGATGGTTGGGCCTAGGACACTGCCCTGAGGAACTCCTGCAGTGATGTCATGTGATTGAGATGAATGACCTCCCACAACCACAGCCAATTTCCTTTGTGCTAGGTCTGATTCCAACCAATGGAGAGTTTTCCCCTTGATTCCCATTGACTTCAGTTTTGCTAGGGCTCCTTGATGCCACACTCGATCAAATGCTGCCTTGATGTCAAGGGCAGTCACTCTCACCTCACCTCTTGAGTTCAGCTCTTTTGTCCATGTTTGGACCAAGGCTGTAATGAGGTCAGGAGCTGAGTGGCCCTGGCGGAACCCAAACTGGGCGTCAGTTAGCAGGTTATTGCTGAGTAAGTGCCGCTTGATAGCACTGTCGACGACACCTTCCATCACTTTGCTGATGATTGAGAGTAGACTGATGGGATGGTAATTGGCCGGGTCGGATTTGTCCTGCTTTTTGTAGACAGGACATACTTGGGCAATTTTCCACATTGCCGGTTAGATGCCAGTGTTGTAGCTGTACTGGAACAGCTTGGCTAGGGGCGCAGCTAGTTCTGGAGCACAAGTCTTCAGTACTATTGCCGGAATGTTGTCAGGGCCCCATAGCCTTTGCAGTATCCAGTGTCTTCAGCCGTTGAATGGCGGAGCAGGCTCGAGGGGCCAAATGGCCTACTCCTGCTCCTATCTTCTATGTTTGTATGATCAGCAAACAAAGAGGTGAAAAGTATGGGGCGTGCAGACTGGCGTTCCAGCTAAGTTGGAATTTGTGTTCAGTGGAGCTCAGGGTAAAGCTGGCACTGATGAGGGTTCCAGCAGGAGAGGAGGTGAGGATGGAGCAAAGGTGACGTCATATTGCAGCAGTGGAATGCAAAATCATAGAATTTTACAGCACAGAAGGAAGCTCTTCAGCGCATTGAGTCTGTCCAGGCTCTATACTAGAGCAATCCAAAAACTACTCCCTATAGCTGCGTGTAATTTTTTTAGGGCTTGTTTTGACCATTATTCCTCAGAAAGGATTTGGGACCCCGATTTGCATTTATTGACGAGCTCCCGCCGTCAAAACCAGCATGCATTAAAATGGGAAATGGTGGGTGCGGAGCAGGAAGTGAAGCCGCTCCATTTTAACTGCTGCCCGCTCCTTTCCCACCAATCGAGGAGAGTTAAACCCCCACCCCGCCCTTATATTTCTGCTGGGGTTAATCAGTCCTGCCAGCAAGTTCCCTTCAAGAAGTCATCATCACTCTGTTTATTTAAAATGCTAAATCAAACAAAGTAGACTGCAAAGGCAAAAGGTCTTTCTCTTTGATTAGACATTTTTGAATGGAATGCTAATGATAGGACTTGCTCTTAATTACTCAGAAAATATTTTATGCTCCCTCAGCTGGATTTTCTTCTGCAGTACCTTTTAACTAAGATGTTTATTAAAAATCTCATTTAAAGCTCCCCCGATTACTTAGCAGGCCAACGCGTCCTGTGATTATGCTGCTCAACCTACACAGACCTGAAGTTCCCAGGTTCCAGTCTGTGCTGAGTTAGCTGATCTTAGCCAGTGCAGCAGTTGGAGTATCGCAACTGTCTTCCGCATCCCTGGGCTAGGGAGAGCAACAATAACTTCAGCCGGGTCCCGCTCCCGACTGCTATCAGCTGACCACTGCCTTAAAGTGAATGCAAAGGGCAAAAGTCTTGGTTGTGACGCCCTCCACAGTAAAATTGCCCGGCGCCACGCATCACCTGGCAGGACACCTGACAATTAACCAATTGGGGTTGGTGCTGGACAGCTGCAGGTGCAGTCCTTTCAGAGGAGGAGGAGGAGGAGGCGAGAAAAAAAGAGATGAAATTTTAAAAATATACATCTCAATGCATCACAGAGTGAAACCGTCCTTTTGGTCAATTAAGTCCGTGCCAGCGTTTTTTCTCCACGTGAACTAAACCCTCTCTCCTGCTCACTCCCCATAACCTTTAATAGATCGCGTATTCAGGCAACTATCTAATTCCTTTCTGAAAGAATTTATGGACTGATTCAAATATATATGAGGCAGAGAATCCTACATTCTAATGACTCCCAGTTTGAATAAATTTTCTTGGAGCTCCCTTTTAATTCTTTTTGTGAGTCTCTGAAATTGGTGCCTTAATACCACGGGGTTTAAATTGTAAAAAGCAAAATTGTTTTAAGTAGGTCATTCCCTAAATTTGCTTTGTTATTCAGGCAGTTGCTGATACAATCAAACAATTGCAACAAATTACAGTCAATATTGTGTAACAAAAATGTATTTGTTTCAGTGCATGAATATATTCCTATATTCCTCAACCACCCGCTCCCCCATCAAGAAAAGAAAACTAAATATACCGTGAAGCTGTCATTAGTCTAGCCTGGTGGAAGGGTTTTTAAAAAAAAAATGTGTCTAAAGCAATGTTTTCCCATGGTCAATGCACAAGTACATGAAATCCGTGAACTGAAGGACTGAGAAATGGAAGTGATGGGTCCATTCATGCAAGAATAAAACTGAAGAGTTTAATTTAGCATCAAGCCTGTGATGCAGACTGTTCTGGAAAACACACTGTCTGACTCAGAGAAAGAGGAAAAGTATGAAAGATGAAAATGAGGAGGTATTAGTTCTGGGGCTACTTTTTTTTTAAAGGTCAAGATATCACAAGAAATAGAACTATGTGCATCACAAAATCTACTGTGGGGCTTTGTGCTATTGCTTTGCTTCAGTGCAAACAGCTTAACACTTTTTGGTTTCTTTTGTACTGTGCATGCTTGTGTGCGTAGTTATAAAAAAGAAACACTTTTCCTGAAGAACAATGATATTCGGTGTTAAATTATCATAATTATCCTAATGCGATTTATTGCAATGATACAGCTCTGAAATACTTACATTGCGACATATTATTTTACTGTAAGAGGCTATGTTAGTTTGCAGCAGTCACCTGACCGTCCATCAGTATAAAGCTGCTGCCAAAAAAATATATCATCAAAATCAGAACAACTGGTTATCCAAATTATTTCCACTTAATGGGATATTTAGGAAAGGATCTATCGGAGCTCAATCCTTCTTCCATTCCACTCATTACTATTCATTTATTCTCCCCATGATGACGTCTTCCATACAAATAATAAGAGAGCAAAGCAGGTCTAACATCTTTTGTGATTGCAGCAATGCCGAGATTATGTTAACCAGCAGAAGTTGCTCTATTGTCCAAACTACAGATGCAAAGTTTGTATCCCCGGCATGCAGCTATTTTTTGGATCAACACTGATATTAAAGAGGCAATATGAAAATAAAAATGTATTTTAAAATATATGCAGACAAGTTCTTTTTCAATCACGTTGAAGTAGAATTTGACTGTGCGATAGTGTAAAACGGGTGATAGCGAATCAACGGCTCATATTACGTCTCCCCATTTTTATAGTCAATGGGAATAAAAATCGGGAGAGATGTAAAATGGGCTGCCGACTCACTATCACCCATTTATCACTCATTGGAGCTTAGAAGAATGAGAGGGGATCTTACTGAAACATATAACATTCTGAAGGGGCTTGCCAGGGTAGATGCAGAGAGGATGTTTCCCCTCGTGGGGGAATCTAGAACTAGGGAGCATAATTTCAGAATAAGGGGGCACCCATTAAAAACAGAAATGAGGAGGAATTTCTTCTCTCAGAGGGTCGTGAATCTTTGGAATTCTCTTCTCCAGAGAGCTGTGGAGGCTGGGTCATTGAATGTATTTAAGGTGGAGATAGACAGATTTTTGAATGGTAAAGGAGTCGAGGGTTATGGGGAGCGGGCAGGGAAGTGGAGTTGAGGCCAAGATCCGATTAGCCATGATCTTATTGAATGACGGAGCAGGCTCGAGGGGCCGAATGGCCTACTCCTGCTCCTACGTCTTATGTTCTTATGTTTTACACCATCACACAGTCAAGTTCTACCCCATTGTTTCTTCCTAGTAAAGCTGCTGTACCCCGATATGTCCTTGGCAATCCCTCAATAATCGAGTAAAATTGTTTCTCAGCATCAAAAACATTAAGGGCTAAAAATTCAGTTTGGGGCGCCCAGCTCGCCTGGGCGGCGGAGTTACCGCTGCGCGCGGAGCCACTTGCGCCAGCGGGATATTCAGTTTCAGCGCCCCAAGTGGAAGCCGGCCGCTAAACAAGGGTTTCGGCGCCCCGCTTGGGGCGCTGAAACTGAATATCGGCGCGCAAAGTGCCGCAGCGCCACCCGCTGCGGCACGGCAGCCTGCGGTACTGCAGGCCTTCCTCCCACTCTTAAGGGGGAGGTGCCTGCAACAGCGCGATCCCCGCTCGCGAGTGCCGGCAAATGAGCCCGGCACCAAGGAGAAGTGCCGGGCTCTCGGGAAACAGCCGGCAATGCCGCGGGGGGGGGGGTTGTAGGAGGGCCGCACCTCCACCTTAACTCGCCCCACTACCGCCACAGGTAAGCCCCTGTGTACCGGTCGCTGTTTGCGGCCGGCGCGGAGGAGGCGGCAGCGACCAAATATGGCCAGCGGGGCGATAGCGGGGCGCTGCGCACACCGATGACGTCATCGGTGGCGGCGCAGCGCAACAGGCTAACGCCACCATTAGCGCCCCGCTAAATATCGCGGTAGGTGTGGCCAGTGGCGCAAAAGCCCTCTTTGGGCGCAAACTGGTGGCGCAGGCCACTGAATTTCTAGGCCTAAGAGTTTTAAGATTGGCCACCTCTTTGGTGAGCAGTTAGATGGCTTTGTAAACCAATCCTAGAGAGACATAATGACCTTGATACTAACGGGCTGGCAGGAAGTGTGTGCAGAAGCCCGGCAGTGGGCGACTAACCCAGCAAGGCCAGGGACCCGGGAGCCGAATTTAGCTGCAGCGCCTCATTTCAATAAAAATCTGCAGACTCCCGACCAGATAAATCGCCTGGCCAGCGGGCGGGAGTAGGAATTTAGCAGCAAGAGGCCGCAGCCGGGGACCCGAGGGAATGTTCCCTGGCAGCCAGTGGAAGAAGGGCTGTGCATGAGATTGGAGATCAGGGGGGGTTCCAGCGAGATAGAGGAGGAGGCTGAGGCTGGGGAGGTCCAAGGATTCCTTGAGGGGCCTGGGGGAGCAGTCCTGCCCCTCCTGGCCCAAAGGAGTTCTAAAAGCAGTAGATCTTTAATACTTACTGACGTAAGAAAACTACTAGGCACTGGGCCTAAGCATTAAACAAAGCTTTAATCAACTGTTTTACAACATGGAGGTCTAGTTGTGTCCTTCACTAGTTCCTGTTAAGAATGTCCTGCGCAAGCTGGGCCCGTGCCCGAGTATTTATACTCTCCCTGGACAGCGCCACCTGCAGGCCGCTCAGTTGATTCATGTCACTTACGTTGGCCAGTCAGCGCCGTCCGCCTTGGATGTGCTGTCAGGCAGCCGACAGCACGGAACTCCTCCTGACTTTCAGTTAATTCTACATCACGGCGCCGATGCTGACTTTTGAATGTTAACTAGGCGCTTACCTGCTTTTTGCAGGAGCACCATCAATGGACTGATTTGGGGTAGTATAAGTTTAAATGGCCAGAAAAGCAGCGAGTTGAAGAACAGGAGGTGGAATTTTTTAATTTTAACTCCTCCCATGCACCATTCCCAGTGTGTGATGGGGGGCGCAGGGGGTTAAAGTCGGGGGCCTAATGTGCAGATAGAAATTGAAAATATGAAATGGGGAATTAAATGGTTTGTTGTTTTTTATAGTTAAAGGATGTTGAAGATAATTGAAATAAATTCTGGACTGCATCTTCTGAGAACAGACTTAGAAAGTTCGACAGTGGAGAGGTGCTACTGGAGATGCATGACTTTGTTGATTCTCGGCCTTGAAACTCATTTCCAGAATGGATGGTGTCAGGTTACAAGAAGTTTTATGACTGTTTATGACTAGGGCAAGGACATGCTTTTTTAAAAATATTCGTTCATGGGATGCGGGCGTCGCTGGCAAGGCCAGCATTTATTGCCCATCCCTAGTTGCCCTTCAGAAGGTGGTGGTGAGCCGTTTCGTAAACCGCTGCAGTCCATGTGGTGAAGGTACTCCCACAAGGTTGTTAGGGAGGGAGTTCCAGGCTTTTGACTCAGCAACGATGAAGGAATGACGATATACTTCCAAGTCAGGATGGTGTGTGACTTGGAGGGGAACTTGGAGGTGGTGGTGTTCCCATGTGTCGTCTGCCCTTGTCCTTCTAGGTGGTAGAGGTTGCGGGTTTGGGAGGTGCTGCCAAAGAAGCCTTGGCGAGTTGCTGCAGTGCATCTTGTAGATGGTACACACTGCAGCCACAGTACACCAGTGGTAGAGGGAGTGAATATTTAAGGTAGTGGATGGGGTGCCAATCAAACGGGCTGCTTTGTTTTGGATGGTGTCGAGCTTCTTCAGTGTTGTTAGAGCTGCACTCATCCAGGCAAGTGGGGAGTATTCCATCACACTCCTGACATGTGCCTTGTAGATGGTGGAAAGGCTTTGGGGAGTCAGCAGATGAGACACTCGCCACGGAATACCCAGCCTCTGACCTGCTCTTGTTGCCACAGTATTTATATGGTAATTCCAATTAAGTTTCTGGTCAATGATGACCCCCAGGATATTGATGGTGGGGGAATCGGCGATGTAAATGCTGTTGAATATCAAGTGGTGGTGGTTAGACGCTCGCTTGTTGAAGATAGTCATTGCCTGGCACTTGTGTAGGGTGAATGTTACCTGCCACTTATCAGAACAAGCCTGAATGTCGTCCAGGCCTTGCTGCATGTGGACATGGACTGCTTCATTATCTGAGGAGTTGTGAATGGCACTGAACACTGTGCAGTCATCAGCGAACATCCCCACTTCTGACCTTATGATGGAGGGAAGGTCATTGATGAAGCAGCTGAAGATGGTTGGGCCTAGGACACTGCCTTGAGGAACTCCTGCAGTGATGTCCTGGGGCTTTGATGATTGACCTTCAACCATCACAACCATCTTCCTTTTTTGCTAGGTATGACTCCATCCAGTGGAGAGTTTCCCCCCTGATTCCCATTGACTTCAGTTTTACTCAGGCTCCTTGATGCCGCATTCGGTCAAATTCTGCCTTGATGTCAAGGGTAGTCACTCTCACCTCACCTCTGGAATTCAGCTCTTTTGTCCATGTTTGATCCAAGGTTGTAATGAGGTTGGGAGCTGAGTGGTGCTGGCGGAACCCAAACTGGGCATCAGTGAGCAGGTTATTGGTGAGTAAATGCTGCTTGATAGCACTGTCGATGACACCTTCCATCACTTTGCTGATAATTGAGTGTAGACTGATGGGGTGGTAATTGGTCTGATTGGATTTGTCCTGCTTTTTGTGGACAGGACATACCTGGGCAGTTTTCCACATTGTCGGATAGATGCCAGTGTTATAGCTGTACTGGAGCAGCTTGGCTAGAGGCGCGTCTAGTTCTGGAGCACAAGTGTTCAGCACGACAGCCGGGATGTTGTCGGGGCCCAGAGCCTTTGCTATGTCCAGTGCGCTCAGCCGTTTCTTGATATCACGTGGAGTGAATCGAATTGGCTGAAGACTGGCTTCTGTGGTGATGGGGACCTCAGGAGAAGGCTGATATGGATCATCCACTCAGCACTTCTGGCTGAAGATGGTTGCAAACGCTTCAGCCTTGTCTTTTGCACTCACGTGCTGGACTCCACCATCATTGAGGATGGGCATATTCATGGAGCCTCCTCCTCCCGTTAGTTTAATGGTCCACCACCATTCACGACTGGATGTGGCAGGACTTTGATCTGATCCATTAATTGTGGGATCGCTTAGCTCTGTCTATAGCATGCTGCTTCCACTTTTTAGCATGCATGTAGTCCTGTGTTGCAGCTTCCCCAGGTTGGCACATCATTTTTAAGTACGCCTGATGCTGTTCCTGGCATGGTCTTCTACACTTCTTATTGAACCAGGGTTGGTCCCCTGGCTTGATGGTAATGGCAGAGTGAGGGATATGCCAGGCCATGAGGTTACTGATTGTGGTAGAATACAATTCTGGTGCTGTTGATGGCCCACAGCGCCTCGTGGATGCCCAGTTTTGAGCTGCTACATCTATTCTGAATCTATCTCATTTAACACGGTGGTAGTGCTACACAACACGATGGAGGGTGTCCTCAGTTTGAAGACGGGACTTCGTCTCCACAATCACTGTGCGGTGGTCACTGCTACCAATGTTGTCATGGACAGATGCATCTGCGACAGGTAGATTGGTGAGGACGAGGTGAAGTAGGTTTTTCCCTCGTGTTGGTTCTCTCACCACCTGTCGCAGGCCCAGACTGGCAGTTATGTCCTTCAGGACTCGGCCAGCTCGGTCAGTAATGGTACTACCGAGCCACTCTTGGTGATGGACAATGAAGTCCACCACCCAGAGTACATTCTGTGTAAAAAAAAAAGTCCATAGCAATTGTCCTAAAGTTCCAATATCATGTAAAATGGTGATGACTCTTAGACCTAAAGGCAGAAAAGGGCCCGTGAAGTGCCTTTGGACGTTTTACTATGTTAAAAGCGCTAGATAAATACAAGTTGTTGTTGTTATCTTCACAGATCATTGGTAGCTCACCAGCAGCATTGGTCAGTCACAGGCAAGTGCAAAGATCTGTTTAATTGGGATTCATTGAAGGGTTAAGTACAAACTGAACATCTCTCTGAGTGGTTAGGACAAAGGTGCAAAACTAAACTCTGAAGCACAGCTTTTACAAAATACTGAGAAAATTGGACATAAAAGCAACAATGTGAGGAAGTATGTGGTGTCACTCCACCACTTGAAAACACAGAGGCCTAGAAATTCGGTTGTGGGTCCGCCAGGGCTTTAGCGCCCGAAATTTTGCGCCGGCGTTAATGCCGCTGCGCCCGACAAAAATTCGGTTGCCCCGGGCCCAGACGGCGGCGGGCGCTAATGGAGGGTTTTTGCGCCTCACTATGGGCGTTCAGTGCAGTTTTGAGGCGCTAATCCCCCGCTGCGGCACCCGAGGCGGTGCGGCAGGCTGGGGTACTGCAGGCCTCCTCCTTCTGTTAAGGAGGAGCTGCCTGCAGCCGACCGCTGGCCGGTCGATTCGCCCGACAAATGAGCCCGGCACCTCGGGGAAGAGCCGGGCTCGCGGGCCACACACATCAGTGTCGTGGGGGGGTGGTGGAGGAGTCCGGGGAGGGAGGTGCGGGCAGGCGGCCGCCGGGAAAGCGGCCGGCCGCCGCTCCACCTTTATGCGCCGGCGCAAAGGTGTGTAACATCCCTTTCAACAATCGTTGGTTGCGGCTGCCACGGGCGAGGCGGCCGCAACTGAATTTGGGCTTGGGGCCGGGTTACCACGGCAACCGGGACGCTGCGCACACCGATGACGTCATCGGTGCCGGCGCAGCGCTGCCGGCTAACGCCGATGGTAGGGTCCAACGCAATTTCGTTACCAGCTATAATTCCGGCGCAAGACCCTCTAACGCCTCTAATTGGGTGCTAACCCCACCGAATTTCTAGGCCAGAAACTTTATTGCACTCTCATTTCATAAAAGTAGACTTCTCTATAGATCAAAAGCTCTAATGGCTCATTGATGAGTAATGGTGCACTGTCACTTTCTTGATTTTTTTCCTTGTTGATCAATGTCTTTCAGTGAGACACATAGATGAGATTTCCTTTCCACAGTGGGTTGCAAATTCTCCTATTTCTTCTGAGCTTCAAATATACAATCCTAAATAAGAACATAAAAACCTAAGAAATGGGAGCAGGAGTAGGCCATTCAGCCCCTCGAGCCTGTTCCGCCATTCAATGAGATCATGGCTGATCTTCTGCCTCAACTCCATTCACCGGCCCTATCGCCATATCCCTTGATGCCCTTACTAGTCAGAAATCTATCGACTTCTGTTTTGAATATACCCAATGACTGAGCCTCCACAGCCCTCTGGGGTAGAGAATTCCAAAGATTCACCACCCTCTGTGTCAAGAAATTTCTCCTCATCTCAGTCCTGAATGGCCTACCCTTTATCCCTGGTTCTAGACTCCCCAGCCAAGGGAAACATTCTCCCAGCACCCACCCTATTAAGCCCTGTAATAATTTTGTATGCTTCAATGAGATCCCCTCTCATTCTTCTGAATTCAAGAGAATACAGGCCTAATTTACTCAATCTCTTCTCATACGACAGCCCCGCCATCCCAGGAATCAATCTCGTGAACCTTCGTTGCACTCCCTCTATGGCAAGTATATCTTCCTTAGGTAAGGAGACGAAAATTGTACACAGTACTCCAGGTGTGGTCTCACCAAGGCCCTATATAATTGGAGTAAGACTTCTTTACTCATGTACTCAAATCCTCTTGTAATGAAAGCCAGCATACCATTTGCCTTCCGCATGGCTTGCTGCACCTGCACTCTATCTCCTCCTTGCATGTTCACTGTATTGAAATCAAGAGTCACCAAGCACTCTATTTAAAGCAGAGCAGTGAGCTTTTAGTATTCTGACCGAGATTCCTCATTCAAAAGCACATTAACTGGTCATTTATTTCATTGCTGTTTGTGAGATTTTGTATGTACAAAAATGAATGCTACATTTGCCAGTCGCTGCACTTCTAACCAATTCATTATATGCAAAAGACTTTTGAGATGAGAAACATGATAAGGTGCCACACAAATACAAGTCAGTCACTCCATCTCTCTCATTCCCAAGAACCCAAAAACATTGATTGCCTCAGCTTGCCTAGTCCCCCTACAAACTGAGCTCTTTCAAAACTCAAGCTCAGTACTTCCTAATTAGTACTTCCTGATATAGCTGCTCTTCGATCATAGTTTCTAACGGTGGTGTGCAACAAGTGCCATGGTCCTTTATGCTGATTCTTCAACAAAAAAAACAAATCTTTTTAGAATCAGAAACTCAACACAGCCCAGCAGGATTTTGCATGATAAATCCAGATCAATTGTGTCTTTTCAGTAAATGGTGCTAATTGATAGAGACATAAAGGCCCCGATATTGACAGGGGCAGGTTTCGTAAGTGGGGGGAGCAGAGTTTCGGTCCGCATGCTGTGGAGTTTTGACTCCACAGCGTACGTCTTTTTTTTTTAGACAGGATTCCCGCCCAGAAGTCAGCCTGATTGACAGGCTTGGCTCCCGTCCGGCGGGCAACACTCTGGAGGAGTATGCAGGAGCAGGTAGGGAGCATGCTGCTGAGTTCTTGGAAGCATGGTTGGGGGGGAGGTCCGATCCTGGGAGCAGCTCTGATGGTCGGTGGGGGGGGGGGGTTTGTGGTCCAATGATCTTGGTGGTCTGGTGGCGAGGCGGGGGAGGTCCACTGGCGGCAGGGGGATCCGATGGCGGGGGTGGTCCAATGGCGGTGGAGTGGGGGGTCTGATGGAGGGAAGCAGGTAGCTTAGTGGATCGGGAGGAAGCACTCGTGTTCCTCCTGGCCCACAAGCAGTGCTGTAAACACACTTACCTTTTCCCCGAAGCTGTCCTCATTTCCCTTGAGATGCCGGGTTTCCCAAGGCCTGGAAACCAGGCCGGTCAGGGTTAAGACAGGCTAAATCTGAGGCTCCCAGCCTCATAATGGTCAACCCGCCTCTTGTGAGCAGGTTGGCTGCATGCCCCCAGTCCTACCTCCATTAAACCCGGAACTGGGCGGGTTGTAGGCAGGTTGGGGCCAGGGTTGATATTTAAAAAATTTTTACATCTCACCCGACCCCAACCAACCCGTTTTTGGGGGTTAAAATTACCCCAAAGTTCTTTTTTCAAACATTTTCCTATTTTACAAATAGGGACTTCCCAAATTGCTCACTGAGTTTATCCAAAAAGGGGCTGAATAGTGCAGACCTGGAAGGTCTGAAATTCTATTCCCGATACCCATCTCTCCTGCAACTCCATGTTTGAATCCCTCTAATCAGGTTTCCGCCCCTGCCACATCATCCTATGTAACTGTGACCAGGGTGCACTATCGGTCCTCATCCCTCTTGACCAGCCTGCAGCCTTTGACATGGTTGACCACACCATCCTCCTCCAACGCCTCTCCACCATCGTCCAGGTGAGTGGGACTGCCCTTGATATAAACTCAACAGTCTGATTTTTGGCTGTCTGAGAATTTCTAAAATCTAAATCGGAGGCTAAAGGGTCGATTTGTAAAAGAAAATCTTATGTCTGTACATTATAACATGGAGACATTTGTAATTCCATGTAATAAGTTTTTCTGTAACGAAAACATCAGGGAGGTCATTTTCCAACTTTGCACTCCTGGTGGGAACCTTGCCCATTGGAAGCACATATCGGAAATTCAGGGGTAGGGTTGTGGTGAGGGGAGGGGGGTTAAGCAAGAGGTGCATGCTTACACCATGTGCAGCTTACACATCAGAAGATATTGTGGGATGAGGGGAAGTGGGATGTGAGAAGGAGAATAACGTATGAGGATACCGGCATCTTGTATCCTTTCAGCCCTGCTGCTGGCCAAGGGCTCAGCCATGCCCCTGCCAAGAATGGCCAGCACCGTCTCCTCCAAGGGGGTGAGGTGAAGCTCAGAATGTGAGGTGTGCCTCGTGTTTGGTAGAGATTGTTGGCAGGTGAGTGATGGCGGTGGGGGGGGGTGGGGGTGTTCATGCATTGAGCAGTGTGTAAGGCTAGTGATGCAGTTGGTAGGAGATGGCTTTTGAAGATGCATTCACTGACCTTGACCATTCGTCTGAGGTCATGAAACTTCTTTGGGCTTTGGAGCCATGTCCTGTGGGTGACACTGCCGGCAGTGACTGCCTTGGCGATCTGGTCCCACGTCCTTTTTTCTGGAGGGCCCCCTGGCCCCCTGTGGGTAGAGGACCTCTCTTCCAATGTTCATCCCTGAACAAAGGCTTTGGTTGCTATGTGCGAGACACTGAGTGTCGTTTCCCAGGCCTGTTGAGCTATTTGGGTTAGTGCTGAAGCACTTTTAACATTTTTCATCACCAGAAGGCAGCTCACCTTTAGGAGCTGCAGACTGCCTTTAAGAGGCACAGGCTAGCTTTAAATAATTTAAATAATTTTACATGCTGCCTGAACTCCCTCCAGAGTACTGACCTAGAAATTGGAATTAGTTGAAAAACAGGCGCAGGGATCAGGATGCGCGAACTGCCCGCGCCCGTTTTTCAACTAAATCCAATTTCTAGGCCAGTACGTTTTTCATTTATCATAAGTAACACATAAGAATTGACAGGAAATGCAAAAAGTCATTAGGGCTAATGATTGATCAACCCTACCTACCACACTTCTCATCATATCTCTCAATATTTTCTGTTTCACCTAGTTGTCGTTTGAACCCATTTACACTGCCCCTTTCAATGGGCTTTCTTGGTGATTTAATCCACCAGTCACTGCTGCATAGACTGAAATAAGAAAAATAATAGTTCATTTTATTTAATACAACTTGCTGAAGCAGCATCTTATCCCAGGACACAAGGTCCAGATGGTATCAGCATTGAGGTATTTGTTTCTGAGCTGTTTACATTCAGAGAAAATTATAAGAACATAAGAAATAGGAGCAGGAGTCGGCCATTTGGCCCCTCGAGCCTGCTCCACCATTCAATAAGATCAGGGCTGATCTTCCTCAACTCCACTTCCCTGCACTATCCCCATATCCCTTGATTCCCTTAATATTCAAAAATCCATCGATCTCTATCTTGAACATACTCAACGACTGAGCCTCCACAACCCTCTGGGGTAGAGAATTCTAAAGATTCACCACCCTCTGAGTGAAGAAATTTCTCCTCATCGCAGTCCTAAATGGCCGACCCCTTATTCTGAGACTGTGGCCCCGTGTTCTAGATTCCCCAGCCAGGGGAAACATTCTCCCTGCATTTATGCTGACAAGCCCTGTAAGAATTTTGTATGTTTCAATGAGATCACCTCTCATTCTTCTAAACACCAGAGAATATTATGCAAGGAAATGACAGCCTCTGCAGCCTTAAACACATTAGTAGAAGTAATTCCATAAAATTAGATGAGAAACCAGCAGACTGTTTTCTCCAAAGCCCATTATGAAAGGCAGCACTCATTTCCCTAAGTAATCGATTGGAATTTAGACTAGAATAGAGAAACTTCAAGGTGAGGAACAAGAACGGCATCGGTGGCCTGTGAAAACAATGTTATGTGTTTTGCCATTTTAATATGTTAACTGGTATTTTAATCAGCAGTCTCGGGTGATTCTGGCAGCTTGATGGAAAGGTCAGTTCTAAAATGGAACTAGGAGAGGGCTTTACAATTTTGTGCATGCAGGGTGTATAAGTTCCTAAGTATCTCTTGCAGTTGATATCACCAACTTCTGTACACCTGTATGACAGTATCTACTTATTGTAATGTTTATTTGTGCACACAAATAAACTTCCATTTAATACAAATTAGAAATGAGTATTTGCATTAATTGTGTTGCATCTGAATTTTTCCAACTGACTCCACTTCAAAAGTACATCATTGGCTGTAAAGCGCTTTGAGACGTCCGGTAGCCATGAAAGGCGCTATATAAATGCAAGTCTTTCTTTTTTTATTTACCGTTTTGAGTGCTCACAGCGAATAGATACTAGGGGCTGGACTTTGTCAATGGGGAGCTTTTGGAGGCGGGACTCCCACTTGTTGGGTTTTACTCCCGCCTCCATCGACTTGTGGCCAACCCACGCTATTTTCCCTTGATTGACCTTGTTAAGCCCGCCCAGCGGGCTTAGCAGGCCAATTAAGGGAAAGCCAGTTACAGGTGACGTCAGCGAGTGCCGTTTCATCTGTCAAGAGCTTTTGACAGATGAAATGTCATCGTTTGACAGCTCTGTGAAGCTGTCAAACACTGACAATCTGTCTTCTAAGTTGTGTCTTTACTCAAGACTCAGGGGTCAATTTTCTGGCAGCCGTCGGGCGGCTTTTCATGCGGCCAGGGGCCAAAAATCGCCGAAAAAGCGGGTCGGGACCCCCCCCCGCCTGATTCCCCGCCCCATCCGACTTTTGGACCGGCGTTTCTGCGCGACCCGCTTCAGTCCCGGCCGCCGCTGGCGGGACTGGTCGTCGGCACACTAATGACCAATTATTACCTTGTTGAAGTAGATTTTCCGGGGCTGTTGCGACTTTCAGGGGTTCCCCACATCAAACACGCCTGCGGGGAACCCCGCTGATGAGACCTGGCGTGAAGCTTGCCGGCTTGCTTGCTGTCAGCTGCAGGTCAGTCGGAGAAGCTGCGATTTAAAGGGACAGCACTTGTATGTTGAAGGACCTTGTTGTTGCAGGTTTGGGGCTACTTCTTCAAGGCTTAGGCACAGCTGTGGAAGGTTGGAGCCTCACACACTTCTCCAATGCGATCTCCTGGGAAGCCCCTCTCGCCACCCTCACTCAGCGCTTCCTCAGCGGAGGCATCTACCAGAAGCATGGGACGCCTTTTTTTCCTTCCCTTCTTGCCATTAGAGGATCTCCAGCAGCAGAGGCGGCAGCAGCAGAACCAGGAACAGCAGGATGAGCACCAGGAGTACCAGGCTGCTGCTCACTCACCTGAAGCTGCACAGGCCAGAAGGGGCCAACGCTTGGAAGTGGCTTGAGAGCACCTTGCTGCGCTTTAGGGGGCCATGGGGACCCGTTTCTGCACTGGTAGTCCTACTCAGAAGGACTTCCATGAAGATCTGGTTTCTCTGTTCAATAGATGGCCAACACTCCTCAAGAGATGTCATTCTCTTATGAGCACTCACCATGTTTTCCGTACCCTGGCGAGTTATCTCCTCCATGGAGGTTGCCAACCTTTCCATGGTGATGCGTTCATGCGCCAATGACTCCACAAAGGCTCTGCTCATGGTCGCTATGGACTCCTCCATTCGCTCCACACTCGCAGCGACCCTGGAGACAAAACCTGCCAGAGACTCCTGCATCTGTGCATGGAGATCCATCACCTCTTCTCTTGCGGATGGACCCAGAGGCAGAGGGTCGACATGCAGCACAGCTGAGCTGAGCTGGCAGCCGACGAGGACTCTCCACTGCTGTCCCTGTCTCCAGAATCTGCTGAGGCTCACTTGTGAGCTGTGAAACACCAGGTGACAACACTACTCTATGTCCCGAAGGTCCCCCCGAGGTGTGAGTGTCTGCGCTGGTGCTGGGTGCGCTTACTTCTGCTGACGCTGCACCCTCAGAGGTTGGAGCTTCCTCTGAGGAGTCTGGCTGCACAGCCTCTTCTTCCTCCACAGTGAGGACGGGGGCTCTGGATGGTACTGTGGGGGAGTAAAGGAAGGAGTTAGAGATGTAATGCCAAGCTTCTTCTGGTGACTCCCAGCAAGTTGGCATCTGCTGACACCTGCATCCATGCAGCATTGGTCTCAGTAGGAGGCCTCTTCCTCCCTGACCTAGGGAAGAGGACCTCCCTGTGGGCCCTAACCCCATCCAATAATGCCTGCAGTGAAGCCTCGTCGAATTTGAAGGTAGCTCGGGGTCTGGCACTGGCCACAGCTGCTGCAGGCTCCTCTGCCATCCTGTATGGTTTGTTTGGAAGCCTTCAGAGGATGCAGTGCTTGCTATGGACCTTGAAAGCACCATGAATGATGACATCATACTGTGGGGATATCTGACTCAAATTGGACAATTAGCAAGGCTGCCCACATGTTGGGAATTAATTGGCCACTTGAGGGAAAATTGCGTGGAGCTGGCTGACACTTTTTTATGTGTGTCAGAAACCTCACATTCGGGGAAACCCGACCATTTCCCACACAAGCCGAAAATCGGGGCCTCAATTAGAAAGCCTTCCTGACCAGAAAGCAGAAGGCTGCAGCTTTTGACAGTTCAGCGGCCATTCTGCTTTCTGTGCCGGTGAGCTGAGGGACTCCCGAGAACTGAAGGGAGGAAGCCTGCAGGAAGAAGTAAAGGTAAGTAAAACTTATTAAAACACTTTACACACACCTGACACACTTACCTCTGCACACATGCACCCATTACTCACCTGCACACCGGACATCTCGGCCCCTCCGACCACCGCAGACCGACGGCCCGCCTGGCTGACCCTGGCGAGGTTCGGAGCCGTCGGGAAGCCCACACTTCAGGGCTCAAAATAGGGATTAGCCAAAAAACTGCCTGTTAACTACCTGTTAACAGGCAGTTAATTGGCATTAATCCTGAGGCGGGACCCGGCGCAGGTTGGCTAACCGTCTCCTGGCAAGATGGCATGGAGGTGGGCTGGGGACGGGTTGGGCACTCGCCCCCAAATTCTGCCATTTTCCCGGCAGTCCCGCCTCCAAACCCACCTCCACAGGGCTGGCAAATTCCAGCCCACGGAGTTCACTAACAGGAACCTGCACTATTGTTCAACATCATAAACAACTACAGCAACTTGCAATTATATAGCACCTTTAATGTAGTAAAACGTCTCAAAGTGCTTCACAGGAGCATTGACACTGAGCCACATAGGACAGCTGACCAAAAGTTTGGTCAAAGAAGTAGGTTTTAAGGAGCGCCTTCAAGGAGGAAAGAGAGGTAGAGAGGCGGAGGGTTTTAGGGAGGCAATTCCAGAGCTTAGGGCCTCGGCAGCTGAAGGCACGGCTGCCAATGGTGGAGCGATTAAAATGGGGGATGTGCAAGAGGCCAGAATTGGAGGAGCGCTGGGATCACGAAGGGTTGTGGAGCTGGAGGAGGTTACAGAGATAGGGAGGGGGCGAGACCATGGAGAGGTTTGAACATAAGGATGAGAATTTTAAAACTGAGGCGTTGCCAGACCGGAAGTCAATGTAGGTCAGCGAGCATAGAGATATTAGGGCAGCTGACTCACCACCTCTCTACCTCTCTTTCCTCCTTTAAGGCCCTTCTTAAAACCCACCTCTTTGACCAAGCTTTTGGTGAACGGGACTTGGTGCGAGTTAGGACACGGGCAGCAGAGTTTGGGATGAGTTCAAGTTTATGTACGGTGGAAGATGGGAGGCCGGACAGGAGTGCGTTGGAATAGTCAAGTCTAGAGGTAACAAAATCATGGGTGAGAGCTTCAGCAGCAGATGGGGACCTACAAATTCCAAGAGAAAGTAGTTTGTATTGATATTTAATAGAAATATTGTTTTATCTTTCCTTGCTACTGAGTAAATAGAAATTAAGTTTTATGTATAAGATATATATCAGATTCTGAGGGGGATTGACAGGATAGATGCTGAGAGATTGTTTCCCCTGGCTGGAGAGGCTGGAGGTCGCGCTGCACTAGGCCCCTCTCCTTTAAGAAGGGGAGGAAGGCCTGCAGTACCGCGGCACGACGTGCTGCAGAGCGTGGCGCTGTGGCACGTAGCGCTGCGATATTCCCTCGCAGTTCCCCAAGAGGGAGGCTTCCAGTAGCACCCCGCTTCCCTCTTGGGGCGCTACCGATGAACTTCGGCCACGGGGGCGCTAATTTTTTTGGGGGCACTAAAAGTAGCGTCCTGGCGAAGTTTGCGCCCCAAAGGGGGCGCGACTCAATTTTTCCCCCATAAGATTCTTTGAGGACTTGACAGGGTAGATGCTGAGAGGTTTTCCTTTGGCTGGAGAGTCTAGAACTAGGGGGCATAGCCTCAGGATAAGGAGTCAGCAATTTAAGACTGAGATGAGGAATTTCTTCACTCAGAGGGTTGTGAATCTTGGGAACTCTCTGCCTAAAATGGCTGTGGATGCTCAGTCGTTGAGTATATTCAAAGTTGAGATAGATAGATTTTTGGACTCTAGAGGAATCAAGGGATATGGGGATCAGGCGGGAAAGTGGAGTTGAGGTCGAAGATCATCCATGATCTTATTGAATGGCGGAGCAGGCTTGAGGGGCCGTATGGCCTACTCCTGCTCCTAATTCTTATGTTTATGTTCTTATGTATATTAATGGGCATTCTGTATCCTATTGTAAAAACCACCAAGATCTTTTAGGACTCAATGTAATTCAGCCAGTAACAATCCACGTGACATCATCGGTTGGCATAAATGATCTCACCAAAGAGATAAACGGCAGCTTCCAGGTCAGTGGAAAATTTTCATCTTAGGGAGCAGATGAAATACTGAGGCTGATGATTGAATATTGGAGGGTTGTTCCGTGTATTAATCAAGCTGCAATCTCATGGAGTGTTCCCCACTTGCTTGTTGCACCCTTCAAAACCAAGACAGCTACAGATAAGGCAGGCAGCCACGTAATTAATTTTAGACTGCCTTCCCTGCTTCTTTCATCAACCTCCAGTCTTGTGTCTTTTCTCTTCTCTTTATTTAATGCATTCCTGCATTGGGTATTGGAAGTGGTAAGACTGTTAATATTATAATTTAACAACCAACATGCTGTCAGAAGTATAGACGTGTAAAAAGTGCACAGTGCCAAATATCTGCAGGTCTTCCACCACACTCTCACCATCAGTTTGACAGGAGTCCGGTGAAAAGCCATGAATTAGACCAGGACGCAGATACAATGGCCCGAGTATTTACGGGGAGGGTGCGAGGGAGGCCAAAAACAGATGAAGAAGGTTTCATTTTTTCGATCCATTTCCCGCCCAGTAGCCGGTCAAATCGACAGCCTGACCGGCAGTCGGGAGGGATCACCAGTGGCAGGAGGCTGCAGCCAGGAACCCTTGGGGCCAGTCCCCACCAATCGGGGGGGGGGGCGGTGGACAGAGGCTGCAGTCGGGAGGGGGGAGAGAGCCCGTGATCAGGAGGGCTAAGGGTGGGGAAGCTGGGGAAGACCAAAGGCTTCTTTGAGGGGCTGGGGGGGCACACTCCTGCTCCTGGTAGTCCATAAGCAGTGCTGAAAGAGGCACTTACCTTGTCGAGCCGGCAGCTCCCGCTTCCCTTTTACTGCCGGGTTTCCCGACCCCTGGGAAACCTGCACAGTGGCAGTAAATTTTAAATCAGGCTCCCAATTGCAGTGTGGGAGCCTGATTTAAATATGTTGATTAAGTATCCCACCTCTCCATGGCGAGACACTTGTACACCCCAATATCCACCACCATAAAAAGGTGTTGGACGTGTGCGCAGCTTGATGGGGTCGCGTTCCCTGTGTTTAACTCTTTAACCACCGACACTCTCCCGCCCATCATGGGATCGTTACTATTGAGGACAGAGGGTCTTGGCCTCCAATGCAAGAATATACATGGCCTTGCCCCAAATGTGGTCCGCCATGTAATACAGGGTGTTATCAGGAGGAGGGGACTTCCAGGCCATGAGTTCCTCTAGCCCCAGCCTGCCATCCATTGGGCAGCTGGTAAGCTGGGTGAAAACACAGTGCAAAAGCGGTCGTACCAGCTTCTTGGTAGCAGAAGTGTAGTCCAATTTGGGATCCAGGTCATCCTGGGGTTTTGATAAGCCCCCTCATTGTATGAGTGCTAAGCTCATGTTGTATGATAGCACACATGGGCCATGATTTTGCCAGCTGTGGCGAGTCCGGTACAGCCGGAGCAGACAGCGGCCTCAAACCGCACCCATCTTCATCCCGCCTCCTCCAAGTGATTTTGCCCTGATTGGGCTTGATAAGCCCGCCCTCTAAGGTTTCCGGCCAATTAAAAGGAAGCGGGTCTGATGACGTCGTTTGATGATGCATCATCAGTCAGTTTCCTTAAAGGGGCCACGTCCACATTCATTTTGACAGTGGTGCTGTCAGTGTTCTACAGCATTGAGGTGCTGCAAACACTGAGAAGCACTGTACAGAGGTGCATGGCTGCATCCAGGTGCTCCCAAGACTCCCTCCATATGCTTATGGAGGGAGTCACAGCACGCAGGGAGGTTCTCTTCCTTTCCAATGGGCGGTAGAGACCTCCCCAGGAGACCAATGCAGCCTGGTTGCACATTGCACAGGAGGACACAAGCAGGGATGTTGTCAGGAGGACTTTGCTGCAGTGGTGCAAACCTTTCAATGATCTCAGTAGATCAGGAAATGTTACTGCAAAGCCACACTCAACCTCATCCTCCTGTGCCACTCATCACATCCCCATCACTCTGCCTTCCCTACCCTACCCTAATCTGCACATCCTTAGTCACACCAACTTGCCTTGCACCTCAATCCATCCCTCTCTATCTACATTATCACTTCCCTATCTCACTAGCCACCCCTCGCATTCACCCTCATCCTAGTGCAATCATACCAACTAACAACACACAAGGGTGTGCACTTGGGGGTTTTATGCAATGTTCATGTAAGCATTCTGTTAATGTGTTGTCAAGCATTGAAATCCTTATTGTCACCACTTTGCCTCCTTGGACAGATTTGTGTGCACCTTTGAAAGTTGCTTAATGAGTTCCAGTGAATGGTGAGACATAACTTCCCCCCGCCACCACCCCCGCCTTCCCCCCCCCCTCCAATGGTGATGAGTGCGAAAGGAATGGCTTGGACATTGTAAGGGTGCTTTATGGTGCTGGTGTGGGGTGGTGCCAACCTGGTGCACCATGTGGCAGCCAGGGTGTACAGTGTTAAGTGAAGTAAATCTGGACATGCTGAGGCCATCGCTGGCATCCCGGGCAGCAATGTGCATGGGTGATGATGCCCTGTGTCCAGTGCAGCATCAGTTGATTGCGGAGAAGGTTGGTGTGGATGTTGGTGCTGCTGGTGTGCCTGGTGCTGCTGGTGTTGGGGCTGATTGTGGTGGGATTCTGAGGACCAAGGTGGGGTTTTTTCAAGGGCACCGATGCTGATGGAATAGATGGCAGCTGAGGTTGAGAATCTGTCAGTGTCGAGATACGTTGTTCCAAGGAAGTGACAGTGGATAGAGAGATTACTCCAAACACTTCAAAAGTGCATAAAGCTCAAAAGTGGGTTCCAAATCATTAATGCTCCAGCTTCTAAGACTGGGAAGTGAACAGCTGTGAAATAGAAGGTTTTATCCCACTTTTGCAGCTGTCACCTGTTCACAGCAATCCACAGTCTTTGAGAACCTGACATACTTACCTGACGTGATAGTCACTCTCCGGGAACCTCATTGAAAACCTGGTAAAATGGTAAGTACATGGGAAAATGGTTCTTAACTACCTTTTAATAAGCTTTTAACAATCTAACTTGGCTATCCCGCTGCTTGTTGTCGGGTCTGTTCAGGGGTGACAGGCCTGACATTTGGGAAACTGGCAAGGAGGCGGGTTTACAGCGGGATACCGCCCCGCTGTCAATCTTTGTGATTTTGACAGTGGACCCGCCTCCAAACCTGCACTCTGAGCGCCGGTAAAATTCCGGCTCATGGGGTCAGGAACCACAGCGGCAGAGGATAGCTTTGGTCTCCCAAGAGTCTCCCAAGGTGGACTGCTTCAAAATAAATGCAACATGGCTGTTTCCAGGGAAGTGAAATAGGTCGTTGCATAACGTGGTGCTGCTGGGCGAATCCTTTCCTGTTAACGTAGATCGTAGCAGTGAGCAAGGGAGAACCTGGGTGCAATCTATGACTTTTGGACCATTAAAAATGCTACAACTCTGTAAAATTGCACTGTCTAGTCATGCTGCTACTGACTGTCCATGGGGAAGGAAATGAAATTGCTTGCTCCAACAAACAATGCATCTGCTATTCGCTTAAAGCATCTGTGCCTGCGTTAAAGATGTGCTGAAGGTTCACTTGCAGCATTTTGCATTAATCAGTGTCTGCTTCTTTCACGAATACAAAAATGTGCATCATCGTCATCAAAGTGGTTTGCCTGAGGCAGATTCTAGCTCAATTCTCCCATCTCCAAACCATTCTTGTGCTTCTCTCTTCAATTCTCCATACGATCTCCCATTCTTCAGATGGGTTCAGAAGCATCCTTCTCTTCCCTATTGGTCTTTTCCCCTCTATCTGTCCTTCGAACACCGCTTTAAACATCCCGTCCCCTCTCAGCACATGCCCAGTCAAATTTATTTGCCTTTCTCTGATGACATCAATCAAACTACGTTCCTCTTGTATCATTGTTATCCACTGCACTTTCTCTGTGCGTCTCCTAACTCACATCTCAAAGCTCTCTAGAATATGATCTCTTTGCTCAGCATTCATGCTTCAGCTTCATAGCACACCGCATTCCATTATCAAACACTCCCGTAATCTCTTCTTTAGTTCTCTGTCCCAGCGAGTGGGTGCTGTGCACCTCAGGCACTGCCTGGTAAGCCCAGCATCTACTGCTCCGTTTCTCCTTCCTAAAAAGTAAAGATGCAAAAGCCATTGGCCTAGAAATTCATTGGCACCCTGTTTGGGGCGCCAGTCTCGCCAGGGCGCCGGAAGTACCGCCCTGGAAGGAGTCGCGGCCGCCTGCCGCAAATTCAGTTTCAGCGCCCCAGACGGAAGCGCGGCGCTACTCAAGGCGCCCCGCATTCCTCTTGGGGCGCTGCAACTGAAAATCGCAGAGCAACGTGCCACAGCGTGTCGCGCTGCAGTGCTGCAGGCCTTCCTCCCCTTCTTAAAGGGGAGGGGCCTGCTGCAGCGCGCTCAAAGAGCGCGAGTGCCGGCAAAAGAGCCCGGCACTGAGGAGAAATGCTGGGCTCTTGGGACACAGCCGGCACAACACGGCCGGGGGGGGGGGGTGCTCAGGAGGCCGGGGACGGCAGCGCAGAGAGGTGCTGGCAGGCGGCCAGCAAAAAAAATGGCCGCCCCACACCTCAGCGCCTCTACCGCCGCAGGTAGGCTCCCCTGAACCGGTCGCAAATTGCGACCGGCGTTAAAGCAGGGGGCGCTACCAAATTTTGCGATCGGGGCGGTAGTGGGGCGCTGCGCACACCGATGACGTCATCGGTAGCGGCGCAGCGCTAACGGCTAGCGCCGCCATTAGCGTCCCACTAAATCTAGCGTGAGGCGTGGCCAGTGGCGTAAAATCCACTAAGTGCCCTCTTTGGGCGCTAACGGGTGGCACAGCCCACTGAATTTCTAGGCCACTGTGTCTTGTGTGAAATGCTGGGAGGGAAAAATGGCAGCCCCACGGCAAATGGCACAGAGGGAAACGTCAAAGTAGTTGGCAACAGCAAGGAACAACCTTCCAAAAGCTGTTGCTAACAATGTTGATGTTGGGTTCTTCAAATTCTCTCCCACCTTCTCCCCAGGACCCTGCAACTCTGCACGCCTGTCTTTTACAAGCAACAAGAGAAAACAGCACAAATGAGGTGGAAAGACAGAAATGGGACAGAAAACAGCATGATGTTATTTTCACTTCATTTGGATGCAACCGCCAGCAAAATAAGCAGGTGCTTTGCGTGAGCTCTGGAAATGATGCCAGAGAATAGGACTAGCAAAATACTGGGTGGAGATCTGGTGCAACAGAATTCTGCCCAATTTCATAATTGACGGTCCCAATTGAACAATCCAGACTGCATGTCCATTGCTCTTGGCATGGTGATTTGGTTGGCAAAGACGGTGTCAGTGCAACTCAGCTAATCTTGAGGATTATCTTATCACCATTGACTGAACCAAACATCTGACCCTACTATTCAATCTACCATCTGTTGTACCAAACCATGTGAAGATTTTTGTGATTCAAATGCTATGAAGCTACATAACCAACATGTCTCTAATTTGCCTTATGCTCAGTGCTGGCTGGTGCTCTTTCAGCCATCAAGTGCTTGTTCACTTTGCTATAGTGCGTATTACAGAAGCTTCAAGTAACAATATGTATAGTTCAGGTCCAAACTCACACACAAATAAGCAAAATTAAGAAGTTTTTTAATATATATATAGCTTTTAAACCTGTAAGTTTCACACCTCTTTCTATGAGGCACTCATTCTTACTCGGCTATGGTTCCTTGGGTTCCAGTAACACACTGGTGACCACAGAGTGCATCACAGGCAAACCTGACTTTGTCCTCACCTGGCATCCATAATGGTACACTTTCTGATCAACGCAATACCGGGAATATAATGCTGGCTGTCTTTTCCCCTTCTTCACCTTAGGGCGCTGAAGCCAATTATAGCACCTGATCACTGCCCCAGATGAAATCAGCTAAGACAAGGTATCAAACCAGGGACCTTCTGGCTTGTTCGGCTTAGTACAGCGTGGTTGGCGTTTTTGCCCACTTGATTAACACAGAAAACTACACACTCCCTTCTTGTCCATTTTCCTCCCCCACCCCCCCCACCCTCCCTCAACAGACACCCTCCAACCCTATAGCTCTGTGGATGTATGGGAACATCACCACCTACAAGTTCCCCTCCAAGCCACACACCATCCTGACTTGGACCTGTATCGCCGTTCCTTCACTGTCACTGGGCCAAAATCCTGGAACTCCCTTCCTAACAGCATTGTGGGTGTACCTGCACCATATGGACTGCAGCAGTTCAAGAAGGCGGCTCACCACCATCTTCTCAAGGGCAATTAGGGACGGGCACTAAATGCAGGCCTAGCCAGCCAGCGACGCCACATCCCATCAATGAATAAAAAAAAGTGAAGATTCACAGCCCACAAAAAGTGCTATTTTGAGGCAGCTGTCAAGACGCATGTGACGGTGACCCAGCAGGGTCACTTCATTTGATTTTACCTGCTGCCCACAGGAAAACACCAGACTTTGCTCAGCACTTCTCCATTCAGTACAGTTGAGATCAACAATGCAGAAGAACTGTGAACTTAAATGTAAATCCCTCCATTCTGTGACACTTCATGATGTTGCTACCAAATGTAGTAACATCATGTCACCTTCATTAAATCTTCTTTTATTATTATTCAATGGTTCCGTATTCACATAATTTATTCAGTGTGGGATTGCTTTCTCCTAATTCCCAGATTACCTCACCAGTGCTTGAAAAATAGAATATATTTTAATAATTTGTTACACTGCTCATCTAAATATCTTTTTTTCGTGACTCACTTGAGGTTTAAATTTGGATAAGTTTCAATCTTGGCAGTTTGGAAATACATTGAGATGGCATTGTGCTCCTGATCCTAGCAATTAGTAGCAAGGTTACACACCGACAATGAGATGGCGTTGTGCTCCTGATTCTGGCAGTTAACAAGGTGGTTACACACCTAGACTGAGAAAGTGTATTTTATTCTAAATACATTTACAAGACTAAAGAGATCTACCTTCCACAAAAAGATTTCAAGATGGTAGACAAAATCTGTTGGAAAGGTGTACACCCGCTTGACAAAAGAACTTGCTTGAGGTTGAATATTCTTTGCCAAAATAAAATGAAATGAATAAAGTCAATGTTACATTTTGTTCTAATACAACATTTCATACCATATTTGTAGCACAAACAGAGTATGTAGTAGTAACCCAATGAGTACCCTCTATAAATTGTACAAGTTAATCAGAATTAAAACAGCACCTTGGACCAACTTGGATTTTGTTAAAGGCAAATGGTGTTTAACTAACTTGATTGAGTTCTTTAATCCGGTAACAGAGCGGGTTAATGAAGGTAATGCAGTTGACATAGTGTACATGGATTTCCAAAAGGCGTTCGACAAAGTGCCACATAATAGGCTTGCCAGCAAAGTTGAAGCCCATGGAATAAAAGGGACAGTGGCAGCATGGGTACGGAATTGGCTAAGTGATAGGAAACAGAATAATGGTGAATGGTTGTTTTTCGGACTGGAGGAAGGTATACAGTGGTGTTCCCCAGGGGTCGGCACTAGGACCACTGCTTTTCTTAATATATATTAATGACTTGGACGTGGGCGTACAGGGCACAATTTCAAAAATTTGCAGATGACACAAAACTTGGAAGTATAGTGAACAGTGAGGAGGAGAGTGATAGACTTCAGGAAGACATAGACAGGCTGGTGAAATGGGCAGACATGTGGCAGAAAAGTATGAAGTGATACATTTTGGTAGAAAGAATGAGGAGAGGACATATAAATGAAATGGTACAATCCTGAAGGGGGTGCACGAACAGAGATACCTGGGGGTATGTATGTGCAAATCGTTGAAGGTGGCAGGGCAGGTTGAGAAAGCAATTAAAAAGGCTTACGGGATCCTGGGCTTCATGAATAGAGGTATAGGTTACAAAGGTGTGGAAATTATGATGAACCTGTATAAAACACTGGTTCGGCCCCAACTGGAGTACTGTGTCCAATTCTAGGCACCAGACTTGGGGAAGGATGTAAAGGCCTTAGAAAGGGTGCAGAAAAGATTTACAAGAATGATTCCAGGAATGAGGGACTTCAGTTACATTGATAGACTGGAGAAGCTGGGGTGGTTCTCCTTGGTGCAGAGAAGATTGAGAGGAGATTTGATAGAGGTGTTCAAAATCATGAGGCGTCTGGACAGAGTAGATTGAGGGAAACTCTTCCCATTGGCAGAAGGGTCGAGAACCAGAGAACACAGATTTAAGGTGATTGGCAGAAGAACCAAAAGTGACGTAAGAAAAAACTTTTGTATGCAGCGAGTGGTTAAGATCTGGAATGCACTGCCTGAAAGGGCAGTGGGGGCAGATTCAATCACGGCTTTCAAAAGGGAGTTGGATAAGTATCTGAAGGAAAGAAATTTGCAGAGCTACGGGGAAAAGGTGGGGGAGTGGGACTAGCTGAAGTGCTCCTGCAGAAAGCCAGCACGGGCTCGATGGGCCAAATGGCATTCTTTCTTGCTGTAACCATTCTATGATTCTATGAACTGAGATGTTAATCAGTTGGGTTGTCAGTTTAGTTTCTCCCATTAATAGTAATATTGACCCAGACTTCAAGGACACCCTCAAAGCCTCCTTGGAAAAGTGCAACATCCCCACCGACACCTGGGAATCCCTGGCCCAAGACCGCACAAAGTGGAGGAGTAGCATCTGGGAAGGCGCCGAATACCTCGAGCCCCTTCGCCGGGAGCAAGCGGAAGCCAAGCGCAAACAGTGGAAGGAGCGCACGTCAACCCAAGCACCCCACCCACCCGCCCCTTCAACCACCGTCTCCCCCACCCATGACAGAGACTGTAGGTCCCGCATTGGACTCATCAGTCACCTGAGAACTCATTTTTAGTGTGGAAGCAAGTCATCCTCGGTTCCGAGGGACTGCCTAAGAATAAGAATATTGACCCAGAGCTCCTTAACTATTCCTAAGTCAACAATGTGCACCCTCCTTCAGGCTTGTAAATATGTTGATCATGTTCCACACTAAGTCATTGCTTATATACATCTGTTTGTCAATATGCCATTCCAACCTGAAGCAAATAAAATAAAGTAATTTGGACCCGAGCTGATCATGTGACTGATGGAAATGTAGCGCATGTACGCCAAAAGAAGAGAAAAGGTTAGGGTGAAGAGAAGGAGGAACACCTAGCTCATTATGAGGACAACAGTTAAACAAGCAACAAAATTCTGCTTCCTCACATTACAAAACAAACCATTTTGCTTCCTGGAAAATAGCAATAGAAATTTAACTCAAACCAATCTTTTTCAGATAATCACTTCATGTGTTATTGAGTGGTGATCAAAAAATGAAAAAAAAAGACTTACAGACAGAATTCTTGTGGTCGCTGTCCTTACTGGGAAGCATTTTGACTCCTCTCGACTTCAGCTCAATTGCCTTTTTCACTTTTGTATAAAAAATAAAAAATAAGGAGTTAATAGATGAAAATCACACTGAAATATAAAAGCACTGCATGATTACAACAGAATGGAGCCCATTTAACGAGTATATTTAAGTGTTATTAAATGTTCCTACTGCAAGCAGAAAAGGTTTATTGCGATCTATACAGTATAAGAGTATTTTTTTGCCTGTGAGGAAATGCCAAGGTTTCCTACCCGCTGGTTAATATTTCTAATAAAAACAGAAAATGCTGGCAATACTCAGCAGCTCAGACAGGATCTGTGGAGAGAGAGACAGAGTTAACGTTTCAGGTCGATGACCTTTTTTCAGAATATTCGTCAGATCCGGTTCTGACAAAAGGTCATTGACCTGAAGCGTTAACTCTGTTTCTCTCTCCACAGATGCTGCCTGGCCTGCTGAGTATTTCCAGCATTTTCAGTTTTTATTTCAGATTTCCAGCATCTGCAGTATTTTGTTTTTGGGTTGATATTTCTAACTTGGACATCTTGTGTACCTTATGAAAATATATTGTGTTTGTGTCTTTTAATCCTTTATTTGCCCATAAGAAATCACTTTTCATATGATTGGCTAGACTCAAGGAATGCTGGGAAATATCTATATATATTTCAAAAGACCTCTTTGGAAAATGCCAACAAGCTGATTAAAATGGCTGAAATTTGGGAAGAAGAACTATTAGGAGATAAAGCAGAACTTTATTTCTCCTTTTATAAAATATCTTTGAGCTCATTAGGGGAATCGTGGACAGTGTTGGGGAATCAGCACCCAGTGTCAGCATCAAGTGCTCCCAGGTCAGGTAATATCACAGCTAGATCCAGAGTACAGTTCCCTCTACTCTGCCTCAACAATACGCTTCAACCCCATAAGAACACCTTTTAATGCAATAGTGTGACATTTATTCCACTCACCACGTCAACCAACATTAGGCCTATCAAAGTGAATTAGACAATTGGTGATGAATTCGGGGCAGTTACATGCTGTAGGCCCACGCTCACTAGGATCTGGACTGAGGCAGCCCAAACTTATTACACATTGAATCCATACTGCCAGGAGGCAGAGCAGACTTTCATCCCATCAGCCTGGATTTGAAATCAGGTCCCCAAGGTGGTATGCCAGCATATAAATCACTAGGCCAGCCTGTCCCCTCAGGAATTTTTTATTAAAAATTGTGATTTTGGGTGTTTATTTTTTAATAGTTTCAGGTCAAGAATAAAGCCACTCCTGACATTAAGCAGTTTGATTACTGTAATGTTGTTTTAGCACCATAGCGCATGAGCTGCAAATTTTTAAAAAATAATTGAAGCTGGAAGGCACGTATCTCGCACAATCTGTTGTCAGTCCAAGGGTTCAGTTTACAGGCCAGAAAAGGACAGCTGTTGTATTCACAAAGCTGATGATCCTTTCATTAATCATAAACTACTCAGCCTGCAGAGCATTCCGTATCAGGCAGGGTCCACTACATAGACCTGGAGGTTAGATGGACTGTTCTTAAGCACGTTAGTACCCTTCCTGTTAAGTCTGTGTGTTATAGTGAGAATTACTACACAGACTACAAGAGTAAATTCAACAGGTCTTTACTGGTTGGAGGTCGGACTATACTGAATACAATATTATTACACTGTGCTTATATACCGGTGTGGTCACCACCGGTATTACGTATACAGCAGCCAAAGAAAGTAGTACCTTTCTTAAGGTGGACCAGGCTTAAGTTCTCTTAAGGTGGAACAGGTTACATACACCACAATCCTCCCTTTTTAGCTTAACAGTCATATCCCCAAATAAACATAACATATATACATATATAACTTCAGGTATAACAGTTCAAAGGTTCAGTCTCTCAGGAGGCTTTCTGATTCGGCTTGGATAACGCCTTTCAGTGGTCTCTGATTCTTGTTGTTGAGGTGCCTCCTCTAGTTGGTTGCCAATGTATTGGGTGTCATCATCATCAAGTACATTCTCGGCCGAGGTAGATGCTTCAGGTTCATGAACGTCTTCCACAGCTGTCTCTGTCACAACCATGGGTTCGACCCTTGCTCTCGACTCTACCAGTTGATCCGCATGACGCCTTATCACATTATGACCAATATCTACGGTGTACATCAGAGGTCCTTGTCTGGCCCGGATTGTTCCGGACTGCCATTTTTCATTTCCATAGCCCCTTGCCATCACTGGTTGTCCTACGTCGAAAGTTCGAGTGGTCTTGCTGTTAATATGCCAAAACTGTTTGTTTTCCACTTCCCTCCGCACATTTGGTTTTAACAAGTCCAACTTGGACCGCAACCTCCTGTTATAAAACATCACTTTGGTTAGTCACGGCATGATCGGCGTTTCTATATGACATCAGGAACTTATCGACCTTGTGTTGCAGCGGAATCTGATCATCATTCATGGCCTTAATAGCCTTTTTGAATGTCTGGACAAATCTTTCAGCCAACCCGTTTGTCGCCGGATGATATGGGGCAGAGGTATAATGTTTAACTCCATTCTTCTTTAAGAATTGTTGGAATTCTTCCGATACAAATTGTGGTCCGTTGTCCGAACAGATCTGTTCTGGCAATCCGTTCCTTGCGAATATTGTTCTTAACACCGCAATTGTCTTTTCTGAAGTAGTGGTATTCATCTTGATGACTTCTGGCCATTTGGAATGTGCGTCCACCGCGATTAGGAACATGGAGTCCATGAATGGAGCAGCAAAGTCAATGTGTACGCGTTGCCATGGGGCTGAAGGCCATTCCCATGGGTGTAGCGGTGCTATCGGAGGTGCATTTTGCACTTTTTGACACCCAGCGCAGCTTTTCGTTAACTCCTCAATCTGTTGGTCAATACCCGGCCACCATACGTAAGCCCTAGCAAGACTTTTCATTTTAACTCCCCCCAGATGACCTTCATGTAGTTCTTTTAAAACTCTTTCCCTTAACTTGGGAGGAATAATCACTCTTGTCCCGTACATCAAAGTACCATGGCAGACGGACAGCTGGTCTCGCCTTGCCGAGAATGCCGGTAACAGAGGATCACCCCGTGTTGACCATCCTTTCACTGTCACCTCATAGACTCTGGACAGTGTCGGGTCGTTCCTGGTTTCTCTTTCAATACTTGCATTGGTGACAGGTAAACACTCGATAATGGTCAAATGAAATAACTCAACAGGGTCAACTTTCGTCGTGTCTTCATCTTCAGGTAGTGGCAGGCGCGACAGGCCATCAGCATTGCCATGCTGTTTCGTACCTTTGAATTCTATCTGATATTGATGTGCCCCTAAGAAAAGAGACCATCTCTGGAGACGCTGTGCTGTCATCACCGAAACACCCTTCTTAGGGTTAAAAATGGACACCAACGGTTGATGGTCCGTCAGAAGTGTGAATTTTTGGCCCTGTAGGTAATGATTAAACTTCTTCACTCCCCATACAAGGCTAAGGGCCTCCCTATCGATCTGCGCATAGTTGCGCTCAGTGGAGGTCAATGATCTGGATGCAGACGCGACTGGCCTTTCCGTGCCATTTGGCAATTTATGTGAGAGTACTGCCCCAATACCATATGGAGAAGCATCACAAGTCAACCGAATAGGCAGTGTCGGGTTGAAGTGAGCCAACACTTCCTCTGAGGTGATCAATTCTTTGCTTTTGCGAAATGCCTTCTTACAGTTTTTGCCCCAGTCCCATGGTACCCCTTTCTGTAAAAGAGCGTTCAACGGATGCAGTACCGTGGATAGATTTGGCAGAAATTTATGGTAATAGTTAATTAATCCTAGAAACGACTTCAACTGAGAGACATTCTCTGGAGCGGGAGCCTTTACAACTGCCTCTATCTTGTCAGGAGACTTATGAAGCCCCTCCCGGTCAATGACATGACCACAGTATGAGATCCGCTTCTGGAAGAACTCACATTTCTGCCGATTTACTCTAAGTCCATACTCTTTCAGTCTGTTGAGCACCAGTTCCAAGTTAGCGAGATGTTGTTCATCACCATCACCTGTGATCAGAATGTCGTCCAGGTAACATTGTGTGCCTGGAATTCCCTGTAATACCTGCTCCATGGCCCTCTGCCAAATTGCTGGAGCTGATGCCACTCCAAAAACCAGCTTATTGTACCAGTACAACCCTCGATGCGTGTTGATCGTGAGGTATTGGCGTGACTCTTCTTCAACCTCCATCTGCAAGTACGCCTGCGCCAGGTCTATCTTGGTGAAGTGTTTCCCACCAGACAGTGAAGCGAAAATATCCTCAATCCGTGGAAGCGGATACTGCACCGTGTGAAGCACCGGATTAACGGTGATTTTGAAATCTCCACAGATGCGAACCTTCCCTGGATCTCCTGGCTTATTGTTCGCAGGACGTTTCATAACGGGAACAATGGGCGTAGCCCACTCACTCCAATCTACTTTAGACAGTACACCTGAACGTTCTAGTGCTTCCAGCTCCGCTTCAACCGTAGGTCGTATTGCATAGGGTACCGATCTGGCTTTGAAAAATTTTGGTTGTGCATGTTCATCAATCTTGATGTTTGCCGTAATTCCTCTCAGTGTTCCCAGTCCCGGCTGGAACACCTCTTTAGCCTCATCCGATATTCTGGACAATCGTTTAGGTTTGACAGCTGTTTCCCCGGAATCTACCGTTAGTGCTTTTAAGGAGTGCCAGTCCATATTCATTTTCCTAATCCACTCCCGTCCTAGTAGTGGTGGACCTCCTTCAGGTAGCACATATAAGTCCATTACTTGGCTTCCTTCGCCCTTGTGGACCACTTCTACCTCTATTTTTCCGATGGGGTACACTCTTTGCCCCGTGTACGTTTTCAATATAATCTCCGTATCCTGTAAGAGAATATGTTGGAATAACCTTCTGTAATCTTTCTTATTCATGACCGTCAATGCCGATCCAGTGTCCAATTCCATTTTTACTTGGACTCCTGCTATCTTAAGAGTGACCCAAATTGTCTGGAAGTCTGTATCCTTACCAACGTTGTGTATTCTTAAGCTATCCAGTTCATTACTGCTAGCGTCTGAATCTGACTTCTGTTCGGTCAAACTGTTCTTTGTCACCTTGTGTACCTTTGCATATTTTCCTTGCGGTGACTTTTTGTTGCTGGTCTTCTTTCCTGACCGGCATACTTTAGCTATGTGGCCAAGCCTGCCACACGTTCTGCATTCTTGGTTTTTAAACCAACACTGGTTCTGATCATGCGTTGTCTTTCCACAATGATAACATTTGACAGAACTCAAACCCAATTTGTTTGTACCGAGTTCCGGTGGCCGTAGCTGCATTAGTGCCGTGCCTCTCGCTGCGGCCTCATGTGCTGCTGCCATAGCGACTGCCTTCTCGAGAGACAGCTCATTCTCCTCGAGCAGTCGCCTTTGTGTATCCTGTTTAAATAAACCACACACAAATCTATCTCGAAGTGCCTCTGTCAGTCCCGTTCCAAACTAACAATATTTTGCTAGCTTACGTAATTCCATCAAATATTCAGCATTGCTTTCATTTTGCAGCTGTCTTCTATCGTAAAATTTAAATCGTTCCACTAGCATCAGCGGCGTGGGGTTAAGATGATTTTTTAGGACAGTAACAATCTGTTCGAACGTCTTATCCGCCGGTTCATCTGGTGATAACAGGTGTTTCAATTGCCCGTATGTCTTCGCACCCATTAAGTTTAGTAATGTTAGTGCTTTATCTGCATCAGGAATTTTATTTGCCTTACAATAGTTTTGTATGCGTTCTACATACATAGCCCAGTCTTCTATATCACTGTCGAAGGCATTAATGTTCCCATGTTTAGGCATCGTAGCAATTTATTGTATTTTTAATGTTATCCAAGATGGCGGCTTCCCGCTCTTGTCGTCGTCCTCCGCCCACAAAATGGCGGTTTTCCCGTGCTTGGCGGTCTTCACCCGTCCCCCGACGCTGTCTCCGCTTCACCGCGGCTCTCGCGCCTTCAGTTTCCCCAGACGCTGCGCCTTTAGCCCGAATGCGGCCCTTATCTCTGGTCGCGATCGATGTCCCGCGCTGCGCCTCTCGCTCTAAAGCAGCCCGGCCCTTATCTCCGGTCGCGATCGACCCCACCGCCCTTATTCCTCCGTCTTCCCAGCCCCGTCTGTACATCCAACGCGGTTGACTTTCTGTCACGTCGCTGCCCGGCTTACCCACCACGAGGTAGTAGAAGAAGCTGACAGTCGCTGATGGAGGCTTCGAGGTCAGGATGTCTTCTGCACTCCGGTTGCTCGATGCCTGCCGCTCGACGTGTCTTCCAGTAGGTGATGAGGGTGGAAACCTCTCTTCAACGTCCTGTCTGTGGACGAAGTCGCCGTGGAAATTACTGCAGCAGGGTAAGAATCGGACTCGTCGCCACTGTTAAGTCTGTGTGTTATAGTGAGAATTACTACACAGACCACAAGAGTAAATTCAACAGGTCTTTACTGGTTGGAGGTCGGACTATACTGAATACAATATTATTACACTGTGTTTATATACCGGTGTGGTCACCACCGGTATTACGTATACAGCAGCCAAAGAAAGTAGTACCTTTCTTAAGGTGGACCAGGCTTAAGTTCTCTTAAGGTGGAACAGGTTACAGACACCACACTTCCAAATAAAATCAGTAAACCTCGGTTGCCTACCAGCTATCTTCATATGGAATACACGTTCAGCCAGAGACACTTGTACTGTCGCACTCCTCACAAATGTAACCACGTACATGGATATCATATTTTGCCCATGTTCCAGTGCCAGAGCGTTGCACTCAAATGCCCTTACCTCATTCAGCCTGATAAAATTGAACCTTTTCAAGGATTTCATGCCCAGCACTCAGTACAATTGACATATGCACCATTATATGTAGATTTGTACACTGTAATCTTAGCAAAATGTTAAAGCAATACCCCTAATTGTCATAAAGTTCAAAGATCCACCGACTATATTTGGTCTTCATGGTAACCAGGTCACCTTATTTTGGTAGGATTCAACTTCATCTTCTTATTTTCCATTAAAATATTACAGACAGATGTAGCAGGAGAGCCATGTGTCTAACTCATTGACCATTGGTAAATGTGTTGGCGTCATGCGTAATTTGTCAAATGCATTACCCCTGATCTATGACTTGCAAATTATGGTTGAGTTGTGAGATAGCAGTTCAGTCAGCTTGACTTAAGATAATATGGTAGATAGCAGGATAACTCAAAACAGATCAAATTTTGACTCAACCTCCTGAACGAACACATTAATAAACAGAAGGCTGGACTGAAGAAAAATTTGCAGATTACCAGCATTTATTAATCTCATTGATAATATTAATGATATATTTTTGCCAATCATGTTTTTGTCAGTTGAAGAGAAAAGTCTTCAATAATGAAAGCTGATACAAACCCCACATCCCTTCAGTTTCACTGCTGTCACACAATCAAAAGCTAACTGTCTACATTGAGCAAGAATGTGTGCTTGCCCTAGGCAAATGAACCAGCATATTACCCATCAATGAACTGTGCTAGACCCCAAATGAATTTAAGAGTTAAGGGAGATGTCAACACTGTTGGAGGTGCTTGAAAAACCATTTGTTTGACAGCTTCAGCTTTGATATGATCAACAGCACAAAAACTGGTGCATATTTGCCAGAATTGTCCACAAGCCATTATTATGCATGGGAACAATGGAGCCAGTTTTCAAACCATTGGAGACCATTCCAAACTGAAATAAGTTTAAACACATTTGCTTAAAAGGACGTAAGTTCAGGAAATCACACTTCAGAGAGAGTTGATACTGAGACAAAGGTAAACTATTCCTCCTCGTCCTTCTTGACTTGTCTGCAGCCTTTGACACGGTTGACCACTCCATCCTTTTCTAACGCCTCTCCACTGTCATCCAGCTGGGTGGGACTGCACTCACCTGGTTCCATTCTTATCCATCTAATCGTAGCCAGAGAATCACCTGCAATGGCTTCTCTTCCCGCTCCCACATCATTACCTCTAGTGTCTCCCAAGGATCTATCCTGGGCCCCCTCCTATTTCCCATCTACATGCTGCCCCTTGGTGACATCATCTGAAAGCATCGCGTCAGTTTTCACATATACTCTAATGACACCCAACTCTACCTCACCACCGCTTCGCTCAACAACTCCACAGTCTCTAAATTCTGACATCCAGTTCTGGATGAGCAGAAATTTTCTCCAATTAAATATCGGGAAGACCGAAGCCATTGTTTTTGGATCCCACCACAAATTCCATTTCCAAGCCACTGACTCTATCCCTCTCCCTAACATCTAGCTGAGGCTGAACTACACTGTTTGCAATCTTGGTTCATATTTGACCCTGAAATGAGCTTCCGACCACATATCCGCGGCAAAACTAAGACCGCCTATTTCCATCTCCGGAACATCGCCCGTCTCTGCCCTTGCCTCAACACATCTGCTGCTGAAACCCTCATCCATGCCTTTGTTACCTCTAGACTTTACTATTCGAATGCACTCCTGCTGGCCTCCCACATTCTACCCTACGTAAACTTGAGGTCATCCAAAACTTGGCTGCCTATGTCCTAACTCGCACCAAGTCCCGTTCACCCATCACCCCTGTGCTCGCTGACCTACATTGGCTCTCGGTTAAGCAACGCCTCAATTTCAAAATTCTCATCCATGTTTTCAAATCCCTCCATGGTCTTGCCCCTCCCTATCTCTGTAACCTCCTCCAGCCCCACAACCCCTCCCCTGCACCCCCGCCCCAGAGATCTGCGCTCCTCTAATTCTGCCCTCTTGAGCATCCCTGATTATAATCGCTCAACCATTGGTGGCCGTGCCTTCTGTTGCCTAGGCCCTAAGCTCTGGAATTCCCTGCCTAAACCTCTCCGCCGCTCTCTCCTCCTTTAAGACGCTCCTTAAAACCTACCTCTTTGAACAAGCTTTTGGTCACCTGCCCTAATTTCTCCTTATGTGGCTCGGTGTCAAATTTCTTTGTCTTCCTGTGAAGCGCCTTAGGACATTTTACTATGTTAAAGGCGCTATATAAATACAAGTTGTAGTCGTAGTAGTTTAATGAAAGGATCTTTTCAACAACAACCAGACCTTGATAATACTGAGATTCATCTCTGTCTGATCCAGCATAAGGAGCTGTCACATTATCAACAGACATAGAAATAAAACAATACTCTTGGGATTCTCCCTCACTGTGGGAAGCACCTAACCTCATTTCACAGTGACACAGCTGAGACTGGGAACGTAATGATGTGGGGAATCCCAAATGTGAACCCACATGCAACCATTCTGTGGCACTGCACATTGGTGTTTCAATGAGTGGCATCAGTGTGCAAAAACAAGCTTTTTTTTAAACTGCAAGCCATTGTTGCTCAGGTATGTAATGGAAAATGATGGGTATAAACAAGATATGTGCTAAAGTCACTTAAAAAATCTATTTTCTTGACGATATTTCTTCAGTGTTAGCTGAACCCCAAACACTGTTTACTGAAGTAATAAACATGACAATGGCCCATTCATGTTCGAATGCCATGTCCTAGAAATACATTCTGAGAGTCAAAGTCCAGCAAGAATATTAATTATTGTGACATGAACAAAAAATAATACAAACACAACTTACACTTAAAAGTAGCTGTTACCACTAATAATAAAATAAACTGGTGTGATAAATTAGTGTTGGCTTAGGAAATGGAAGTGAAGAACTGCAGAAATATCAATGTCAGGGCTAATGAACATAGAGCCAAGACAGAATTACACATTGCCTTTTTATCCATTGAAGAGGAGTGATTCTGTGGTTGCCAGCAACAGTAAATTGACACTGATGCAAAGCATTTTATTTGGTCCTTTTATTGAACGCTGGAGCAAGTAAGTGACGACCAGGAGATGTGCCAGTTGACAAGAGGCCAGGCCAGGTCCTTGGTCACACTTATCCACCATTCAGTTTTCCTTTATTCTGTGCCAAGCAGTACAAAAAGTATCATCTCACTGCTGGACAATCTGCTACCATTCCCTCTGGGGAAAACTGTTTTCTAGATGAGCCTTGTGTGATCTGTTAATAATTCTGTCAATAATATCTTGTAGTAGCACATCAGACTACAGAGGATCTTTCATTAGTCTCAGGCCACCAATTCATAATGAGGAAAATACCGACTCGACCCCATCAATTGAACTTTGTCCTCGAGTGGAGAACTGCCAATCCCATCTGACTCTATCTACAGCAAGAAAACAGCTGTGGAGTGCCTCCCCAATCAGAAAAAGAGCAAGTTGGCCATAGTGCCGACTCAGCTTGCATTTCAATCCCCATAGCATCTGGTCACTAGTGACACATCTGAAGGTTATGATGCTTCCATCATCACTCAACTGATCATCTCAGTTGCACTTCAAATAGCTTAAAAAAGAGAATGGAAAAGGAAACATGGCAGGTTTGCTAACCAAAGCATTTGTTAATTAATAAAGCATTCATCATTCCAAACTAAAAAATGCTGGAAATGCATAGCAGGATAATCAGCATCTGGAAGAGACGGCTCACTGTTTCAAGCATGATGGAAGGGTCAGAACCAAAGCGAGAAAGAAAATGAAGGCCGCGAAATTCGATACATTAGCGCCTCTCCTTGGCGCCTGGTGGGGGCGTTAATGGGGCACTAAGGGGTTAGCACCGGGCGCGGCAAATGCAGCGATGCCCGCGAACTTCAGTGCCGTTTTGGTGCCAACTCTTAGCGCCTGGGCCTCTAGCGCTTCGCAGCTCGTGACGTCATAAAGTGCGCAGCGCCCCGTTATCGCCCCGGATGGAAAATTGACTCTTTTCCCCTGCTTTATCACCTCGCGCCAACAACACCAGCAAGAGGAGGCGTTGTGAAATTATCTGGCTGCTTCGGGAGCGGTAATTAAATGGGAATGTTTTTCAGCTAGCGTAACCTTTATTATTTGCACCAGTCTGGTGCCTGCGCAAAGTTTTTAATGTTTCATTGGTACAAGATGTCCAAGCCCTCCACTTTGTGAGAATGTTTGGGGCGGTAATGGCAGTCGCCCAGGTCGCCTTGCAAAACAGATCTGACGACAACTAGATTGTGCAGCATCATTGGTCCTTCCCTTTAAGCAAGGGAAGCAGCCTCTGTGATAAAAGAGTGCCGTTTACAATGCGCTCGAACTTGTTTAGCGCTCTGCCGTTACCGCCCCGCTCTCAGACTTTAGCGCCCTAAGAGAAGTGGTTAGCGCTTGATTTAGCGCTCCATGTCCTCTTGGAGCGCTAAAACTGGATTTCATTGGAGGCGAGAATGTTTAGCACCTGGCGCTAATTTTTTAACTTTTAAAGTTTTAGCACCCCAAATGGGGCTACACCGGATTTCTCCCCGCCTATGGAAGCAGACTAAGTTCTAGTATAGAGGAATCCAGTAAAGAATCCAGTATGTGGAGAAAGCAGGAGTGAAGATGTAGGACACAGTAAAGCCTAGACGCCCGTGGAGAAATGTGATTCAACTCAAGAGAACGCATATTTCTGTCCAGGAACCATCATCGCAGCAGAGTAAAGCTGGAAAGCCAGCAGTGCACTGAAATACATTTCTGAAACTCAGCAGGTAACAGCAGCAGGTGGGGTATGGGCATTGTAGGCTGAAACAGGTTACCGTAGATTTTAAGACATTGAATGGGAGAGCAGAGCCACAGCAGCCGAGGCGTATTCCAGCAGAGCAGGGCAGTCCTGATAGAGAAGAGCCCAGGGGGAGAAGAATTGGGTTGGTTTGTACCTCTCGTTAGCGCCCGCTAAGGGCGCGAATCCCCTGGTGCCCGGGAGTGGCGCCGCTAACACCTCCGCAAAATTCAGTAGGAGGTCAGCGGCAGCGGTAGCCGGTAGTACCCCGCGCCACTGTGCCGCCGCCGATGACGTCATCGCCATGCACAGCGGCCCGCTTGTGCCCCGGCCGCAAACTTCCCCTGCGCCCCCTGACCTATCACCGGACAATATGTCCGACAGGATCAGGGGGTGTTTTTGCAGCGGCAGCGCTACTTAAGGGGCAGGTGTCGAGTGGCTCACTTTATGTTGGTCGACTGCCAGCACCTGGCCCCTTTCACTTTTTTATGCAGGGTGCCGGCTGTGCTCGCTCAGCCCGGCACTCCTCTTGAGTGTTTCCACGGCACCCCACTCCCCGGTGGTCCAGCAGCCCCCTGGTGCGCGCAGCACTAGGCCTCTCCCCTTTAATCAGGGGAGGAGGCCTGCAGTACCACGGTGCTACATGCTGGCATGCGTGGTGCTGCTGCATGTGGTGCCGTGAAATTCAGTGGTAGCGCCCTAAGCAGGAGGTGGAGCACTTTCCAGTAGCACCCCACCTCCTGCTTGAGGCACTACTACTGAATTTCAAGAGATGGGGTGCCAACTTTTTCAGGGCGCAACTTGGTAATAGATCGTCATTCCTCCATCATCGCTGGGTCAAAATCCTGGAACTCCTTACCTAATAGCACTGTGGCAGCACCTTCACCACATGGACTGCAGAGGTTCAAGAAGAAGGGCTACCTCCATCTTCTCAAGGACATCTAGGGATGGGCAATAAATGCTGGCCTCGCTAAGCGATGCCCATAACCCCATAATGAATTTAAAAAAAAGTAAAAATACAGGGCATGCAGGGTATGAGAATGGCCTGTGCACTCTATAAAGGAGTGATACTGTATGCGACAGGATGACTCCCTTATACATATTATTAAGCTTGGTCCAGACACCCAAAGCTGACCATGCCGTCCTCAATCAATGAAACACCAAAGATATGAAAAAGTGCTGCCCTGTTTAGGTAAATTATTAGACTGACCTCAGCTATGTTCCTTTAATGAACAGTAATGATGGTGTGAAATGTGAACAACATGTCAACGGAAACATAAATCAGTCTTCTTCAGATTAATGAATAGTTGATGATGATCTGGTGGTCTTCTAATGTGTGGGCCAGTTATCAGCAAACAGGATATCATGAACAATAGCTTCTTTAATTTTGATCCATTCTTGTAGTCTTCATAAGGTGTCAACCTTGGCTCACTGGTAGCGCTCTAGTTTCTGAGTCAGAAGTTTGTGGGTTCAAGTTCCACTCCAGAGAATTAGGGCACGATTTTCCCATTGCGGCGGGTTGTGGTTTGGGTGAGATCCAAGCCCGCCTCCATTGTCAGGTGGGAAAAATTTGCGATTTTCCCCTAATTGGCCAATTAATTTCAGTGGTGTGGGTTCCCCTGGGCCAATTAGTCTTTTGGGATTGAAACTCGCCTCTGCTGACGTCACTTATCCAGCTTCATTTAAGGGCTGCTTGCTGCCTTGGCTCATTCCATAGGTTTTTGGTCGATGATGCACCACCTCCATACTTTTACCTCCTTGAACAATGGCCAGCTCCAAAGCAAGGGCCTCCCGAGGTTCTCGGATGAGGCGCTTGGTATGCTGGTTGAGGGGGTGAGAGCTAGCAGGGAGGTGCTCTTCCCCTCATCTGGGAGGAAGAGGCCTCCCAAAGAAACCAAGACTGTGTGGGTCCAGCTAGCAGGGGATATAACCTCCAGATCTGTGTGCAGATTGGGTGATTGTTTCTGTTTATTGATGAAATGTCATCCCTGTTAAGTCTGTGTGTTCCAGTTGTATTAAGATTAATTACTGACACAGACTACAAGAATAAAGTTCAACAGGTCTTTACTGGTTGGAGGTCAGGACTATACTACATACAATATCACTACACAGTACTTATATACCGGTGGTCACCACCGGTATTACGTATACAGCAGCCAGAGAAAGTAGTACATCTCTTAAGGTGGAACAGGCTTAAGTTCTCTTAAGGTGGAACAGGTTACATACACCACAATCCTCCCTTTTTAGTTTAACAGTCATATCCCCATTTAACATAACATAATAATAACATATATACATATATAACTTCAGGTATAAACAGTTCAAAGGTTCAGTCTCTCAGGAGGCCTTCTGATTCGGTTTGGATAACGCCTTTCAGTGGTCTCTGATTCTTGTTGCTGAGGTGACTCTTCTTGTTGGTTTCCTATGTATTGGACGTCATCATCAGGTACAGTCCCTGCCGAGGTAGATGCTTCAGGTTCATTAACGTCTTCCACAGTTGTCTCTGTCGCAACCATGGGTTCGACCCTTGCTCTTGATTCTACCAGTTGATCCGCATGACGCCTTATCACATTGTTACCAATATCTACTGTGTACATCAGAGGTCCTTGTCTGGCCCGAATTGTTCCGGACTGCCATTTTTCGTTTCCATAGCCCCTTGCCAACACTGGTTGTCCTACGTCGAAACTTCGAGTGGACCTGTTATTAATATGCCGGAACTGTTTGTTTTCCACTTCCCTCCGCACATTTGGTTTTAACAAGTCCAACCTGGACCGCAACCTCCTGTTATAAAACATCATGGCAGGACTTTGGTTAGTCACTGCATGAGCGGCGTTTCGATATGCCATTAGGAAATTGTCCACCTTGTGTTGCAACGGAATCTGATCATCGTTCATGGCCTTTATTGCCTTTTTGAATGTTTGGACAAATCTCTCGGCCAACCCGTTTGTCACCGGATGATATGGGGCAGAGGTATAATGTTTCACCCCATTCTTCTTTAAGAATTTTTGGAATTCTTCCAACACGAACTGTGGTCCGTTGTCCGAACATATCTGTTCTGGCAATCCGTTCCTTGCGAATATTGTTCTTAACACCGCAATTGTCTTTTCTGAAGTAGTGGTATTCATCTTGATCACTTCTGGCCATTTGGAATGTGCGTCCACCGCAATTAGGAACATGGAGTCCATGAATGGACCAGCAAAGTCAATATGTATGCGTTGCCAAGGGGCTGAAGGCCATTCCCATGGGTGTAGCGGTGCGATCGGAGGTGCATTTTGCACTTTTTGGCACCCAGCGCAGCTTTTTGTCAACTCCTCTATCTGTTGGTCAATGCCCGGCCACCATACATAAGCCCTAGCAAGACTTTTCATCTTAACTCCCCCCAGATGACCTTCATGCAGTTCCTTTAGAACTCTTTCCTGTAACTTGGGAGGAATAATCACTCTTGTCCCGTACATCAAAGTACCACGGCAGACGGACAGCTGGTCTCGCCTTGCCGAGAATGCCGGTAACAGAGGATCACCATGTGTTGGCCATCCCTTCACTGTCACCTCGTAAACTCGGGATAGTGTCGGGTCGTTCCTGGTTTCTCTTTCAATACTTGCATTGGTGACTGGTAAACACTCGATGTTGGTCGAATGAAATAACTCAACAGGGTCAACTTTCGTCGTCTCTTCTGCTTCACGTAGTGGCAGGCGCGACAGCCCATCAGCATTGCCATGCTGCTTTGTACCTTTGAATTCTATTTGATATTGATGTGCCCCTAGGAAAAGGGACCATCTCTGGAGTCGCTGTGCTGTCATCACCAAAACACCCTTCTTAGGGTTAAAAATGGATACCAACGGCTGATGGTCTGTCAGAAGTGTGAATTTTTGGCCCTGCAGGTAATGATTAAACTTCTTCACTCCCCATACAAGGCTGAGAGCCTCCCTATCGATCTACGCATAGTTGCGCTCAGCGGAGGTCAATGATCTGGATGCAAACGCGACTGGCCTTTCCGTGCCATTTGGCAACTTGTGTGAGAGTACTGCCCCAATACCATATGGAGAAGCATCACAAGCCAACCGAATAGGCAGTGTCGGGTTGAAGTGAGCCAACACTTCCTCTGAGGTGATCAATTCTTTGCTTTTGCGAAATGCCTTCTTACAGTTTTCGCTCCATTCCCATGGTACCCCCTTCTGTAAAAGAGCGTTCAGCGGGTGCAGTACCGTGGATAGATTCGGTAGAAACTTATGGTAATAGTTAATCAATCCCAGAAACGACCTCAACTGAGAGACATTATCCGGAGCGGGAGCCTTTACAACTGCCTCTATCTTGTCAGGAGACTTATGAAGCCCCTCCCGGTCAATGACATGACCACAGTACGAGATCCGCTTCTGAAAGAACTCACATTTCTGCCGATTAACTTTAAGTCCATACTCTTTCAGTCTGTTGAGCACCAGTTCCAAGTTTGCGAGGTGTTCTTCATCACCATCACCTGTAATCAGAATATCGTCCAGGTAACATTGTGTGCCTGGAATTCCCTGTAATACCTGCTCCATGGCCCTCTGCCAAATTGCCGGAGCCGATGCCACTCCAAAAACCAGCCTATTATACCGGTACAAACCTCTATGCGTGTTGATCGTGAGGTACTGGCGTGACTCTTCTTCAACCTCCATCTGCAAGTACGCCTGCGCCAGGTCTATCTTGGTGAAGTGTTTCCCGCCAGACAACGAAGCAAAAATATCCTCAATCCGCGGAAGCGGATACTGCACCGTGTGAAGCACCGGATTAATGGTGATCTTGAAATCTCCACAGATGCGAACCTTCCCTGGTTCTCCTGGCTTGTTGCTCGAAGGACGTTTCATAACGGGAACAATGGGCGTAGCCCACTCACTCCAATCTACCTTAGACAGTACACCTGAACGTTCTAGCGCTTCCGGTTCCGCTTCTACAGTAGGTCGTATTGCATAGGGTACAGGTCTGGCTTCGAAAAATTTTGGTTGTGCATGTTCATCAATCTTGATGTTTGCCGTAATTCCTTTCAGTGTTCCCAGTCCTTGCTGGAACACCTCTTTAGCATCATCCAATATTTTGGACAATCGTTTAGGTTTGACATCTGTTTCCCCGGAATCTACCGTTAGTGCTTTTAAGGAGTGCCAGTCCATATTCATTTTCCTAATCCACTCCCGTCCCAGTAGTGGTGGACCTCCTTCAGGTAGCACATATAAGTCCATTACTTGGCTTTCTTCACCCTTGTGGACCACCTTTACCTCTATCTTTCCGATGGGGTACACTCTTTGCCCCGTGTATGGTTTCAATATAATCTCCGTATCCCGTAGGGGAATATATTGGAATAACCTTTTGTAATCTTTCTTATTCATGACCGTCAATGCCGATCCAGTGTCCAATTCCATCTTTACTTGGACTCCTGCTATCTGGAGAGTGACCCAAATTGTCTGGAGATCTGCATCCTTACCAACGTTGTGTACGCTTAAGATACCCAGTTCATTACTGCTAGCGTCTGAATCTGACTTCTGTTCGTTCGAACTGGTCTTTGTCACCTTGTGCACCTTTATGTATTTTCCTTGCGGTGACTTTTTGTTGCTGGTCTTCTTTCCTGACCGGCATACTTTAGCTATGTGGCCAAGCCTGCCACACGTTCTGCATTCTTGGTTTTTAAACCAACACTGGTTCTGATCGTGTGTTGTCTTTCCACAACGATAACATTTTACAGTACTCAAACCCAATTTATTTGTACTGAGTTCCGGTGACCGTAGCTGCATTGCTGCCGTGCCTCTCGCTGCGGCTTCGTGTGCTGCTGCCATAGTGACCGCTTTCTCAAGCGTCAGCTCATTCTCCTCGAGCAGTCGCTTTTGTGTATCTTCTTTTAATAATCCACACACAAATTTATCTCTTAGCGCTTCTGTTAGTCCCGTTCCAAACTGACAGTACTTTGCTAGCTTACGCAATTCCATTAAATATTCAGCATTGCTTTCATCCTTCAGCTGCCTTCTGCTGTAAAATTTAAATCATTCCGCTAGCATCAGCGGTGTGGGGTTTAGATGATTTTTCAGGACAGTAACAATCTCCTCGAACATCTTATCCGCCGGTTCATCTGGTGATAAAAGGTGTTTCAATTGCCCGTATGTCTTCGCACCCATTAAGTTTAATAAAGTTAGTGCTTTCTCTGCATCTGGGATTTTATTTGCTTTACAATAATTTTGTATGCGTTCTACATACATGGCCCAATTTTCGATGTCGCTATCAAAGGTATTAATGTTCCCATGTTTAGGCATCGTTGCAATTTATTTATCCCAAGATGGCGGCTTCCCGCTCTTGTCTTCGTCCTCCGCCTACAAAATGGCGGTTTTCCCGCGCTTGGCGGTCTTCACCCACTGGCTGCAATGGCGTTTGGCGTGCCGCTGCTGCTCCCCTTTCCCAGCAGTTAGTAACTCCCCCGACGCTGTCTCCGCTTCACCGTGGCTCCCTCGGGCATTCGCGCTTCCCCGATGTCACGCCTCGCAGCCCTTCTTGCAGCCCAGTTATTAGCACCGGCTGCGTTCGCCTTCACCGCGGCTCTCGCGCCTTCAGTCACCCCAGACGCTGCGCCTTTTTGGCCCAAAAGCGGCCCGGCCCTTATCACCAGCCGCGATCGCTGTCCCCGCGCTGCGCCTTTCGGCCCGAATGCGGCCCGGCCCTTATCTCTGGTCGCGATCGATCTCACCACCCTTATTCCTCCGTCTTCCTCCCCCCGTCTGTACAGCCAACGCGGCCGACTTTCTGCTCGCGTCGCTGACCGGCTTACCCACCACCGAGGTAGAAAGAAGATAGCTGACTGCCGCTGATGGAGGCTTCGAGTTCAGGATGTCTTCTGCACTCCGGGTTCTCGATGCCTGCCGCGCGACATGTCTTCCAGCAGGGTGATGAGGGTGGATGCCTCTCTTCGACGCCCGTTCTGTGGACGAATCCGCCGTGGATATAAACTGCCGCAGGGTAAGAATCGGACTCGTCGCCACTGTTAAGTCTGTGTGTTCCAGTTGTATTAAGATTAATTAGTGACACAGACTACAAGAATAAAGTTCAACAGGTCTTTACTGGTTGGAGGTCAGGACTATACTACATACAATATCACTACACAGTACTTATACCACCGGTATTATGTATACAGCAGCCAGAGAAAGTAGTACATCTCTTAAGGTGGAACAGGCTTAAGTTCTCTTAAGGTGGAACAGGTTACATACACCACAATCCCTGTGTGAATGTATTAAAATTAGGTGATGGCAAACTGTTGGCATGATGGCATCTGTTATTTCGGCTTAGGCAGCTCCACATTGCAGGCTCCGCGACACTTGCATGGTCAGGTTGGTGGTCAGAGTGAAAGGAGGCCAGAGAGTCATGTCCATTGTCTATCATGTGTTAAGAAGGAGCCAAGCACATATGCCACAATGGGCAACCTATGCAAATCTGACCAGATGAGTGCATCCCTTGCATCACGAGCAGCCATGTGCTCACATGCTGCCGGTAGATGCGCCACCACTCAGTCCTCCTTCTCCTCCTCCTCATCCTCATCTGAGGAGGCTATGAATTCAGCCACTTGCTCATCAAGAAGCTGCAAGTCATGACGCTGTGCCATGTTGTGCAGTGCACGGCAGATCACGGCCATTCTGGAGACCCTGGCTGCTGAATACTGCAGAGCTCCACCTGATCTGTTAAGGCATCGGAATCGCATCTTCAGCAAGCCAATGGTTTGCTTGATGACTAACCTGGTCGAAATGTGGCTGGCGTTGTAGCGCTCCTCAGCCTCGTTCGCTGGCCTCCTGATCAGCGTCATTAGCCACTTCTTCAGGGGGTAGCCCTTGTCACCAAGGAGCCATCCGTTAAGTTGGTTTGGCAGATTGAAGAGCGGAGGAACACTAGAGTTCTGCAGGATGAGCAAGTTATGGCAACTACCACAGAATTTGGTGCAAACATGCAAAATCTCCTCTTGTGGTTACACACCAGCTGTACGTTGAGGGAGCTGTACGTTGAGGGAGTGGAAGCCCTTATGGTTGACAAAGATAGCTGGGTTGTGATGGGGTGCCCTGAGGGCCACATGTGTGCAGTCTATGACGCCCTGTACCATTGGCAAGCCTGCCATATTTGCAAGGCCAACTGAATGCGTGGTTACACTTGCCTGATCCCCTGAGAAGTGGATGTAATTGTGCGCCTTTGCGAAAAGGGCATCGGTAACTTGCATGATGCAACTGTGGGCGGCTGACTGGGAGATGCGCCCCGAAAAAGTTAGCACCCTTCCGCCGGAAATTCAGTAGTAGCACCTCAAGCAGGAGGTGGGTTGCTACTGGAAAGCGCTCCACTTCCTGCTTGGGGCGCTACCACTGAATTTCACGGCACTATGTGCAGCAGTGCCACGCGCACCGACACGTAGCACCGCGGTACTGAAGGCGATGTCTGCTGATGATCCCTGGAAGGAGCCTGAGGTAAAAAAGTTGAGTGCGATGGAGACTTTGACAGCCACTGGTAAGGGATGTCCACCCGCTCCTCTGGGCTCCAGGTGTTGGTGCAGCAGTGCGCAGATGTCTCTGACAACCTCTCGCGAAACTCTCAGCCTCCTTTGGCACTGCTGCTAAGTCATGTTGTGGTAGCTCATCCTCTGTCTGTAAACCCTGAGAGGGGATATCTCCTGCGGCGACGTGCTTCCATGCGCTGGCGCCTTCTGCCCTATGCAACATCAGGTGGGTGAGCCGGAGGTTGGCGCTCCTGCTGCTGTTGCTGCTGAGCTGCCTGGTTCTGCTGCTGCCGTGGCTGCTCCTCATCCGAATCTGAGGTCCATGGTGAAAGGAAATAAATGGTTCCCATGCTGCTGGCATATACCTCCGAAAGGGAAGTGGGGAGAGGGTTTTCCAAGGAGGTCCCACAGTTGAGAGATAGAAGCTGCAGCACCTCCGACTTCGGTAGGCCTGCTAAAAGTGCTGAAAGATTTGTGGAACAAGAGTTCTGCCACCTGCAACTGCTCCCTGATGAAAGCTCCGTTTTAATGGTGGAGCTGCAGCTGTGAGGAGGCCACCCACTTGTCAACCCGCCAGGATTAGCTGCCGTGGTTTTGGAGGGTTGTGCAGCGCGCACAAAATGTGGCAAAATAACAAAGGCCGGTCAAAGTATGATTATAGAGGCCCTTAACGACTATTTAAGGGTCTTAACTACCTCTCCCAACTAATAGAGGCGGGACCGAATCGCACCCATCAAACCCGCCTCCGGCAAAATTGCACAGAGGCAGGATGGAGGCGGGTTCCGAACCCGCCCTCACTTTTTGCGATTTTGCCAACTGTCCCGCCTCCAAACCCGCCTCCTCGGGGCTGGGAAAATCGCCCACTTAAGTACAGTACTGAGGGAATGCTACACTGTCGGTGGTTCTGCCTTTTGGATGAGACAATAAAACAAGGCCCCATCTGCCCTCTCAGGTAGTTGTAAAAAAAACGATGGCCGTGATTTTGCCGACACTCAGAGTGTGGGTTTGGAGGCGGGCCCGCTGTCAAAATCAAAGTGATTGACAGTGGGTTGGGAGCCCACTCCGAACCCGCCTCCATGTAAGTTTCCAAAGTGTCGGGTCTGCGATTTCAGAACAGACCCGACACCAAGTGGCAGGGGAGGCATTTAAGATACTAACTGCTTGTTAAGTGCTTATTTACTACTATTTTGCCAGCTTTTTTCTATTTTACCACATTTTTAACGGGGTTCAAATCCTTTGGAAATCACGTCAGGTAAGTAGGTCGGGTTCTCTATGTCTCCCCATTGCTGTGAATAGATGACAGCTGCAAAAGTGGCATGAAAGCTACCATTTCACAGTTGGTGAGCCTTCAGGACTTGGAAGACACATTTGAGCTTTATGCAGTTTGGAAGTGTTTGGAGTAAACTCTCTGTCCACTGTCACCTCCTTGGAGCAAGCTCTCTCACCATTGACAGATCGCTTCTGTCATCTCAACTTCAGCTGCCATCTGTTCCAGCAACAGCGGTGCCCTTGAAAAATTCTCACTTTGGTCCTCTGAATCCCTCCCCGATCAGCCCCAACAGCAACATCGCCAGGCACACCAACAACACCAACAACAACACCAACCTTCTCCGCAATCACCTGATGCTGCACAGGACACAGGGCATCAGCATCCAACAACATTGCTGCCGGGAAGCCAGCGATGGCATCACCATGGCCAGATTTACTTCACTTGACGCTGTACACCTTGGCTGCCACATGATGCGCAAGGTTAACACCACCCCACACTAGCAACATAAAGCATTCCTACAATGACTAAGCCATTCCTTTCACACTCATCACCATTGCGTGGGATACTGTTTTGTCTCACCATTCACTGCAACTCACTAAGGTGAGCACAGATCGGTGCAACAGGGCAAAGTGTTGAAAATAAAGATTTCAATGTTCGACAACACATTAACAGAAAATTTACATGACCATTGCATAAAACACCCAAGCGCCTATCCATATGTGTTGTTAGTTGGTATGATTGGACCTGGGATGCGGGTGAGTGTGAGGGGTGGCTAGTGAGATGGGGAAGTGATAATGTAGGTAGAGAGGGATGGGTGGAGGTGCAAGGTAAGTTGGTGTGAGTAAGGATGTGCAGGAGTAGGGTAGGGAAGGCAGAGTTATGGGGATGCGATGAGTGGCACAGCAGGACGAGATTAAGTGTGTCTTTGCAGTAACGTTTCGTGATCTACTGAGATCATTGAAAGGTTTGCGCCACTGCAGCCTGGTGCTCCTGACGACATCTCTGCTTTTGCCCTCCTGTGCAATGTGCAACCAGGCTGCGTTGGTGTCCTGGGGAGGTCTTTTCCACCCTTGGAAGGGAAGATAACCTCCCTGCGTGCTGTGACTCCCTCCATAAGAATATGGATAAGCCAGGAGTGGGACCGGAATCCGCCAACCAGCACTCCCACCGCAAACCCGCCACCGCTGGCAAAATCCAGCCACATGGCACTTTTCAAAGAAGAGCAGGAGTGTACTCCCAGTGTCATGGTCAACATTGATCCCTCGACCAACATCACTAAAACAGATTATCTGCTCATTTATCTCATTGCTGTTTGTGTTTCCCTACATTACAACAGTGACTACACTTCAAAAGTACTTCATTGGCTGGAAAGCACTTTGGGACATCCTGAGGTCATGAAAGGTGCTATACAAATGCAAGTTCTTTCTTTTTCTTATGAGTTGAACACCTTTCAATCTGTCCTGAACTCGATGAACACTCTTTCCAGGGGAGCTTGTATGGCTTCCTTCAGCGTGGCAGAAAAGGGCAGTCCAAGCTGTTAGGTTGGCACAACATCCCTATGCTTCTATCATGATGATGGACAAAGCTTACAGACACTACTCCAGTACTTATCACTCATCTCAACACCACATCAGCCAAATGCAGTCAAGAACTTCCACAGTCCCTATCTGCATACAGTGTCAAATTGAAGAAGGTAATGTACAGATTACTGTTTTGTTCTTTAAATATGTCTTCCAACAAAGTTTGGGTCCAAAGCCCTTCACTTGGATCAAAACCCATCTGGGTCTTAGGAAGAGTGCTGGCTGCGATAATCTTGTTTCGGTGGTTCAGGAATATTTTAGCAAGCAAGACAATATAGTCATTTCCAAAGTCCAAACGATCACCAAACGGTGATAAGAGAATCATCCTTCAACCCTAGAGGAACCATTTCTTCAACCCAAAATCAGTTGGAAGCTTCTGAAGAGATTGTTTTTTGTAATGACTGAGCCATCGATTCAGCTGGAATGCTGAACTAACATAAGCAGTAAAATTTCAGAAGTAAAAAAACAAATTGAATTTTTCAGAAATGCCTATGAAAGCAAAAATATTCTGCAATAATGAAATTGTGAGCTTACTTCAAAGGACAATACATATGATTTGTCTAGGACCTTTTAGATAAACAGAAACCATCGGTATTAGAATTAATTTTAGCAAACATTGGTAAAATGTTTTTGAAAAAGATCTGCAATGCCAGGATAGGAGGGAATAAAATCAGTGACCTGTTCCTGATTGCCATATAGTTACTCCTGCTGGAAATAAGTATTTGTACATATTGGGTGAATAATGAATAGCATTTCCAATATTAGCCTGGAATGAATGCCTTGCAACATTCTCATACCAATGATATGTTGATATCCATGTTGATATCAGGGGGTTCCTTTAGTTCCAATTGGTTTCTCCAAGAGAATCAGGCAGCACTACAGTTTGGGGGTGATTTTGCCAATGGAGGCGGGACTGCTGCTTGGCAGGTCGATGTTCCGCTTCCTTTGATTTGTGGCCAACCCACTCTATTTTCCCTTGATTGACCTTGTTAAGCCCGCCCAGCGGGCTTAGCAGGCCAATTAAGGGAGAGCCAGTTGCAGAGAACGTCAACGTATGACATTTCATCTGTCAAAAATTTTTGACAGATGAATTGTCATCGCTTGACAGCTCTGTGAAGTTGTCAAACAAGCGACATTCTCTGTAGTTTGATGAGTTCTTGAATTCAAGACCTCATCAAACCTCTTTCTTTTGCAGAAATTAGATGGTTGTTGCATTGGAGAATGCAACGGCCATCTGTCATCTCTGCCTCGGAGGTGCGAGGCTCTCTGCATATCCACCAATTGAAGCCTGCAGGAAGAAACAAAGATAAGTAAACTTTTACTAACACTTTCCACTTACCTCATATACGCACCTCTCCACACTTGCACCCATCACTCACCTCCACAGCACACTTTTGGACCCCTCCAATCCCCGCAGACCCACTACTCGCCTCGGTGACCCTGGCGGGGTTCTGAGCCTTCGGGAAGCCCGCACTTGTGTGGGCAAAATGGGGATAATCCTCTTATCTGGCTGTAATCCCTTCCCGTCTCGAAGGAGACGGGACCCGGTGTGGGACGGCTACCCGCCTTCTGGCAAGATGACACGGAGGCGGGTTGGGGGCGGTGCCAAATTCTGCCATTTTCCCAGCAGTCCTGCCTCCATACCTGCCTCCCCAGGGCTGGCAAGATCGCGCCTGCATGTCAGTGCATTTTGACATTATTATGTCACCATTTTGCCAGTGGCCTTGAGTGGGTTGACCTCTCAGCCCACCTGCGTAGGTCAGCAATGTTCTTTCAACATTGATGGCTTGTACAGATCATCTCCCAAAGATCCTGGCCATAATGGCAAAGTCATTTGTGGCATTCACGCATGCACAGTAATATTAAAGTCATATTCATAACTTTGAAGCAGCTCGGACATGGAACTGAGGTATGCACAGTTCACAGTTGAGGTAGTGCTGAACATTCCAACAGTAAAGAGTAAGATAATTCAGCCCAATGGATATTATGGTCCAGAAATTCGGGTCCCCATGCGTGAGTACGCACTGGGTACTCACGCATAGGCCCAACGAAAGTGCCGGTTTCGTTCATGCACTGCGCATGCGCGGGACACTGGAACTTCTGTTCCCTTGAAAGAAGGGGTTCACAGGTCGAACGCGTGCGCCGGAGAAGCAGCGCGTGCGCATCAAACTTACTTTTTTTTGCAGGTTTCTCCGGGAGGGTAAGTCTCCAGCAGTTACACTTTTAAAAAGCAGGCGCAAGGCCTGCTTTTAACAAGGTAAGTGGTGAATTAATTAAAATTAAAACATTTTTTCCACAGGTTTATTATTTTTAAATACTTTAAAGAAAGGTAAGTTTATTTTTAGCCCCGTTAGAAAATGATTAATTTTTTCAAAAATTTAAATTATTGTTTAAAATAGTTACTTCATGTAATTTATAGTTATTTTAAAAATGTGATTTAAAAAAAAAATTATTTGAAGTTTTAGTTATGTTTTGGGGCTTATAGTATTTATAGGTTTGACAGCTCTTCCTGTCAAATTTATGAATGAAGCATTCCCTGCTACCATTGGCTCTCCATGGCCCACGTGATCCCAGGGGATGCTTTGAACTAACTGCACCCCGGGATACGCAAGCACTGCGCTCCGGCAGTTGGAGGAGGCCCAGGGTCGGAATACCACGCCGGCCCACAGCTCATCGGCCGGCGTGCTAGGTAAGTGCAGGTCGGAGGCCTGCACCCGCGGGAAGCCTCCGACCCAAATTTCTGGGCCTCTACATATTACTAAAAATAGAAACAGTAATATTCTAATTCAACCAAGATGGCACAAAGTCAAACCATAATGATCTATCAATGAGAGGAAGTCAAGAAGATTGGGTTATAATAATTCAAAACACAAGAAGAACAAGTGGCCTCTACTAATTTTTTGTCAATGATCAACACTATAATCAACTCCCTTTCTACAATATGTTTGACTTGTTTTATACAGAGTCACATTTCAGAATCATAATGGCCCAGATATTCCGATTGCAGGCCTCCCACAGGCGGAGGCCTGCGATCTGGAAAAATCTGCGCCCTTACCTGAGGGCTCCCGGGCCGCACACGCTTCCACTCCTGGGCCTCGCCAAACTCCAAGTGCGCAGGGCCCACATATCCCAGGGGTGCATGTAGTTCGCAGCGTCCCTGGGATCACGTGGGCCATGGGGAGCCAATCACAGAAGGGAATCTCCCTTCATACATTTGACAGGAAGACTTGTCCAATATATGAATGGAGATCAATGAAAAAACATAGTAAAACTTTAAATACATTTTTTTTTTAAATCACATTTTTAAAATGACTTGAAATTGCAATAAATTAAGTACTTTAAACAAAAATTTATTTTTTGAAAAAAATAATTAAAGTTTTTTACGGGGCTAAAAATAAACTTACCTTTTTTAAAGTATTTTAAATGATAAATCAGTGGAAAAAAAATTTTGTGACTTTTTTCAACTCTTATCTTGGTAAAAGCAGGCCTTACTCCTGCTTTTACCAGGCATAAGAATTGTAGGGGTTTTCTGCGGGCGGAGGGTCTCCAAAAAGCGGAACTATCCGCCCGCAGAGGCCCTTCTCCAGGGCAGGTGGAGGATCTGTCAAGACCATTCTTGACAGATCGGAAATGCCGGTTTCCAGCGCATGCACTCTGCATGCCTGAAACCGGCATTTCCGATGTTCCTACAGGTGGGTACACATCGTACCCACCCATAGGGATCGGAATATCTGGGCCATTATTGTAAGGAAAGAGTTAATTAAATTGTCTCAAAGTCTCTTTATATTGTAATAATATTAACTTTTAACTTTTGTTTGTTAAGTGAGTTTCTGTTCGAAGAATGAAAGTGTAATCATCAGACAGACTTGCTTTAATTTATTAATATATAAAATGAAATTAAAAGCAATGGTTAGTTTGGAGAGTACACATCACTAAAAGACTTTTCAGTAATTAGTAGATAATAAATTCTGCAAGAGAATACGTCTGTGAATACATCTTCCTTTCCAGATGGAAAATAAATCGTCAAAACTGAAGTTATTGCAAAGACACAGAACAAGCAGAGACAGTCTTTAGCTGAGAAGAAATTCAGCAGTGGACAAAGAAGCTGCCTTTGTTAGCTACAGCCTTGAAGAGGCAACTGCCTGAGAAATACCATAGCTCTGGAAAAATTGGGAGTGTGAGTCAAATTAAGGGAATGCAATCTATGGCTGCAAGGACAGGACAATCAAATCGGTGTTGAATGATAACTGTGGATGAGCTCATGTAGAAACATAAGGATGGTCATGTAGCAGGAACGGGAAAAAGATATAAAAGTGTGGGTGTTCAGAGAGATACTTCAGAATCTGATGAGGCCGAATCAGCCTTGAAAAATCCTCCAGCTCGAAAATTGTAACGGCTTTGAATCCTCTGGTGAACTCGTAGCCATAAGTCTATGTGTAATGATTGCCAATGATATCACTGAATGCTTAATTTCAATGATAGCCAATAAATGCTTTTGAAATCCATTATTTTGAGGAGTAACTTATAAAGTTATAAGAACACCCATCCTCTAACAATATGGTCTCAATAAAGTGTTTTATTCTGACTAAAAAGTTTTTTGGGGGCTATAATATAGTCATTGGTGATTTGATTTGCAAAGTGTAAAATAATGCAATGAAAGTTGCTGTGCATAATATTGCTTTTAAAACAAACTACCATTACATTGCTTGACGGATCACTGTCTTCTGCAAACCTAAAGGGATTGCCCACCACATGTAGTAAGGGAACTGAGACAGAACCGAGTAGCAGACAATTTTCAGGAGGAAGATCCTGCCAGATCCGCTTCAGGGAAAGAAATATTGGAACCATATGTTTACAGTTTCTATTTAAAGCCTGAAAAGCAGATTACAGCTTCACACTCCAAGAGGCTGGAGTCACAGCAGGAGCTGCACTTAATATTTCTTTTTAAGTAACTGCGACTGAATGCTTTCATAAGTCACTGTCACAAGTTTACTGTTCTTTTGTTACTATTAATTTATGAGCTACCATTCTAGTCGCAAAACAAGAGCTAAAATGATCAGACAGAGGATTCATTTAAACTGTCTGCACATGATTTCAATTCCCCCTTAACCTGCCAATCACTATATGCTGCTTTAGGAAACGAGCACACATACATAAATTTCAAGCCTATTTAGTCAGTACTTATCATCTAGCATTTTGCCTGAAAGATGACAGAATTGAAAAAAAAACACATCAGTAATGGAACTAGAATGTCATCAACAGTAACTGCAAACCACAGAAGTGTGAAACGAGCACTCAAACACGGAGAGGAAACCAATCTGTATAAAAACCTGGAATAACAATGGAGCCACTAAAAATGTTTAGCCATATGCAGCGCTGTTGATCCCAATTCAGCCTATTGGGCACAAAGAAAGAAAGACTTGCATTTATATAGCGCCTTTCACGACCACCGGACATCCCAAAGCGCTTTACAACCAATGAAGTACTTTTTGGAGTGTAGTCACTGTTGTAATGTAGGAAACGTGGCAGCCAATTTGCGCACAGCAAACTCCCACAAACAGCAATGTGATACTGACCAGATAATCTGCTTTAGTGGTGTTGGTTGAGGGATAAGTATTGGCCAGGACACCGGGGATATCTCCCCTGCTCTTCTTCGAAATAGTGTCATGGGATCTTTTACGTCTGTCCTCGGTTTAACGTCTCATCCGAAAGATGGGAACGAGCCTTGCACCTGAATGGATGGGCCAGAGGCGCACCTAAAATTAGGCACTGGGCCTCATTATCATTGAATTAGGGGGCTACGGACAACTAATGGGAGTCCGCAGACAGCTCGCCGGAGAAAAGGCCTCGAAGGTTGGGCCACTACATCGCTGGCAGGGGCTCTCAGGCAAAGGTTTTAAAAGAGGTAGCTGCAGAGATAGTGGATGCACTGGTATTAATCTTCCAGAATTCCCTAGATTCTAGGTCAGTCCCCAAGGATTGGAACGTCGCACACTATTTAAGTAAGGAGGAAGAGGAAAAAAAGGGGAAGTATAGGCCAGTTAGCCTGACATCAGTAGAAGGTTAATGCTAGAATCTATTATTAGGGACGTGGTAACAGGGCACTTAGAAAATCGTAATATGATTAGGCAGAGTCAACATGTTTTTATGAAAGTGAAATTGTGTTCAACAAATCTGTTAGAGTTTTTTGAAGATACTGTATAACTAGTAGGATGGATAAGGGGGAACCAGTGGATGTGGTGTATTTGAATTTTCAAAACACATTCAATAAGGTGCCACACAAGGTATTACACAAAATTAGGACTCATGGGATTGGGGGTAATATATTAGCATGGATTGAGGATTGGTTAATGGACAGAAAACAGAGAGTAGGAATAAATGGGACTTGTTTGGGTTGGCAGGCTGTAACTAGTGGGGCACCGCAAGGATCAGTGCTTGGGCCTCAGCTATTTACAATCTATATTAATGACTTAGATGAAGGGACTGAGTGTAACATAGCCAAGTTTGCTGACGATACAAAGTTAGGTGGGAAAGTAGGCTGTGAGGAGGATGCAAAGGGGCTGCAGAGAGATATAGACAGGTTGACAGGTTGTTTTTGGCAAAAACATGGCAAATGGAATATAATGTGGGGAAGGGTGAAGTTATCCACTTTGGTGGGAAAAACAAAAAAGCAGAATATTTTTTGAATGGTGAGAGACTGGGAAATGTTTGCACTCAGAGGGACCTGGGTGTCTTTGTACACGAATCACAGAAAGTTAACATGCAGGTACAGCAAGCAATTAGGAAAGCAAATGGTACGTTAGCTTTTGTTACAAAGGGTTTAGAGTATAAGAGTAAAGAAGTCTTACTACAATTATACAGGGCATTGGTGAGGCCACACCTGGAGTACTGTGTGCAGTTCTGGTCTCCTTAGCTAAGGAAAGACATACTTGCCTGAGAGGGAGTGCAACAAAGATTCACTAGACTAGTTCCTGGGATGAGAGAATTGCCCTATGAGGAGAGATTGAGTAGATTGGGCCTATATTCCTCAGAGTTTAGAAGAATGAGAGGTGATCTCATTGAAATATATAAAATTCTTAAGGGGCTTGACAGGGTTAATGCTAAGAAAATGTTTCCCCTGGCTGGGGAATCTAGAACACGGGGTCACAGTGTCACTCAGAATAAGGAGTCGGCCATTTAGGACTGAGAGGAGGATAAATTTCTTCACTCAGAGGGTTGTGAATCTTTGGAATTCTCTACCCCAGAGAGCTGTGGATGCTCAGTCGTTGAGTATATTCAAGACAGAGGTCGATAAATTTTGGGGAACTAAGAGAATTAAGGGATATGGGGATAGTGCAGGAAGGTGGAGTTGAGGTAGAAGACCAGCCATGATCTTATTGAATGGCGGAGCAGGCTCGAAGGGCCAAATGGCCGACTCCTGCTCCTATTTCTTATGTTCTTATCTAAGAGTTTAATGGGAACCAGGAGAGGGGGTGACCAGGAGAGGGGACAATCGGGAGAGGGGGGTAACTTGGAGGAGGGGTGATTGGGAAGTGGATGTCTGGGACAGGATGAGGTCGATAAGTAGGGTAGCAGCGGCAATCGAGGGGTTTGAGGTCGTGATCGGGTGGGCTGGTCATGATCAGCCGGGGGGGGTGGGGTGGGAGGAGGGACGAGTAGTAGCCCATGGTTTTAAGTTAGGGTCAGGAGATGCACTCCTGCACCTCCTGGCTCCACATGCAGGGAAATATTTTTAAGAGACTTACCTTTTTGGTGGTGGCCTGTAGCAGTCCCTTTAAAGACCACCTGTTAGATTGCACATAGACCTGGTTTTGCTGAATGCAGCTGGCTGGCTTCCTCAGGGCAAAGCAATACTGCAGAGAGGGTCTTCGCTGGGTGTTAGGCCTCTTATTTGAATATACAAAGGGGCAAATGCTTGTTTGAGGCACGAGCTCTGGATGCCTAGCTTCTGCCTACACCAACAAGGCAGGAGGGTGCACATCTGGCTTGCCATGGAAGGAGTTCAGCGAAGATTCACCAGGTTGATACCTGGGATGGCAGGAATGACGTATGAGGAGAGATTGGGTCGATTGGGCTTATACTCACTGGAGTTTAGAAGAATGAGAGGGGATCTCATTGAAACTTATAAAATTCTGACAGGACTGGACAGACTAGATGCAGGAAGGATGTTCCCAATGGTCGGGGAGTCCAGAACCAGGGGTCACAGTCTAAGGATAAGGGGTAAGCCATTTAGGACAGAAATGAGGAGGAATTTCTTCACCCAGAGAGTGGTGAACCTGTGGAATTCTCTACCAGAGAAGGCAGTAGAGGCCAATTCATTAAACATATTCAAGAAGGAGTTGGATATATTTCTTAAGGCTAACGGGATCAAGGGATATGGAGAGAAGGCAGGGACAGGGTACTGAATTTGGATGATCAGCCATGATCGCATTGAATGGCGGAGCAGGCTCGAGGGGCCGAATGGCCTACTCCTGCTCCTATCTTCTATGTAATGAGCATGCGCTTCCTGTCTGCCATATTAGAGGCAAGATCATTCAGGCCATCTTAATTCAGCTATCCAGAAAGACTCTACAGCCCCCACTGCTGCAGCAAATCATTTCGTAAATTATTCCAGGGTTTTTGCCTCTACTGTATCTGGAAATCTATTCCAAATATTTCTTTTTGTGTGAAGAGATTCCCGTTATCAATCCTAAATTAACTTTTGCTGGCTTGAACAATTTAATTTAAAGTAATTATTTACTTTCTCCATTCCATTAACTATCTTGTATACCTCCAGAAGAAAATCTCGCAGACTGCTCCTTTCCAGCCTGAAAATCCTAAGCTTCTCCTGCCATTTCTCATAATTCAGCTTTGACACGACAGATCAGCCCTGTGGGCTTTTCTCTGCACTGCTGGAGCCCAGTACTCAAGGTGCAGTCTGACCATGCACTTTGATCACAAGTTCCTCTGGCTTATATCCTACTATTTTAGCAATATAATTCAACCTGCTATTGGCTTTGTTGACTCCTGCTCGGCATAGATTGGACACGACAGAGCCTGATAGAATCCAGAACATTTTCAAATCCATAACCGTTGACACACAACATAAAATCTGAAGTTGGGTAAACAATTGATAAGAGGTAGTTAAAGAGATTATGATTACCACAAAAGCATCCCTTTTCTCTTGGCTGCATTTGCAAATATACCATTTAAAACACGCCAATTAGCTACAGAGGAACAAGAAACAATGGGTTATTATTCCTGTTGATAATTTTAGTGAAAAGTTGGTGAGTACAGAAATGGGCTTTCCCACACAGACTTTTTCACTAGAAATATCAACAGGAGAAATTTTGCCTCCAAGGTGACTCCAAGCTGAGTGGCAGGTAAAATCCGTCAGAACAATGATGAAGCATGAGATGACCTAAGTTTGATCCCTACCCTAGAGTTTCCATTCTCGGGGGCACCACTGAAAAGGGGAGATGTTAAACGGAGGGCAGACACATTCTTACCAGGCTGGGGGAGAGAAGAGTTGCCATCATAACTCCACTCTCACATACTTTTGGAGAACGGACTCAGAGCAACATTGGCAGAGGTTAGGCTTCTCCACCTGACCTCTCAGCTGCACAAAGCAGGTCTTGGAGATCAATGCTGACTCAGGAAAGAAAGATTTCACACTCCTGTCCACCAAAACAAAAATACCCCAAACAAATTACCTTAACAGGAGAGAAAGACATTCTAAAATAAAAACAGAAAATGTTCGCAATGATCAGCAAACATGTGAAAGCAAGAGATCAATTAGCATTTCAGGTGCGACCCTTCCTCAGTTCACACTTCAGAAGACAACCTTTCTGTCTCCTTCGGATGACTGCTGACCTGCTGGACATTTCCATTACTTATTTCTTTATTTCAGATTTCCAGGATTGTTAATTTTTATTTTTATTTGCAGTAAGATATTGAGACCGGTTACTTGGCTTCAATGAGATTATCTGCTTCTGTTTGACTTGAAGACTCTCTCACCTTGGTACTGTGCGTTAAATCCTCTGCGCCGATGGTTGCTGTCTGACGTGAAATGCAGCCGCAGCCAATTCTTGTTACTGATGACAGGTGAAGGTAAATTCAAACCAGTCAACCTGAAAGATAGGAAAAGTTCTCATATCAGCCCTGCAAGTTGGAAGAGTCATTTGAAAGACCAAACACTACTAGGACATGTGGCAAGACTGTGTGCTACATAACGTTCATACAGGTACTGAAGAAATGTTTCTTTTGTTCTGTAGCCTGTTGAACAACATTAACCAATTAAGCTCTGTTGGAAGAAATGTTCAATGTCACCAAGAAAATATTCGACAAAAATGAAAAAGAAAAATAAGATCCCCAGGGCGCTGCAAATTGCCAGAGAATCCCTGCTCTAAGGAAAAGAAAAGGAGCCTTTGTTCCTGATTATTATACAGTTAGTGATCCTTTCTGGATAGTATGTTCAATAGCCAGGTGAGATAAGACCTGTCCAGAGGTGATGCCACCCATGATTGCCAACACTCAATGTCAAGGCTCACGTATGAAGAATAGGCACTTGGTTGAATTACCGGAGAGCTGCCTGTGCCCGTAGAACCATACATCAGCATGGGTCAGCATCTTGAGGAGGTGACTAAAACCACTGGCAAAAGGAAACCAGAAAGGTAAAACAGCATCTGAAACAGGAGAAGGTAACATATTGTGTGTAACCCTTCCTTTTTTAAACTGAAAAAAAATTACTGCATGTGCAATCTCCAATGCTTCAGCTAGTTCTGTCAAATAAAATATTTTTACAGAAAATAAATTTTGAAGTGCATCTGATAAATGTGTATTGTACAAAATGCTCAGTACAGATACAAATGCCTTCATTCAGGTGTATGGCACACAGCAGCTGCTCTTGTGATAGGTTGGAGTCCTGGCATGTGTACTTGATGGCAAGCCAACAGCCAATTTGCTCGTCACATGCTAGTTTTATGAGAAATAACATTCTTATGCTGCTAGGAAATACTGCAATGTGATCCATAAATATATTACAAATCATGTTTCAGTGCTTCCAAATTTTTGTTTACTTTCCATTTATTAATAGAAATCCAATTTTGGCATGGCAGATTCCTCAATCTATTAAAAATAAAACGCCAGTATACATAAAAATGCTGCACAAATCACAGTATAAAGGCACCGACTGAAAAGTACCTCTACCAAACTGAGTCACGGTCTGAAGGTGGAGTAATATTGCGTCCACATATCTGACATAAGAAACCAACAAGGCTTTGCATAACCTAATGATGTAGATTGAAACCTCCATTTGTAGCTGTCTACCTGAATGAGGTAACTCCTCGGGTTGGCAGATGATGCAGCTATAAGTGGGTATAATCTATGTTGGCAATTTGCTTCCTCTGAAAGCCCACACACGTACAAGTTCCTAGAGAGCCAACGTACGCAGTTGTGTTCAGCCAGTGTAACCTGGATGATGCAACTAAAGGAACATTAATCAAGGTACCTCACTCACACCAACAGATCAGTATATCAAAGAAAGAAAGAAAGACTTGCATTTATATACAGGAAACTCGTTTAAACGGCACCTAAATATCTGGAATTCTCCATTAACCGGCAAAATTCATACTCCGAAAACAATACCTCAATAACCGGAAATGTTGCTGAGTCCGAGTTAGTCAGTGGGGGTAGTTCTCCAAACTGCCACTACTCAGCTTCTTGGCGCTGTCGGAAGTCCGAACACCTCAATAACAGGAGTCTGACTCTTTGTTTGTTAAAAATAGCCTCGGTAGATAACCCTCTCTGTCATCTGGAATTTTTAATCAACCGGCAACATCCCGGTCCCGTCGGTGCCAGATACCAAAGAGTTTCACGACCACCGGACATCTCAAAGCGCTTTACAGCCAATGAAGTACTTTTTGAAGTGGAGTCACTGTTGAAATGTGGGAAACGCGGCAGCCAATCTGCACACAGCAAGGTCCCACAAACAGCAATGTGACAGTGACCAGATAATCTGTTTTTGTTATGTTGGTTGAGGGATACACATTGGCCAGGACACCGGGATAACTCCCCTGCTCTTCTTCGAAATAGTGGCCATGGGGTCTTTTACGTCCACCTGAGAGAGCAGACGGGGCCTCGGTTTAACATCTCATCCGAAAGACGGAGTGTTAGCCTAGCTTTATGTGCTCAAGTCCCTGGAGTGAGACTTGAACCCACAACCTTCTGACTCAAAGGTGAGAGCGCTACCAACTGAGCCACAGCTGACACTGGCATCATTGATCAAATCTGGGGTCTGTCAGGACATGGCTCAGCCATTAACGATGGGCGCAGGGTGGGTTCTATGTAGGGATGGAGCGGAAGGTGGGAAGCTGGAGCAATAGTTTTTCCCAACTTCTCACTTTTAAAACATTCAATGTGGAACTACATCTGTTAAGAATGCCAGTCTGTACTAGCAGTAAGATGTGCAACCATGTCACTATCTAATAATGTGATACTTCCATTGGAAATCCGATAATCTGATTCACAGGAACTTGTAATGAGTTATAGTTTGTATTGTGGGATAGATTACAATGTAAAAATCAGCACTATAGTTGATCGTGATACTTGTAAATAATACTGTGATCAGCATTAATCAGCCGAAGTACAAAATACAATTGTCATTCTTGTTCCCTCAGTACATCTATTAGTAGTGAATTAGACACCTATCTAATAGCCTAAAACTCAAAGCCAAACCATGACTGCCCTGGAGGTGTCAAACATAATACAGGAAACTTTGTGCTATCCGGCACCGATGGGACCGAGCTGTTGCCGTCCCATCAAAACTGCCGGACAAACCAGCGCTAATGTTGAAACATACGGAGATTTTGAGCTCCGTATCTGGCAACAAACCCTGTTAAGCTTCTAAACAGTCGGCGGTACCTTGCAAGCGTCTCTGTAGCTTAGCAACAGCTTCAGCGAGACCTTGCAGAGCTTGACTGTTGAGAAAAAAGCAACGAAAAGAAAAAAAAACTAACGAAACGGCTCCTGATTTTTGCCGGTGGCTCGAGCTTGCCGGACATTTAGCCTCCGGATAACACAAAGTTTCCTGTAATTCGTGAAAAGGGAACATTTCCTATCAGGCAGGAAATAAGTGGTCCTCACCGACCCAATCGGGCTCCTGTTAGTTACTCTGTTTGTTAGTTATTGTTTGATAATAACTGTGATGATGCCCAGACAATCCCACTGTCTGAGCTGAAACATGGAAATGGTCTTAAAATGCCAGAATATCAGTGTATTTTAAAAATTGAGAAATGACCAGAACATCAATGAGTAGGGCCGGATACATCAGGTAAGTGCTTTTGCAGCACTGTTTGTGAGTCAGGAGGAGCAGGAGTGCTCCCCCCGCCCCAGCCCACCAAGCTAACCTGCTTCCCTCCCCCAGATCCACAGAACCCACCCCTACCCGCGATCGGACCCCTGAGATCGGACCCCACCCCGCAATCGGACCACTCCCGCAATCGGACCCCAACGATCCACTGATGGCCCACGATGTCCTCCTCGGCCCCCCACGATCTCTCCCGCCCTCCCTCCTCTCTGCTCCCGGCTGCGAACTGGTGTCGCAGGCCTTCCTGTCCAACAGTCAACCAGTCTCTCAATGTGGCTGGCAGCCAGCCGGAAAACTGTGTCAAAAATTTTAATTGAATCCTGCCATTAAATCCAGGTACCTCGGCCACTACGACCGCCGCACCCACTTCGTACTTTCAGAAATTATAATTGCCCTGGAAAATTTTAACAGAATGAGCCCTGGCTGAGGTTTATGAGCTGAGATAAATTGAAGGAAATTAGATTATTCTTGTTAGATAAAAGAAGGTTACGTGGGCATAATGTGAATATTTCAATTGATAAAATAAAATTGAGCACATTAACTGTAGCAGATGCAGAGCATAAAACTGAAGAGGATAAAATAATGAAATTAGACAACAATGTTTCTCTGTGAGAGAGGAATCTTTGGCTAGAAACTACTGATATGAATGCTTAAACGGCTTTAAATAAGTGGGTTAATTAACCCTTTTAAAATAAATAGATTAATGTTTGTGTTAAAATAGCTGGCAGAGGAATGACATACCAGCGTGTTAAGCTTTTATCCACTAGTATTGCCAACTTAGATTCTGCAGAAGTGCTGCATAAAGTGACGAATGTACGATCAGTAAATTAAGAAAAAGAAGTGCCTTTAACATCTTCATGATATCCCAAAGTGCTTCACAGCCCACAGATTACTTTTGAAGTGCAGTCACTATTGTTGCGTAGGCAAACGCAGCAGTCAATCTGCATGCAGCAAAGTCCCGCAAAAATAGCAATGATGTCAATGACCAGTTGAACTGTTTATGGTAGTGTTGGTGGAGGGGCAAATGCTGGCCAGGACACTGGGAGAACTAATGAATATCGAGCGGCTTTTATAATGGATGGCCGGTCAGCAGCAGCGGTTTTACACCTGAGCGTTGTGGCCAGTCAGCAGCAGCGGATTTACACCTGAGCGTTGTGGCCGGTCAGCAGCAGCGGTTTTACACCTGAGCGTTGTGTTGAAAATCTACCCTCTACTGCCTGGGCTCATACATCAGGAATATTGAGCATGGCCAAAGAACTGGAGAGTGGCTGCTCCCTGTGGAACCACGCCCATGTTATGGTATGAGTTCCAACACATTCAGGAAGTGAGGAGGGAAACGAGAGGAGGTAAAATAATTCTTCTAATGAAATACCAGGCGGCTTTTTTTTAGGAAAGAAAGTTATTAGGGCTGATTTCCCTTGCTAGGCGCTGTTAGGGACAATGTGTGAGCAGTGCACCAGAAGTGGACTGTGCCTTGGGAAGCGACAGGGCACCAGTATTTCATGATCAGCTTCATTAACACGGAGAGGGCTGCATTCAGGCACAGTTGGAGGCAATTTTTTGAGCGTGGTGTTACTGAGGACAGAAAGGCAGTGAGCAGTTTAGGCATTAAAGGCGGCAGCACCATTACAGTAAAACGCCCATGAGAGACCTAAAAAAGGTAATTGTGGGGGGGGGGATTTCTTATCTTAATTTAATTTCTGTGTGTCAGAAACTAGGATTTGCATGTCAGTGGTCTTGAAGTTTATTTAAAAGATCTGGCCAGTAAATGAGTTCAGGCTCCTGTGCCATGACTGGGATGGCAGCGGCACCCCCAGTCACAGTCTGTGCACCTCCGCAGTTTATCTTGCAGGGAATTGGCAAGAGGGTGGCACTGTTGTGCTAAGCAGTAGGCTGAGGGACAGGGGGAACAAGTGCATGAAGATTGATAGTGTAGGAATAGGAGCAGGGTGTTGGTTTGACTGAGACTTATTTTATTCCAGGTGGCATGGAGCAGGAGTACGTTCGGGGAAGTGGGTATTCCTACTCTTGTTAGTGGCTCAGGAGAGGACCAGGCAAATGTTTTCAGCAGTTGTGAAGCAGCGCCTCGGTTTCAAAATTCTCACCCTTGTTTTCAAATCACTCCATGGTCTCGCCCCTCCCAATCTCAGTAATCTCCTTTAGCCCCACAACCCCCCCGAGATCTCTGCGCTCCTCTAATTCTGCCCTCTTGAGCATCCCTGATTATAATCGTTCAACCATTGGTGGCCGTGCCTTCTGTTGTCTAGGCCCTAAGCTCTGGAATTCCCTGCCTAAACCTGTCTGCCTCTCTACCTCTCTTTCCTCCTTTAAGTCGCTCCTTAAAACCTACCTCATTGACCAAACTTTTGGTCACCTGCCCTAATTTATCCTTATGTGGATCTGTGTCAAATGTTTTGTCTTAAAATACTCCTGAGCAGCGCCTTGGGACATTTTACTACATTAAAGGCGCTATATAAATACAAGTTGTTGTTGCTGTTGTCGTTGTCAAGGGGGCTTGTGGCTGTTTTCTCTCACCTGCTCCCAAATAAGCCATAGTGCAAAAAGGATGGTAGAGGTTAGACGACTGTGGCACAGTACTAAACACAGCCTCCATCATTAACTGTAAAGGACTCACAGCAGCTTTTGGCAATAAGCAAGAGCGGCAGAACCAATTTTTATTCAAAAAGCAACAAAAAAAAAATCAAGACGTTTCTCGACTATTTGTTGCCTGCCCCTCGAGACAGGTGGTACCAAAATAGCAACTCTGGAAGCTGTCGTGCCAGGTTTTTTCTGGGAGCAGTTTGCCCTGATAATGCACCTGGCACCAGAGCAGGACATCTGAGGGCAAAGGTGTCAGACATGCATTTGCATCCAATTTACATTGCGGTACTCTCTTCAGATGAAGTCAAGTTCAACCGTCTGAAAATTGTTGCTGCCCTACTATTCAGGAGCAGAATGGAGAAAGAAAATTAGTACCCAGTTTCCATATGCATAGCACCCTTTTTTCAGACAGTATTTGGGAGCTAAACTTAGGAAAATCATCCTATTATTGAAGATTCTACTTGGCATATTTGTTAAATTAAGCTTCATTCACTAAACTTTAACTGTTCTGTGAGTTTAAATATTTGTCCTGCCAACTTTCCTCTATATCTTCCTGTTGTGTATGTACCTTTAAGAAAGAACTGCTTTTATGCTGTAGTACCGGCAGTGACCACACCTGTATATAAAGCAGTAGCAGGCTTCTGTACTTTCAGTTCCAGCATACTCTCTGTGCAGTAAACATCTCTTATTATCGTTCTCCTGCAGTCCATGTGTTATTAATGCGCGGACACTACACTTCCTTTTTCTTATCAAGTTACGTGGGTATATAACCGAACCACTGGCAGAGGAATAAAAATCTCAGAATCTATATGTTGTTAAACATCTTGAGGGTGAACATAAGAACATAGGAACAGGAGTAGGCCATTCAGCCCCTCAAGCCTGTTCTGCCATTCAATGAGATCTGTATCTTAACTCCATCTACCCGCCTTGGTTCAATATGCCTTAATACCCTTGCCTCACAAAAACCTATCATTCACAGTTTTAACATTTTCAATTGACCTAGCCTCAACAGCTTTTTCAGGGAGACAGTCCCAGATTTCTACTTGGTGTGAAGAACTGCTTCCTGACATCACTCCTAAATGGCCTAGTTCTAATTTTAAGGTTATGTCCCCTTGTCCCAGACTCCTCCACCAGAGGAAATTGTTTCTCTCTACCTGCCCCATCAACTCCTTGAATCGTCTTCAACTCCTCAATTAAATCATCCCTTAATCTTCGATACGCGAGAGAACACATGCCTAGTCTATGCAACCTGTTGTCATAATTCTTAACACTTCATAACCACAACCTTATTTCACATCTTCATGATTGTTGGTTATGCTTTTTTGTGAACATTCACCATTGTAAAATTGGTACGTCAACCTTTCCCATCAATTTTCCAGCAATTGCTGTCACATGTAGTTACAAACTCTGGTCACTATGTGGCTCTGAAGTCTCTCTCCGAACTCCACCAAGATAACTCCATCGTGTTGTACATGAAGAAAACCAAATTCAACTGACATTGAGCAATTAACTAGTAATGCAAAATAACGAGTCCTGCCCCATTTATCAGACCTGACAGGTCAATCATTAAGTAGAATGTGAGAACACCAAGAGTCCAATGAACTACTGTCTTGCTCCTTTTACAGGTTTGGGATTTTCGTCATACATGGATTTGCATATTGTGATAGCAGAGTAACACTGCCAACAACACTATCTGTTCAATGTGAATAGTTTATTTACTACATCACATGTCTCACAGAGTACTCAAGACCTGTTGGTATCAAATCCCTTGGTCTGCTATTTTAATAAAAGCATTAACCCCCCCATTTTAAACAGGTTATTCTAGGCAGATTAATGCTTCCGTTAAAATAACGGACAGAGGAATTTGATACATTCAAGTTTGTACAATAATATCACACAGTGCAACTTCCAGGCTATTTTTTTTAAATTGTGATTGTCTCTTCTATGTGGTGTTGGATCAATTAATGACAATGAAAAGATGAATTCTTGATTGAGTTTTATGGCTGCAGAAGCTGTTTGCCTTAACTTGCCATTGCTGGTGGTGAAATCATTACTATGATACTACCAAATAAAAGTAAATACTTGAAAGATAAAAGTTAATTCCAGGCATTGGAGTCACATTGTCCCATTGTTGTTAGGTCACAGCTACCAGTACAAGCCCGTCATTTTCTTATCTTAGTTTTCAGAGGGGAAAAAGTGCAACAGAATTGTTTTCCTTTGGCCAGCACAGTGATGCTCCACTGGGATATTTCAAGGAATCTGTTTCAGGAATTAACTGATCCTGGCTCAAAAAATAATCACCAATATGGCAAAATCATTCCTTTAACCGCAAATGCTAACAAAAGCCTAGCTTTTAGAAAGTACATCTATCTCTTTGAATAAGTGGTAATTATGATAATTGAGAAAATTTATGGCCAAAATTAACCTTTAGCTTTAAATGCTGATTAAAGCAGTTAACTCCACATGAATTTTCCTCTTGTTCCGCACACAGTTGTTAACTAAATACACTGGAGAGATCCCTTAATTCCACAGCTTAATAGCACAGAGGGTATGAAGGAGAACCTATGCATAAAAATGCATTTATTTGCAATTAAAAGAGCTAAGTGTCTTGGTCTTTTCATTAGTGACTTACTTATTCATAATATACATGGGGAATGCTATTCACTAGCAGTTCAATGTAGGGTTGCAGGATTCAATCTCAGGAGCAATTGTTAGTCACTATCAGATGTATTCGCTGTCTGACATGTTATACACCAACAACCAAAAGCAGTGTATATTGAAATAAAACCAGTTCTGTGAAGTCCAGCAGCGTATATTAGAGAAGAAGTGAAACAGTAGAGTGGAGTACGTTGAAGCATGCGATATGTTGAGAGGTTTAGGTGACATTGATTAACTGTTTGGGTTTTGCAAAGCTCTCTGAATAATTTTATATATCACCACATATACCCCATGCTAGGGTAGGTTTTCTAAAGATGGCAAAATTGGTCATAGTGAGTCTTGAGAGACACCAACCTTGCACGATCTTCCGAGTTCAGCCATTTAAATATGTCCTTCAAGCTCCTAGCCCAGATTGCACTTATTAGGAACCTCATTGTTCTTTGATGTAATGTTTTCCTGACTAACCTGTTTGGACACCATTCACACCTTTGATTGCTGTGATTATCTCTCTGCCGAGGTGCGACAAATGGCAGTTAGAAAGATTACCTGTAATCATCCGGCATTATTCTCTGACTATATAAGCTGTGTCTTTATGCATCTCTGCACTTTACCTGACGAAGGAGCAGCGCTCCGAAAGCTTGTGATTTCAAATAAAACTGTTGGACTATAACCTGGTGTTGTGTGACTTCTTACATAGGAACCCACTGATTGTGGGGTAGGATTTCCTGCACAGTAGCAGCTCATAAAGAGCTACTGTGCAATTTTCTATTAAAAACAGCTTGTGGTTTAGTCAGGCCTAGATGCATTGCTGTAATATTATACAAGAGTTGGCCTTACATTATAGTACGAGGTCAGCTTGTAGCACTACGAGCACATGTAGCACACAAAGAGCAGTGCTTTTGCGAGGACAGGTGTCTGCAAGTAATCATCTCAACCATTTTGACTTCAGGCCTTTGCCAAGATGCTTCTTTATTCAATCACTTCAGGTCTTTGGCAGGATGTTACAGGCCTGGATGCTACAGATTCGATTCATGTTGTCACTCCTAATGACTGACCTATCAGAGTTGGCTTTGTTCTGCAAAAAAGCCATTGCATCTTTTGTTTGATGAGTGTCTCTCTTGAAAACCTGCGGAACCTGAACTTAAGAAATGGCAGGAAACATGCTACAGAGTCATGGGTAAAAAGGTTGAGAAATATATTCAGCCACTTTTTCCCAATTCAACAGTTATTTCTGTTCCACAGCCTGTGCAGAGATGAGCATGTGAAGGCTTCATGGGGGTGGACTCAACCTCACGTATAAATATTGTGCTCTGGACGCTGGCCCAGGTTCAGTGTTAATAGGCAATTTAGTGAAATGTTGCATCTCGTATTATATTGTGGGTAAAAAGCTGTACGTTAAATGTTGCAATCTAATGAAATGTACTGTGTTTATCCTTTGCTACTGTTACACTTTTAAACATTCCTGATTCATCGATTAAAACCAATGTCACATGATCTAATGGAGTGATTATTTTTCTCTTGTCTAAGACTAGGGAAACAAGGTCTCATGGCATTTCCAGCAAGCAACTTATCGTTACAAGAGTGCTCTGTTTGACGCTGGACTATGCTACATTGTTAGTTACTGTATGCGTCAAGTCACACATTGGCTCATAGGGAGCTGAGGAATTGTTCATGGGAGGGATCCTTGACACTGAACATGAGAAAACGAACTGATACCGCCCAAAAATCATACCTGAAACGATCCCACTTGTTGTGTCTGTACCTGTGCCGTTATACCTAAACACAATTAGTGCTCAGACCCCGAGATTTCAAACATGCTGCTGCTTTATTCAAAAGGAAAGTTCCAGAGAAAAGTATAGAACAAGAGAGAACAAACCCAACCATTTATCTGCTGTGACAGCGCCACCGCAGGTGGGAGGAGAACACATAATACATAACATATTCCTCCCTTCTTAAATGAAATGTCCCGATTATGCCTCAACAGGTAAGTTACTTTCAAGGCACTCAACTAACCAAGGGTAGAGGTAGACTGCCTCAAACCCTGACTTTACCCTGGGGTTTATTCTGCCCCAGTCTTGTGGGTAAGTCGCTAAGCTTACAGATCCAAGCGTCTTGGAGGCCGCCGCTCTCTGACAGGATACTGGCGGTCATCGCTGGCTTCCACAGCAGTAGGCATTGACACAGGCCTGGATGGAGAAGATGCCTGTGTCAGTCGAAAGTCAGGAGTTTGCACAGGTGGAACAGTCTCTTTGACTTCCTGTGTTGGAGAAGAGCACTGTGGCGAAGGATGCTGGTTTGCGGTATCATCCGGAAACAGTTCAGGCCAACCAGCTGTTGGAGTCTCTGTGGCTGTCTCTGCTCCTAGCAACAGTTGATCAGTGTGTCTTCTCCAGACGACGTCCTCAGCAGTCTCAACCGCGTAAGACACAGGGCCTGTCTGCGCGATCACCATAGCAGGAACCCATTTTGGTCCAGTGTTGTAGTTTCGAGCTAGGACATGCTCTCCAGGAAGAAACCGTCTCTCCTTGGCTCTTTTCTCTCTTCTTTCAATTTGAGCTTGTTGTTGACGTTGGACAACCTGCTCTGTCCTTGGAGGTTTGAGTAAGTCAAAACTTGTCCGCAACTGCCTCTTCATCATGAGCGAAGCAGGGGAAGTTTTGGTTGTGGCATGCGGCTCATTCCTGTAGGACAACAGGAAGCTGTTCAGACGTTGGTGGATTGAGCCCTGACCTTGCGATGCCTTCAAGGCGTGCTTCAAAGTTTGCATGAACCTTTCTGCCAGGCCGTTAGTAGAGGGATGGTAGGGTGCAGACCTGATGTGCTGGACACCATTCACTTGCAGGAACGTTGCAAACTCCTGTGACACAAATTGTGGACCGTTGTCACTTACGAGTTGTTCCGGTGAGCCATAACGGCTGAACATCTCACCAAGTTTCTCAATTGTTTTCTCTGCCGTGGTAGACCTCATCACAGTGACCTCTGGCCACTTGCTATGAGCGTCCATAACCACCATAAACATCTTCTCTTCGAAAGGACCAGCGAAGTCCACATGTACGCGCTGCCACACTTCTTCAGGCCAATCCCAGGGGTGTAGGGGTGCCAGCAGTGGAACATTCCGGACCCTTTGACACGGAGAACATGTTTTGGCTTTCTCCTCAATATTTCCATTGAGACCTGGCCACCAGAAGTAGCTTCTTGCCATTTCCTTCATCCGAACCATCCCACTGTGGCCTGTATGAAGTTGTTGCAGTACAGGTTCCCTCAGAGGTGGCGGAATGATGACACGGCGTCCCCAGAGAAGACAACCTGCCTGGACGGAGAGCTCATTTCTTTTTGAAACGTAAGGTTTCAAACTAGGGGAATCTCCTGTAGCTCTCGCTCGAATGACATCGTCCATTACCTCAGACAGGACTGGATCATTGCGGGTGTGACTTCGCACCTGAACTGCAGTGACAGGTGCTCCCTCCACTTGTCTGAAGTAGAAGATGTCTATCTGACGAGGCTCTGGGGGAGTAACAGGCAAGGGCAGCCTCGAGAGACCGTCTGCGTTGCCGTGCATGTCTGATTTGCGATATTTGATTTCTTTTGTGTGTCCCGACAACAGTAAAGCCCACCTTTGCATCCTGCTTGCAGCAAGAGATGGAATTCCGGTGTGGGGCTCGAAGATTGATGTCAATGGACGGTGGTCCATCAGGAGTGTGAACCTTCTCCCAAACAGGTACTGATGAAATTTTCGAATTCCAAAAACGATTCCCAAGGCCTCGTGCTCAATCTGTGCATAGTTACTCTCGGCCTTGTTCAAGGTGCATGATGCGAAGGCGATAGATTTCTCTTCACCAGAAGGCATGATGTGGGATATGACTGCTCCCACACCATATGGTGATGCATCGCATGCTAGCTGCATGGGTAGCTTTGGGTCGAAGTGTGTCAGGACCTCCAACTTCAGCAATGCTTTCTTTGCTTGGGCGAAAGCTTCGTTGCACAGTTCAGTCCATTTCCATGTTTTGCCTTGACATAGCAACTGATGTAGTGGCTTCAGCAATGTTGCTAAGTCTGGAATAAACTTTCCATAGTAGTTAAGTAGCCCCAGGAATGAACGTAACTGGCTCACATTCTGGGGTGCTGGGGCCTCCATGATCGCCTTGACCTTTGACGGCACCTTGTGCAGGCCGGTAGCGTCAATCACATGCCCCAGGTACGCAACTGAAGACTGAAAGAATTCACATTTGTCCCAGTGACAAGGATGTCGTCCAGGTAGCACTGGACTCCTGGCAGTCCACTCAAAATCTGATCCATTGCCCTTTGGAATAGAGCAGGGGCCGACGTAATTCCAAACGGAAGGCGGCAGTACCTGTATAGCCCCTTGTGTGTCACAATTGTCAGCAGCTCCTTTGATTTGTCATCGACATGCATTTGTAGATAAGCCTGGCATAAGTCGATTTTGCTGAACTTTTGCCCTCCGGCCAGGCCCGTAAAGAGATCACCAATGAGGGGAAGAGGGTACTGTTCCGCAGACAGCACCGGGTTAATAGTCACTTTAAAATCGCTGCAGATTCAAATAGATCCATCCTTTTTCAGGACAGGAACAATGGGTGTGGCCCATTTGCTCATGCTCACAGGCTCCAGGACTCCATTCTCGACTAAGGCCTCCAAGTTAGCCTCAACTTTTGGCCTAATTGCATAGGGTACAGGTCGGGCTTTGTGAAACTTCGGCTTGCTGTCAGGTTTAAAGTTCAGTCTCACGCTGATCTTTTTCATGCTCCCAAGTTCACCATTGAAGAGTTCTGCATGTTTGTTTAAAACTGCAGTCAGACCTGACTCCCCTTTTGACATCATGCGGACTGCAGGCCAGTCCAGCGTGATTTTCTCTAGCCACGCATGTCCCAGTAGAGATGGGTAATTTCCCTTTACCACATATAGTGGCAGTTTCGCAGTCTGCCCATTCAATTTAACTGTCACCTCAATGACGCCTCTCATGGCCACAGGTTCGCCGGTATACGCCTTTAGCACAATGTTTGTTGGCTGAAGGGTAAGGTGCTTTAGCATTTTGTTGTAGACAGTGTCTGAAACAAGGGACACAGCCGCGCCTGTGTCCACCTCCATCCGCACTGATTGTCCCTCCACCAGTGGTGACACCCAGTAGCCATTTGGACCACCTGCAACCGTCAGTATGTGCACCTCTTCCTCCTCAGAGGTGTCGCTCCCCTCTGTTTTGCTTGTTCCACCATGCTGCACTGAATGAACACTCTTTTTCTTGTCTTGTCCAAATACAGGCATTTTGTTTTCATGCTTCCCAGCTCTGTCTGTTCTTTTTTTACCTCTACAGGCATGTTCAATGTGACCCTTTTTGCCACAGTTTTGGCATTCCAGCTCCATATACCAGCAGTCATTAGCGTGATGGCCCGTTTTTCCACAACGGTAACATGTGCCGTTCCGCGCACCTTTAGGCTCAGACAACGCCTTGTGAACTCTCCCTGTTGAACTCAACTGGTGAGCCTCCTTTTCCGCCATCTCCATGGAGACACTAACTTCAATGGCCTTTTCAAGAGTAAGGTTGTCCTCAGTAAGAAGGCGCTTCTGTGTGGCTGCACTTTGCAGACCACACACAAGTCTGTCTCTAATAGTGTCATTCAGCACCTCCTTGAAATTGCAGTGTCCTGACAACCTTTTCAAAGCAGCAATAAACATAGTCACTGTTTCCCCCTCCTCTTGATTCCTTTTGTGAAATCTAAATCTCTCAGCAATAACCAGAGGTTTCGGTGAAAAATGTGCTCCAAGAATTTCCACTAGTTGTTTATATGTTTTAGTTCCTGGCTTAACTGGCTGTACAAGGCTGCGCAGTAAATTGAATGTCTTTGCTCCCATTATACTCAAAAAGGTAGGCACGACCTTATCGTTTGCCACCACATTCGCCAAAAATTAGTCAAAACGTTCCGTATAAGCGCTCCATTGCTCAACATTTTCATCAAAATCACCGATGTTTCCGAATATAGCAGCCATCTCACATTTCAAATTTTAATTTCTGTTTACTCACTGCACCCGTAACATTAATGTAATGCTGCAATCTCTGTTCCAAGTGTTTTGTAGTTGAAAACAAGAAAGTTCCCACAATGCAGATTCATCCGATCCTCGTCACCACTTTGTTGTGTCTGTACCTATGCCGTTATACTTAAACACAATTAGTGCTCAGAACCCGAGATTTCAAACATGCTGCTGCTTTATTCAAAAGGAAAGTTCCGGAGAAAAGTATAGAACAAGAGAGAACAAACCCAACCATTTATCTGCTGTGACAGCACCACCGCAGGTGGGAGGAGAATACATAATACATAACACCATTCACCTAGGAGATATCCACCTAGCCTTCCTTCTTCATATAAAACTAGGTTGAAGGCATTCACTTGAATAATTTTTTCCACTATGTCACAGACCACATGGACATCAATAGAATAGGAATCATGGCAGTGGCCTGGATGGCCACATGCATGTCATCGATAATGCCCTACACGTTAGGAAACTTGCCACATGGGAAAAAATGCAATGTCCTCTGATGTTGCTGTCAACTTTCCATTGAGGAAGTCATAAAAGAGTTTCCCTAGTAAACAACATATCTGACACCTGCTGTATGCATCGATGCACTGCTGATTGACTGACGTAGCAGATTTCCGCTCGATGGCTTTGAATGATCCCATGGAATAAAATGTAAGACTGTGGTCACCCACACAGCCTTCTGTTGTCAACGCTGTCTGAAGATCAGGCTAGAGGATGCTGCGTAACTCTGTAACTACGTGATTGTTGAAGCAGAGCTAGACGCACACAGTAGCTCGGTCATGATCTATTAAACATGGCTCCTTGAGGAAGCATGGTTGTAAGCAGTCAAATTCAAATTCAAATTCAAATCGCTTTATTGGCATGATAAGGTACATCTTATGTTGCCAAAGCATCAAAATACATTTATGGTTGAACACATAAACGCAGTTCTATTCATACAGTGTATAAACAGGTATATCCCTGAGTGTATAAATATACATTCGCATTGTTTATATATACTCTTTTCTTAGTTTACTGGTTGTCCCTCTGTTCATGGCAAGCTGTAACATAGTGTGCCGCCAGTGTTACACAGCTTCTCTCCTCCCCCAGTAGGAATGGGAGTTTTTGGTTGTCATTCAGATTTCTGAATTCAGGGCATATTTGTGAGAATTTTTGGTAGAAATTCTCCCTGATGCCCTGATATTTTCCACAGGCTGTGAGGAAGTGCATCTCTGTCTCCACTACTCCCTGACTGCAGTGAGAGCATATCCTGTCTTCTCTTGGCAGCCTTGTCTGTCTTCTCTTGGCAGCCTTGTCTGCCTGTGTCTGCCTTTTTCGATCGCTAGGCTATGTTCGCTAAGTCTGTACCTTGTCAAGGTTCTTCTCAGTTTGTTATCCTTTACCATGGTCAGGTAATCAGCTATGTTGTATTGTCTGTTTAGGGCCAATTAGCAATTGAGTTTGCTTTGGGTTTTTGTTGTTTCTGCCCAATATGTCAGATATTTTTCCTTTTGCTTAGCGACGATTGTGTTGGGTCAAATTCTTTGTGTTACCCTGTCACTGTCCTGGGGCTGGTTATTGTTAGTATTGTTAGTAGTTACTTCACTGAGTCCCAGGACTAGTTGACTGAGGGTATTCTTCTTTATGGTCAGCTCTTGGCATTTCAGGGCGTCGTAGTGATAGCATTGGGGGTTGCTCATTTGTAGGTGATTCCAAAATTTGGTGGCTCTTTTTTGGATAGTGATTATTAATGGATATTGGCCTAGTTCCGCCCTGCATGCATTGTTTACTGTTTTCCTTTGAGTCCGGAGGATACTTTTACAGAATTCTGCATGTAGGATCTCAATTGGGTGTTTGCCCCATTTTGCAAATTCTTGTTGTGTTAGCGGTCCCCATACCTCACTGCCATAGAGCGCAATTGGTTCAATTACTGATTTGAAAATTTTGAGCCAAATGCTAATTGGGATTTCTATTTGGATTGATTTTTTGATGGCATAGAAAGCCCTTCTTGCTTTCTCTTTCAGTTCATTCACAGCCAGTTTGAAGTTTCCCGTAGAACTGATTTTTAAGCCCAAGTATGTGTAGTTAGTGGTTTGTTCAATTTTGGTTGTTCCTACTGTGAAATTTATTTTGGGTCCCTGATGTTTGGATCTTTGCTGGAACACAAGGACTTTGGTTTTTTGGGGATTTATTGTCAGGGCCCAAGTCTGGCAGTACGACTCCAGCAGGTCCAGGTTCTGCTGTCCCCCTCTGCTGTAAAACAAGACCTGCATCTCACCCTCTTCAGATTATTTTCCAAAACAGGCACAAGAGCAACATCCAGAGGAATTATGAATTTTGGTTGCAGTGACTGAAATTGCAGTTATCCACAGGTCGGAAAAGCAGAGAAACAAATGTGAAAACCAAGGACCAGAAATAATACAGAAAACATGAATCCAAGAAGCAAAACAACAGCTATAAATAGTCCAACAGACTTTTAAGATCACAACCTCTCAAATGTCTTCCTGATATTCCCCATTTTATATGGGCTGAGAAAGCACACAGCACATTCTGAGCGAGCAACACAACCATGCCTTGAAATCAATTTAAATGAATTTGAATAACTAGAGGGTCCATAATGAGTCACGTGCACCTTTTCTATTTTGATCAGTTTGCACTCCTGCATGACCCGAGCAGTGACTTTGTTATAACTCAGCGCATTTACCAGGTTGTCTGCTGAGATTCAGGAACTGGCAGATCAGGAGACGCAGGAAAAACAAGCATAACATTTGTAAGAAAGGATCGTCTTTTCTTTGGTAGTGTCACACTTGAGCATTGGGGATCAGTGGCACAACTGTAATGTAAAAATGCCTTGTAACTCATTTTTGGCAGAAATGATCCATTGCCGGGATAGCAGCATATTGCCTTATTGAATGGTACAATCAACTACCAGTTCCACCCTCCTTAGCGGCAGTCTACCTTTTAATCTCCATAATACACACTTCTATACATGTACTGCGATCTCTTGGAATTCCCTGGGCATCTGTTCCTCATTGCACACCCTGTTTGGTCTGCCCTCCACGCCTCTTTTTCACACCCTAATACCATTCCTTATATTCTCTCACTGTAGAAAGAGGGACTGGTATTGAATTCAGGCACCAGCAGCTGGTAATGACAGTCAACTAGGCCAGAGGCACACAACGTGAACTAGTCAAAATGGGTAAATAAGGCATAAATATTACAGGGCAGGAAGTGGAACGGAAGCCAGGTGTGAAACTCTAAACACAGACTGGTGGGTGGTATGAATTTGAGTCTGCCATCGACCCATTCTCAGATTCAGTGGTGTCAGTCACTCCTGTAAGTAGTCTGAGCATCTTACTTTTCAGGGAGTTGACTCACATTAGTTTCTATCTACCTGTAGGGCAGTGGGTTACACCTAGGGGTGTAACAATGAAACTCCTTTGTCATCTGAACTGGATCTCTGTGTCTTTAGCAGGTGTATTTCTTTGATTACTCTGGAAGTGGACAAAATTAACATTAGATGAAGCATGGCTTGGTTTTGAATCATTAAGTAGCTGTACAATATAGTGAATGCAGAGCAATAGGTATAATAGATCAGCCACTCAGAAACATAGAAAAATAGGAGCAGGAGTAGGCCATTCGGCCCTTCAAGCCTGCTCCGCCATTCAATATGATCATGGCTGATCCTGTATCTCAATACCATATTCCCGCTCTCTCCCCATACCCCTTGATGCCTTTTGTGTCTAGAAATCTATCTATCTCCTTCTTAAATATATTCAGTGACTTGGCTTTCACAGCCTTCTGTGGTAGAGAATTCCACAGGTTCACCACCCTCTGAGTGAAGAAATTTCTCCTCATCTCAGTCCTAAATGTCCTACCCTGTATCCTGAGACTGTGACCCCTCAGCCAGGGGAAACATCCTCACTTAGTTCAAATGGTACAACTTCTCTACATCTGATAACATACGAATAGTGAACCTGCTATGCTATGCCACCTTGATGGGTCACCTTGCTTAACTTAAATTAATAATTCCTCTGCATGCCCTACAACCCAAGGCAGAACCTCTCCCCCTGCAGTCTCCTCCTCTCACAGACCGACACAGAGGAAAGCATTTTCCAACAGTGTTCAGAGGTGTCTTTTCTAATACCCAGACAAATTAATGAGTTGCTGATGGCTTAGACTCTGGGGAAAACAACTTCCGATATAATCCGACTTCAAATTCACATCCCACCGTGGGACTGTCTTGAGAAACAAACCCCTTTAAAGCAAGCTTTAACTTAAAACACATTTTAAAATAATTCGTAGCTAGATCCTCGTGGAAAAATGGTCAAAGAATCCTGAAATACAACAGTGTTTTAAAGGAAAACATGAGGCACAGTAACATCAAATAGAAAATAATACAAGAGGTGATCAGAGAGAGAAAATAAATGAAAATGTTGTAGGAATGTCTAGTTTCTATCAAAAGACTGAGGTCCACTCAGGCGATCAAATAAACGAGGTTTAATGAAAACTAACAGGCCTAGGAATTGGGTTGGGGCACCAAAGTGGCGCAAAAGTCGGCGGAGCGCAGGATTTAGTGCAGCGATCGGAGTGATACCGATCGCCAGAAATTCAGTTTCAGTACCCCTCGAGGGACACGGGGCGAGGCTCGAGGCACTCCACGTCTCTCTTAGGGCGCTGAAACTGATTATCGCAGCGCAACGTGCCGCAGCGCCACATGCTGCGGCACGGCACGCTGCGGTACTGCAGGCCTTCCTCCCACTGTTAAGGGGGAGGTGCCTGCAACAGCGCGATCCACGATCGCGAGTGCCGGCAAATGAGCCCGGCACCAAGGAGAAGTGCCAGGCTCTCGGGGAACAGCCAGCAATGCCGCGGGGGGGGGTGGTTAGGAGGCCGGGGACGGAGGTGCTGGCAGGCGGCCGCCGAAAAAGCAGCCGCCCCACACCTCCACCTTAACTTGCGCCGCTGCCGGCACAGTAAGGCCCCGTGAACCGGGCGCGGGTAGCGAGTGGCGCAACTGCGCCGTTCGCTACCAAATATCGCGAACGGGGCACGAATGGGGTCATCGGTGGCGGCGCAGTGCAAATGCCTAACGCCACCATTAGCGCCCCTACTGAATATCGCCGCAGACGCAGCCAGCCACTGACTGCCTCTTTAGGCGCTAACAGGTGGCGCTACTCACCCAATTTCTCCCCCACAGAGTTTAACGGATAATTACAGGAGAACATCGAATATAGGTCTAGTCAGTTCGGAGGCTCCAGGAGGACTGCTTCAGCGGTCCCGTGGCTGACGTCATGACGTCATCACATTTTTCCCGCCGGTGGGGGATCACGTGATGAATGGCGTGACGTCATCGCGTTTACCCACGCTATTAAAGTGATCGCGCTCTGTACATGTAAACAGTGAAAACAAAGATACAGACTCAGGCTGTAGCTACCATATTATTAAAGGGAATTATCTACAATTGATCTGAGTCCCTTAGTGGCTCCGCCACAATGTTCTTGATATGTCATTGTGTTGTCTCTGTACAATTGAGGAAGTGATGCATGTCTCTTCATACTGAATTGTGCTCATTGCTTTACAAAAGGAATATAAGCTCATCAATATGTTTTTCACCCTTGGATAATGCCAGTTTGAATGGAAAGAACCACATTAAGGAGAATAAGGAGAATACATTCTCAGCCCTGGGGCTGCACATTATTGTCTTAGAATATTTTGAGAAATGCTCAGAAACAGAAGAACAGACTTATCACATCTGTTCGGGAAAGAAATTAATTCAGAAAGGCAAGGGTTTTTACAAAACATATTAAAACAACCACCCGAAATACCTTCATCAGAACAACAACAACAACTTATGTTTATATAGTGCCTTTAATGTAGTAAAACATCTTTCCGATCAATGTTCACAGGAAAGTCTCGACTACTTGCACAACAGTTCTGATTGTACTGGAAAATTGATTCTCAGGTGTTCGAGGTAGCTTCCTTTGTATTCGGATCAAGGCCTGAAGTCCAGGAAACCAAAGTTGGAAAAGATGAGGGCCTCAAAATTCCGGGGACCCTGCTCCACTACCAGAAATGCAACAATGCGGGATTCCTGGCCCCTGACCCATCAGTGTGTGGGTGCCATTGCCAGACCCCAGTAACAGGGTCATTTTAATAAACGGAGATGCCAGCCTGCGCAACAAATGAGCCTACCCCGCCTACCAGGTGAAAAATCGGAGTGGCACCCTCTGCACTGATGGAGGTTGCCAGCGGTCTTTATTGGCCTTAAAGGCAAGGTAAAAACTTCTCAACTGCCCAACCTTTTCATGCAAATTTTATTTTGTGCTTTATATTAAAACAGTTGTTTAACCTGGTTATTTTAAACAGATTAGCAACTGCGCTGAAACAGAGCACAAAGAAATTGCATGTGAGTGTGTCAAGCAAATCTCTATCAGGTGGAATTAAACCCACAGTAAAGAAGACTAGGTACATCAAGAAGCAGCAAATAGCTGACACCAAAGAAAGCTCAACAAATCCTGTGGTTTTAACTTCAGCTGCGAAGAAGAGCAGGGGAGTTCTCTCCGGTGTCCCGGCCAATATTTATCCTTCAATCAACATCACTAAAACAGATTATCTGGTCATTATCACATTGCTGTTTGTGGGAGCTTGCTGTGCACAAATTGGCTTCTGCGTTTCCTGCATTACAACAGTGACTGCACTTCAAAAAGTATTTCATTGGCTGTAAAGAGCTTTGGGACGTCCTGAGGTTGTGAAAGGTGCTATAGAAATACAAGTCCTACTTTCATTTTTTAGCACTGTTTGTGTACAGGGCTACAGCAAATGCACAACAGTCCCGGGACAACACTGCACGTCCTAACCCAACATTACAGGTTTCATCTCTCATGAGGACACAAATCTCATCCTGTCAGTGTTTCTGGCAGCTGGAAAGACTCTCTAATCAATTAATATTTTAAGAGGTCTCACAACCTAGCCCAGATTAATATGTCATAAACTTGGTGATTGTGATTTTATAGCACACTCATAGGACTTTATTTAAATAATCCAACACCCATCAGATATCAGTCCACAGGCATACGATAACTGGCTGCAATTTATAGAATGCTCTTTAATTCAAATGAATGTTCCTATTGTTGAAAATCACAGCTGTGGGCCTCACTTCGCAATGACTCTGCGGAATACAAGGGATATTTGAGCATTTACATTCAGGGCTATCGTTTACAGGCTGGCATATGATCAGTGCAAGAGCGTCACCAGCACACAAAAGTAACTTTTAATTAGAAATGTCTAAATTTAAATGTAATTTGAATACTAATGCAAGCTTCCGCACGTTAATGCAATGTTCTGCATATAAAATGGAGAGCAATTGTTCCACGGATTATTGAACTTAAATTATTTATCAACTAATCCGCTTTCTGGTGTGTGGAATTGCAACAGAAATTGGATTGGGTTCCAGCAATTCACACAAAATCTTCAGAAACTAATTTTATTGAATCGACACTGAGAGAAATTGAAGGGGAGAGTTTCCTCGCTCTGCATCCAACTCAAAGAAAGAAAGAAAGATGTACATTTATATAGCACCTTTCACAATCTCAGGCTGTCCCAAAGCACTTTACTGCCAATGAAGTACTTTGGAAGTGTAGTTACTGTTGTAATGTAGGAAACACAGCTGCCCGGTTGTGCACAGCAAGCTCCCACAAACAGCAATGTGATAATGACCAGATAATCTGTTTTTAGTGATGCTGATTGAGAGATAAATATTGGCCAAACAATGGGGATAACTCTCCTACTCTTCTTCGAAATAGTTGGGATCTTTAATGTCCAGTTGAGAGAGCAGACAGGGCCTCGGTTTAATGTCGCTTCCAAAAGATGGCACCTCCAACAGAGCAGCACTCCCTCAGCACTGTACTGGAGTCCAACCTAGATTTTTGTGTTAAGTCTCTGGAGTGGGACTTGAACCCACAACCTTCTGACTCAGAGGCAAGAGTGCTACCGACTGAGCCACGGCTGACTCGCACTGGATCACCTCGGTGCAGAGAATGTTGAAAAATTTGGGCAGGTTGGAACACGCGCCTGCAAAAGAAGCCGTCTAATTTTCCTTCCATTTAAAATCGGGCAAATTCTTTTACAGCTATGCAGTCAAACCTACCCAATTTATGATATTCACTGCACCAGGCAATCCAGTGTACTGGGCCCGAACCCAGGAAACTGTCCTCTACAGGCAATCCAGTGTACTGGGCCTGAACCCAGGAAACTGTCCTCTACAGGCAATCCAGTGTACTGGGCCCGAACCCAGGAAACTGTCCTCTGCAGGCAATCCAGTGTACTGGGCCTGAACCCAGGAAACTGTCCTCTACAGGCAATCCAGTGTACTGGGCCCGAACCCAGGAAACTCTCCTCTACAGGCAATCCAGTGTACTGGGCCCAAACCCAGGAAACTGTCCTCTACAGGCAATCCAGTGCACTGGGCCCGAACCCAGGAAACTGTCCTCTACAGGCAATCCAGTGTACTGGGCCCGAACCCAGGAAACTGTCCTCTACAGGCAATCCAGTGTACTGGGCCCAAACCCAGGAAACTGTCCTCTCTGTGTGAACAGACAAGTGTGAAATATATCTGACTGAGCTAGTTTTTGCGGGGGCGAATTTTTACAATCTGCAACTGTTTGAATTCTTTAAGACTCCCACTGGGATATAGGTCATTAATAGTCAATCAGGTCTTATCTTGATAGAAAAGTGTGGAGATGCCGGTGTTGGACTGGGGTGGACAAATGTAAGAAATCACACAACACCAGGTTATAGTCCAACAGCTTTATTTGAAATCACAAGCTTTCGGAGTGCTGCTCCTTCGTCAGGTGAAGTGGAGAGATGCATAAAAACACAGCTTATATAGTCAGAGAATAATGTCAGATGTTTACAGGTAATCTTTCTAACTGCCATTTATCACACCTCGGCAGAGAGATAATCACAGCAATCAAAGGTGTAAATGGTGTCCAAACAGGTCAGTCAGGAAAACATTACATCAAAGAGCAATGAGGTGGGGTCACAATGTGTTTTCCTGACTGACCTGTTTGGACACCATTTACACCTTTGATTGCTGTGATTATCTCTCTGCTGAGGTGTGATAAATGGCAGTTAGAAAGATTACCTGTAAACATCTGACATTGTTCTCTGACTATATAAGCTGTGTTTTTATGCATCTCTCCACTTCACCTGATGAAGGAGCAGCGCTCCGAAAGCTTGTGATTTCAAATAAAGCTGTTGGACTATAACCTGGTGTTGTGTGATTTCTTACACTTGATAGAAAAGTTATTGTTTGTTCAATATAGGAACTATTTTTTTTTAAAACACAATTTAGTTTGCTCTTAAAAACTTTTGAATACAGAAAAAAGTTATGTTGCCTTAGTTAAACAAATCTTTTGCAATAAAAGTGGGAAGATGCAGCCTTGCAGCTGTGATTTCAGGCCATTACCCAGCAGGCTATGGTGGAGGCTAAAGGGGTCAGCTTAACCTCCAAAAACGGGTGGGTTGGGGTCGGGCAGGGGGTGGGCGACCAACCCATTCCCAGGAGGGTGGTTGACCATTATAATTAGGCTGCGTGCCTCAGATTTAACCTGTCTTCCAGGTTTAACCTTGGCTGGCCAGGTTTCCCAGGCCTCGGGAAACTAGGCAGATAAAGGGAGGTAAGGACAGCATTGGTGAAAAGGTAAGTGCCCTTACAGCACTGCTTGTGGGCCAGGAGGAGCAGGAGTGCTTCCCCCATTCCTCTCCCCAATCCCCCTCCAAAGTATACCTTCTTCCCCACTATCAGACCCTCCACATCCAAAGACACCCCTCTGCCCTGGGATCGGGGATCGGACACCCCTCGGGATCGGCGATCAGGCCCCCACCCCTCCCCCCGCAACGCTCACACTAACGCATCTGCAGGCTCCCTACCAGCTCCTGTGGCTGAGGCCTCCTCCAGAGTTTTCCCCACCCGACAGGGAGCTAAGCCTGTCAATCGGGCTGCTTCCGGGCGGTGATCCTGCTTAAAAATAGATGCTCGCTGTGCAGTTAAAACTCCACACCATGCGGGGAAAACTCCCCCACCCCCCCCACACCCCACCCCGTCTCTGTCAATATCGGGGCCGAAGTTTCTGCATAGCAGCACAGTGAGAAAATAATAATCTCAGATCTCTCTCGTGCACTTCTTAGTGGGCTGGCTGATCAGCAATGTCAGCAGAAGCCAAGGGATAGATGAGTTGTCCTGACTGAGATCAACTGGGAATGGTTCAGAATGTGGAAAGATTGAAGAGGAATAGGACACTGGTAAATGTACGATGGGCTGAATGGCCTCCTTCTGTGCTGTATCATTCTATGATTCTGTGACACTGTGAAGGTCAGTTGAGAGCAGGATTAAGATAAATTGTGACAACCCGCAGGGTTCAACAGTCTGCAGACACAACTTTCAAGATCATGCATTAAGCTGACAACCAGAACATTTTCTTGTCTTCCCCTTTCAAGTGTTGTCTGACCTGCTGTGCATTTAACATGTATTTGTTTTCACCCTTAATGTGTAAGTTTGCAGCATTGGTGTTACATGAGGTGAGGCAAATTCTCACTGACCCTCAGTAGTCCACATCACATAAGTACCCTTTTACATGAAGCATCAAAATGCATTCACCGCACAAAGTGCTATTTTGCACTGAGATTTAGCTGTCACAGGCACAATGGGCCGAATGGCCTCCTTTTGTGCTGTATCATTCTATGATTCTATGACACTGTGAAGCAGGGGTACATCAGTGTCCTAAGAGAATGCAACTAAGCTGTTTGAGTGTGAGAAGACAGTAATAGGTAGAGCAGAGGTTACATTGGGAGAACGTCAAAAGAATTATAGAGCCCTGATTTTTACTGGGGCAGGGTTCCGGTGCGAGGGAGAAGAGTTGTGGTCAAGTTTTAATTCCATGGTCGGAGATTGGGGGAGAAATTGGGGGGGTTGGGGAGAGATCAGAGAGGAGTCAGAGATCAGGGGGAGAGAGGAGCGGGTTGGGGGGAGTAACGGAGAACAAGGGGGAGATCGGGGGTCGGTGATGGGGCGGGTGTTGGTGATCACGGTGGAGTGCTGGGGGATGATCGTGGAGGTGATGGGCGATTTACAGGGTAAGCTTCTTGGGCATGAAGGAAACACTCCTGTTCTTCCTGGTCCACAAGCAGTGCTCTGAAGGCACTTACCTGATGGATCCAGTCCTTCTCGTCTCCTTTTATCTGCATGGAAACCCGGCCGACGTGTGTTAAAAATAGAAATAACAACAGAAAATGCTGGAAAAACTCAGCAGGCCAGGCAACATCCGTGGAGAGAGAAATAGAGTCAACGTTTCAGGTCAAAACCCTTTGTCAAGGCTGTTAAAAATAGAAACCTTGTTAAAATGGAGTCACAAAGCCTTCTTAAACAGTTACAACAACCAACCTGCCTCCTGATAACAGATTTGTTGCCTGCGGCCCACCCAGCTCCGTTAAAACTCAAAGGGGAAGAAATTCCCCTCGAGCCCCGTTTAGGGCGCTAAATCAGAAAAGCTGGAAAAGTTAGTGCCAGGCGCTAACATCTTCCAGCCTCTCTGAAATTCCCATTTATTGCTCCAAGAGGGAAGTGGAGCGCTAAATCAAATGCTCCACTTCCTTCTTGGAGCACAAGAAGGGGGGAAGTTCATGACCTGTGACGCACCTGGGGCGATGTGCTCAACAGCGCCACAAGTGGCCAAGCGTGGTGCTGGCGTGTTGCAGGGGCTCTTCCCTGAATTAAAGGGGAGGGCCCCACACTAGAAGTTTTTTTTAAAACTTACCTGGACCACACCACTCAAACTCATTCCTTACCTGGGAGAGGAGGTGCCACGCGATCAGCCCGGCACTCAAGCAGAGTGCCAGGCTGACTGATTGCGGCACAGACCCCGAGTCCGGAGGCGAAAAAAAAAGCTTTCAAAAAAATCCGACTTTTTTTCAGGGCAGCCGGCCACCTCACCTGTAACTTCCACCCCGCTAGCGGCCGGCCGCCCTGCTCGCGTCCCTTGCAGCAGTCGCTGCCATCGCCCGGCACTGCTGCAGGAGGCGAAGGGGAATTTTCATGCCGGGGCGCTACCGGGGCGATGCACCCGGAGATGACATCACAATCTCCGGGCACATGAGATCGGGGCGCAACCCAGTAGTGCCGCTACTAACCTCCCGCGGAATTTGGCGGGAGGTGCGGTTAGTGCCATGCCCGGGCGATAAGGTCTTTGTGCCCCATTAGCGCCCTCCACAGGAGGTGCAAAGGAGGGGAATTTCTCCCCCAAAGTTCCTACTTCAGATTTTTAACATTTTAACTTCCCACCCGACCCAAACCTACCTGCTTTTGGTGGTTAAAATTCCCCCCATAGTTTTCATCTACCATCAGGTCCAGTCCAAATGAACTTTTTGAGAGAAATAGGGAATGTGGTTCAATAATGCAATTTAGTAAATTGGATTTTAGAGAACTGACATTTAGATTCTATCCTTTTTATTGACAAAAACTTTGCCAGCAGGAGCAAATGTCAAAATATCTATTGTAAACCAGAGGTGTTGCATTGTAATTATATTATTGCAAATTATCACTGAGACAGTATTTCATTCTTCTTCCTTATGATAATTTATTTCTGCCTCCAAGAGTAAAGAACTTACTTGGATTAATAAGCAGTACCTCCTCAATTTCGTGATTGACCACTGGACTCTAAATAATGGAATAACTATCCTTGTCTGATTGTAAACCCCAAGAAATTTAACAAAGTGAAATAGATCTCACAGATATCACAAATCATTGGACTACTCCATAATTTCCCAGGTTGCCAACCAACAAAGGTCCGAAGATAAATGATCTGGCAGCACTGTTACTGCAACCAATGTAAGAGGAAATCAATAGCAAGTGGCACATTGCATTCATTTTATGCTATGCTGTCTAATAATCCAAAATAATTATTATATATTAAACATAATTTTTTTTAACCAGACTCGTGGATCATATGATGTCCAAAAAATGACTGGATACCTTTCTGAAGTCATTTTTAGGTGGATAGAAACATTGCAGGTTTTCGAGTGATGCTATCTTCCAGGTGTCATTGCACTGGGATTTATAATTCTATTTGTGAAGAGACCGATAACCTTTCCCAAACCTGGCCTAATAGCTCGTTCAAACACACCAAAAAAATCTTGCATACACACATACCACACAAACCCATCCCGATCACCTCTTCACACACACCACTCAAACTAGTTCCAATAATCTCTTCACACACACCACTCAAACACATTCCTTTGTCAGCTGTGACTCAGTGGGTAGCACACTCGCCTCTGAGTCAGAAGGTTGTGGGTTCTAATTCCCACTTCAGGGAGATGAGCACATGAAGCTAGGACTGACACTCCAGTGCAGTGCTGAGGGACTACTGCACTGTCGGAGCTGCCGTCTTTCAGATGAGATGTTAAACCGAAGCCCTGTCTGCTCTCTCAGGCGGACGTAAAAGATCCCATGGCACTATTTCAAAGAAGAGCAGGGGAGTTCTCCCCGGTGTCCTGGCCAATATTTATCCCTCAACCAACATAACAAAAACAGATTATCTGGTCATTATCATGTTGCTGTTTGTGGGAGCTTGCTGTGCGCAAATTGGCTGCCGCATTTCCCATATTACAACCGTGACTACACTTTAAAAGTACTTCATTGGCGCTTTGCGATGTCCGATGGTCGTGAATGGCACTATATAAATGCAAGTCTTTCCTTCTTTCTTTCTAACCAGCTTCAATCTCACCACACAAACCGATCCCAAAAACACCTTCCTCCACTGATCCCAATAACCTCTTCACACACGCCACACAAATCCGCCCTAATCAGTTTTCAGATAGACCACAAATTTGGCCCCCATAAAATCATTAATAGGGACTACTTCTGATAATTCAAAGTCATTTTGCATTAAAAAATTGAATATCTAATAATATGAATTGGGAAATTTAATTAACAGCAAAGTAGAAATTTAGTACTGGAAAACATTAAATTAGCAGGTCGTTTTAATTAAGGAACTTTGAATTAAGAGTAGATTGCATCATATTTCTAAAGATTTAATTATGGCTCTAATACAGAATATATATTTATATGTATATGGATAGATTAATAGATAGATGTATATACACAGAAAAATATGGATATCATAAGAACTCTAGTCTCCCATGGAGCACACCACTCCTCCAAAAAGGATTTCTTTGTCCCACCCTGATATGGTACATTTGGTAATTGAACTATGTAACGTGGTACTGGAGCCTGGCGATCAGGAAGGAAGCACATTCAATCCCTAGTGTGGATTGGTTGATCTTAGCAGTGAAGATGCCACAATTGCCCTCAGAATCCACTGGGCTAAAAGCGGGAAAAATAAGCAGGCTTTGTGCTCCTAATTGCTATTCAGTGACGTGCTGGAACTGCAAGTATACACATGTCAGGTGAGTTCAGGACCGGGTTCAGCTGTGGTGGCCGCTATTGGTTAAACTGCTCGTCATCACTGTCCTGGCGCATACTTGATTAATGGCCTGTTGGGTGGGGCACTGGAATGCCATACCCTTCTTCAGGGTTCCTGCGGACTGGAAGGTAGCAAATGTAACCCCACTATTTAAGAAAGGAGGGAGAGCGAAAACGGGGAACTACAACCCAGTTAGCCTAACATCAATAGTAGGGAAAATGCTGGAATCTATTATTAAGGACGTGGTAATAGGGCACTTAGAAAGTAATATTATGATTGGGCAGAGTCAACACGGATTAATGAAAGGGAAATCGTGTTTGACAAATCTGTTAGAGACTTTTGAGGTTGTAACGAGCAGAATAGATAAGGGGGAACCAGTGGATGTGATGTATTTGGATTTTCAGAAGGCATTTGATAAGGTGCCACACAAGAGGTTATTAAACAAAATTAGGGCTCATGGGATTGGGGGTAATATATTAGCATGGATTGAGGATTGGTTAACAGACAGAAAACAGAGAGTAGGAATAAATGGGTCATTTTCGGGTTGGCAGGTACTAATGGGGTACCGCAAGGATCAGTGCTTGGGCCTCAGCTATTTACAATTTATATCAATGATTTGGATGAGGGGGCCAAATGTAATATATCCAAGTTTGCTGATGATTCCCCTAGGTGGGAATGTAAGTTGTGAGGAGGATGCAAAGAGACTGCAAGGGGATATAGACAGTTTAAGCAAGTGGGCAAGAACATGGTAAATGGAACATAATGTGGAGAAATGTGAAGTTATCCACTTTGGTAGGAAAAATAGAAGAACAGAGTATTTTTTAAATGGTGAGAGATTGGGAAATGTTGGTGTTCAGAGGGACCTGGGTGTCCTTGTACACGAATCGCTGAAAGTTAATATGCAGGTACAGCAAGCAATTAGGAAAGCAAATGGTTTGTTGGCCTTTATTACAGAAGGATTTGAGTATAAGGGTAAAGACATCTTACTACAATTATATAGGGCCCTGGTGAGACCACACCTGGAGTATTGTCACAGAAATCACAAAAACCCCACAGTGCAGATAGAGGCCATTTCGGCCCATCGAGCCTGCACCGACACATATCCCACCCGATCCCCGTAACCCCTACACCAACACATATCCCACCCTATCCCCGTAACCCCACGTATTTAATCCCCCTAACACTAAGGGTCAATTTATCATAGCCAATCATCCTAACCCGCACATCTTTGGACTGTGGGAGGAAACCGGAGCACCCGGAGGAAACCCACGCAAACACGGGGAGAATGTGCAAACTCCACACAGTCACCCGAGGCCGGATTCGAACCCGGGTCCCTGGCGCTGTGAGGCAACAGTGCTAACCACTATGCCACCGTGCTGCCACTAACCACTATGCCACTGTACAGTTTTGGTCTCCTTACCTAAGGAAGGATATACTTGCCATAGAGAGAGTGCAACAAAGGTTCACCAGACTGATTCCTGGGAGGGGGGGGCGGTTATCCTATGAGGAGAGATTGAGTAGACTAAGCCTATACTCCCTAGAGTTTAGAAGAATGAGAGGTGATCTCATTGAAACATACAAAATTTTTACAGGGCTTGACAGGATAGATGCAGTGAGGATGTTTCCCCTGGCTGGGGAGTCTAGAACCAGGGGTCACAGTCTCAGAATTAGGGGTCGGCCATTTAAGACTGAGATGAGGAGAAATGTCTTCACTCAGAGGGTGGTGAAACTTTGGAATTCTCTACCCCAAAGGGCTGTGGAGGCTCAGTTGTTGAGTATATTCAAGGCAGAGATCGATAGATTTTTGGATATTAAGAGAATCAAGGGATATGGGGATAGTGCAGGAAGTGGAGTTGAGGTAGAAGATCATCCATGATCTCATTGAATGGCAGAGCAGGCTCGAAGGGCTGAATGGCCTACTCCTGCTCCTATTTCTTATGTTCTTATGTTCAGAAGAGGAGAGCTCAGATGAGATGGGGAAGAAAATCTAAGGAGTGAATTGAAAAACAATGGACAAACCGTTATTGCTTTTTAAAAAGCAATGTGTGGAGGGATGAAGATGGAGAGACCAGTGAGGGGACAGCAGAAGGGAAGAACTTTGGATAATCAGGAGGTAAAGGAGGAAATAAACCACTGAGGAGGATGGAAAACTCAGTGTAGGCCCAGCATTGGCATAAACAGTCATTGGTGCACGACAGCAATGAAATACAATGAAGTACCAGAGGAGAGAGAGAAAGTAAGTGGATGGTTTTTAGATCAGAGGAGAGTCAGTGGCACATCAGAGATGTAAATACTGAACCCACTGCAGCAGTGTACATACTATTACACTATAGAGTTACAGTAAATATGCAGAGATCATTTTTAGAAAAACGTGCCACCAAGTGTAATCTTTGCAACTCGAGTTATTACCAATGGATGTCTCTTTTATTGGTGGACTTAAAGGATAAATACAATATACAACAAATAAGACGAGTGATATAAGTAACATGCGCTAATGCTATATATTCATAATTTTCATCGTATTACAATACACCTGCCCATAAGTGGGTGGAAGTGGTCGGGGAAGAGTGGCGGATTTGGTGGAATGGCTCTAAAATAATTTTCTGTAAAAGTAGACTCGAGTTCTGCGTGGGAGCCACTGTAAACGAAGTAGAAAATCTTCTTAAATTGAATAGATGGATAACAAACGATTAAAAGACTCTATGGTTTGTCAGAAGGGGATAGCCTGCGAATGACTACTTAACACAAGCTCCCTTTTACTCTGTTTTCCTTATTGCACGTGTGTCTGTCTGCTTCCACTTTCGTTGGTCTTTCTGTGCTATAAGCTGTCCATGGGCAAGTGCCAGCCAGGTGACCGAGTCTCTAGCCCTTTGTCAATATCACTCTGAAATCTATCGCCCAGAAGTCCACAACAGTGACCTAAGGAGACCTCTATGGTCATCCTTTCCTCCCTGTGGCTGAGTACCTAGTCAACAGCTCCCGACTATGGTACAGGTGAAACTAGTAATCCAGCACAGGGCTGGGGGCGTGGAGGTTAGGAGGATGAAACCAACAGGAAATCTGGTTTTCTGCTCTGAAGATCAGAATAGGTGTAACATAGAAACCTAGCAGGCACTTGATGGACAGCAACAGAGAAATGCTCAATGGGTGGAAGAGTTTTAAACATTTGATAAGATCATGAGTCGCATTTAAATGTAAACAGATTAATGTGTTGATGTTTTTTAATGGACTGCAGCAGTTAAATTAAATCTAACATGTTTTGCGAGACATCCTCAGTTTATCTCTTATTACAGTGATGAGTACTGAATGTCCATGAGCCTACACTTTTGAATGTTTAATGTTAATGCATTATTATAATCATAGCTTATGGAAAATTACCCTTAAATCCCTTGCATGAGTGAGTTGCAAGGTAAACTTGTTCCTTTTAAGCTATCACTCGTCGATGTGAGTGTGGCATGATCCACAGACCTCACTACAACCTGATATGAGACCCTCTGTTCCTGATGTGCCTCAATAATTCCGAGACTCGAAGTTAGCAGAACAAAACAAGGCTTTTATTAACTTAGAACGTAACACGTAAGCGAGAGAGATGTCTTCCTTCTGGAGGCTGAGGCCAGACTGAGCCAGCCTACAAACGGGGCCAGGTATGGGCGGAGCCCTACACACAGCACATTCCAGCACATTCCAGTATACAATACAGCACATTCCAGTACACAATACAATGAGGTCTGGGGGAAGGGAAATGGCACTGAAACCGATCTCAGTCACAGGCAGTGATGATGATGAATATTTCATCACAGTTCCCAGGTCGTGCCCCCATAGTTAAATGACCGCTTAAGGAAAACTAGTACAGCAAGCAGTACTACTGGAGAATCTCCTGCAAAATCCTAACAGGAACCTTTCCCTTGCCCCAGAAGAACCAGCGATGCCTACCCTTCTCCAAACAGGGTTTATATTCCTGCCTCTTCCACTAGCTCCCCACTTAATAGGGTGTCTCTCCCCACCTCTACCTCAAAAAGGTCATTTGCCCCAGCAGGTCTCTCTCTCTCCATCCCTCCCACAGAATATCTGTCCACCTGTCTTCCCAGTCCCACTCAAAAGTATCCATTTCTCTTTATTCACCCACTCCCAAATAGGATGTCTGTCTCTCTCTTCCCACTCCAGTACAACAGGGTGTTTCTCTCTCTCTCTCTCTTTACCAGTTGTCACTTCCTGCCGGTTTCAGCTGGGTCATGCAGATGAGGACTGGGAGTTAAACCTTCCAGGGCCTCACGCTGCAGATGTCAGTGGGATCTGGCACTTGTCTCAGCCCCCGCAAATTCTGAATTAAAATTCGGATTGATCATTCTCACAAAGCCATCAGCTGAACTTGAAACTTTTCTCAATCAACTTTGTCTGCAATCAACAGTGCGAGAAAGTAATGTCAGTCTGATTGGTTGAATTGACAGCTGCCACTCCTACCTTTCAGCTAAAACTCTGGTCTAAATGATCGTAGAATCATACAGCACAGAAGGAGGCCATTCAGCCCATCGTCCCTGTGCTGGCTCTTTGAACTCTGCCGCTCCTTCTGCAAAGCCCTGCAAATTTTTCCTGTTCGATTATTTATCCAATTCCCTTTTGAAAATTACGATTGAATCTGCCTCCACCACCCTTTCAGTCAGTGCATTCCAGATCATAACAACTCGCCGTGTAAAAAAAATGTCTCCTCATCGCCCCTCGTGTTCCAATAGCTGCCTGTCCAATCTTCCAACTGATCTGATTGACTCATACTGGCCACTTCAAATCCCAGTGGAAAACGCAGATTTTCTTGTGAAACTTTAACAAGGTGACACATGGATTGAAACGTAAAATGTCACCATGTCACCTTGATACAATGCTGTTTGGGCATGTATCGAGGGAGGGAGGGGTGGAAGAATTGAAACAGCAAATCTTTAATCTAGGTTTCAGGGCACAACACATTGGTACACCGACAGGATCCACCACCACAACATCTTTATATTTCCAAGTTTATTTTCAGCAAAGTTTTATTCTGAGAATTAAATATTTATGGAAAAGAAAACACTAAAATTGAAGTCACAGAGCTCACAAATCGGCTGCAACAAAGTAACTGAAATAAATAATTGGTCAGAAAATCTGTCACACAGATGATTAATATACATCAGATTCAGTGCATCTGCACTGAAATGTAATCATTCTTCACTGTACAATAGAATATGATGAATGTTTGCAATAAGATGGATGCTGTGCAAATTGGAATTTCAATACACAGTATTCCACTTGATTTTCTGTTGCATCTCTAACACAGATTAAAACAGATAGCTTTGTTCTCTGGTTGTGCCTGAAAATGGATAGAATACTCAGGAGCCCTCAATGCTTATTTGAAGAACTATTCTATCAAGTTCAATCGCTAACATTCATGTAAAGACTGGTTCTTGCAACATTAAGCTTCTGTTCACCTGAAGTACCGAACAATAAGAAATATTCCCCAAAACTGATTCATGAGATTGTGGTCTGTCGGCAAACAGCTTAACTCCATGCTATCCAGTTTCACTGCTCCCAAAATGATACCTCTGTAAAATTAGCAGTAATAATATAACCGAAACATAAAGATCCTACTATTCTTTCCCAATGTGCCTTAACTTGAACATCAGAAGAGCTAGTTCCTGTACAACATTTGCAATTCTCATTTGCAATTCTCAAAGCAGCTATACTTCTCTGATTGAATATGAGGAGTAAACAAGTTGTGACAGGGGTTATGCTCACTGGAAAGTGGGTTGAGACTATCCATTCTTCGAGGTCCATTAGTGGACAGTTGATCCCATCAATCCAGGTTGCATTCACTGCAGTTTCCCAAAGTGTAAAGAGAATGTTAACCCACTCCGTCGATGCTATTACCCTTCCCTGGGTTTTTCTGTGCTACACAACCTGCTCCCAAGCCTTTACCAATGGGAAAGCCTTTTAAAATATGTTGCTTTAAAGTTTACATTAATCACTGATTGTCTGATGGAGACAAAAACTAATTTTTACTCGAATGAAGGGATGCGTCCAATTGTTTGAAGCCATTTGATGGTCGATTGCAGACATGTCTGATTCTCTTTTTCTCTACAGGAAGCTTTCTGGCATTTTCACAGCCAGTAAATGTTGGCTTTCTCTGGTGCCCTAGTTGTGGAATGTGCATCAATTATCCTTAAAGATGCTGTTGGTCGTATTGGGCGGGTGAGCAAGGTAGTGGGCATGAGTATTGTGCAGGGGGAGAGGGAGAGGGGTTTGAGCATCAACCACTGACTGTACTTTGATTCATATGTACTCTGTTCCTCAAGCAGTTTATTTGGAGGATCTGTATGCTTCAGAGAGAATGTGGATCCATCGAGAAGTCTTGCACACCTTTTAGCAGGATCAGATCTTCAGATTCACAAACAAATGAAAGCTCCTAACACGGGCAAGATGGAATCAGCCACCTGATGTACACCTCTTCCAGTTTTCAACTACCTTGACTTCGATTGAAATGAAAATCGGGAGAGATGCGTAAATGGGCGGCCGATCAAAGTTACTCCCAGAAAGTCTGAAGCTCATAAAAGGTTAATGGAGTACACATTTGTTAAACATTCCCTTTACTATAACATTGCTGGTAAGATAAAAGAAAAATTGAAGTGAATGAGAAAAGAGATGGGTTGCAATGCAATTGATTACTGGCATATGAAATGTGCTTTAAAGTAATTTTGGTTGCTACAGGAGACTAAAAGATGACAGGCTGGCTCAGCAGAGTGCAATGGATGGCACTGATTCCTGCTTACTTCTGATGCCCCCACAGTGCACTAATAATAGTACGAGCTCTTCTAAATGCTCTTCTAAATTATACCGTCATTCATTTCTTTTATCTCAAGTTCCAACTGAATGACATTTGAATATTAGGATCCTAGGATGGTTCCATGTCAGCATGAGAGTACACATAATGAACTTACTGCTGTTAAAATCCTTTTACTGAATCAGAACTAGGGGTATAATTATTTTATGATTCTATTAAGTAACTTAGTCATTAATCAAATAACCATTATACTTAAATTGATTTCTTTCCCTACTGTTCGAATACCATTTTCTTCCTGACCTTCTGCTAATGTAAATGATGTGATCCTGTATGTTACTTCCATTGACCGTACTTGGGTAATCTATGACACTGCTGAATATGTTGCACTCCTTGACCTTTTGTTAACTTACATAATGTATTACATAAAGGATCATTATCACCTCGTAAATATTTGTAAACAGAGACAATGCGACATTGCAATTGGTGCAATGAGCTCATTGCACTGCACCTCACGTCTGAAGCTACAAATTTCAAAACATTTGAGTCAAACTTCAAATGCTGGAGATGCTGTATGAAGACATTGGATGTGGGCTCACACGCGTGAATTTCTCTTGCGTACACTCCTGATATCAGAACAGATAGAAGAGGTTTTTTTTTATCGTATCTACGTGGATTGCATTTCAACCCACCTCCCGGAGGTGAAACAATAATGAGGTAGATTTTCCGCAGGGGTACTCCCAATCATCTGCCGTAAAGGCGGCAGAAAAGCGTGGAGAAATGGTATAAATGGCCAATTACACCGTTTCTCCAGGGTTTCTGCCAATCTTCTGCCTAAGTTGTGGCAGATGATCGGGAGAACCTCCGTGGAAAATCTAGGCAAGTCTATTTAGCCAATGCACTACCTCAGGGAGTTGGGAGACTCACCATATGGAGATCACAGATGTCACTCTGACAAAGCATTTTACTGCATCGTCCTATTTCTATTACTCAAACTTCTTAACATTTCAGCGTAGTCTTAAGAGAAGCCTGTTCCTGGTTGTCAGCAGTCTGTTCGAGCTTTCACCAGCATGGAATCAAACATCCTTTAATGGCTAAAATATGACACAAGACTATGTTATCATTCTACTCTCATAACCCAAACCTAATCTGATATGACAGGAGTTAAGACTTCTGCTATATGTCGCAGTTTTTTGTTGTTGAATAAACACGCTTGTTATAGTTCTGGCTTTCTTCCACTATTTTTAACACGTGCTCAAAATAGAAAGACAATTTTCATAAACTAGCTAAGTCGCCCATAAACTGAAACCTGCTATGGATGCTGTGAGTGTGAGGGAGCAATCCAATTTTGCACGGGGGGCCTCAAGCACATGATAGACCCCTTATTTGCATATATAAAGTGCCTACTGCCTATTTCAGGTGCGGGCACTGGACGCCTAAGCCAAGAAATGCAAGTAGGCCGGAAACTTGCCAGTAACAACGCCAGCCAAGGCTACCGGCCGCCCGCAGAGAGAGCGCAGGCAGCACCGACCGGTATTTTGGTGCTGCCTGCTAATTAACATCAGCGGTGCGGAGAATTTGTGGTGTAACGCGCTCTTTCCAGCACTAAGCTCAGCAGGAGGTCGAAGGTCGCGTCTGAGTCCCACTTGCCATTAAGGAGAACGAGGAAGAAATGAGTGAAGCTATAGGCCCTGTACAGAACATTTGCCGTATTTGTTACAACAATTTACTTATCACCCACTCAACAATCAATGTTACAGCATTGCATTCAGCTTTTGTGGAGAGAGCTCCCTCATGTTTAAAAGAAAGACTTGCATTTATATAGCGCCTTTCACGACCACTGGACGTCTCAAAGCGCCTTACAGCCAATGAAGTTCTTTTGAAGTGGAGTCACTGTTGTAATGTGGGAAACACAGCAGCCAATTTGCGCACAGCAAGTTCCCACAAACAGCAATGTGATAATGACCAGATAATCTGTTTGTTTTTGTTATGTTGAGGGATAAATATTGGCCAGGACACGGGGGATAAATATTCAAATCAAATCAAATCAATCAAATCAACTTTTATTGTCATTGTTAGTGCACAAGTGCAGTACAACGAAATGTAGGCTTGTGGCTCCCGAGAGTGTACATTTAGATTAAGACATTTAAACATTCAACATACATTGGCAGCACGGTGGCATAGTGGTTAGCACTGTTGCCTCACAGCGCCAGGGACCCGGGTTCGAATCCAGCCTCGGGTGACTGTCTGTGTGGAGTTTGCACATTCTCCCCGTGTTTGCGTGGGTTTTCTCCGGGTGCTCCGGTTTCCTCCCACAGTCCAAAGATGTGCGGGTTAGGTTGATTGGCTATGATAAATTGACCCTTAGTGTTAGGGGGATTAAATACGTGGGGTTACGGGGATAGGGTGGGATATGTGTTGGTGTTGGTGTAGGGGTTACGGGGATCGGGTGGGATATGTGTCGGTGCAGGCTCGATGGGCCGAAATGACCTCTATCTGCACTGTGGGGTTTCTGTGATTTGGCTTGCAATACATTAACATAAACATAACCATAATAAAGTGCATTGGCAGATGTGCAGGCTTTAGAGTTTATTTGTGGAGTTCAGTAGGATGACAGCCCTGGGAAAGAAGCTGTTCCTAAATCTGGTCGTACTGGTGCGAATGCATCTGTAGCGTCTCCCAGATGGCAGGAGGGCGAACAGACTGTGGCTGGGGTGGGTAGGGTCTTTGATGATGGACCGTGACCTCCGTAAACAGTGTTTCTGGTATATGTGCTCTATGGTCGGTAGCCGGGTGCTGGTAATGTGTTGGGCAGTTTTGACTACCCGCTGCAGGGCTTTCCGGTCATAGTAGCTACAGCTGCCATACCATGCTGTGATACAGTTTGTCAGGATGCTCTCTATTGTGCAGCGGTAAAAGTTAGAGAGGATCAGGGGTGACAGGTTACATCCCTTCAGCCTCCTTAGGAAATATAGGCGCTGCTGGGCCTTCTTCACCAGAGAGGAGGTATTGAGGGACCAGGAGAGGTCTTCCGTGATGTGGACTCCGAGGAACTTAAAGCTGTCCACCCTTTCCACCACAGCCCCATTGATGTGGATGGGGGTGTGACTTCCGCCTTTAGACTTCCTGAAGTCCACAATGATTTCTTTGGTTTTCTTGATGTTAAGGGCCGGGTTGTTATCGGCGCACCACTTCAGGAGATGCTGGACCTCCTCCCTGTAGGCTGACTCATCGTTGTTGGTGATCTGGCCTACTACCGTGGTATCATCCGCAAACTTGATGATGGTGTTGGAACCATGAACACAGTCGTGGGTGAAGAGGGAGTAGAGGAGGGGGCTCAGCACACATCCTTGTGGGGCCCCCGTGTTCAGGGTCGGGGGGGGAGGTGTGGTTACCTAATTTGACAGACTGGGGTCTGTTTGTTAGGAAGTCCAGGGTCCAGTTGCAGAGGGAAGTGTTCAGGCCAAGAGTTTGGAGTTTGGTGGCCAGTTTGTTGGGGACGATAGTGTTGAATGCTGAGCTGTAGTCTATGAACAGCATTCTGATGTAGGTCTCCTTATCATCTAAGTGATTTAGTGCCGAGTGTAGAGCAGTTGTGATTGCATCCTCCGTTGATCTGTTTGCACGATAGGCAAACTGGTGTTGGTAAAGAGAGGCGGGAACACTGGCTTTGATGTGAGCCAGGACCAGTCTCTCGAAACACTTCATTATGATGGGTGTGAGTGCGACAGGTCGATAGTCGTTCAGGCACGTCACAGCCGTTTGTTTTGGCACAGGAATAATGGTAGTGGTCTTGAAGCATGTAGGGACTACTGCCTGGGCCAATGACAGATTGAAGATGGCGGTGAAGACATCAGCCAGCTGATCAGCACATTCCTTGAGTACCCGTCCAGGGATGCTATCCAGTCCAGCAGCCTTTCGTGTGTTCACTCCGCGTAGAACATCCCTTGGCCAGGACACTGGGGATAACTCCCCTATTCTTCTTCAAAATAGTGCCATGGGATCTTTTACGTCCACCTGAGAGGGCAGATGGGGCCTCAGTTTAACGTCTCATCCGAAAGACGACACCTCCGACAGTACAGCACTCCCTCAGCACTGCACTCGAATGTCAGCCTAGCTTTATGTGCTACAAGTCCCTGGAGTGGGACTTGAACCCACAACCCTCTGACTCAGGGGCGAGTGTGCTACCAACTGGGCCACAGCTGACACTAAGGGCTGGATTTTACCAGCCCTGGGGAGGCGGGACTGCCAGGAAAATGGCAGAATCTGGGGGCGGGTGCCCATCCCGCTCCCAACCCGCCTCCGTGCCATCTTCCCAGGAGGCGGGTAGCCGACCCGTGCCGGTCCCGTCTCCTGGAGGCGGGAAGGGGATTACAGCCACTTAACTGCCTGTTAACAGGTAGTTAACAGGTAGTTAAAAGGATTATCCCCATTTTGCCACCAGAGGCACGGGCTTCCCAACGTTGGGAAACCCCGCCAGGGTCACCGAGGTGCGCAGTGGGTCTGCGGGGGTAGGAGGGGTGCAAAAGTGCGCTGTGGAGGTAAGTGATGGGTGCAAGTGTGGAGAGGTAAGTGTGTGAGGTGAGTGGAAAGTGATAGAAAAAGTTTACTTACATTTGTTTCTTCCTGCAGGCTTCAACAGTTGGGGATGCGGAGAGTCTCGTGTCTCACCAGCAGAGATGACAGATGGCTGCTGCATTCTCCGATGCAACAACCATCTAATTTCTGCTCAAAAAAGAGGTTTGATGAGTCTTGAATACAAGAACTCATCAAACAACAGAGAATGTCAGTGTTTGACAGCTTCACAGAGCTGTCAAACGATGACAATTCGGCCTAGAAATTGAGTGGGCTTTGCGCCCATTTTGCGGCGCTAGAGGTCATTGCGCTGGACTTACAGCCGGTTCAGAAATTCCCTGGGGCCCTACCATCGGCGGTAGACTGGTTGCGCTGCACCGGCACCGATGACGTCATCGGTGTGCGCAGCGTCCCGGTTGCCATGGTGACGGGCCCCAGCGCCGAAATTGAGTTGCGGCCGCCTCGCCCGTGGCAGCCGCAACTAAGACTCTGGCAACCGAGTCTTACAGGAGTTTGCACCGGCGCATTAAGGTCGCGTGGCGGCCGGCCGCTTTCCCGCCGGCCGCCTGCCCGCACCTCCCTCCCCGGACTCCTCCACCACCCCCCGCGGAACAGATGCTTCTGGGCTGCGAGCCCGGCACTTCCCCGAGGTGCCGGGCTCATTTTTGTGAAGATTTTACCGGCCAGCGGGCGGGTGCAGGCAGCTCCTCCTTAACTGAAGGAGGAGGCCTGCACTTCCCGAGCCTGCCGCACCGCATCGGGCGCCGCAGCGCCGGAATAGCGCCGCAATGCGGCAGGTAGCGCCCATTTTCAGGCGCAAACACCCTTCAGTAGCGCCGGCAGCCGTTTGGGCGCGGCGCTACTGAATTTTTGGCGCGCGCAGGGGGACTTAGCGCCGGCGCTAACTTTCCGGCGCTAAAGCCCTGGCGCGGCGCCAACTGAATTTCTAGGCCTTCATCTGTCATTAATTTTTGACAGATGAAACGTCATATGCTGACGTTCTCTGTAACCGGCTTCCCCTTAATTGGCCTGCTGAGCCCGCTGGGCGGGCTTAACAAGGTCAATCAAGGGAAAATAGCGTTGGTTGGCCACAAGTCGATGGAGGCAGGACTGAAACCCAGAAAGCAGCAGTCCCGCCTCCAACGCGCCCCCATTGGCAAAATCACCCCCTAAAGTGCATCAAAGTGACACAAACAAAGCTCCGGAACCTATCTATGAAAGTCATCTTTTAAATCAGCTCAGGCGCCGGCTCACAACATTTCTACAGATGGAAAAAGGGTTCAGCAACTTGTTTATGCATTTGTGGGGAGTCTGTCGACTGCCCCGGGGAAGCCTGTGCTTTGATCGTACTTTGGGTTTTATGGGATCGGAGGAGAAGGGGGGAGTGTGTGGGCGTACAACAGGGCAAATTAATTCTCGGGAGTCTGTACCTCTTATAGTGCTGAAGAAGGCACGCAGAATTCAGAGTTGTTGAAAGGGAACACAGTTCATTTTTTCTTTTGACATTGAGCCACGATGGCCCATTTAATGCTTTGAAGGACTCTCCCCCATCACTTTACCACACATCTCATTCTAAAGGAATAAAGCCTAAGCCAAGTTCTTTATCTTAAATGCTTGTTTAAATTTTCATGAATCAGGAAGAAAATGATATAGCACAGGAATGAGCAAATCCAGCGCTTTGTAGTTTTTGAAATCATTATACTGTTGTCACAATTTCATTGATATGCTGAGGACACTTTAGTCACTGGCTTAGGAGGGTCTGACAACTGAGAGCATTTCACTATTCCATGCTAAGGACAGTGTACTCATATCTGATAACTTAAAGAATTTGAATTCACACTTCAGATTTCAGAGATCGAAACACTGAACATCCATAGGTGATTCCTAATCCAAATCACAAGCTTACTCTTCCAGTCACTCAGAAGTAATCACTTGCAATATTCTGCATCTTCCCATTTCTAACACATTCAGCATTGCAATCTCAGGCAGGACAGTTGCAAATAAGCAAACCACTGGAAAAAAAAACTTTGCCTACAAATCTCAAGGGTTACCTCTCAAGACCTAGGATTGCGATTAATATAAACACTGCAACATGGAGATAATAGGCCTGGCTGTCTTACATTTGTCACTTGAAGAGCCCTCATGGCTAATTATGCTGCTGAAGCGCTTTTAGCAACTGCACGCATGGGCGTCCTTTGGAGAGGGTGGCAAGAGGAGCAGCAATATCCAAAATAGATCAGCGGGTGTCAACTCGGCGTTGCACGCCGATTGGCGTCACGCTCCAACTAATTACAATACTTTCAGCGAGCGCAGGCAACGGCAGCGCTGCCGACTTGCTGAAAATGGCAGCCGCCATAGGACCCACCAGCAACGGGCAAAAGTGAGGTGGCCGCCAATTTTTCCCAAACGGGCCTCAACGGCCAGTGCAAACACTTTGAATTTCTAGGCCTATTTTTACCTACACCAATATGGCGGGCGACATAATTCCAGCTTCCTGTGTGAGCATGCGCTTCCTGCCCGCCATATTGGAGGCTAGGCGCCCGTTTAGCGCACAGAAGTCGGGTGCAGTGCCATCGAATTTCTAGGCAAATGAGGATTCCCTTAGAGATATTGATAGCTGAAACCAATTTTAAAAACATATTGCTCCACCCGTGTAAAAATATAATACAGAAATCCTCCACCTGCCACAACGTTTGAGTGTCTTACTGTACTGCAGCTTCACATGACATTCAGACAAACCATGTCACTCATCAGTATTTGTGGCCAACTATTCCTTGCGTTATTAGCTCATCAATGATTCTGACTAATTATGAAGGGGTTAAAAATATAGTACAGAAAAATATTTACTTAATCAGAGGAAATGAAATGATTTTCATCAGATAATTCTAGGGCCTAGAGTTCCCTCGGCATTTGTGTCCAGAGACACACGTAATCTGGACGCAAACAAATTAAGTGATTTAAAGGATCGAGGAGTTTTGGACATAAGTGAACTCTTCTTAGGCAGTCCCTCGGAACCGAGGATGACTTGCTTCCACACTAAAAATGAGTTCTCAGGTGACTGATGAGTCCAATGCGGGACCTACAGTCTCTGTCACAGGTGGGGCAGATGGTGGTTGAAGGGGCGGGTGGATGGGGTGCTTGGGTTGACGTGCACTCCTTGCGCTGCCTGCGCTTGGCTTCCGCTTGCTCCCAGCGAAGAGACTCGAGGTGTTCGGCGCCTTCCCGGATGCTTCTCCTCCACTTTGTGCGGTCTTGGGCCAGGGATTCCCAGGTGTCGGTGGGGATGTTACACTTTTTCAAGGAGGCGTTGAGGGTGTCCTTGAAGTGTTTCCTCTGCCCACCTGGGGCTCTCTTGTCGTGCCAGAGCTCCGAGTAGAGCACTTGTTTTGGGAGTCTCGTATCGGGCATGCGGACAATGTGACCCGTCCATCGGAGCTGATCGAGCGTGGACAAAGCTTCGATGCTGGGGATGTTGGCCTGAGTGAGTTGGTGCGCCTATCCTGCCAATGGATTTGCAGGATCTTGCGGAGTCAGCATTGGTGGTACCTCTCCAGTGCTTTGAGGTGCCTGCTGAACATGGTCCATGTCTCTGAGGCATACAGCAGGGCGGGTATCACTGCTGCATATAAGTGAACTACAATACGCCCAAGTCTCTTCAATATTTTACGTCCGTCCATCAAACCCTCAGTCCAAACGAATCTCTGCCCACAAAACTAACAATGCCCCTGACACTTAAATGATCCTCCCATTGTGCTTGTTCGGGGGTCTCTCAACATTGCAGCCAGATTTTTAGGCACATAGGAAACAACTTTTTTTTTTCTGGTCTATTAATTCCAATTGTTTGAGGGGTTTTTTAAAAATAAATTACCCTCACTGAGACCTGCTCTATATTTTCTGTTTCTTTTAATGCATTTTTATGGCATAATTATGTCACATTAAAAATTGAAAAGCTTCCTCCGATTACAGGATCTTAAACAAACTGTGACTGATACATGTGAAAGATAGTTTAATCAGTTCAAACTTAAATTTGAAGACTCAAAGCAGAAATATACTGGTGTGGGTTTGGTGTTTCTTTGGGCCGAGAATACTTATGCTGACTTATACCCGTTTACGCCCGTTTAAAGTTCTAATGAAACTGGGAGGATACTTGGGCATAACTTGACCTTGTGAAAATGGGCACAATATTGGGCACCCAAGAAGGAAACTCCAGGCCTAGATACTGCTCCTCACATTATGAGGGTAATTTTGACTTTGGGTGTTAGTGTAAAATGGACAATATTGATTCAGTCACCCGTTATACTTCTCTCCCAATTGGCTGAATCAATATCGCCCAAAGTCAAAATTACTCCCTAGGTTTCTCAGCAGTATCAGTGTTTCATGGCAACCACATTACTGCATCAAGCAGACAATCATGAGTGAATATTGACATCCGGGAATCACTTGAATACTGTGCACAGTTCTGGTCTCCATGGGCTGGATTTTGCCAATGGGGAGCTTTTGGAGGCGGGGCTCCCACTTGTCGGGTTTCAGTCCCGCCTCCATCAACTTCTGGCCAACCCACGCTATTTTCCCTTGATTGACCTTGTTAAGCCCGCCCAGCGGGTTTAGCAGGCCAATTAAAGGAAAGCTGGTTACAGAGAACGTCAACGTATGACGTTTCATCATATTTTTGACAGATGAATTGTCATCATTTGACAGCTCTGTGAAGCTGTCAAACACTGACATTCTCTGTAGTTTGATGAGTTCTTGAATTCAAGACTCATCAAACCTCTTTCTTTTGCAGAAATTAGATGGTTGCTGCATTGGAGAATGCAACGACCATCTGTCATCTCTGCCGCGGAGGTGCGAGACTCTCCACAACTCTTGAAGCCTGCAGGAAGAAACAAAGGTAAGTAAACTTTTTCTATCACTTTCCACTTACCTCACATACTTACCTCTCCACACTTGCACCCATCACTTACCTTCACACCACACTTTTGCACCCTGCAGACCCCCGCAGACCCACTACTCGCCTTGGTGACCCTGGCGGGGTTCGGAACCTTCGGGAAGCCCGTGCTTGTGTGGGTAAAATGGGGATAATCCTTTTATCTGCCTGTTAACAGGCAGATAAGTGGCACTAATCCCCTTCCCCCAGCGCAGATCAGCTACCTGCCTCCTGGCAAGATGGCACGGAGGCGGTTTGGGGGCGGGTGCCCATTCTGCCATTTTCCCGGCAGTCCCACCTCCATACCCGCCTCCCCAGGGCTGGCAAGATCACGCCCCTGATTACAAAAAGGATATAGAGGCACCGGAGGAGGTGCAAAATAGATTTACATGGATGATACCAGAACTGCGAGGTTATAACTATCAGGAAAGGCTGAACAGGCGGGGGCTCTTTTCTCTAGAAAAGAGAAGGCTGAGGGGGTGACCCAATAGAGGTCATTAAAATTATGAAAGGGTTTGATGGGGTAAACGTCGAGAAAATGTTTCCACTTGTGGGGGAGACCAAAACTAGGGGTCATAAATATAAGATAGTCACCAATTAAATCCAATAAGGATTTCAGGAGAACTTCCTTACCCAGAGAGTGGTTAGAATGTGGAACTCGCTACCACATGGAGCAGTTGAGATAAATCGCAGAGATACATTTAAGGGGAAGATGGATAAGTATTTGAGGGGGAAGGGAATAAAAGGAAATGTTGCTCGTATGGAGCATAAACACTGGCATGGGCCAGTTGGGCTGAATGGCCTATTTCGTGACTGTAAATTCTATGTAATTCTATGTAATTTTACAGTCCACAGGTTAGCAATGTAGTTGATATGATCCCATTTCCTTAAAATTCACCACATCAATCTGTATTTCATCTCTGGGTGTTGAGTTTGATTCCAGACCACACTGTTGGAATGAAAGTTTACACTCTATGATGGCCATAATGATTATACGTAAAAATGGGTTTGAACAGTGAAAAGCCAGTGCTTAATTAGTGGATCCACAGCACAATGCTGCCCATAATTTGGCCATAAGTGGCAGTATTCCTTATAGAGACCATAAGGGTGTCTTGTGTAGAAAACCAAAAAACAATGACATGGGATAGTGGTGTTCCTCTGAGTTTCATGTTCAATACATTTTTGGAGCAGAACCACAGGACTGCTTTAGCTTACATCTAGCCTACTTAGTACCTGATCTGGGTGTAGTTGATACTGAAGTGGGAAAATAACCCAGCATTGACATTCTTACCTCAATGAGCACTAAGATTCAATTTTTGTTTCATTAAATGAACAGGCATTGCGTTGTCAGCACCGTCCGCTAATCAGACAAACCTAAAGTAAATGTGCCTAAATTCTTCATGCTCAATTTGCCATTTCAGATGAGAATACATGGTTTGAAAGAACATAGCCAACTCTATATTAACATATACAGAGTAAAAGATAAGTGTGTGTGGGGTGGGGGGTGGGGGGCGGGCATGCTATGAGGCTGCAATATAATCAAGTGCTTCTGATGTCATCGCCATCAAAGGAAAGCACAAACAATTTAAAAGTGATCAAAAGCTATGTTACAGCCTGTAATACTCCCACCTAGTTTTTATTTTATGTAATGCGCACGCATCTAAAATTTAGGATATCTTTAAGCGGGTGTCTACCGTCTGCAGCTTGTTTCACTCTCTGGTATATATATAAGATGTCAACACATAAATATGCTCATTTTCTGTGCATTGTACAGCATTTGTTTGTCCACATAATCGGAAGATCTTTACAGCAATTGCGATGAAGGTACCCTTGAATTTAAGGGGCATTGTCTGCACCAAGAAGTTATTAAGCAAACCTACATATGCACAGGAGGAAAAGCCACAAGAGTTACATAGAAACATAGAAGATAGGAGCAGGAGTAGGCCATTCGGCCCCTCGAGCCTGCTCCGCCATTCAATGAGATCATGGCTGATCATCCAAATTCAGTACCCTGTCCCTGCCTTCTCCCCATATCCCTTGATCCCTTTAGCCTTAAGAAATATATCCAACTCCTTCTTGAATATATTTAATGAATTGGCCTCCACTGCCTTCTGTGATAGAGAATTCCACAGGTTCACCATTCTCTGGGTGAAGAAATTCCTCCTCATCTCTGTCCTAAATGGCTTACCCCTTATCCTTAGACTGTGATCCCTGGTTCTGGACTCCCCGGCCATCGGGAACATCCTTCCTGCATCCAGTCTGTCCAGTCCTGTTAGAATTTTATAAGGTTCAATGAGATCCCCTCTCATTCTTCTAAACTCCAGCGAGTATAAGCCCAATCGACCCAATCTCTCCTCATATGTCATTCCTGCCATCCCAGGTATCAGTCTGATGAATCTTCGCTGCAATCCCTCCATGGCAAGAACATCCTTCCTCAGATAAGGCGACCAAAACTGCACACAATACTCAAGGTGTGATCTCACCAAGGCCCTGTACAACTGCAGCAAGACACCCTTGTTCCTGTACTCAAACCCTCTCGCTACAAAGGCCAACATGCCATTTGCCTTCTTAACCGTCTGCTGCACTTGCAGCAACTGGTGCACAAGGACACCCAGGTCTCGTTCCACTTCCCATTCTCCCAATCTATTGCCGTTCAGATAATAATCTGCCTTCCTGTTTTTGCCACCAAAGTGGATAACCTCACATTTATCCACATTATACATCACTTTTGAGAGTAAAGTAGTTGATTCCTACCTCATCCTGTGTTTAGAAACAAATAATGTAAAATTTGCCGAGTACTTACTGGTGAAGACAGTGTCCCTTTAACATTGTAGTGGGGAGCACTGTAATGTGTTATTAGGATTTTCTACATTCGTTACACATTGCAACTATCTTTTTTCATATGAATAAACTAGAATTTTAAATTTCCATGCATTAATCAGAGCTGGAACATTACTGCAATCATATTTTATGGAATGCAGCACACAGAACAGAGGAAAATATTTCAATTCTACCCGAATTCTGGCGATTACTTGCAAACAACAAAACAGAAATCAGCATGAAGATCTCCTCCAGCAAGGCAACCAAGTGTCTTTCAAAATACAATTCACACAGAAGAGCTGAAAGCGGCCTACCCTGGATACAATGTAACTATCCAAAAAGCCTATGGCAGATGTCAGACAGATGTAAACAGGGAACAACCCACACAGTCCAAGGCCTACAGTTTGACTTTCATGAATAATAACTGTCGTAAAAAGCCTGCTGAAAAGGGCATTTAAAATCTGCTTCACTGACGATTTACTTCGCAGTAAAGAAGGATTTCAAACAACTTTCCCAAAGGTCTTCTTGAAAAACTAATACTCAGTGGACTGAAACTGAAGTCGTCCCGCGAAAGAAAGCTGCAGTAAGAGTCTTCTCTTGAAGATCCATTTTGCTATTGAAACATCCAATGGATTTAAACAGAATGGTGCTTAAAAAGGCATAGGAAAAGCACAAGCATACAAGATCCCCGCAGTAAACCCAAATCAATTCCAATACTCTTGAAATATGACAAAAACTCTGTTTTTGAATTTCCTTGCAAAGATAACATAAGAACATAAGAAATAGGAGCAGGAGTAGGCCAATCGGCCCCTCGAGCCTGCTCCGCCATTTAATAAGATCATGGCTGATCTGATCCTAACCGCCAATCTACTATCACAGAACCATCTCCTGAATCTAACAGAATTAGACACACAATCAGGCTCAGGCTACACGGCCCCTGGGCCCGCTCCGCTACCCATAGGGCCATGTCCGATCCGAACCTAGACTCATGTCCAAATTCCTGCCCGCTCCCCGTAACCCTTAATTCCCTTTACTTCTAGGAAACTGTCTATTTCTGTTTTAAATTTATGTAATGATGTAGCTTCTACAGCTTTTTGGGGCAGCATATTCCATGGACCTACCATCCTCTGAGTGAAGTAGTTCCTCCTCATCTCAGTTTTGAAAGAGCAGCCCCTTATTCTAAGACTATGCCCCCAGTTCTAGTTTCACCCATCATCGGGAACATCCTTCCCGCATCCACCCGATCCAACCCCCTCACAATCTTATATGTTTCAATAAGATCGCCTCTCATTCTTCTGAACTCCAATGAGTAGAGTCCCAATCTACTCAACCTCTCCTCATATGTCCATCCCCTCATCCCCGGGATTAACCGAGTGAACCTTCTTTGTACTGACTCGAGAGCAAGTATGTCTTTTCTTAAGTATGGACACCAAAACTGTACGCAGTATTCCAGGTGCGGTCTCACCAATACCTTGTACAACTGAAGCAATACCTCCCTATTTTTATATTCTATCCCCCTAGCAATGAAAGCCAACATTCCATTGGCCTTCTTAATCACTTGCTGCACCTGCATACTAACCTTTTGAGTTTCGTGCACCAGGACCCTCAGATCCCTTTGTACTTCAGTACTTTCCAGTTTCTTGCCATTAAGATAATAACTTGCTCTATGATTTTTCCTGCCAAAGTGCATAACCTCACACTTTCCAGTATTGTATTCCATCTGCCAAATCTCTGCCCACTTACTTAGCCTGTCTATGTCCCCTTGCAGGTTTTTTATGTCCTCCTCACTCACTACTTTCCCTCCCATCTTAGTATCATCTGCAAACTTTGATATGTTACACTCGGTCCCCTCCTCCAAATCGTTAATAGAGATTGTAAAGAGTTGGGGACCCAGCACTGACCCCTGTGGAACACCACTAGTTACTGATTGCCAGTCTGAGAATGAACCATTTATCCCAACTCTCTGCCTTCTGTTAGATAGTCAATCCTCTATCCATGCCAGAATATTACCCCCAATCCCGTGATTTTTTATCTTAAGCAATAATCTTTTGTGTGGCACCTTGTCAAATGCCATTTGGAAGTCTAAATACACTACATCCACTGGTTCCCCTTTATCCACCCTATATGTTACTTCCTCAAAGAACTCCAGCAAATTTGTCAAACATGACTTCCCCTTCATAAAACCATGGTGACTTTGTCCTATTAAATTATGATTATCCAAATGTCCTGTTACTGTCTCCTTAATAATGGACTCCAAAATTTTACCTACCACAGATGTTAGGCTAACTGGTCTATAGTTTCCAGCCTTCTGTCTACTGCCCTTTTTAAATAAGGGTGTTACATTAGCAGTTTTCCAGTCTGCCGGGACCTTTGCTGAGTCCAGGGAGTTTTGGAAAGTTATTACTAATGCATCCACAATCCCTACCGCCACTTCCCTCAAGACCCTAGGATGTAAGCCATCAGGTCCAGGTGATTTATCCACCTTGAGTCCCAATATTTTACCGAGTACCACTTCCTTCGTGATTTTGATCGTGTTTAGCTCCTCCCCCCCATAGCCCCCTGTTTGTCCAGTGTTGGGATATTCTTAGTGTCTTCTACTGTAAAGACTGATACAAAATATTCATTCAGTGTTTTTGCCATCTCCATATTTCCCACCATTAATTTCCCGGTCTCATCCTCTAAGGGACCAACATTTACTTTAGCCACCCTTTTTCTTTTTATATAACTATAAAAACTCTTACTATCTGTTTTTATATTTTTTGCTAATTTACTTTCATAATCTATCTTCCCTTTCTTAATCAATCTTTTTGTTATTTTTTGCTGTCTTTTAAAGTTTTCCCAATCCTCTATCCTCCCACTAGATTTGGCTACCTTATATGCCCTTGTTTTTAGTCGAATACTATCCTTAATTTCTTTATTTAGCCACGGATGGCTATCTTTTCTTTTACACCCTTTTCTTCTCAGTGGAATATACATTTTTTGGAAGTTGTAAAATAACTCCTTAAATGTACACCACTGATCATGTATCATCTTACCCTTTAATCTATTTTCCCAATCCACTCTACTCAATTCCGCTCTCATACCTTCATAGTTTCCTTTATTCAAGCTTAGCACGCTTGTTTGAGATCCAACCTTCTCACCTTCTAATTGAATATGGAATTCAACCATGTTATGGTCACTCATTCCAAGGGGATCATTTACTAGGACATTTTTAATTAATTCTGTCTCATTACACAGGACCAGATCTAAGGTTGCTTGCCCCCGGTCGGTTCAGTTACATACTGCTCAAGAAACCCATCCCTAATACACTCAATGAACTCATCCTCAAGGCAGCCCTGCCCAATCTGATTTGTCCAATTAATATGATAGTTAAAATCCCCCATAATTATAGATGTTCCCTTATTACAAGCCTCAACTATTTCCTGATTGATACTCCGTCCAACAGAGTTGCAACTGTTCGGAGGCCTATAGACTACGCCCACTAGTGTTTTTTTCCCCTTATTATTCCTTATCTCCACCCAAACTGTTTCATTATCCTGATCTTTTGACCCAATATCATTTCTCTGTATTACAGTGATTCCTTCCTTTATTAACATAGCCACCCCACCTCCCCTTCCTTCCTGCCTGTCCTTCCTGATCGTTAAATAACCTGGTATGTTTAATTCCCAGGCATTGTCACCCTGCAGCCATGTTTCTGTAATGGCCACAAGATCATACCCATATGTAGTTATTTGTGCCATTAACTCGTCTATTTTGTTACGAATGCTACGTGCATTCAGATAGAGAACTTTCAAATATGTTTTGTGACACTTAGTTCCTGCTTTTGCCCTTTTTATTACTTTACCTTTTACTCCATACCTTCTGCCCCTTCCTCACATGCTCTGGTTTTTAATTTCCCCACTGCTACCTAAGTCTATGACCTTCTCTGTTGTCATTTTTATTATTTGCTCTCTAGGAACCTCCCCCCCACTCGTTAGTTTAAAGCCCTCTCTACAGCCCTAGTTATATGATCCGCCAGGACTCTAGTCCCAGCACTGGCCAAGTGAAGCCCGTCCCAACGGAACAGCTCCCTCCTGCCCCAGTACTGGTGCCAGTGTCCCAGGAAACCCCATTTCTCCCACACCAGTCTTTGAGCCATGCATTTAACTCTCTAATTTTATTTGTCCTAGCCAAATTCGCTCGTGGCTCAGGTAATAATCCAGAGATTATTACCCTTGAGGTTCTGTTTTTTAATTTGACCCCTAGCTGCTCATACTCCTTTAACAGAACCGGCTTCCTAGTCCTATCGACGTCGTTTGTACCAATATTTGATGAGAAATGCATAAAATTATATAAACAAAATTAAACTGAGAATATGGGTCGTGCCAATCATATGTACATGGTCTTGCGAGCCTCATCAGAGGAAGCCCCGTCACTGGACTCCCGATCCAGGCCACACGGGTTCAAGCAACGATTCCCCTACTAGTCACACACCATCCTGACTTGGACATATATATCGGCGTTCCTTCATTGTCCTGGAGCTCATTACTTAACAGCATTGTGGGAGCACCTTCACCATATGGACTTCGGCGGTTCAAGAAGCAGATCCACCATCAGTTTCTCACGGGTAACTGGGGATGGGCAATGAATGCCAACCTTGCCAGTGACGCCCACATCCCAAGAATGAATTTTTAAAAATCTCCAAGTTCATTAAATAAATAAATGGGCTGCAATCTGGCAAAGCACGGGAATCTGATTGGTTCCTCGCAGAATTCCATCAAATCCTGCTCCTCAAACTAATACCAATGTTGCTGAAACTTTCCCATTACATACATAAGAACATAAGAAATAGGAGCAGGAGTAGGCCATACGGCCCCCCGAGTCTGCTCCGCCATTCAATAACATCATGGCAGATCATCAACCTCAGCTCCACTTTCCCACCCGATCTCCATATCCCTTGATTCCTCTAGTGTCCTTCCAGGCACACTCATGCTAGCAATAATCATGCTGACAAAGGTCCCACCTTGAATGCATCCAACAGTTGCTGCTCAATAATGACTACAAAATACTAATAAAATTCTGGCTCCCAGCCTGGATACAATAGGACCCAAACTAATGCACTCAGACCAAACAGGCTTCATCTGGGGGTGCCAATCAGAGGACAATATGGTCCATCACTTCAAAAGCACTGGAATCCTTGCCTTGGTACTCTCCTTAGATGCAGAGAAGGCATCAGGTGAAGTGCGACTTCCTTCTCCCATGCTTGCGACAATGGGGGTCATTTTGACTAGCGTAAAAGAGGTGATAGTGATCGGCAGCTCGTTTTACATCTCTCCTGAGATATAAAATGGGCTGCTCGTTTTATACTACAGTATCTCACAAAGTAAAGGTCTACCCCAATGGCCTCTATTCACACCGCACTGCCACAGGATATACTAGTGGCCATACCTACATTGCATTCCCCTCCAACAAGACAACAAGAAGCCAGGTAGGGGCAATTCCTGCTCTGCTTTTTGCTCTGGCCATAGAACCATTGGCAACAGCCATGAGGACAAATTCAGACATCCATAGGATGCATCACAATATATTGCAGTGCACTAATGGCATTTAGCTGTACATAACTAGCCCCTCTACTATGCTATCTATCATTTTCCAAGTCATCAAGACTTTTCCAATTTTCAGATTACACATCATTTAATTACACCAAAAGAAAGGCACTGTCTTCCACACATGGAATTCTCACACAAAACACGGGAGACTTTGTACGGTTAGACACAAGGTTCAGGTAACTGAGCAACAGATTGATACCGGGGCTTAGAAGGTTAAATTATGAGTACAGGTTGCATAGATTAGACTTGTATTCTCTTGATTATAGAAGATTGAGGGTGATCTGATCGAGATGTTTAAAATGTTAGAAGGATTCAATAGGGTAGCTAGAGAAAAACGATTTCCTCTGATGGGGAATCAAGGATGAGGAGATAAGATCTTAAAATTAGAGCTAGGTCATTTAGGAGTGAAATCAGGATGTACAGGAAACTCTTTTTTATCCGGCACCGACGGGACCGGCGTGGTGCCGGTTGATCAAAAAGTCCGGATTACAGAGATGTATACTTACCAAGGTACAAGAGCCCCATACACGGCCACAGGGGCAGGAGCCCCGGTTACACGGCCACAGATCCAGGAACCCTGGTTACACGGCCACTAATATATAGTAAAACTTACCTGAACCTACTTCTGCATTTTGCCGGTTAAGAGAGATTTACGGATATTTTGGTGCCGGTTAAAAGAGAGTTTCCTGTACTTTTTTACATAACGGGTAGCAGAAACCTAGAATTCCCTCCCCCAAAAGACTGGATCCTGTGATAATTGCAGCTTTCAAGACTGAAATCGACAGATTTTGTTAGATAAGGGTATAAAGGGATGTGAAGGGGGTAAATGGAGTTGAGTGGCAGATCAGCTATGATCTAATTGAATGACGGAGCAGGTTCAAGAGGCTGAATGGCCTACTCCTATTCCAATGTTCCTATCTGGGTATAACTATGACCCCTACACTTTTGACCCTATTCATAGCAAATTTATATACCAATCTAGACATAAATATGACTTCCCAGGTGAGCAAATACAATAAAGAAGAATGTGCTGCCTTGGGTCACCTATTCCAGAGGCTAACTATTGTGGTCCTGACCTAACAGTTCTCTGATCTTGATAGGCATATAACAGGGTTCCACTGAGCAGGCAATAGCCATGAGTACACCCAAGGAGCCAACAAGTCCCTTGGCTTAAAGGAGGCCTGGGATTCTCAACCTTTAAAATTATATTACCGGGTAACCCAGCTGAAGGATATTATCGCTTAGAATACAGTCTCACTGCAGAACCGACAGCTGGTATGGAGCCTAAACATCATATCCTACCCTCCCTCCCTCTCCCTTCATACACTTTGTCAGGGAGTCAGAGCAAGTAAGAAAACATTCCATAGTTGCACTAATGCTATTGACTAATAAAGATACTGGTGAAGGATTGAAGATCCCACTGGGTCCTCCAGTCCCTTTCCCAATTAGTATAGTGTAGGAGTCTACGTACTCCTAGCAAAAAATACTGAACTCGGAGAGGTTCAACAGAACAGGTTTAATTGTTGAGGCTGCATGCTGAACACAAAATGGAGTCAGAGATTACACCAAGTACAACTCTCTTTCATCAGTGCACAGCTTAGACTGCTCCTCCCCCGCTCTGGGCTTAACTATGTTACAGATCGAGTTTCTTAAAGGTGTGATCCTTCTTAAAGGCATGGCGCCTGATTTATAGTCTACGGACCGGAAAGCGGATTGTGTCCGTTCTGTGATCGGTACGCTACAATAGCAACAAAGAACTCCCAGGTATACTAGTCACTAATGGACTTAAGGCCTGGCATGAGATGGGGCTACTCCTGCTCCTATCTTCTATGTATGTTTCTATCACTGTGTTCAGCCACTTTCTTTACTAGATTTTGATGTTTCGGCAATTACTGGAAAAATTCCACCTCACTCAGCAGGACATATTCAGGAACCTGTATATCAAACGCTTCTTTAAAGAGCCACTAATGCTCCTGTAGATCTCATTCTTAACCCCACCGATACCCGAACAACACATCTGTCCACTGTGGTCACTTCCACAGAAAGTCTAAAAACAGCATGGGAGAGGGATCTAGGTCACAAAATAACAGAATAATAACTCCAAAACTACATTTATATAGCACCTTTAACGTTGTAAAATATCCCAAGGCACTTCACAGGAGTATTATGACAAAAAATCAGTCACTGAGCCACATAGAGATATTAGGACAGGTGACCAAAAGTTTGGTCAAAGAGGTAGGTTTTAAGGAGCGGCTTAAAGGAGGAAAGAGAGGTAGAGAGGCGGAGAGGTTTAGGGAGGGGATTCTAGAGCTGATGGCCTAGGCAGTTGAAGGCCCGGCCACCAATGGAGAAGCGATTAGAATTAGGGATGTGCAAGAGGCCAGAATTAGAGGAGTGCGGAGATCTTGTATGGTTGTGGGGCTGGAAGAGGTTACAGAGAGAGGGAAGGGAGAGGCCATGGAGGGTAAACAAGGATGAGAATTTTAAAATTGAGGCGTTGCTGGGTCGGGAGCTGATGTAGGTCAGCGAGCACAGGGGTGATGGTTGAATGGGATTTGGTGCAAGTTAGGTTTCGGGCAGCAGAGTTTTGGATGAGCTCAATTTTATGGAGAGTGGAAGATGGGAGGCCGGCCAGGAGTGCGTTGGAATAGTCAAGTCTAGAGGTAACAAAGGCAAGGGTGAGGGTTTCAGCAGTAGATGAGCTAAGGCAGGGGCAGAGTTGGCGATGTTACGGAGGTGGAAGTAGGCGGTCTTCGTGATGGAATGGTCGGAAACTCATCTCGGGGTTAAATACGGCACCATGGTTGTGAACAGACTGGCTCAGCCTCAGACAGTTGCCAGGGAGAGGGGTGGCATTGGTGGCTAGGAACTGAAGACAATGGCTTTGGTCTTCCCAATATTTAGTTGGAAGAAATTTCTGCTCATCCAGTACTGGATATCGGACAAGCAGTGTGACAAATCAAAGACAGTGGAGGGATCGAGAGAGGTGGTGGTGAGGTAGAACTAGGTGTCGTCAGTCTACATGTGGAACTTGATGTTATGTTTTCAGATGATGTCGTTGAGGGGCAGCATGTAGATTAGAAATAGGAGGTGGCCAAGGATAGATCCCTGGGGGACACCAGAGGTAATGGTGCGGGAGCAGGCAGAGATCTATTGCAGGCGATTCCCTGGCTACGACTGGATAGATAAGAATGGAACCAGGCAAGTGCAGTCCCACCCAGCTGGACAGTGGTGGAGAGATGTTGGAGGAGGATGTTGTGGTCAACCGTGTCAACGGCTGCAGACAGGTCGAGAAGGACAAGGAGGGGTAGTTTACCACTGTCACAGTCACAAAGGCTGTCATTTGTGATTTTGATGAGAGCCGTTTCAGCACAGTGGCAGGGGCAGAAACCTGATTGGAGGGCTTCAAACATGGAGTTGCAGGAAAGATGGGCATCGATTTGGGCAGTGACAACACGTTCAAGGACTTTGGAGAGGAAAGGGAGGTTGGAGATGGGGTGGTAGTTTGCAAGGACAGAAGAGTCAAGGTGTGTGTTTTGAGGCAAGGGGTGATGATGGCAGATTTGAAGGGGGCCGGGGGGAATCAATACCTGAGGAGGGAGAACTGTTAACAATATGAGCTAACACAGGGGCCAGGAGGGGAAGTTGGGTGGTCAGCAGTTTAGTGGGAATAGGGTCGAGGGAACAGGAGGTGGGTCTCATGGGCAAGATGACCTCAGAGAGAGCGTGAGAGGAGATAGGAGACAAACTAGAGAAAGATGCGAGTTCAGGTCTAGGGCAGGGGGAAACTTAGAGGAAGTTTGACCCGGTGGGCTCGGGGAAGGGAGGGAAGCGGCAGACGTAGCCGAACAGATGATCTGAATCTTAGTGACAAAGAAGTCCGTGAGCTCCTCGCACTTGTTATTGGTGGTGAGGGTGGATGAGGCATGGGAGAGGGGTTTAAGAAGACAGTTTGCAGTAATGAAAAGAATCTTTGCATTTCAGGATGATCCTGGAATAGTGAGCCGTTTTGGCAGAAGAGAGCAGGACCCGAAAGTGCTTTATGTGGTCCAGCCAGATCTGGCGATGAATGGCTAAACCAGTTGTCCGCTATATCCGTTCAAGTCTGCATCCCTTTGACTTAAGGGAGTGGAGATGAGGGCTGTACCAGAGGGAATGGCCAGGGTGAGAGAGAGTAATGGCTTTAATAATGGTCAGATATATAATGGTTAGGTGCACAGTAAAGCTTTCGCTACTCTGGCCCAACAATGTGTTCCAACACCAACCTCAGTGCAACCCCCTACTGTCACTTCACTGAGTGAGGCCGTCTATTTAGAGCCAAATTAAGTGCTATTCTATGCTTTGGTCATTGGGAATTGGGCTGGTGTAGGAAATTTATACTCAGGAATCTGTCTTTAAACACAGTCTGAGATCGATATGATCCCATGTACCAGATAAATACATTTTAGAAGTGAAACAACTTCATAAAAATAAGAATATACTGCAGATAACATAGAAGCATACAGCACAGAAGGAGTGCAGAAAACCCTTCAATACTCTAAGAGCCACTGATTGCCTGGTACACACCTCGTCCGATTTTCCTTTCCATGACTTCAGAGTGTATAACAAGCAGCCAATTCGCTATCGCCAGTTTTCTGCCCCTGCCAAAGTTGAATTTAACCCCAATTATCTCTACTGGTTGTGAGCCTTTATTTCTGAAGCCACAGTTGATCAGAGAATATTACACTAGTGATCTACTGACCTTAATTTAAAGATGTGAACAGTTCTTCAAATTATTCAAACAGGAGGCCATCATGGGTCATCTTCAAAATAAGGCCATTTATATAAGTGAGTTCATACAGACAGGTGTCCATCACAAAAAATGTCACTACGCCTAAAGGGCATCGTGGCATCAAACCCTGAAATTCTTGCTACTGTTAAAAAGTGGGAAATACTTGTAAAGGTACATATGAAGATTGCATGGCAAGAGTTTTAAAAGACAGGCTGTAACACAAATAACCAGCAAAACAGCACCGCAAGAGATGATTGGTCACTTAGGAAATGTTTACCCAGAACAGGAAGATCTTCATCACATTGTAATAGCCAAGACATGGCTGGGCAGGTCCAAACTTACTAAGCATAGAGTCATAGTCAACACACCTGACAACAGGCACTGGAAAAGTTTTACTGAAAACTGATTGAAGTAGATGTTATGCTGCAGACAGGCATAACTTACTGACCCTAAAGACATTGTGATATCAGAGTGAAGGGCTCAGTCTCTCCTACATCACTGGAAATGAAAGGAGAACTGCCCATAATGAATGAATATGTCAAAGCTGTCAGAATACTGTCAACCACAGGCAGCTCTTGTCAGATCACTAAGGCAGGCGGATAGAGGAGAAGACTACACAATTATAAAGTCCAGTCTAAATTTTATACAGATGGTGACTGGGGCAAGTCAGAATAAATGAGAGACAGGAATGTTAATCTGGGAAGTCATAGCTTTAAACTCCTTGATGTTTGAGTGTTAGCTTCAGTCTGTTTCACTGTGGTTCTATTTGAGTATAAAAATGAGATGGTTAAGCTCTAACTTCAGGAGAAAAATCTACAAATTTTATGAAACATGATTGCAATTCATGTCAATACTGCAATCCTTTGCCAGCCCGAGTGTAGAATGCCAGCCTTCTAATTTTTAAACGCAAATCGATCCTTATTTTAAATCCACACATGAAACCTCCAGTTTTATGCTGCAATCAGCAATTTTTAACAAGGAATGAGTGTAGTTTAATTTTTGTTAACTTAATTCAGTGACATGAAATAGGAGTCTTTCTCTCTTACACAAGCAGTGATAAACCTTGCTGTGCGATAGGTGATAATTTTCTCATCTCTAGCCATCCATCTCTCCTATAGAATCATAGAATCATAGAAACCCCACAGTGCAGATAGAGACCATTTCGGCCCATCGAGCCTGCACCGACACATATCCCACCCGATCCCCGTAACCCCTACACCAACACATATCCCACCCTATCCCCGTAACCCCACGTATTTAATCCCCCTAACACTAAGGGTCAATTTATCATAGCCAATCAACCTAACCCGCACATCTTTGGACTGTGGGAGGAAACCGGAGCACCCGGAGGAAACCCACGCAAACACGGGGAGAATGTGCAAACTCCAACACAGACAGTCACCCGAGGCCGGATTCGAACGCGGGTCCCTGGCGCTGTGAGGCAACAGTGCTAACAATAGTACTATTTCTTCTCTGTACTTACCTGTCTTGTTCCAACTAAGCTACAAATATGTCATTGCTTCTCCCTGGATCCTCACTGTATTGAAATCAATATTCATCCCACCAACTTCCGCTCTACCTCATTCTTTTCCAGGATCTCAAAACTCATTTACTTCCCTCAGTCTATTCTTCATATAGCTTTTCAAGCCCAAAGTTGGTATCTGCTCATCACCATTTCTTGTTTTACCTTGTCTTAGCTCCTATTCTTTATGACTTGGTGGTGCCCTGCATGGCCTTTATTTAGCTTCCTCAATACATTTTAAAAAACGTGTTTTGTCCGTCTTTCTCTCCAAATACAGGGGAAAAAATTGCAATCCAGCTCATTGGTTTACCAATAATCATAGTGAAGCAGAACAAAATGAAAACTACATCTACCCAGTGCAGATTTTACTGCTTGAGTTTTCTTGTTAATTGTTGATTACTAAGTGACAATCACTTCAAGGATAGAATAATTCAACGTTTCCTCATTCAAAATAAGGGCTATGACCAATTGATAGCCTTGAACTCTTTATTCCCAAAAAACCCCCCCAGTTATTTTTCTAATTCTCCTGATTTGATGCTCATGACATCCAAATTGAAGCTGCATTCAATGTCAGCTTGGGATCTTATCTACTGTATTTCTTTGCACACATTGTCCAAGGCAATACTGCATTTCCATTTCACCGCATAAATCTCTTAACAGTTTAAACTAGGGATATCTTTTTGTTGATTGTAAGTCTCTCTCTCTCTCTCCCTTTCTTTCTAGCAGTCTGTGTGACAGTCTATGAATACAGGCTTAGAAACACATGGAATAGCCGGTCAACTGAGGGCTACTCATGAGGGGAGGTGACTTGTAAGTGATATATTATATGACTAGTGCAGCCTTATTTTAAAATACTATGAAGAAAGAAAGAAAGACTTACATTTATATAGCACCTTTCACAACCTCAGGACATCCCAAAGCTAATAAAGTACTTTTTGAAGTGTAGCCACTGTTATAATGTCGGAAACATGGCAGCCAATTTGCACACAGCAAGGTCCCACAAACAGAAGTGGGATAAATGACCAGATAATCTGTTTTAGTGATGTTAGTTGAGGGATAAATATTAGCCAGGACACTGGGGAGAACTCCCCAGCTCTTCTTCAAAATATTGCCATGGGATCTTTTACGTCCACTTGAGATGGCATAGATTTAATGTTTCATCCGAAATATGGCACCTCCCACAGTGTAGCACTCCCTCAGTACTGCACTGGAGTGTCAGCTTAGATTTTGTGCTCAAGTCTCTGGAGTGGGACTTGAACCCACAACTGTCTGACCCAGAGGCGAGAGTGCCACAGCTGACACCCCCAATGGCCTATATGTCCTATAACTATGTCTATGTACATATATACTGTATAAAGATTTGGAAAATGATCATTTAAGACTAAGTTGAAAATCTCACCAATTAATTATTAATGTATGTAACTTTGATTCCTAATGTGCAATCTTTCAACTTATTTCTGCTATATTGATTACTCAAACTGATTTGCTATGGAGATCGTAAGAATCATTACATACCTCTGCTTATTTGACTCCCTTCTCTCCATTTTCTGTACCTTAAGTCTCTGTTCTAACTTCTCACCCCCTAACTAAGAGGAAGGGACAGTCTCAGCTGCTGACCTTTACTCAGCCGTGTTCATTTGTCTGCACTATTCCATGATGAGCCAACAGAAGGTGTGGTTTTGTGGGTTGGAGTAGATCTTTTCAGCCCAAAAGACAGAGTGCTGTAGAACAGTAATATCTCTTCTCTTAGGCAGTCCTTCGGAACCGAGGATGACTTGCTTCCACATTAAAAATGAGTTCTCAGGTGGCTGATGAGTCCAATGCGGGACCTACTGTCTCTGTCACAGGTGGGGCAGGCGGTGGTTGAAGGGGCGGGTGGGTGGGGTGCTTGGGTTGATGTGCGCTGCTTGCGCTTGGCTTCCACTTGCTCCCGGCGAAGAGACTCGAGGTATTCGGCGCCTTCCCGGATGCTTCTCCTCCACTTTGTGCGGTCTTGGGCCAGGGATTCCCAGGTGGGAATGTTGCACTTTTTCAAGGAGTCTTTGAGGGTGTCCTCGAAGCGTTTCCTCTGCCCACCTAGGGCTCTCTTGCTGTGTCGGAGCTCCGAGGAGAATGCTTGTTTTGGGAGTCTCGTATCGGGCATGCGGACGATGTGACCCATCTATCGGAGCTGATCGAGCGTGGTCAAAGCTTCGATGCTGGGGATGTATCCAGCATCTTGCACAGACCGACAAAGGTTAGCCAGTGAAAGCAAGCAAAATTAAATAGGTCAAGGATCAAATTTGAACTGGTTGTACCTTTTAGATCTGAGACTTGACTTTGAATCTAGTCCAGAATGGTGAGATGAGTCTTTGGTAAATAAGATTATGTGGTCCAAAGGCCAATTATATTCAGTCAACAATGGGAGAGTGATAAAAAAATAGGCACCACTCTCCCTACTGTCCACCAGTTTATCCTGCTGTTTAACAATGGAAGGCATGCAGGTACACAACCACCACAGAATTAAGCAGTATGAGTAGTACACTTTTTTATGCAGCAACACCATGTTCCTCCATGTCTTCTGTTGCTAAATAGCTAAAGAGTCAGTGCTCATAGTTTAGTTTTGAGGAATGGGAAGGCTGCCTTCACAGGCCAAAGTGGAAGCCACCTCTTCAAATGGAAATCCTGACTTCCACTGATCTGTAGGGTTAATACTGAGCATGCCACAAACATCAGCATCTATGTTGGTTGCAAATCTATGCCATAAGTGGGATACGAAACCAGGTTGTAGTGGACATGAGTCCAGTGTGCAACAGCCCCTACCCCCACACCCCCCCCCCCATAACTCAGCACTAAATTGGAAGTTATGCTCACTTAGAGGCAAAACCTGAATGCAGAACAACAACCAGAAGCAGGCAGGTTGGTGGCATCCAAATTAATTCACAGCACAAGTTTAACTGTGGCGCCACCAGCATCAATACGGGTAAATACTTCAACATTTGAAATAAGTAAAGCCCGCCGAGAAATATTTATAGTTGAAAGCAGCCGTCAAATTGGTCAATCTTTTTAAGTCAATTCAGCTCCCATTTCCTATTGTAAGCAGAAGGACTGTGAAGAGGGTAGTTGGTGTGGGAAATGGAAATGGGAATGTTCACACTGGTCAGAAGGGTTTTTCTCAAATTGGTGTTGGGAATGCATTGTTCGGATAATGTTAGGGTGAAAATTATATAGCTTAAAGCAGCAACATAAAGAGTTAAAGAATGTATTGTAAGAAGTGAACTTGTAAATAAGAAACATAGGCACAAGACAAAACAAACTCAGCTTAAGACGGGGCAGGCTCAGCTTGGGACACAAACTGTAATTCCCCCCCTTAGGCTTTATAACATTAGCTGCCCTCATTTTGTGTTAAATTCACAAAGCTTCCATCTTTGTCCCATGAGGATTCCCCATAGTATGTCTAAGTGCTGTTGTGGTGGGCAAGGGGCAGGAATTAACTGTTTGTGTCTGCTCCCATTAAAACCATTGTACTTGACATTAATTGAATTGAGGAATAGTGGACATTTTTAAGTAGTTTCTTGCCAGATTGAGGGTAGGCAAGATAATTGATAGAAGGCCTCCAATCAAATTACATCAGTACCCTTCAGCCAGTCAGATTAATGTATTCAAATGAGGCAAAATAAAATTCAGACTAGATATTATTGTTGAACAGTTTTTGAATGTGGGAAGCACTAAATATTTCACATTTATTCAGTGGTGCAGCCTTCTGCAAACTATTTGCTGGAAGCCCTTTGGATGTATTAATGTAATTCTACTATTCTATAATGCAGAGTCGATGAATCAAAGTTGTGTGTATTGATGAGTTACAGTAATTGGTAGCTGTAAAACTGCCCATTTTGTAATTAACTATTATAAAGCACCCAAAGTTCTGGAAGGTTCCATATCATTTTATGTTGCCAAACTAGTATCCTGTGAGGACAGGGGAGTTGTTGCTGGGGGAGCGTGATTGGTTGAAGACACCTGTGTGTAATATTTTGCTATAATGTATAAAAGAAGTTTCAATACCTTGTTGCTAAGGGAACGTGATTGGGCGAGGACAAGAGAATTGTTGCTGGGGGAACATGATTGGGTGAACACTGTGTGTAGTGTTTTGCCCATCCAGCTCTGTAATGTAGAAAAGAAGTTTCGATACCACTGTAACGGCGAGAAGGTGATCACTAGACTGCGGGGTCTATGGCTCTTCTCCCAGAGCGCTCTGAACAATAAACTGTGAGCTTCTACTTTGAGACAGACTCGAGTGAATCTATTTTTCACCAACAGATAAAGTAACAGGTGTAATGATATCAGCAAATAGAGATGGTATTTGCCTGTTTGATTATGATGCCTTAATAGCATGCTTGCAGGTATTGATTACTTATGCCTGACCAGCAGAGGTCATGTGGGAGACAAGCAGTTTGGGTTTAGTTTCAGTTTCATTTAAGATGCATCACAGCATAATGTCTCCTGTAAAAGCTGTATAAAAGAGTTGAACAGACTTTAGATTAAAACTCATTCTCTTTCATAAATGTCTCATCATTGAACCCACAAAGAAATCAATACATGGTGTCAGAAGTGATTGAAAGAGATGAAGAGAAAAATTCTGAAGTTAAATCAGCTCTCCACAAATTAGCAAGCCAAAAGAGAACATCGTTGCTTACCATTAGAGAATAGCTAACGAAGTGAAAAATGGAAGGTTTACTCCCACCAGCGACGCTTCAGTTGACAGGTAATGTGGCTGAAAATTGGAGAAGATTCAAACAACGTGTGGGGTTGTATTTATCAGCAATCGGAGCTGACGAGAAAGGTGATAAAATGAAAGCGTCACTGTTCTTACATGTCGTGGGTGATGAAGCGCTGGAGGTGTATAATAACTTCACATTCGTTGCTAATGGAGACAAAATGAAACTAGATAAAATAATGGAACAGTTTGAGGCCTACTGCATACCTAAACATAACGTGACGTTTGAGAGGCACAGATTTTTCACGTGTTCAGAAAACGGGTGAGACTATTGATCAGTATGTGACTGAACTGAGAAACAGAAGCAAATCGTGTGAATTTGGGGGACTGACAGACTCGCTGATAAAAGACAGACTGGTGTGTGGTATTCCAGATAAAGGTCTAAGGGAAAGACTGCTAAGAGAGCAAGATCTAGACCTGGGAGAAGCCATAGCACTGTGTAGGGCTACAGAGACTGTGAAGTTGCAGGCAAAGGAGCTGTTCAGTGACAGTAGCTGCAACGTGGATGCAGTGAGAAAGAACGGGCACAAACCGTTTAACAAAACGAGCGCCAATGTGAAAAAAGAGGCGTGGCCAGCGAACGAAAATGAAAGGGACAATCGGAAGTCATGTAGTCGATGCGGTACACAGCATACACCAAAAAAGTGTCCAGCATATGGTAAAAAATGCAATAGTTGCAACAAAAACAACCATTATGCCTGTTGCTGCAAGAACCAAGTGCAACAAAGCAAGGTCCATGCAGTAGATGAAAGCGACATAGAGGAGTTCAATGTAGATGTTGTGTCTGAAAACAAAAAAGAAGAAAGAGACTGGATGTTGACACTAAAAGTGAATGACATACACATTCCATTTAAATTGGATACTGGAGCACAAGTTAATGTGATATCAGAGACTGATTTTAAGAAAATTAGACCCAGACCAAAGGTACATGGAATAAAAGTGAAAGTGACAGGATACTCAGGTACTGAAATACCAGTGAAAGGAAGATGCATTGTCAAAGTAACACACAAGGACAGAGAGCACACGCTAGCATTAATCGTGGTGCCAAAGGATGTGCAGGCCATACTAGGTTTAAAAGCCTGTGTGAGACTGAACCTGGTAAAGAGAGTCCTCGTTGTGGAAAGTGAAGGAGAGACAGTCTATGATAAACTGAATGTTGCGTACACACCGGGTAAGCTGATGTATACAGCAGACACGTTGTCCAGAGCTGTTGACCCAGGAGAGCCCGCAAACACAGTGAAAAGACGGATGTACAAGGCAAAAGACAGTGGAACTGACTTCTACCAAAGCATGCTTGTATACCGCACAACGCCGCTCGAGTGTGGTAAGTCACCAGCCCAACTCCTGATGGGACGTTGGCTAAGGTCAAACCTACCCATCCCGGAGAACCTCCTGAAAACAAAAGAGGGGGAGAAAGTGAGGAAGTTCAAAGAACAACAGAAAGAAAAGCAAAAGTACTACTATGACAGAGGAACACAAAGCCTACCTGAACTCCACACTGGTGACCAAGTAAGGTTGAAAGACAAAACAAACACATGGACTCAGAAGGGAACTGTCCTGAGTGAAGTTCAACCAAGATCATACACCATTCAGACAGATGAGGGTGCTGTTCTGAGAAGAAATCGTCGAGATCTTCTCATGGGACCAGCCACAGCAGGTCAAGAGACTGATACTGTTGAACAACCTGATCACACAGCTGAGAACCAATCATCTGAGGCAACAACTCAGATTCAAGGACAATCAATCAGAAAATCCTCAAGACACGTGAAGCCTCCTGAGAGACTCATTGAGCAAATTTAAGGACTATTGTTACAGAAGGAAGTAATGTTATCTTATTCTTTCTTCAAGTTCTAGTGTATTGACATATTTCATGTGAACACACAAAGCAAGGTTTAAAAACCTTGATCATGATAATGATAATGTAAGTTCATTAAGTGTTACAGTTAAAATGCAGATTAATACAAAGAAAACATGTTGTTAGTTAAAAGTAAAATACTTCTGTTTTAAGGAAAGGAGATGTAATGATATCAGCAAATAGAGATGGTATTTGCCTGTTCGATTATGATGCCTTAATAGCATGTTTGCTGGTATTGATTACTTATGCCTGACCAGCAGAGGTCATGTGGGAGACAAGCAGTTTGGGTTTAGTTTCAGTTTCATTTAAGATGCATCACAGCATAATGTCTCCTGTAAAAGCTGTATAAAAGAGTTGAACAGACTTTAGATTAAAACTCATTGGCCTAGAAATTGGGTTTTGGCGCAGCGACGGCTTTAGCGCCGGAAGTTAGTGCCGGAGCTAAGTCGCGCTGGGCGGGCCAAAAATTCAATAGTTCTGCGCCCAAATGGCTGCCGGCGCTGCTGAGAGCTGTTTGCGCCTGAAAACTGGCGCTACGCGCTGAATATCGGCGCTATTCCGGCGCTGCGGCGCCCGCTGCGGTGCGGCAGGTTCGGGAAGTGCAGGCCTCCTCCTTCCCTTAAGGAGGAGCTGCCTGCACCCGGCCGCGGCCCGTGAAAATCTTTTTAAAAATGAGCCCGGCACCTCGGACAAGTGCCGGGCTTGCTTCTGTTCCGGGGGGGGCGGGGGGGGAAGTCCGGGGAGGGAGCTGCGGCCAGGCGGCCGGCGGGAAAGCGGCCGGCCGCCGCGGGGCCTTTAATGCGCCGGCGCAAAGTCATGTAAGACTCTGTTGCCAGAGTCTTAGTTGCGGCTGCCACGGGCGAGGCGGCCGCAACTGAATTTCGGCGCTGGGGCCCGTCGGCATGGCAACCGGGACGCTGCGCACACCGATGACGTCATCGGTGCCGGCGCAGCGCTACCGGTCTACCGCGGCGGAAGGGCCCCAGGCAATTTCGGCGCCGGCGCCAATTGCAGCGCTAGGCCCTCTAGCGCCGCAAAATCGGCGCTAAGGGCACTGAATTTCTAGGCCATTCTCTTTCATAAATGTCTCATCATTGAACCCACAAAGAAATCAATACAACAGGAGCTTTACAATTCACCTGATGCATACCTAAGTTGAGAATGTTTGATGGTGACACTGGTGATAGGAATTCCACTAGTCACTATGTGCAGCAATATTGTACATGCTTTTGTGAGGTTTTCCTCTGTTCAGTATTTCCATCAAAATTTTAAACACATTCTAAGCTAACACATGAATGATTTTGCTTGAAATAGTGAACACCAACTTAGCAACTCATTTACGGTGTCTCAACATGTAACAAGCAGAAGAATTACTACCCCAAAGAGCCTAAAGTAAAACATGCTTTGCCTTTTACTAGCACATAAATAAATATGCCATAAGTGGGATGGTCAATCTCCCGTAGCATTGCTCACTGTGGGAGTGAAAGTTTCCCCATGACAATACAATCCTTTCTACTCACAGTAAGGTGATGCATCTGCTCACTAACTGAAAACACCCAATAAATATGTAAAAAAAAAGGAATACCTGGCTAACATCTCGAGGTATATAAGTGCTCGTTATCTGCGCCTCCTAGCAGTCCATTACCCCCTAACTTCTAAGGCCTGCTGATCTAACCTGAGGGAAGGGAAGAGACGATGACCATTCTAATGCCTCAAAGTTGCAGTCCCATCAGCCAGGCCCTGAAACACTGCTCTCACATCACACAAAGAATGACCCAGGAAGCCCTTGCCCCACAGAATGTGCTGAGTTCCTAAACCATGGCCTTCTTACCCCAAGTAGTTGAATGATCAGGTCTAGAAACATAGAAAAATAGGAGCAGGAGTAGGCCATTCAGCCCTTCAAGCCTGCTCCGCCATTCAATATGATCATGGCTGATCCTCTATCTCAATACCATATTCCCGCTCTCTCCCCATACCCCTTGACGCCTTTTGCGTCTAGAAATCTGTCTATCTTCTTCTTAAATATATTCAGTGACTTGGCCTCCACAGCCTTCTGTGGTAGAGAATTCCACAGGTTCACCACCCTCTGAGTGAAGACATTTCTCCTCAATAACAACAGAAAATGCTGGAAAAACTCAGCAAGTCGGGCAACATCCGTGGAGAGAAATTTGAGTTGACGTTTCGGGTTTGACCCTTCTTCAAAACTGGAGAGAAAAGGAACTAGATCGAAGGCAGGGCTGCGATCGGACAAAAGAATAAAAGAACCAAAAGAAGTAAAAGAGATTAGAAGCTAGACGAGATGGTAATAGGCTGTGATTAGGTGTAAAGTGTACTGGCAGGGCAAAAGATAGCTGCCAGGTGTGAGAGAGAAACAAAAGGAAAGGGGGGGGGGGAAAGGAAAGGAGTGGAAAAATATAAGTGAAAATGAAATAGGGGCCGAGGTTATGAACATTTCTCCTCATCTCAGTCCTAAATGTCCTACCCCGTATCCTGAGACTGTGACCCCTCGTTCTGGAGCCCCCAGCCAGGGGAAACATCCTCCCTGCATCCAGTCTGTCTAACCCTGTCAGAATTTTATGTGTTTCAATGAGATCCCCTCTCATTCTTCTAAACTCTAGTGAATACAGGCCTAGTCGACCCAATCTGTCCTCATACGACAGTCCTGCCATCCCAGGAATCAGTCTGGTGAACCTTCGCTGCACTCCCTCTATGGCAAGTATATCCTTTCTTAGGTAAGTAGACCTTACCTTTAGGTCTCTTTGTTAATTGTGCATCTTCTGGGCACAACATTGTCATCCCAAGATTGTACTGATATAGATTGATCTATATCTCCAAAATGCCAATAATAAAAAAATGATCTACAAACATAAAAGTGAGGAAAAGCTTCCCAGTCCATCAACATCTTCCTTTTGTCAAAGTTGGTCCACACAGACTTCAGCACAACACGGAGGAGAGGGATGTGATTATTTTATCAAAGCACAAGTCATGTTTTGGTGACTTAATGATATCCCTCTACTCTACGTTGAGTCAGAAATCTGCCAACTGAATCTGTCACTCTTTCTCAGTGAAGACCCCATGCTTAGAGAACTAACAGTTTGCCATATGTGCAGTTTACAAACAGCTGTCATCCACACAGTGAGTTCCCTATTCCAGCCATGAGCTCAGTGGAGAGACTATGGAAATATTCTTTGTATAGGGAATTAAAAATAACTGTATGAGGTAAGTCACTGAGAGAAGCCCTCAATCACCTCCTAATGCTTAAATTAAGGGTAGCATTTGCATTGGCTCAGAAATATCATCTGCCTCGAACTAGTGTAAATATACATGGCACAAAGAGACTTCGGAGATTTTTTTTTCAAATGGAGAGGGCTGAATAAGTATTCTCACAAACTCCACAGTATATGATAAAAAAAATATAGCATTGGCTTGTTAATATTCACTGCTCACTAAATAACAAAAACCCCTTTACTGCACCATTTGGAATGTGGTTTGATTAATCGGAATGCAGCTGCCCACTCCAGCCATCAGGAGGCTTTGCCGGACAATGTGTGGCATCACAGAAGTATTCAGATCACCGCTGAAGACGGTGATGTTCACAGTGAGAGCGCGTGGAATCTGTAAATGTAATGCAATCTAACATTACAATATTTTAGCGTTAGAATATGTTACATTTAGAAATTCCATGAGCTTTTACCAACAGCATGAGGGTTAAAGACGAAACTGCTCACAAAGACAAGCAGGTTGATATCCATTGTAGGGCATCAGGAGGGCAGTGAGCGGTCGCACCACCTGCCTGATGTCGCTGGCAAGAGGGGCAACCGATTGGCATCGTTATAATAAAATCGACTAACTGCCAGAGCCAAACAAGTGCTGACAGACGGCTCCCCCATCGGGGCTTGGTGCAAAGCTGACGGCTCTTCCACAGAGCCGAGTTGGCTAGGTCACCTTGCGGTGGGGGGGCGGGTGCAGGCGTTAGAAGGTGGGTTCCGCGGAGGGACGGGCCCCATAAAAATCATTAAAAAATTTACCTTCAATGTTTTGGGAGCAGCCTCCAGTGGTTCATTTAAGGACCGCTCACTAGGCCTCTGAATGTTTAGTTCCAAAATTGCACTGGGGTCCTAAATATGTCATAGAACCTTGATTTCAATATATTAACGAGGCCTATGCCTGTTTTGGGTGGGAGTGCTAGCCACTTAAATCGAGGCCCGCTCATAAATCACATTAGACAGGTCTCAGGCAGCAAGTGAGCAGTAAGTTTGTTTTAAAATTTTCATTTCACGGGCACCCCATTCACGCTGAAAAACAGGTCGTGAAAAAAATAAAGACGCCCGGGGTGTCTCATTGTCAAGAAGCCTGATCTAAGAGAGAAATAGGTAACAAAAGACCAAAAAGAATAGACAAGTTGGTAACTAATTGCTCTGGTATAATACTTCTTGACAGTTAAGGTCAAGTGCTTTATTCCTCATTCACTTTACACCATTTACCCCTGAAAACAACACCAAAGTCAACACGATAAACAACCCAATTTCAGTGCCAATAGAGGAACTGGAACATTCCATTGGGATAGTGTTTCCTTTGGTGTCTATGAGCGCTCACTGCGAAATGATAAACAGCTACCACTGGAGGCAATTAGCTTTGTTCCGCCATTTTAGATCTGGCTGTTGGCTGTCTGACCTCTCACCCCACCCATATCTACCCCGCATTATAACAAGGTCCTATGCAGCAGCAGCAATCAGAGTTAGGTTATGAATAAATGCAGTTTCATAATATAAATGAAATATAACTTGCATAAATGAGAGTCCTGACTACGGGTGACAATTAAGACAGAGATCGATAGATTTTTGGATATTAAGGGACTCAAGGGATATGGGGATAGTGCAGGAAAGTGGAGATGAGGTAGAAGATCAGCCATGATCTTATTGAATGGCGGAGCAGGCGTGAGGGGCCAAATGGCCTACTCCAGTACCTATTTCTTATGTTCTTATCAGTTTTATTTTTTTAGAAAATGCAGTTCACATCAATTATCTGAAGCTAACACCAAGGAAAGGATTTGTTTTTCTTTTATATCATGTCAAGTAGAAGTATTTTACAATATGGTGGGGCTCATCGTATTTTGAAATCTGCCCCGTTTGCACTGCAGGTTTGAGTCACCAGTAGTGGCAAATATCAAATAACTAACTATTCCTGTACATGTACATGCAAAACATGAGAATTGTTAAGAACAGAAAATGGGTCAATAGGCTGATGTGTCAGTCCCTTTTTGATCAATCCCACCAATCTGCCTTCCCACCATGTTCCTTAATGTCTTCTCTCTCCAGAAGTGGACTTTGAGCCCATATACAGGAAACTTTTTTTTATCCGGCACGGACGGGACCGACGTGGTGCCGGTTCATCAAAAATTCCGGATAACCGAACGCTATAGTAAAGATACGGAGAGCTGACAGCTCCGTATAAAGCAACAAACCCTGTTGCTTAGCAACAACTGTAGAACAATGGCCACAAGTTCCAAGCATCTCTGTAGCTTAGCAACAGCTGCAGTCACACCCTTGCACAGCAACAGCTGGAGGAAGGCAAATACAATATGAAGTAAAACCTACTCCTGAATTTTGCCGGTTAACCGAGATTTCCGGTTATTTAGGTGCCGGTAAATCGAAAGTTTCCTGTACCTGGTCCACTTTGAGGGCCTTCCCTAGAAAAGGTAAGAAAAGGGTTTCACAAAGAATAAAAAGGCTTCTAATGAACTGTCATGGACCTGATGCATTAACCTAACCTTTCTCCACAGATACTGTCTGACCTGCTGAATGTTCCCAGCAATTTCTGTTTTCATTTCAGCTTACTACACAAATTTGTGCCAAAAGGAGGGGACGGTCTCTATGAATCAACAAGCAGAAAATGTCATCATTAGCCTGCCTAGACAGACTGAACGATCAATCCATTGCAGGCAGCCAAGTCAGCATTGCTACAGGCCTTTACATTGATGGGCCAGCACTGCAGCCTTCAGAGGTGCCAATAAAAATTTGATCTTGGTGCTCCAGAGATAGATGCGCTGCTCTTATTTAACCAACACTGTTGTGCTTGGAGATGGGACTGGTGCCAACAGCAACACTCTAGGATAAATACGGCACTAGTATGAGAAAAGTCATTTGTTTCTTCAAAAGTTGAAGAACAGAAAGTTGCAATTAGGAAAGAACAGATGGCCTGTTATCTCAGTCCCATTACGGAGGAAAAGGTACGAGGGTACTCTTCAGATCCTGAGTGAGTTAGATCATGCTGTAACTTCTTCAAGGTAATGTTTGAAGTGACATCTTAAATACAGAGCTGAAATAACAACCGAAGTTCTACAAAAATCCCTAAAAGGTATAAACACTTGTCTCTGCTCTGTGCAAGGCTCTTAAGAGAAGAAAAAGCTGTTTTAGTTTCAGGCTGCTCTGTATCTCAGGTGTACTTTTGAATTAACAATAGAACTGACAGAATCAATTTCTTTGCTACAGAATAAGCCTGAATTGAGTTGAGTCATCCTAAGTAACATTTACTTGTTATTACAGGGGCTATGACCTGAATTTTCCTCCAGGAACTTGACCCTTTTTGGGCAGTCCCAGAGCCTTGCTCTAAGGAAAATGATTTCCTTTCCTTCCCACCTTTGAACTATCAATGTTGCGTATGAACAGAAGGAGGTGACGGGGGCGGGCGGGGGGGGGGAAGAAACTGTACAGGTAGGAGGACTGTCTTAGAGGTAAGAAATAGCCACCTCTTCCTCTCTCAAATGGCCCAAGTGGCTCTTATACATTTCATTGTGTCAACCTTGGCTCACTGGTAGCACTCTTGCCTCCAAGTCAGAAGGTTGTGGCTTCAAGTCTCACTCCAGAGACATGAGCTCTTAATCTAGGCTGGCGCAGTACTGCGGGAGTGCTGCACTGTCGGATGTGCCGTCTTTCAGATGAGATGTTAAACTGAGACAAGAATTACAGTATGATTTGCTCCAGACACAATGTGCCGTTAATTGTTCCTGCAGTAATACAATGAGAGACAGCTGATCTAGGCAGGTGCAAGACCAGGAAAAAAATATATATTATATAAAAATTTTAGTTCTGCGTGCACATCCTGTCAACTTTTTCCATCATTCATTCTTATGTCTGCATCATCTACAATGAAACCTGTCTATGTAAACTAGTTATTCTGTAATTACACTCTCTTGTCAGTGGTGGTGCTGCAGTGCCTTCACTGGAAGGAGGGTGTAATTATGGCGACAAGTCAATACAGGCAGTTTCAATCATAAATAAATGTAGATAAAGGGATTTATAATGGGAAAAAATGGCAGGAAGTGTGCGTGGATGCAAGATGTTTTAATATATGGTGATTTTACATATTTATTTTACTTCTACATGTATTTGCAATTACTGTTTATCAATGTTTTTATACTCATTGGTACAGAAATGAAGCCACACACTAGAATTATTAGACTGGGGACAGAGAAAGCAGTGGTGCTCAGTAATGTTGGGATCTCCCTTCAGTGTTTATTGATCTGCGGTGAAGCAATTTCAATCATCATGTGGATATCGGACCACAGGGCTGTCTCCTGTTTTGTTATTTTCGCTGGTCATGCTGATGTAAACATCTTGGGCATTTGGTGCACCACCTCACACCACAATTGCAAAAATGAGCAAAATAAGAAAACACCCCAGCCAGAAGCCGGCAGGGTATTTAAAATATCGTGTCACTGCGGACCAACAGTCACAGATGGAAATCCACTATATATGCAAAAAAAAAACCCATCAGTGCCTTCTGCCTGCAAGAATAGCTGTTATACTCAGTACTACATGGGGCGATACGTCCTGAAACATTCAAACAGTCAGAAATTACAATGTTAAAGGGATATTATCACCTCTACAGGGTGCTTTCAGCCACGTGCTGTAAAGGCTGCGATACAACCGACATAAAAACACTGCCATGTAGGGAAAGTATGAGCTGCACAGACACCTCATTTATTCTGCTGCAGCCCAAATATCCTGAGTATTGATAGTTCTCTTATCACTTATTACTTGTCCTTGTTGTCTACCAGTAGACTTAATTAGGATGTCAGGACACCTTAGCTACTGTTAACCTGCTCAACAGATCCATCGTTTCTGCCTGCGATGCTCTCGTCCCCAAATCATTCATTCTCTCCCATTCCTGTGGTTTCCCTCCTTTCGCGCCCCTAAGTCTGAGGGCCGTACGCTTGAATGTGCCTGGTTTTGTCATCCACTGCCTGGGCGAGGTGCCCAAGCACCTGGTGTCGCCTGAGGAACCATGCCCCCAGCAAAAGTCAAAACCTTCAGAGGAGCAGTAGAAAAAATTGGATCAAAAACCGTTTTAAGAAGGTGGAGCTGCTGAAGCTGGATTCTTTCCCCGAGTCTCATCTCATTTATATTACCACGCGGCCCCTGTGGGCACAATGCCACCTGTACTCATCAAATTCACCATTTTATTCTGGCCATGGCTGAACTGAGCCTTCAGCCTGCTCATACACAATATTAACAGGGCTGATCTGTACACACATAGGAACATAGGAAAAGGAGTAGGCCATTCAGCCACTCGAGCCTGTTCCGCCATTCAATGAGATTATGGCTGATCTGCGACCTACCTCCATATACCTGTCTTTGCCCCATATCCCTTAATACCTTTGGTTAATAAAAATCTATCAATCTCAAATTTAAAATCAACAATTGACCCAGCATCAATTGCCACTTGTGGAAGAGAGTTCCAAACATCTACCATCCTTTGTGTGTAGAAGTGTTTCCTAACTTTACTCCTGAAATACCTGGCTCTAATTTTTAGGCTAGTCCCAGATTCTCCAACCAGTGGAAATAGTTTCTCTCTATCTCCCCTATCAGTTCCCCTTAATATCTTGAAAACTTCAATCAAATCACCCCTTAATCTTCTAAATTCCACGGAGTGCAACACTGGTTTGTGTAATCTCTCCTCATAATTTAATCCTTGGAGTTCAAGTATCATTTTAGTAAATCTACACTGCTCTCGCTCCAAGGCCAATATATCCTTCCTAAGGTGTGGTGCCCAGAACTGAACACAGTACACTAGGTGTGATCTAACTGTATAGCTGTAGAATGACTTCTAACCCCTTGTATTCTAGTTCTCCAGATATAAAAGCCAGCATTCCATTAGCCTTTTTGATTATATTTTGTACTTGTCCATGACATTTTAATGATCTATGTGCCTGGACCCCCAAGTCTCTTCGGACCGTCGCTGCTTCTAGCTTTTCCCCATTTAGAAAGTACGCTGATCTATCCTTTTTAGGTCCAAAGTAGATGACCTCACACTTGCCTACATTGAAAACCATTTGCCACAGTTTTGCCCATTCACTTAATCGATTAATATGTCCTTGTAACTTTATGCTTCTATCTACACTCCTTACAATGCCGCCTATCTTTATGTCGTCGGCAAATTTGGATATGTCGCTCTCTGTCCTGTCACCCAAGTCATTAATAAATACAGTGAATAGTTGAGGCCCCAACTCAGATCCCTGTGGGGCACCACTAGTCACATCCTACCAATTTGAGTACCTGCCCATTATCCATACTCTCTGGCTGAGCGACAGGAGACAATCTCCTTAACCAGGTCAATAACTTGTCCTAATTTCCATGAGCTTCAACTTTAGGTAACAGTCTCTTATGAGGGGCTTTATCGAAGTCCGTATAAATAACATCCATAGACATTCCACTGTCCACTATTTTAGTTACCTCCTCAAAAAATTAAATGAAGTTTGTCAGGCATGACCTTTCTTTCACAAATCCATGCTGGCTCTCTCTGATCAGCTGAAAATTTTCAAGGTGTTCAGTCACTATCCTTAATTATAGAGTCTAGTAACTTCCCGACAATAGATATTCCCTGGTTTCCCTCTCTCACCTTTCTTAAATAGCAAAGTGATGTGCAATTTTCCAATCTAAAGGAATGGTTCCTGAATCGAGAGAACTTTGGAAGCTCATAGTTGGGGCATCTGCAATGCTCTCACCTACTTCCTTTAAATCTCTGGAAACCATCTGGTCCTGAGGATTTGTCACTCTTTAGTGCCATTATTTTCTTCACTACTGTTAATTTGCTTACGTTAATTATGATGAGTTCCCGTTCCTGATTCAAAATTAGTTTTGTTTCCTTGGGGTGTCCGGCATACTCTCTTCTTCCTCTTCTGTAAATACTGACACAAAGTAATTTTGCAACATATCCACCATTTCCTTATTTTCTTTAATAACATTGCTGTTATCAGTTTTTAAGGGGCCCACATTGCTCTTAACCACCCTCTTTTTCTGAATATAATTGTAAAAGTAAAAGTTTTTTGTGTTGTCGCCTTCCTCTGACATCTGCTAGAATGGCAAAGTCACGTAGGAACATCAGAACACAGGAACAGGAGCAGGCCATTCAGCCCCTCGAGCCTGCTCCGCCATTCAATGAGATCATGGCTGATCTGCGACCTAACTCCATATAACCGCCTTTGGCCCATATCCCTTAATATCTTTGGTTAATAGAAAGCTATCAATCTCTGATTTAAAATTAACAATTGATCCAGCATCAATTGCTATTTGTGGAAGAGAGTTCCAAACTTCTAACATCCTTTGTGTGTAGAAGTGTTTCCTAACTTTACTCCTGAAAGGGCTGGCTCTAATTTTTAGACGATGCCCCCTAGTCCTGGAATCCCTAACCAGTGGAAATAGTTTGTCTCTATCTACCCTATCTGTTCCCCTTAATATCTTGAAAACTTTGATCAGATCGCCCCTTAACTTTCTAAATTTTAGGGAATACAACCCTAATTTGTGTAATCTCTACTCATAACTTAACTCTTGAAGTCCGGGTATCATTCTGGTAAACCTACGCTGCACTCCCTCCAAGGCCAATATATCATAGAAACATAGAAACATAGAAGATAGGAGCAGGAGTAGGCCATTCGGCCCTTCGAGCCTGCTCCGCCATTCAATGAGATCATGGCTGATTGTTCTGGACCGATGGACATTGTGACATCCTGGATGTTTTTACATGCAATAGCACCCTCTGGTGGCAGTTATTGTGTTAACAGTTTGTAAGCTGGAAAGGTCATCTGTTCCTTTCTTCCTGTGAGAGGTCATTTGACCTTCTTACCTTTCTCCCTGTTGACCCCAGGAAGCAGTTTTACCAGGAAGAACCTGACTTAAGTAATGGAGAATTCCATGAGGGATTTTCAATCCAGTGTAATCTGACTTCATATGTTAGGCCAAACGCAATATCTGTGAGTAGCTTTAGTTCTTAGCATAATAGCAATGTTGTCAGAGTAATATTTTGATAATACTATGTTTGTAAAAGGTTAATATTTAATAGTTACAGAAGTTAGTTCAAATGTTAGTTAGTTATACAATTAGTCTATTCTACTGTTGTAAATATGTTTATATCTTGTGTAATATCGAATGTGTAGTACTCAGTTTATGTACAAAACATACTTTGTCTTTGTTTACAGTTTCACAAATTTGTTCAAGTAAAAGCTTCAAAACAGCAACCGCTTCAGGAAGAATTATTATGAATGAGTGTTTAACTTGCTGGATAGCTAGATAGGAGCACGTCTAGCGCGGCCAGTACAGTGAAAAGATATCAATGAAAAGATATCAGTGAAAAGATAGCAATATGGCTAGCTGTGAAGAGCGGAGCAGGAGGAACCCAGAGTAAGCCTTAACCTCATAGAGCACATCTACCTCACATCAACGTGTCAGAATAGCGAAAATGCTTTGCAGCAAGTAGAAGACCTTAAACAGGCAGACGAAACTGTAGAACGTGACAATCGGTCTATAAGCACCGGTTACTACAGGTCGCAAGTTGGCTCACGGTCATCGGGTGGTTCTAGAGTAAGCATAGCCCTCGTCAGAGCATGGGCTAAACTAGTAGCAGCTCAAGCCAGAGCTGCGCATACAGACAGTGAAATAGAAATAAAAGTAAGTCAGGCCCGTCTCCAAGCTGAATTCCAAGCGGAACAGGCCCGACACCAAGCGGAACAGGCCCGACGCCAAGTGGAACGCCAGGCTGAACAGGCCCGACACCAAGCGGAACAGGCCCGACACCAAGTGGAACGCCAGGCTGAACAGGCCCGTCTCCAAACGACATTAGAGGCTCTGCAGCAACAAAAAGAGATAGATGCTGCATTAGCCGAGACACAAGTATTCGAGGCAATTTTGGAGGGAGCTGTTCCCGAGACAGCTTACAAACCTTTAATTCCCGTTCCGTGGCAGAGTCCACGACTGCGCACCATAGATTACGTGAGCGACCATGCCGACATACAGTTTACAGGAGAAAGGGATGGAGGCCCGCACATCTCTACAGACGCAAACACTTCGTATAACATGCCACAAGTTGCCAACCAAGGTCAAAGCAGACGGCGTGCCTCAAGCCGCAGAGTCTCCGCGAGCAGAACGGAAGACACGGTGCAGAGGAATAGGACGCTGAATAGAGAAAGTCGGAGGCAAATCCCCTCTCGGTCCCTTGAGACCCCCAACAGAGCCCCCAGCCAAGGCAACCCTGGCCCAGGTCCCAGCACCTACGACCTCGCCAAATACCTTGCACGCACCCAGCTGGTGACTTCGGGGTTAATCAAGTTTGATGACAGGCCAGAGAATTATTGGGCTTGGAAGTCCTGCTTCCACGATGCCATATCGGGCTTAGACCTGTCGGCAGGAGAAGAGCTCGGCCTCCTTATCAAGTGGCTCGGCCCAGAGTCCGCCGGACAGGCCAGCAGGATAAAAGCGGCCAATGTGGGGCAGCTGCCAGAGGGGTTGAAGAAGGCTTGGGTGAGGCTGGAAGAAAGCTACAGCTCGCCCGAAGCCATTGAAAGGGCTCTCTTTGACAGGTTGGCGAACTTTCCGAGGTTGACGAGTAAGGAACCCCAGAAGCTCCGCGACCTTGGAGATCTGCTGTCGGAACTCGAAGCCGCAAAGCAGGACGGCTACCTACCCGGTAATCGTACTTAGACACTTCCAGAGGGGTAAGTCCCATCATTGAGAAGCTTCCATTTAACCTGCAGGAGAAGTGGATAACGTTTGGATCAAAGTTCAAGCTAAAGCACAACGTGGCGTTCCCACCATTCTCTGCGTTTGTTAAATTCATCCGTAAAGAAGCCAAAGCCAGGAACGACCCCAGCTTCAACTTCTTCTCCTCCCAACCAGCACTTGCCAGAAGAGACAAGTTCGACAGACATGGAAAGACACCAATATCTGTCCACAGAATGCAAGTGTCCTCAACTGAGCACACAAAGATTCAGAAGAAACCTGAGGATATGAGCAAACAATGCCCTATCCACAACAAGCCCCATCCTTAAAAGAAGTGCAGAGGCTTCAGGGAGATGTCCCTGGAAGATCGGAAAGAATATCTTAAAGAGAACTCTATGGCCTAGAAATTCAGTGCCGTTAGCGCCGATTTTGCGGCGCTAGAGGGCCTAGCGCTGCAATTGGCGCCGGCGCCTAAATTGCCTGGGGCCCTTCCGCCGCGGTAGACCGGTAGCGCTGCGCTGGCACCGATGACGTCATCGGTGTGCGCAGCGTCCCGGTTGCCATGGTAACCCGCCCGAACTGGGAAATTGACTTGCGGCCGCCTCGCCCGTGGCAGCCGCAAGCAACGTTCTGGCAGAGGTGCCTTGCACAAGTTTGCGCCGGCGCATTAAAGGCCCCGCGGCGGCCGGCCGCTTTCCCGCCGCCCGCCTGGCCGCAGCTCACTCCCCGGACTTCCCCCCCCACCCCCCCCCCGGAACATAAGCAAGCCCGGCACTTGTCCGAGGTGCCGGGCTCATTTTTAATAAGATTATCGCGGGCCGCGGCCGGGTGCAGGCAGCTCCTCCTTAAGGGAAGGAGGAGGCCTGCACTTCCCGAACCTGCCGCACCGCAGCGGGCGCCGCAGCGCCGGGATAGCGCCGAAATTCAGCGCATAGCACCAGGTTTCAGGCGCTAACAGCTTTCAGCAGCGCCGGCAGCCGTTTGGGCGCAGAAGTACTGAATTTTGGGCCCGACCAGCGCGACTTAGCTCCGGCACTAACTTCCGGCGCTAAAGCCGTTGCTGCGCCAGAACCCAATTTCTAGGCCTATATGTTTCAAGTGCTGCTCTTCCAAGAGCCATCTCGCCAAGAACTGCAAGGTGGATGCAAAATGCACTGAATGTGAAAGTGATCGGCACGTTTCAGCACTACACCCAGGCCCAGCTCCTTGGAAGTCAGAAACGCCTCCACCCGCATCAGAGCACGGCGGGGAGAGAGAGGGAGCTGTTGGTACGGAGATTACATCCCGGTGCACCGAGGTGTGTGGAGAAGGAGTGAGCGCAAGAGCATGCTCCAAGATATGCCTCGTTAATGTGTACCCTGCGGGATGTTGCCAGGAATCTGAAAAGATGTATGCCATACTAGATGAACAAAGCAATCGTTCTCTAGCAAGATCCGAGTTCTTCAACATCTTCAAGATCAAAGGAAGTCCGTCGCCTTACACGCTGAAGACGTGTGCTGGACTTTCAGAGACAGCCGGCAGGAGGGCCTGCGGTTACGTTGTTGAGTCAGTCGGCGGGAAGATTAGTCTCCCCCTTCCTACACTCATCGAATGTAATCAAGTCCCCGACAACCGTTCCGAGATTCCCACTCCGAATGCAGCTCGTCATCACCGTCATCTGAGACGCATTGCAGACGAGATCCCACATCTTGACCCAGATGCAAGCATACTTCTGTTGTTGGGAAGAGACATCCTGAGGGTACATAAGATAAGGGAGCAGATCAACGGTCCACATGACGCCCCTTTTGCCCAAAGGCTAGACCTCGGCTGGGTCGTTGTTGGAGATGTGTGCCTCAAGGGCGCTCACAAGCCGTCTCAGGTGAGCACACTCAAGACTTCCATCTTGGAGAATGGTCGTACAAGCTACCTTACCCCATGCAGTAGTCAGATCCGAGTGACAGAGAAGTTCAGTCATACGGCCCAGCCTCAGAAAACCCCAGCGCTGATCTCCGCAGACAGCACACAGATGATGCTCACTGGAGAGAACCCGGGTCAATCAGTCTTCTGTCGCACCACCAACGACCACAAACTTGCTCCATCGATCGACGACATGAGGTTCCTCCAGATTATGGACAATGAGGTCTCTCGTGACAGCTCTAATAGCTGGGTTGCACCCTTACCCTTCCAGAACCCCAGACGACGGCTGCCGAACAACAGGGGTTATGCCTATAATCGTCTTAACTCACTCCGTCGCACTCTAGAGAAGAAGCCAGAGATGAAAGCACACTTCCTAGAATTTGTCAAGAAAATGCTTGTCAACGATCATGCAGAGATAGCTCCTCCACTCCAGGAAGGCCAAGAGTGTTGGTACCTCCCTTCCTTCGGAGTCTATCACCCCAAAAAGCCAGAACAGATCCGCGTGGTGTTTGACTCCAGTGCACCATATCAGGGCGTCTCTCTCAACGACGTACTCCTCACAGGGCCTGACCTTAACAACAGCCTCTTGGGAGTGCTCATGAGATTCAGGAAAGAGCCCGTCGCCATCACTGCCGATATCCAGCACATGTTTCATTGCTTCGTGGTGAGAGAAGACCACAGAGACTTCCTCCGCTTCCTGTGGTATCGGGACAATGACCCTAATAGAGACATTGTGGACTACAGAATGCGTGTCCATGTCTTTGGGAATAGCCCATCCCCTGCTGTCGCCATATACGGACTAAGGAGGGCTGCCAAGGAAGAAGGCGACGACTTTGGCAGTGATGTGAGAGGGTTCATCGAACGAGAGTTCTACGTCGACGACGCACTGAAGTCATTCTCGACCGGAGCAGAGGCCATCAGTACCCTCGGACGAGCCCAGGAACTACTTGCACTATCCAACCTCAGGCTGCATAAGATAGCCTCTAACAGACCAGCAGTGATGGAGGCATTCCCCCCTGAAGATCGTGCTAAGGATGTCAAAGACCTAGACCTCTTCACTGACGACCTCCCCCTACAGCGTAGCCTAGGGGTGTCGTGGAACATAGCAACAGACACGTTCACGTTCCAAGTCCTAGACGCCAAGAAACCCTTCACACGTAGAGGAGTGCTCTCTACAGTCAACAACCTATACGACCCTCTCGGCTTCTTAGCCCCTGTCACCATACAAGGCAGGCTGCTCCTCAGGGAACTCTCCATACGCGCTGAAGAGTGGGATTCACCTCTCCCTGAAGAGATGGAAGCAGAGTGGGACAGATGGAGAGACTCACTCCAAGACTTACAGGAGATCCGAATACCTCGCTGCTATTCGTCTTTCTCTCCCTTAAATGCCCAATTCAAAGAGCTTTGTGTCTTTGCAGACGCATCCGCTAAGGCCATTGCAAGTGTGGCTTATCTGAAGGTCACCACTCAAGAAGGACAAAGCAAAATCGGCTTCGTCTTTGGAAAGGCCAAGCTGGCGCCCCAGCCAGACCTCACCATACCCAGATTGGAACTGTGCGCAGCAGTATTAGCAGTTGAGATTGCAGAGTTCATAGAAGAGGAGATTGATCCGAAGTTCAACAGCATCACATATTATATAGACAGCAAAGTGGTGCTAGGATACATCCATAACCAAAGTAGACGGTTTTACGTATACATGAACAATAGAGTCCAACGTATTCGACAGTCCACGTCCCCCGACCAGTGGAAGTACATCCCCACAGGCCTGAACCCAGCTGACCATGGGTCTAGATCTGTAACAGCGTCCCTACTCAGTAGCACGACTTGGCTGTCAGGACCTGCTTTTCTTCAGGATCCGTTCCCACACTTCTCCGAAATCAACGAGTCATTCGACCTACTCAACCCTGTTTCTGACTGCGAGATACGCCCACAGGTAACAGCGAACGTTACTCAAATCTGTAAGAACCTGATGAGCACCAAATGCTTCGAGCATTTCTCCAAATGGAACACTCTCATAAAGACGATAGCACGCCTAACCCACATAGCTCATACCTTCTCCCAGCCTACGCAAGGGAGTAACTGCCATGGGTGGCACATCTGTCGGAAGAGTCCCTCTGAAGAGGAGCTCAAGAGAGCCACAATCCTTATGATAAAGAGTGTCCAACACGAGTGTTATTCAGAAGAGTTGAAGTGCATAGCAGCAGAACACAACCTACCCCCTCACAGCAGTCTACGGAAGCTGCATCCCATCGTCGACACCGACGGCCTTCTCAGAGTTGGGGGACGCATATCGCAGTCTCAACTAGGAACGAATGCAACCAACCCCATCCTCATTCCAGGTCGTCATCATATGGCCATTCTGCTCGTGCGTTACCATCATGAGGCCGTGAAGCACCAGGGCAGACATTTCACCGAAGGTGCCATCAGAGCAGACGGCCTCTGGTTGGTTGGAGCTAAGAGATGTATCAGCGGCACGCTTTTCAAATGTGTCACCTGCAAGAAACTCCGTGGGAAGACGGAGCACCAACAGATGGCAGAACTGCCAGCCGAGCGGCTACAAGTAGCACCACCTTTCACCTACGTAGGTGTAGACGTCTTCAGACCATGGGACGTGGTTTCACGCCGCACTAGAGGAGGGCGCGCCAACAGCAAGAGGTGGGCGGTGATGTTCTCATGTATGTCCACAAGAGCTGTACACATCAAAGTCATAGAAACAATGGGTGCCTCCAGCTTCATAAACGCTCTGAGAAAGTTTTTCTCAATTAGAGGCCCGGCAAAGCAAATACGCTCAGATTGCGGCACAAACTTTGTTGGCGCCTGCAGAGAGCTGAAGATGGATGGATCTAGTTCCAGCTCTCAGAGGGTGGAGAAGTATCTCCAAGAGCAGAAATGCACCTGGGTATTCAACCCACCTCACTCATCCCACATGGGCGGCGCATGTGAGCGTATGATCGGCATTGCCCGCCGTATCCTCGACTGCATGCTTCTCCAAGGTAGATCATCGTGCCTCACACATGAGGTCTTGACCACACTGATGGCTGAGGTCACCGCCGTGATGAATGCAAGGCCCCTCATTCCTGTATCTTCAGACCCAGAATCGCCTCTCATCCTCACTCCGGCCATGCTTTTGATCCAGAAGACAGGTGTTCCCCCTTGTCCTCCAGGAGAGTTTGGGGAAGGAGAACTCTTCAAGGAAGAATGGAAACGAGTCCAGAATCTGGCAGACACGTTTTGGAACAGGTGGCGAAGGGAGTACCTCAACACACGACAGAGCCGACGCAAGTGGCAGGACAAGAGGCCGGATCTCAAAGAAGGAGATGTTGTCTTGATGAGAGACAATCAGGTAAAAAGGAATAAGTGGCCTATGGCTATCATCGTGAACTCCCATCTCAGCCAGGACGGGAGAGTGAGAAAGGTGGACTTGAGAGTCATCAAAGAAGGAACAGCGAAGGTCTTCTCTCGGCCCGCCTCTGAGGTGGTTCTTCTTTTGTCGCCAGAGGACTCCAGTGACAAGTAGAGTTCGGACTATGTGGAGTCGTTAATGACCCCAGACGGGGAGTGTTCTGGACCGATGGACATTGTGACATCCTGGATGTTTTTACATGCAATAGCACCCTCTGGTGGCGGTTATTGTGTTAACAGTTTGTAAGCTGGAAAGGTCATCTGTTCCTTTCTTCCTGTGAGAGGTCATTTGACCTTCTTACCTTTCTTCCTGTTGACCCCAGGAAGCAGTTTTACCAGGAAGAACCTGACTTAAGTAATGGAGAATTCCATGAGGGATTTTCAATCCAGTGTAATCTGACTTCATATGTTAGGCCAAACGCAATATCTGTGAGTATCTTTAGTTCTTAGCATAATAGCAATGTTGTCAGAGTAATATTTTGATAATACTATGTTTGTAAAAGGTTAATATTTAATAGTTACAGAAGTTAGTTCAAATGTTAGTTAGTTATACAATTAGTCTATTCTACTGTTGTAAATATGTTTATATCTTGTGTAATATCAAATGTGTAGTACTCAGTTTATGTACAAAACATACTTTGTCTTTGTTTACAGTTTCACAAATTTGTTCAAGTGAAAGCTTCAAAACAGCAACCGCTTCAGGAAGAATTATTATGAATGAGTGTTTAACTTGCTGGATAGCTAGATAGGAGCACGTCTAGCGCGGCCAGTACGCTGATCATCCAAATTCAGTACCCGGTCCCTGCCTTCTCCCCATATCCCTTGATCCCTTTAGCCTTAAGAAATATATCCAACTCTTTCTTGAATATACTTAATGAACTGGCCTCCACCGCCCTCTGTGGCAGAGAATTCCACAGGTTCACCACTTTCTGGGTGAAGAAATTCCTCCTCACTTCAGTCCTAAATGGCTTACCCCTTATCCTTAGACTATGACCCCTGGTTCTGGACTCCACGGCCATCAGAAACATCCTTCCTGCATCTAGTCTGTCCAGGCCTGACAGAATTTTATAGGTTTCGATGAGATCCCCTCTCTATCTTCTAAACTCCAGTGAGTATAAGCCCAATCGACACAATCTCTCCTCATACGTCATTCCTGCCATCCCAGGTATCAGCCTGGTTAATCTTCGCTGCACTCCTTCCATGGCAAGCACGTCCTTCCTCAGGTAAGGCGACCAAAACTGCACACAATACTCAAGGTGTGGTCTCACCAAGGCCCTGTACAACTGCAGCAAGACATCCTTGTTCTTGTACTCGAACCCTCTTGCTACGAAGGCCAACATACCATTTGCCTTCTTAACCGCCTGCTGCACCTGCATGCTTACCTTCAGCGACTGGTGTACAAGAACACCCAGGTCTCTTTGCACTTCCCCTTCTCCCAATCTATTACCATTCAAATAATAATCTGCCTTCCTGTTTTTGCCACCAAAGTGGATAACCTCACATTTATCCACATTGTAGTGCATTTGCCATGTTTCTGCCCAATCACCCAACCTGTCCAAATCGTGCTGGAGTTTCACGACATCCTCCTCACAGCATACCCTCCCACCCAGCTTTGTGTCGTCTGCAAATTTGGAGATATTACATCCAATTCCCTCGTCCAGGTCATTAATATATATTGTGAACAGCTGGGGTCCTAGGACCGATCCTTGCGGTACCCCACTAGTCACTGCCTGCCACTCGGAAAATGACCCATTTATTCCAACTCTTTGCTTTCTGTCCGCCAACCAGTTCTCTATCCAAGTCAATACCTTGCCCCCAATCCCATGTGCCTTAATGTTGCACGCTAATCTCTTATGTGGGACCTTATCAAAAGCCTTCTGAAAGTCCAAATACACCACGTCCACTGGTTCTCCCTTATCTATTTTACCAGTTACATCCTCAAAAAATTCCAGTCGATTAGTCAAGCATGATTTACCTTTTGTAAATCCATGTTGACTTTGTCCGATCCAGTCACTGCTTTCCAAGTGCTCTGCTATTACATCTTTTATAATGGACTCGAGCATTATCCCCACTACCGATGTCAAGCTTACCGGCGTATAATTCCCCGCCTTTTCTCTACCACCTTTTTTGAATAGTGGGGTAACATTAGCTACCCGCCAATCCATAGGTACCGTTCCAGAGTCTATCGAGTTCTGGAAGATGACCAGCAATGCATCTACTATTTCCAGGGCCACTTCCTTAAGCACCCTGGGATGTAGACCATCAGGCCCTGGGGATTTATCGGCCTTCAGTCCCATCAATTTTCCCAACACCACCTCCCTACAAATACTGATTTCTTTCAGTTCCACCCTTTCATCAGACCCTATGTTCCCCGGCATCTCTGGGAGGTTATTTGTGTCCTCCTTTGTGAAGACAGAACCAAAATATGTATTTAGTTGGTCTGCCATTTCTTTGTTCCCCATTATAAATTCCCCCGATTCTGACTGCAAGGGACCTACGCTTGACTTCACCAATCTTTTTCTCTTTACATATCTATAGAAGCTTTTACAGTCAGTTTTTATGTTCTCTGCAAGCTTACTCTCATATTCTATTTTCCCTTTCTTAATTAATCCCTTTGTCCTCCTTTGTTGAATCCTAAACTGCTCCCAATCCTCAGGATTATTGCTTTTTCTGGTCAATTTATATGCCCTCTCCTTGGACCTTATGCTATCCCTAATTTCCCTTGTTAGCCACGGTTGGGTCACATTTTTTGTTTTATTTTTATGCCAAACTGGGATGAACAAATTCTGTAGTTCATCCATTCGGTCTTTGAATGTTTGCCATTGCCTATCCACCGTCAACCCTTTGAGTGCCATTCCCCAATCAATCCTACCCAACTCGCTCCTCAGACCATCGTAGTTTCCTTTATTTAAATTGAGGACCCTAGTCTCCGAGTCAACTACTTCATTCTCCATTTTAATGAAGAATTCGATCATATTATGATCGCTCCGACCCAAGGGGCCTCGTACAACAAGATTGCTCATTAATCCTTTCTCGTTACATAATACCCAGTCTAAGATGGCCTGATCTCTGGTTGGTTCCTCGACATATTGGTCCAGGAAACCATCCCGTAAACACTCCAGGAATTCCTCCTCCACAGTATTGTTACTCATTTGGTTGGCCCAATCTATATGTAGATTAAAGTCACCCATGATGACTGCTGTGCCCTTATTGCACGTTTCTTTAATTTCTCTTTTAATGCCATCCCCAACCTCCGCCTTACTGTTTGGAGGTCTATAAACCACTCCCACTAACGTTTTTTTCCCCTTAGTATTTCTCAATTCTACCCATACAGATTCCACCTCATCAGAGCTAATATCCTTCATTACAATTGTGTTAATCCCTTCTTTAACCAGTAATGCTACCCTACCTCCCTTTCCTTTTTGCCTATCTTTCCTGAATATCGAATACCCCTGGATGTTGAGTTCCCAGTCCTGGCCTTCCTTGAGCCACGTTTCCGTAATCCCAACCAAATCATATTTGTTTACTTCTATTTGCACAGCCAATTCATCCACCTTATTACAAATGCTCCTCGCATTAAGACACAAAGCCTTCAAGCTTGTTTTTTTAACGCTCTTAGACCTATTAGAATTATTATTTACTGTGGCCATGTTTGATTTAAACCGTTGATTTCTCTGACTGCCACTTTTGTTTTTCTCCTTCCTATCTTTTGCTTTTGTCCTTGTTTCCCTTTCCTCTGTCTCCCTGCTCAGGTTCCCAACCCCCTGCCATTTTAGTTTAAACCCTCCCCCACAGCACTAGCAAACACTCCCCCTAGGACATTGGTTCCAGCCCTGCCCAGGTGCAAACCGTCCGGTTTGAACTGGTCCCACCTCCCCCAGAACCGGTTCCAATGTCCCAGGAACTTGAATCCCTCCCCCTGGCACCATTCCTCTAGCCACGTATTCATCTGAAGTATCCTTCTATTTCTACTCTGACTAGCACGTGGCACTGGTAGCAATCCTGAGATTACTACCTTTGAGGTCCTGTTTTTTAATTTCTCTCCTAACTCCCTATACTCTGCTTTTAGGACCTCATCCCGTTTTTTACCTATATCGTTGGTGCCTATATGCACCACGACAACTGGCTGTTCACCCTCCCCTTCCAAGATGTTCTGGAGCCGCTCAGAGACATCCTTGACCCTTGCACCAGGGAGGCAACACACCATCCTGGAGTCTCGTTTGCGGCCGCAGAAATGCCTATCTATTCCCCTTACAATTGAATCCCCTATTACTATAGCTCTACCCCTCTTTTTCCTCCCATTCTGTGCAGCAGAGCCACCCCTGGTGCCAGGAAGTTGGCTGCTGCTGCCTTCCTCTGATAAGCCATCCCCCCCAACAGTACTCAAAGTGGTGTATCTGTTGGAGAGGGGGATGGCCACAGGGGACCCCTGCACTACCTGCCTGTGCCTAGTACTCTGCCTGTTGGTCACCCGTTCCCTTTCTTCCTGTCCAACCTCTACCTGCGGTGTGTCCAACTCCGTAAATGTGCTATTCACGATGTCCTGAGCATCGTGAATGCTCCAGTATGCATCCAATCGCAGCTCCAGCACCGCAATGCGGTCTGTCAGTAGCTGCAGCTGGATGCACTTCCTGCACATGTAGTTGTCAGGGACACAGGAAGTGTCCCTGATTTCCCACATATCGCAGGAGTAGCAGATCACGGGGCCCGGCTGTCCTGCCATGACTTACTCTTTAATTAATTGAATATAAATTAAATCAATCAATCCCACTAATTACACTACAGTTAACTGGTTTACCAACAGTCCCTGCTACACCAGAGAGACCTTAGAAACTATAAACCAGAGTTAAAGTTTAAAAAAAAAGAGAGAAATACTCACCAACCAAATACTCACCAACCAATCCTTCCTAAGGTGTGGTGCCCAGAACTGCTCACAGTACTCCAGGTGTGGTCTAACCAGGGTTTTGTACAGCTGCAGCATAACTTCTACCCCTTGTACTCTAGTCCTCTAGATATAAAGGCCAGCATCCCATTAGCCTTTTTGATTATTTTCCGTACCTGTTCATGACATTTTAATGATCTATGTACCTGGACCCCCAAGTCTCTTTGGACCTCCACTGTTTTTAGCCTGTCACCATTTAGAAAGTATCCTGTTCTATCCTTTTTAGGTCCAAATTGGATGACCTCACATTTGCCTACATTGAAATCCATTTGCCACAGTTTTGCCCATTCACTTAATCTGTTGATATCTCTTTGTAATTTTGTGCTTCCATCTGCACTGCCGACAATTCCACCTATCTTTGTGTCATCGGCAAATTTGGATATATGACTTTCTATCATCTAAATCATTAATAAATACTGTGAATAGTTGAGGCCCCAACACAGATCCCTGCGGGACATCACTAGTCACCTGCCAATTTGAGTACCTACCCATTATCCCTACTGCCTGTCGACTCAGCCAATTTCCTAACCAGGTCAATAATTTGCCCTAAGTTCCGTGGACTTCTACCTTAGTTAACAGTCTCTTATGTGGGACTTTATCAAATGCCTTCTGGAAGTCCATATAAATAACATCCATAGACATCCCCCTGTCCACTACTTCAGTCACCTCCTCAAAAAATTACATCAGGTTTGTCAGGCATGACCTGTCTACGTATGCAGCTTTGAGCAAGATTGAGTGTGCAGAGTTGCTTTAAAATATTATATAAAAAGAAAAAGACTGGATATCGGAAACAAAAACAGGTAACACAATCAGCATCTCTGGAGCAATCAATTGGGTAAAGGTTTTGGTCCATTCCCTTCTTCAGGACATGAATTTGAAGAAATGATTGGTTCAAAATGGCGACCTGTCCATTCTCTTCACAGATGCTGATTCACCTGCTGTGTGCTCCCTAAATTTGGTTATTTTTGCTTTAAATTCATATTGGTTGCCAGTCTTTTGAGTCTACTCAAAATAAATGGGCTGAGTTCAAAACCAGATCCACTGGAGGCAGTTCTGCAATATTAATGTTGTATCAGTCTATAAACTAAGTAAAGGCTCAAGCTGCACCAGTGTGATCTTTTTAAATTACTTAAACGCACAGTATGGCAACAGACTTCTATGGCTAGGTGCTGGTTCTGCTTACAGACTAATGTTGGATTTCACCAATTCACCCAGCACTCAAAATTATTCCAGTTTGATCACCTACTGTTGCTGTCAGGCTTGAATCCCTACTGCAACTATCAGGCTGACTAAAACCTTAATTTTCATAAACAAACAAGAAATGCAATAACATTTTTAAAAAAACCTTCCTTCAGAGGTGTTAAACAGTATGAAGAAGTCCAAATATGATGCCAGAAATTTTAAGTCGAGACATATTAGATAGCACAATTAAAGGGGAACTGTCAGCCTATCGGGAATTTTTTTATGGAGGCCGTGCTCCCCTAAAAGCCTGCCCTGAAAACTGTACTGTGTTCCCACAATGTGCAAAGTTTTCGCTGCTCTATCTGCCGTCGCACAGATTTTACAATGTGCTCTTTGGTTAAACATAAGATTAAAATCCAGAATATTTAGTAGAAAATGTGACACCCTACCAGTCCATTTATTCCGTGTACCCACTTACTGAAGCATTTTGCAAGGCACCTTTAAATAAACTAAAATGATGGCTTTACTGCCCACGGTAAATTAAAAGGCCAGATCCTGCACATTTGGCTCACAAAGCTCAGAATCCTCCGAACAAACACAAGTCTTCATTTTACACATCCAGGAAGTTTCATTTCAAGCTGAAAATTCATTCACAGATACATTTCAGAACGATTTTTCATCAATTGAAAGCGGCAGCATATTCTTGAAATATTGGATCGAGGCAGCTTCCTTCTTCATTTCTTTGTTTGAAGGATATAATGAACAAAGAGTGCGCTTCTTATTTTTCTATCTAGAATGCAGCCACAATAATATGACAGATAATAGCTGCACTCATTTCTCTGCCTTCCATTTAAAATGTATTTGTGTGGTATGGCAATGATTTATTTAATGACTCTCAAATTGTTCAGAAAACCTGCTTGCTAACTGGTTAATTATGAATGTATCAGCAAGCAGATATCGGGAAAATAAATATTGCAGTTTTTTGTTTAGTTTCAGTAACCTGATCACCATAGATTTTTTTCAGGCTTTCATTGATACGCTCATTAACACTCGTTAGCTAATATACAAGAAAATACTTACAATGATTTACCTATCAGTGGTTGCTATCTAAAGATAATTTCTTGCTCATCAGGAGATAATGTTCAAAGAGGACCAAATTCAATCATATTGAGTGTTCATTTAAGCATCAAAATGCTTCTTCCACAGAAATCAATTCAATACTGACCGAGATAATACCTTCAGGGTAATGGATATTCCCAAATTATTTTTGCAGAAGGTGGCTGAATAGGGGATAAATTTTCTTCAGCTTAGAAAGGGATATTTCATTAATCAGGTCGCTGAAAGTAGGTAAAGGTGGTGAAGGGGGTGGGGGGCAGGGTGGGGTGAGGGAAGTCATATATTTGACAAAGAATATCACCTCCTAAACCCACCCACATACATGTGTGAGGTTTAGTGAACCAAGGCAGCAAGCAAACTCACTGGAAAACAGAAAGGCAGCATTTTAAATAGAGAAAACCAAGGTACGAGTGCCAGAAGTGTGAAATTAAAGCAGAAAATGCTGGGACTACACGGCAGCTCAAAGGGAAAGACAGGTCAATGCCAACACCCCCCAACACCCCCCTCCTGCAATCTCCCCCTCACCCCCATCCCCCACAGCCGACAAGCTGGCTGTGAGCGCTGGAACGGCGGTTGTGGATCACTGGTGTAATGTAAATGTGACCCATCCGTAAATATCACTCGGGGACCCTCGGCAACGACATCAGGTGAGCAGCACAATCGCTCTGCCTGCACAAAGTCCACCGAAACTTGAAATCAAGTGTGAGGAGCCATACAGCAAGAGGAACAATGGAAAATGAAGGGAAAGGCAGGGAAATAGGCAGAACAAATTAGAGATTGGCGGCAAGCAGGGAGATAACTACAGGAAGAGAGACTTATTTTGCCCGTAAGCAAACAACTAGTAAACAATTAAAAATTCTGTCCAATATAATGGTAGGATGATATTCCATTATGGCAAAACCCTAATATGAAGTATATTCTCTGTACTGTTATGGTGTGAGTGAATTTAATAATGTAACTAGAAAGGTATCTTTCCAGCCACAACCTTATCTTAAACATCTGAGATTCATTATTCTGTGATTTAAAAATGGATATGTAGACAATTACTCAAACAGCATTCAAATCACAGGCTTACCATCAAATAACCGTTGCTGGCAAAGGATTACAGACTTACAGTGCCTGATATCGACATTCATGCTTTTTAATACTTTCATGTGCACCAGCACAGCATTTTGTCAATCTGTGTTCTCTGGGGATGAGATTCTGAAACAGAAGGATTTCTGGAAGCAATTGCTAAAACCTTCAAAAGATTATTAGCATTTTTCTTTATTTAGTTACCTGATTCGCAAGTGTTTGTGACTGTAGTTGTTAAAGTTTATTTTTGTTGCTCATTACTAATGATTTATTAGCCCTTAGATTACTGGCAAATTTAGTAAATTACTATTTCTCTAAATGCAGCAGTCTGGTTAGTTTTCAGCTGACTCACAGAGATGCTATAATTACAGAAATAAAGGCACTCAAAACATCAGGAATGGCTATACTACTGTAATATTAACCATAAACTAGAATTGAACTGAACACAATTGAATGTCTATATTATGTATTAAAAATGGTGAGGACCATCAAGATCCTAAAAGGGCTGCAACAGTAGGTGGTGCTGTCAATGTAAGATAATGCGACAAATTGAAAATAATGGGATGCATTCCTACACCATTTGCCAGTTCAAATGCCACTGTAATAAAATCCCAGGTAAACATCCCTCAAACAAATCACCAACTCTGGCAGCACAGGAATCATTAGAAACAAATATGGAATCAGTGATTGCTTTTCATAGACTAGACTGAAAAAACAACAGAGAACAGAAACACTGGGCAGGATTTTAACTTAGAGGCACATAGGGAGCGGGAGGGCTGGATTATGGTCAGGAAACCCGGGAGAACGAGTTTCCCTCAGGCCTTGCCGAATTTAATGGCAGGGCCAGGTAAACAATTTATTTCGCTGTTTCCCGCCCGCAGCCAGCCAGATTGTTAGGCTGGCTGGCTGTCGGGCGGTTAGGCCTTCGGCACCAGGCTGCAGTTAGGGAGCAGAGAGGAGGGAGGGAGGGATCAGAGGCCGGGCCGGGGGGGGGGGGGGGGTGGTCGGTAGCCGGGGATCGGAGTTGGTCAGAAGGCCAGGATCGGAGGGAGTCAGAAGGCCGGGGTCAGAAGGAAGGGGTCGGAAGGACGAAATCAGAGAGGTTCGGAAGGCCGGGATTGGCGGGGGGGGGAGGGTCAGACGGCCAAGATCGTGGGGGGTCGGAGATCGGGGGCTGGGGATGGGACTCCTGGAAGGGGGGGGTGGATGGGGTTCGGATAATGGAGGCAGGAAGGGGGGATGGGAGAGCTGGGGGCCAGGGATTGGAAGGCCAGAGCAGGAGCCAGAGCCGGAGCTGGAGATTGGGGGCCCTGTGGCAGGGGCGGGGGGGTGGAGGGGTGGGGGGCAGTTCGGAGGCCTCCTTGGTCGGGGGGGAGGGGGGAGTTGGAGTCTGGGGAGGTGAGGGGGGAGGTCGGGAAGGAGATTGGTAAGGCCGGGGGATTTGTCTGGTCACGGCGGGTTGGCGAGGTATGGACGCTGGATTCAGCAGGTAAGTGGAAAGGCACAGACCTCCTGGATCCAGCAGTCCTCGACTTCCTTTAGCTGACAGGTTCTCCGAGGCCTGTGAAACCCAACCGCCCAGAGTTCAATTTAAAATGGCATTTCAAAAAGAGGTCCACAGCCTCATTACAATACTTAAAGTACCAACTCGCCTCCTGGGAGCAGGTTGGACACTTGCCCACCAAACTCCCCCACCCCCCCGCCTCCATCGTACCTCCATTAAAATCAGAAGTGAGTGGGTTTGAGGTGGGTTGGGGTCGGGATTCAGATTTCTAACACTATAGCCTCCCACCCAACCCAAACCCATCTGTTTTGGGGGATTAAAATTCACCCCATTGCTTCTGTTGGCATCTCTCTTGCCTGTTATTCTCTGTAGCACTACTGCACAAAGATGTGAATGGATCCCGAAGCAGTATCAACACATCAGTACTTGGTAAAATAATGGGACTAAAAGACAACAAGTCCCCTGGACCAGATGGCCTGCATCCCAGGGTCCTAAAAGATGTGGCTGCAGAGATAGTGGACGCATTGGTTGCAATATACCAAAATTCCCTGGACTCTGGAGAGGTCCCAGCAAATTGGAAAACTGCAAATGTAACACCCCTATTTAAGAAAGAAGGGAGACAGAAAGCAGGAAACTATAGACCAGTTAGCCTAACATCTGTCATTGGGAAAATGCTGGAGTCCTTCATTAAGGAAGCAGTAGCAGGGCATTTGGAAAATCATAATGCAATCAAGCAGAGTCAGCATGGTTTTATGAAAGGGAAATCATGTTTAACAAATTTGCTGGAGTTCTTTGAGGATGTAATGCACAGGGTGGACAAAGGTGAGCCAGTGGATATGGTGTATTTGGATTTCTAGAAGGCATTCGATAAGGTGCCACATAAAAGGTTACTGCATAAGATGAGAGCTCACAGAGTTGGGGGTAAGATATTAGCATGGATAGAGAATTGGCTAACTAACAGAAAGCAGAGTCGGGATAAATGGGTCATTTTCTGGTTGTCAAACGGTAACTAGTGGGGTGCCACAGGGATCGGTGCTGGGGCCCCAACTATTTACAATCTACATTAATGACTTGTAGAAGGGACCGAGTGTAATGTAGCCAAGTTTGCAGATGATACAAAGATGGGTGGGAAAGCAAGTTGTGCAGAAGACTCAAAGAATCTGCAAAGGGAGATAGACAGGATAAGTGAGTGGGCAAACATTTGGCAGATGGAGTATAATGTGGGAAAGTGCGAGGTTATCCACTTTGGCAGCAAAACTAAAAAAGCTTATTATTATTTAAATGGAGAGAGATTACAAAATGCTACAGTTCAGAGGGACCTGGGGGTCCTTGTGCATGAAACACAAAGTTAGCATGCAGGTACAGCAAATAATCAAAAAGGCAAATGGAATGTTGGCCTTTATTTCAAAGGGGTTGGAGTATAAAAGCAGAGAAGTCCTGCTACAACTGTACAGGGTATTGGTGAGACCACACCTTGTGTACTGCGTACAGTTTTAGTCTCCTTATTTAAGGAAGGATATACTTGCATTGAAGGCAGTTCAGAGACGATTCACTAGGTTAATTCCAGAGATGAGGGGGTTGACTTATGAGGAATGGTTGAGCAGGTTGGGCCTATACTCATTGGAATTTAGAAGAATGAGAGGTGATCTTATTGAAACATAAGATACTGAGGGGGCTCAACAAGGTAGATGCAGAGAGGATGTTTCCCCTCACTACCACCGTGCTAAATGGGACAGATTTCGAACAGATCTGGCAACTCAAAACTGGGCATTCATGAGGCACTGTGGGCCATCAGCAGCAGCAGAATTGTATTCAACCACAATCTGTAACCTCATGGCCCGGCATATCCCTCACTCTACCATTATCATCAAGCCGGGAGATCAACCCTGGTTTAACGAAGAGTGCAGGAGAGCATGCCGGGAACAGCACCAGGCATACCAAAAAATGAGGTGTCAACCTGGTGAGGCTACAACACAGGACTACTTGCATGCCAAACAACAGAAGCAACATGCGATAGACAGAGCTAAGCGATCTCACAACCATCGGATTAAAACAAAGCTCTGCAGTCCTGCCACATCCAGTCGTGAGTGGTGGTGGACAATTAAACAGTTAACAGGAGGAGGAGGCTCCAAAAATATCCCCATCCTCAATGATGGTGGAGCCCAGCACGTGAGTGCAAAAGACAAGGCTGAAGCATTTGCAACTATCTTCAGCCAGAAGTGCCAAGTGGATGATCCATCTCGGCCTCCACCTGAGGTCCCCAGCATCACAGATGCCAGTCTTCAGCCCATTCAATTCACTCCACGTGATGTCAAGAAACGGCTGAAGACACTGGATACTGCAAAGGCTATGGGCCCTGACAACATTCCGGCAATAGTACTGAAGACTTGTGCTCCAGAACTAGCTGCGCCCCTAGCCAAGCTGTTCCAGTACAGCTACAACACTGGCATCTATCCGGCAATGTGGAAAATTGCCCAAGTATGTCCTGTCTACAAAAAGCAGGACAAATCCGACCCGGCCAATTACCATCCCATCAGTCTACTCTCAATCATCAGCAAAGTGATGGAAGGTGTCGTCAACAGTGCTATCAAGCGGCACTTACTCAGCAATAACCTGCTAACTGACGCCCAGTTTGGGTTCCGCCAGGGCCACTCAGCTCCTGACCTCATTACAGCCTTGGTCCAAACATGGACAAAAGAGCTGAACTCAAGAGGTGAGGTGAGAGTGACTGCCCTTGACATCAAGGCAGCATTTGATTGAGTGTGGCATCAAGCAGCCCTAGCAAAACTGAAGTCAATGGGAATCAAGGGGAAAACTCTCCATTGGTTGGAATCATACCTAGCACAAAGGAAGTTGGCTGTGGCTGTTGGAGGTCATTCATCTCAATCACATGACATCACTGCAGGAGTTCCTCAGGGCAGTGTCCTAGGCCCAACTATCTTCAACTGTTTCATCAATGACCTTCCCTCCATCATAAGGTCAGAAGTGGGGATGTTCGCTGATGATTGCACACTGTTCAGCACCATTCGAGACTCGTCAGATACTGACGCAGTCCGTGTCCATATGCAGCAAGACCTGGACAACATTCAGACTTGGGCTGACAAGTGGCAAGTAACATTCGCACCACACAAGTGCCAGGCAATGACCATCTCCAACAAGCGAGACGTTAACCATCTCCCCTTGACATTCAATGGCATTACCATCGCTGAATCCCCCACTATCAACATCCTGGGGGTTACCGTTGATCAGAAACTGAACTGGACCAGCCATATAAATACTGTGGCTACAAGAGCAGGACAGAGGCTGGGAATTCTGTGGCGAGTGTCTCACCTCCTGACTCCCCAAAGCCTTTCCACCATCTACAAGGCACAAGTCAGGAGTGTGATGGAATACTCTCCACTTGCCTGGATGAGTGCAGCTCCAACAACACTCAAGAAGCTCGACACCATTCAGGATAAAGCAGCCCGCTTGATTGGCAATCCATCCACCACCTTCAACATTCACTCCCTCCACCACCGGCGCACTGTGGCTGCAGTGTGTACCATCTACAAGATGCACTGCAGCAACTCGCCAAAGCTCTTTCAACAGCACCTTCCAAACCCGCGACCTCTACCACTTAGAAGGACAAGGGCAGCAGACGCATGGGAACATCACCACCTACAAGTTCCCCTCCAAGCCACACACCATCCTGACTTGGACCTGTATCGCCGTTCCTTCACTGTCGCTGGGCCAAAATCCTGGAACTCCCTTCCTAACAGCATTGTGGGTGTACCTACACCATATGGACTGCAGCGGTTCAAGAAGGCGGCTCACCACCATCTTCTCAAGGGCAATTAGGGATGGGCACTAAATGCAGGACTAGCCAGCGATGCCCACATCCCATCAATGAATTAAAAAAAAAAATTTTAAATGGGGAAATCTAGAACTCGGGGATACAGATTTAGAATAAAGGGTCGCTCTTTTAGAACTGAGATGAGGAGGAATTTCTTCTCTCAGAGGGTTGTAAATCTGTGGAATTCTCTGCCCCAGAGAGCCGTGGAGGCTGGGTCATTGAATACATTTAAGGTGGAGATAGACAGATTTTTGCAAGATAATAGAATGAAGGACTATGGGGAGCGGGCGGGGAAGTGGCTTTGAGCCCAAGATCAGCCATGATCTTACTGAATGATGGACCAGGCTCGAGGGGCCAAGTGGCCTATTCCTGCTCCTATTTCTTATGTTCTTGGCCCAGATATTCCGATCGGAGGCCTCCCGCGGGCGGAGGACTGCAATCTGGAAAAATCTGCCCCCTTACCCAAGGGCTGCCGGGGCGCGCACAATTCCGATGCTGGGCCTCTCCAAACTGCAAGTGCGCAGGGCCCACCTACCCCAGAGGCGCAAGTAGTTCGCAGCGTCCCTGGGATCACGTGGGCCTTGGGGAGCCAATCACAGAAGGGAATCTTCCTTCATACACTTGACAGGAAGACCTGTCAAATATATGAATGGAGATCACCCCCAAAACATAGTAAAACTTTAAATAAATATTTTTTAAAAATCACATTTTTAAAATGATTTGAAATTACAATAAATTAACTATTTTAAACAAAAATTTAAATTTTTGAAAAATGTAATTAATGTTTTTTACGGGGCTAAAAATAAACTTACCTTTTTCTTAAGTATTTTTAAATGATAAATCAGTGAAAAAATGTTTTTTTTCTTTTTTCAACTCTGATCCTGGTAAAAGCAGGCCTTACGCCTGCTTTTACCAGGCGCAAGAATTGTAAGGGTTTTCTGCGGGCGGAGGGTCTCCAAAAAGCGGAACTATCGTCCCGCAGAGACCCTTCTCCAGGGCATGCCTGAAACCGGCATTTCCGATGTCCCTACGGGTGAGTACACAGCGCGTACCCACCCGTAGGGATCGGAATATCCGGCCCCTTATGTTCTTATGTATCTTGCGTAATCCCCACTGTACAGGTTGTGTGTAAACCATCCCCACTGATGACATTTTCAGCTCCAAACCATTTAAGACAGGAGGTTATATATCTATCCTCCTTCTCACAGTCAAAAATCGCATTGTCAATGACATTCTTTTGATTCACATGAACCCCTGCAGCTTTACATCAAATGTACAGTATAATTTCCTAAATCGTGCCAGCTATTCATTTCTTATCGTTTGACAACTATGGGTGGACCATTAAGCAAACGGTGTTCAGTTAAATGGGCAGTGGAACGTATTCCCCACTATTGGACCCTAGCAGATAGTGTAAAGGCTTCCTACTCCACATGTCCTATGACCTCATCCTAGGCTTCACTTAACCATGTTCCCATTGACCTCATTTGTAAGGCTGTTATATGGAAAACTCCGCTCACATTCACCAAGCATAGTTCATTAGATTTGACAACTTCCGAGGACCTGACCTTTGGCAGATCTGTCCTCTCAGTTGATGCTGAGGCCCCATTAGAGGCCTTCCTCTTGCTGAATTTTAATACTCTAGCATGTTCCTCTGGTGTGTGGAAAATATATATGAATAAGAAGGAGGAATTACCTACTTTCAATATAGTGTACGAAAGGCTGATATGTAGAGATATTTAGTAGATGAGAATCCTATATGTATAACTTCAAGTGTAGCCATTGACCAAATAATATTACCCATAATTACTCCTGGGTAACTAAAAAGCTAAGACTGTTCAGAATGCAGCTGCGGGGACAGCCAAATGCAGTTTTGACTAAAGTTCTGATAACAAACAGCCAGAGACTGTGAGTGAAGGTTAAATTGCTAACAAAAAAATTATGATGCTAAGTTGAAATTAGAATTTGCTTACCAAAATTAATTGCAATGATATTTAAAAAATAATTAGTTTAAGGAGATAAAACGAGAGAGATCATGGAGATAAGGTATTTATCTGGTAGATTAAAGTGAGATAGTTTGGATACCTCAAGAGTAGTGAATCAGCGCTGATATGGGCCCTTGGTGCAGAAAGGCCTTGTACCAGGGAGGCTATGAAATGAAAGCGATATCGTAAATTCCAAAGGGGTGAAAAACTATAAACAAGATAACAAGACAGCAGAATAGGGTTGACTGAAAGGCGGGTTGCTACCTTAGTCTGAGTGACAATGGTATTTTGACCATTAGAAACAATAAAAAAAGGTGATTTTGTTAAAGACCATATACGGACACTGGCCAAACCAACTTTTGATAAGAGAAGGATTAAAACCTCAATACTCAAAGAACAGCTTTACATAGACTTACTGCAAGAACAAAGGAACAGACTTAAGACGACGTCACCTGTGTCCGAGAGGTTCCAGAGACAAAGGGCTGTGAGCTACTCGTTAAAGCTATCGCCTAATATTAAGTATATTATGCTGTAAGCTTAATAAATCTTGATCTATTGCTCAAACATACTGGCTGCTGCCTATTGGTGTCTTGTCCAAGAACTCAGAAATCATTAAGATCTTACAATAGTCTTCATTCTTCCAATGGTGTATTCTCCACATTCTCCAATCCAATCCCTTTAGCACTGAATTTTGTTTTGTTTAAAACTATGGTTCAGTATGTAAGCAAACCATAGCCTAGGTCAAAATGAATTGATGATCAGTTATGTTGACTTTTTGTAGCTGGCACAAAAAACAATAACTTGTCAGCAATAACTTTATAACATTATAATATTATAACGGAATGAGCTCAAAATTGGTCATGTGGGTTCTCAAACACAATATAAGACATAGAGTAAACTCCTTTGATGTGTGGTGAATCCATCATTCAAGAAAGCAGATGACACTACCAAAGGTAGACAACCTCTCTCTTCTCAGCATCTTCTACAAGCATAAAGCATTTTTTCTAAAATGATGGATAGAAAAGCTCCATAAACAGGTGCTAAATAGGTTGTCAACGCTCAACGTTAACAAGTGATCCGGACCAGATGGGGTGCATTCTAGGTTACTGAGGGAAGCAAGGGTGGAGATAGCAGAAGCTCTGACCACAATCTTTCAATCCTCCTTGGATATTGGAGTGGTCCCAGAGGACTGGAGGATTACAAATATTACACCTCTATTCAAAAAAGGGGAGAGGAAAAACCTGGTAACTACAGGCCAGCCAGTCTAACGTCATTGGTGGGAAAACTAGGAGAGACCATTGTCAAGGGCAAAACTAATTCTCACTGGGAGAAGCATGGGTTAATAAGCGACAACCAACATGGATTTGTCAGAGTAACCTGATTGAGTTATTTGATGAAGTAACAGAGAGGGTTGCTGAAGGTAATATTATAGATGTTGGATATATAGGCGGGGGGGGGGAATTTTGTTGCGCCCCCTTTAGGCGCTAACGGGAGGCGCAAAACAACCCAATTTTTCCCCCATGGACGTTCAAAAGGCATTTGATAAAGTACTACATAACAGACATTCGGAAAATAGAAGCACACGGGATTAAAGGGATTGTGGTAACTTGGGTACGTAATTGGCTAAGGGATAGGAGGCAATGAGTAGTGGCTAACGGATGTTTTTTTGACTGGAGAGAAGTATGCAGTGGGGTCCCCCAGTGATCAGTATTAGGACCATTGCGTTTCTTGTTAGATATAAATGACTTGGACTTGGGTATAGGGAGTGCAATTTTGAAGTTTGCGGATGATCTAAAACTTGGCAATGTAATAAATTGTAGGGAGGATTGTAGCAGACCGCAGGATGACATAGACAGACTGGTTAAATGGGCAGACACATGGCAAATGCAATTTAATGCAGATAAGTGTGAAGTGATGCATTTTGGGGGAACAACATGGACAGATAATATAACCTAAATGGCACTATTTCGACGGGGTGCAAGAGCAGAGGGACCTGGAGGTGCATATTCACAAATCTTTGAAGGTCGCAGGGCAAGTTACTAAGGCGGTTAAGAAAGCATAAAGGATACTTGGGTTTTAAATAGGGGCATTGAATACAAAAACAAGGAAGTCATGCTAAACCTTTACAAATCACTCATTAGGCCTCAGCTAGAGTATTGTGTACAATTCCGCGCACCACACTTTAGGAAGGATGCCAAGGCCTTGGAGAGGATTGCCAGGATAATACCAGGGACGAGGGACTTCAATTATGTGGAGAGATTGGAGAAGCTGGGATTTTTCTCCTTAGAGCAGAGAAGGTTAAGGGGAGACCTAACAGAAGTATTTAAAATAATGAGGGGTTTTGATTGGGTAAATAGGGAGAAACTGCTTCCTCTGGCAAGTGGGCTGGTAACCAGAGGTCATAGATATAAAATAATTAGCGAAAGAATTAAAGAGGAATTGAGGGAAGAAAAAAAATTCACACAAAGGGTTGTTAAGATCTGGAACCCACTACCTGAAAGGGTGCTGGAAGCAAATTACATTGGAACTTTCAGAAGACAATTGGACCTGTACTTGAAGAGGACTAATTTGATTGGCTAAGGGGAAAAAGCTGCGGTGTGGGACTGAATTGGACAGTTCTTTCAAAGGGCCGGCACAGGCAAGATGGGCCAAATGGCCAAATATCAGCCAACCAAAAGGAAAGCTCAAAATGTGCCTGCAAGAGCGATAAACCCATATGTCACTACACCCAACCGTTGTGCTTTGTTTGATGGTTGTTTGTAACAACAGAAACCACAAATTTCAAATTAAAAATCATCACCGCAAATGCCTTTCAGAAACTCACCCCAAATCACGTCTGCCTGAAACAATTATCTTTGGATACAGAGCATGATACACACACATAAGTAAATTAGCCGTATGGAGTGCATTTTCCATAATGAATGTTCAATTGAAAAATGTCAGCATATAAATTAATATATGTAATCCGTCATGGAAATTGCTGGAGTGTCTAAGAAACTGTGAGCAGTTCCATAGTGGTGTTCAGCATTGATTAGTTTTGTGTTAAAGGGCCTCAACACTTCCTGGGGGTTATAATTACAGCAGTGAAGACATAGGGCTGGACTTTGTCAATGGGGAGCTTTTGGAGGCGGGACTCCCACTTGTTGGGTTTTAGTCCCGCCTCCATCAACTTGTGGCCAATTCACGCTATTTTCCCTTGATTGACCTTGTTAAGTCCGCCCAGCGGGCTTATCAGGCCAATTAAGGGAAAGCCAGTTACAGGTGATGTCAGCGAGTGCCGTTTCATCTGTCAAAAACTTTTGACAGATGAAATGTCATCATCTGACAGCTCTGTGAAGCTGTCAAACACTGATCTGTCTTCTAAGTTGTGTCTTTACTCAAGACTCAATTAGAAAGCATTCTTGACCAGAAAGCAGAAGGCTGCGACAGTTCAGCGGCCATTCTGCTTTCTGTGCCGGTGAGCTGAGGGACTCCCGAGACCTGAAGGAAGGAAGCCTGCAGGAAGAAGTAAAGGTAAGTAAAACTTATTCAAACACTTTACACACACCTCACACACTTACCTCTGCACACATGCACCCATTACTCACCTGCACACTGGACATCTCGGCCCCTCCGACCACCGCAGACCGACGGCCCGCCTCGCTGACCCTGGCGAGGTTTGGAGCCATTGGGAAGCCCACACTTCAGGGCTCAAAATAGGGATTAGCCAAAAAACTGCCTGTTCGCTACCTGTTAACAGGCAGTTAATTGGCATTAATCCCCTTCCCGCCTCAAGGAGGTGGGACCCAGCGCAGGTCGGCTACCGCCTCCTGGCAAGGTGGCATGGAGGCGGATTGGGGGCGGGTTGAGCACCCGCTCCCAAATTCTGCCATTTTCCCGGCAGTCCAGCCTCCAAACCCACCTCCCCAGGGCTGGCAAAATCCAGCCCCAAGAATGGGTGTCATTATTGAAGATACTACAGTTTAGTCCCATTAGGATTGGCTTTTTTTTCTCCTCATCTCCTGAAGGAGCACAGCTCCATGGGTGCTCCTCACTCTCCAGAATCTCACCAATATGGCCACTATCCTCTTGCATGACAACCTAGAGAAGCAGCAGCTGCTAGCCATACCACAGACTATCCCAGTCAAGGATGGAGGTCTGGAGAGACCGCACGTTCCTGGTGAAAAGGAGACAACTGGGGCCGAAGAACCCAAAACCGTCAACGTCACTGAGTGCATTGGGACTGTCAAGCATGTAGGTGACAGTCCAAAAATGCTGACAATCCTGAATATAGGTCTCATGACGCAAGGAATTTAGGCTGAAAGTGCAGTGGGACACAAGTTCATGATAATTTAAACTGTAAGTATACCCAAAACCCAATCACTTCTATTACAATAGTAAAATAAAACTGAAGTACCCAGAGATGGGGTTATTTTAACCCCTAAAATGGGCGGGTTCAGGTCCGGTGGGGTGTTAAAATGTTTAAAATTTGAATCCTGTCCCCAACCCGCCCACTTACGGTTTCAAGGTAGGTGGGACGGTGGGGGGGGGGGGGGGGGTCGGGCAACCAACCAACTCGCAGGAGGTGGGTTGGCAATTTAAATATTATAATGAGGCTGGGAGCCTCATATTTAACCACCATTTTAAATTTAACCCTGGCCGGCCGGGTTTCCCGATGCATGGCTTGGCTGAGAATTAATTTTTTTACAAAACGTTATTTAATCTCCACAACATCTCTCTACTATCAATTTATTATTTGTTCTCCACTATTCAATTAAAAAGTTACTTATTACACACGTCATGCTGAAATTTCTCACCAAAGATTACCACTTCAAACCTTTTAGGCCATCATGAACTGTACTTTGTGATGACCATCTAGCTTTATTGTACCTGTAGTACACACACTGAAGTAACCAACCACCAACATGATGCTTTCAACAAAGGCTACTAGTAGAATTAATCCCTGTACTAAACAGAGTTAAGAATTGGTTTTCTACCAATCTGACACTAAAGTATCAAGGATAATAATGGAATTTTAAATGGGTTCTTCTCCCTCAATACTTACTTCATTGATTGCATCAGTCTAACAGCTTGTGACTCCGCAACTGCTAATCTCCCAGCATCTCTCAATTTAACCAGTTTGTCAGGCAATATATTTCACAGTAGCAAACGCTTGTCTAACTTTTTACATTTATCTATTGGAGGGCACTGTTTTTTCCAGTGTTCTCCTGAATGCACTAAGTTGTCCTGTGGATATGGGTCCATAAGTGAAGACAGCCCACCAGTACCTTGAACAAATGACCATTCTTTGTGTGTGAGCATAACACAATCCTGTCACATGCACACACCTGATTTTAACTGCCCCCACCTTTAAAAAAAAAAAATTGTTTATGGGATGTGGGCGTCGCTGGCAAGGCCAGCATTTATTGCCCATCCCTAATTGCCCGTGAGAAGGTGGTGGTGAGCTACCTTTACAACCGAGTTGCTTGCTAAGGCATTTCAGAGGGCAGTTAAGAGTCAACCACATTGCTGTGGGTCTGGCCAAACCAGGTAAGGACAGCAGATTTCCTTCCCCAAAGAACATCTGAACCAGATGGATTTTTACGGCAATCTGATAGTTTCATGGTTACCATTACTGATACTAGCTTTTTATTCCAGATTTACTTAATTAACTGAATTTAATTGGCAGAAACCAGGTGGAAGAGGGGGCAGTTAATATAACGAGTGTCAGTTACCCCCACCGATCACGCTTCCTTCCCTCTGGTTTCCCAAACTAACCTGCTCTTTTCAGCAGCAAGCAGGACACACGCAGGAAGGAAGCGGGGCCCTCTTTTAAATATGCAGATTGGGTCCGATGATGTCATCAGGGCCCGATCTGCAATTTAAAGCTGAGGCCTGAGCGGGGGGCGGTGTGGAGGGGTGGGGGCGGGGGGGAGGTGGGGGTGGGTGGTGGTGTCGGCTCCCCCATCAGGCAAAACCTGCCGGGGGCCAGATCCTGGACCACAAGATGCGCAGCAAGTACAGTAAGTTTAAAATTTATTTTTCAGGTTTTCTTGTGAGCCAGGAGGAGCAGAAAGACTAAGGGGGGAAAATTTGGTTGGTTAATGCCTCCCGTTAGCGCCTCCAGGGGGTGCTAACGAGGCGCTAGGAATTTAGCACCCGAGCACGACGATTTTATCGCCGCTCGCAAAATTGACCAGTTGTTCTGCGGCGGCACTAAACACTACTGCCACGGTCTCCTCTGCCCGCAGATCATGACATCAGTCGAGCGTGCAACGCCCCGGTAGCGCCCCAGACCGGATATTGAGTCGCGCCCCCTGCCTTAGCGCCTGCCGCTAGGAATAACAGGTAGAGGGGAACGTTTTCAAGTCAGGTAGGGGCTGGGGAGCACTATTTAAAGGCGGGCACTTCCTGCCTTTTCTTGTCGGCAAAATTTTTGGTTTTAACACTGTCCTAAGGAGTTTTGGCCCTGAGCACCACTTTTGAGGTTCCTAAGCGCCAAGCTCTTTCCCTGGGTCTATCCATTAGTGCTTCCAACACAATTGCTTTTGAGGTCTCTCCAGGCCGAGATTCAAGGCTGATCTGAGCAGGGAGTGGCTGGCCAGCAAGATGGCCCCTCCCCTTTAAGAACTGGATGGCGCCAGTCCGTCTGGCTTCCATAGTAATTGGCATCGCCTGAGCTTCGGTAGCATTCTGAAGTAGCGCCTCGCTCCCTGACGTTTGCACCTTAAGAGAGGTGTGTAGCACCTGATTCAGCACTCAAATCACCTCCAGGGGCGATAGAGGTGAATTTTGCAGTCGGAGGCGATAATTAGCGTCGGGTGCTAAACTTTGCGCTCGGCCGATATTAACGCCCCAAAATGGGCGATACCAAATTTTTCCCCCTAAAGGAGCTAAGGAATTACAAACAATGAGACATTGAAATGTGATTTAAAAAAGTGAGGATACAGGGAGGAATGAAAACATGTAGCATGAGGTAGTTGTAGCTTAGAAGAAGCAAGAAAAGGAAGTTTACAGGAGAAATGGCCACAGTACTATTGATAAATTAGAAAGAGACACAAAAGTTGAGGGAGAGAGAGAGACTCTCGGGGATTCTAAGGGAATCAAGGGATATGGAGATCGGGCGGGAAAGTGGAGTTGAGGTCGATGATCAGCCATGATCTTATTGAATGGTGAAGCAGGCTCGAGGGGCCGAATGGCCTACTCTTGCTCTTACTTCTTATGTTCTTATGTTCTTAAGTTAGAGACTCGACAAAAGAGAAAAATTGTACAAGAGACAACAAGGATTGTTGCAATAAATGTATACTGTAATATCATTCCGTTCACAGCACTGGGTGAAAATATAGACATTATTTTTCATCAGCATGTTGCTTCTGGAATCTCCTCGTGCTTATACTTGAACACTGCACCTTCCTATTGAGTCAGTGTTTTGTGCACTGCATGTTGATAGTCAGTAGATGCTTGTTCCTACTGATGACAACTGGAGGTTTATGAAACCCTGCTTGAAGTTAATTGACACTGATTTACAATCCTGTTCTCCAGCTCATTTTGCACCTTGGCGTTATTTTACCTGTGCTTCGATGGAACAGGCTTTTTTTACCGTGTTCAGACCATTTTCATTCTACAACACAAAGAATCATGACAAGAACTTTTATTCAGAAGTCTCCTTTACCATTCTCCCAGCTAGACTCGACTTGTAGTTTTTTGTCTGTGGTTTCTGCAGTTCTGCAGAGTTTTGAAAGCCTTAACTTCTGCACTCAAGAAAGTTATCTGTCCTATTTCCGAATTCTACTGGGCTCCTCAGTTGTGACCTGCCTCGCAGATTCATGCGCCTCTCATTCCCTCAGATGTAACACAAAGCCATATTGCAAAATGAAGCACTAAATTTGCCCACCATTAGGGTGACAAATGGTTTCACGAGCAAGTTATGCCCTGAGTGTGAATATTTGATTCTATGACAAGTCTGAGGGACCATCTTACAATCAGAGGCATTCTCATGGACCTGTTGATTGAAACAGGAATGTCAAGTAGATAACATGCAAAATACTCTCTACAATGCGCCTTAGAATGTTGGAATTTAAACAAGACTCAACATTTGAATTTATCCCACAGAAACCAGAAGATAGTCATTTTAGCCAAATAAATACAACTAGTTTGTGGTACATCAGCATTGGACAGGATGATCATCAATGAGAGAGCCTGCTAGCCGGATCTGGCTTTCTGTATACACATGCTGACAGGGAACACTTACAATGGCCCAGAAATTCAGGTCGGAGGCTTCCCGCGGGTGCAAGCCTCCGACCTGCACTTACCTAGTGCGCCGGCCGTTGAGCTGTGGGCCTGCGTGGGATTCCGATCCTGGGCCTCCTCCAACTGCTGGCACGCAGTGCTTGCGTATCCCAGGGGCGCAGTTAGTTCGATGCGTCCCCTGGGATCACGTGGGCCATGGAGAGCCAATGGTAGCAGGGAATGCTTCATTCATAAGTTTGACAGGAAGAGCTGTCAAATCTATAAATACTATAAGCCCCAAAACATCACTAAAACCTGTTCCTGGGACTAGGGACAGGGTTACTGGCAAGGCTTGGAAACTAAGCAAAGCCAGGCCTGGTTAGTATCCTGGAGGGGTGACCATCAGGGCAAGACCAGGTGTAGAAGGTCATGGAAAGAGCCCCGAGGAGGGGTGGTTGGTGAGAAGGTCACGGAAGGAGCCCCGGGAGGGGTGGCTGGTGAGCAGGCCCGGGCATTGGGCTGAAGATTGTCAGACAGGAGGAATGGTGGAAATGGAATGGCGGCGTGCACAGACACAGCGGCTCTGCTTCTCCCAGGATGGTGCTAGTTACGTTAATGTTATTTGTACTGGACTCATGGGAGCTTGCAAGATCACATTTCATTGTTCATGTATTTGTGCATTGTACAATGACAATAAAGTTGAATTATTAAAAATAAAAAAAAATTTTAATCACATTTTTAAAATAACTATAAATGACATGAAATAACTATTTTAAACAATAATTTAAATTTTTGAAAAAATTAATTACATTTTCTAACGGGGCTAAAAATAAACTTACCTTTCTTTAAAGTATTTAAAAATAATAAACCTGTGGAAAAAATGTTTTAATTTTAATTAATTCATCACTTACCTTGTTAAAAGCAGGCCTTGCGCCTGCTTTTTAAAAGTGTAACTGCTGGAGACTTACCCTCCCGGAGAAACCTGCAAAAAAAACGCAAGTTCGATGCGCACGCGCTGCCTCTCCGGCGCACGCGTTCCACCTGTCTACCCCTTCTTTCAGGGGAACGGAAGTGCCGGTTTCCCGTGCATGCGCAGTGCATGCATGAAACCGGCACTTTTGTTGGGCCTACGCATGCGTACCCAGTGCGTACTCATGCATTGGGACCCGAATTTCTGGGCCAATATTTTCAAACCGGTCTCTTCTACATCTCCCTGTTAATTAGTACAGTGAAAGTCAGCCGGAATCTGCATCACATCTGCTTACTGAGAATGACTGACTCCAGAACCCCAAAAGAGAAGCACAAGAAATGATAGGGAACTTTAAACTGATAAACATTGTCAGAATCTATTTTGGGACACACGTAAGGATAACTCCATGTGAAGTATCAACCAACTGCAAGAGAGGGCGGAGGGGCTTGCCTCCTATATTTTGAACAGCATTAAGTTTCTGAAGGTGTCAGCTCCTCAATTCTGTGCCTACAAAGTAATGATACGTGGCCTGTTCCACCAATTCCTCCACAACATGGAATGCAGATGTCATCACAGAATTAGGTCCTTTTCTATATACTTCACTCATAGCTATCTGGCTTTTTCCCTTTCCTGTGTTTCAGTATAAAATATTATCCAATTCAAAGGCCTCTTTGCACTCTGGTGCACCGGCAACCTCCTTAGTGACGCTCACAAAAAAATTGTCTACATCTGTCACATTGGAAAAACAAGGTTGCTGTTGGTCAGATGTGAAAAGGACGATACATCTCTAAGTAACACGAATGTCCTGTGGGTAAAAGAAAAGCCCAAAAAGTAATCCGAGCTTGTTTCAGTAATCACAGAGACAAAAGAAAACATGAATAATTCTCATGCCCTACATAGATGTTTCTGCTTGTCAAGCAAGATATGCACTGCTATTCCCACGTCCCTTAAAAAGTCTTCCGAAAACATCAAAAACTCTTACAATATTCTGAACTGCAATAGCCTGAGAAGCTATGTCAGCTCCCTGGTGAGACTGATTTGATAAGGAGAAGCTTTTCTCTCAAGCCTTCAGCAACAAAAGCGTGCCATAATTCTGCACTTTTTGACCTTGTTTAAGAATTTACTGACATTTCAGAGCTCTTATCTGAGCATTTTTCTCTTCTTAGGGATGTTATAAATTATATTAATGTGAGAAGCATTTCAAAATTCATTTTACGTTAAATTATTCAGGATTTACATCTATTTGGCAAATGACAGGGACAGCTAAAGGTCTTATTTGTAAATGTTTGGGGAAGAGGACACAGAGCAAAGAAAATGGAATAATTTGCGGTGAATACAATATTGGTTGCTTTAGCAGCACAAGGTTTGGAATCAACGCATTGATACTGCACAGCAATCAGGAACACAATGTAAAGCATATTGCAATACAAAGCCAATCTATTATCTTGACTAGTTTCCAATGCCGAGATAATTAGGAAGTCTAAACTAAATTCAACTCTTGATCCACTGTATTCCACGGAGAGGGAAACAAATCCCTGATGGTGCAACTGAAGAGCAAACCACAAGCTTGAACCACCATTCTTTGCCGTACTTTTTCGAAACTTCCATGTGTTGTAACATCGCATTACCGTAATGGAGATACTTTCACTACCTCAACAGCGCCGCCATTTTGAGCACAGCAGCGCAGGGTATAGGATTGTTTTGGGTCATTTAATTGTCATGAATTTTTGACTCTTTGGCTAATGGAAAATCCAGGCTGTGAGTCAACCACAGACAACAGTCTTTTGTCTACTGCTGAGAAAAGCAACAGCAAACAGAAAAGGTAATGGTCGCGACTTTGGACACTGCGACAGCAGCAAACCACAGACTTGTCTACTGCGAAGGAAAACAGATATAGAACAGGAAAGGTCGTGACTTTGGACACTGCACCAAAAAATAACGGTGGCAGTTTTATGCGAGTCAACAACCATCAGACTAAGCCTCAAAAATTGTATAAAAAGGAGAGGCAACATGAAGAAGACAAGGAAGAATCGCTTCGGTAGACACTCCTGGCCCTCCCCAGAACAGTGGTCTGGTCAATCCGTGTTCTGAACCGTGTTCCACAGTTGTGAGAATTATTTAGAGTTGCTTCTTATTGTTGTTCGGCAATTGAGTGAAGTGTTTAGTAATCTTAGTGTACCAGTTTCTGTTGTTGTTATCTTTGCTCAAGGTTAGAACTAGCAGTAGGGCTATTTCCCTAAACATAGAGACAAATTAATAATAACCCTACAACAGCATAAAACAATAAGTTCCTCTATCAAAGTATTGCAGTACTTGGAATTAAGCGACTATTTTTTTTAAACAGTAAAACAAATAAACCCTAAACATCAGAGTGCTGCTTTCACAACTTGTATCACTCTTCACAGCATCTCTGTACAGCCCAGAGGGAGAATTCAGTCTTTAAAAATAAAGACTTGCATTGATACAGTGCTTTTCATGACCTTAGGACGTCCCAAACATTTTATCGCTAATTATGTACTTTTTTGAAGTGTAGTCACTGTTGTAATGTAGGAAATGTGGCAGCCAATTTGCGCACAGCAAAGTCCCACAGACAGCAATGGGATAAGACCATCTGTTTAAGAGATATTAGTTTGTGGGATAAATATTGGCCAGTATACAGGGAAGAACTCCCCTGCTCGTCTTAGAAATAGTGCCATGGGATCTTTTACGTCCACCGGAGACAGCAGACAGAGCCTCAGTTTAAAGTCTCACCTGAAAGATGCCACCTCTGACACTGTAGCACTCCTTCAGTACTGCACCGAAGTGTTAGCTTAGATTATGTGCTCAGATCTCTGAAGTGGGACTTGAACTCAGAACCTTCTGATGCAGAGGCGAGAGTGCTACCACTGAACCATGGCTAACATTGAATTTGATAGGATTTCAGATAGTTGAGGTAAATCTATTTTTTTTTAAATGCCTTCAGCTAGAGGTGTCTCTGGGAAGTCTGTGTGAAGATCCATTGCTCTGTGGCATAGTTCACAACATCACAAGATGCTACTGCCTGAGAAAGGCCATTCAGCCCATTTATTCATCCATCCAGAATGATCCTAACCACCCCCTCCCACAACTGTGGTGTCCAATTGTTTCTGAAATGATTCCAGGGTTATTATCTCCACTCGCTGCTCTTTCTGGAAGTTTATTCCACATCTTCTTTACCCTTTCACTGAAGAAGAATTTCCTTATATCTGTCCTAAAAGTATCCTACTCTAGTTTGAACTTGTGTCCACCAGTCCTACATTCACAACCTAATTTAACTAATATGGGTTAATTTTTTCTATCTCATTAACAATCTTGTATACCTCTTTACGATCACCTCTCAGAATCCTCCTTTGCAGCAGAAGTCCATTGCTCCAGTCTTTTGTCATAACTCATATACCTGAAGTGGGATTAGCCTCCTGGCTCTTCCCTACACTGCCTCCAGTGCTTCAATGCCACTCTTGTTGTTGACCAGAGCTGGGCACAGTATTCAAGGTATGGTCTGACTAGAGAACTACATAGCTTGAGTAGACTAGGCCGATATTTGAGTAGACTAGGCCTATACCCTCTAGAGTTTAGAAGAATGAGATGATTGAAACATACAACATTCTTACAGGGCTTGACAGGGTAGATGCAGGGAGGATGTTTCCCCTGGCTGGGGCGTCTCGAACCAGAGGTCACAGTCTCAGAATAAGGGGTCGGTCATTTAGGACTGAGATGAGGAGAAATTTCTTCACTCGGAGGGTGGTGAATCTTTGAAATTCTCTACCCCAGAGGGCTGTGGAGGCTCAGTTGTTGAGTACATTCAAGATAGAGATTGATAGATTTTTTGGATATTAAGGGAATCAAGGGATCTGGGGATAGTGCAGGAAAGTGGAGTTGAGGTAGAAGATCAGCCATGATCTTATTGAATGGTGGAGCAGGCTCGAGGGGCCGAATGGCCTACTCCTGCTCCTATTTCTTATGTTCTTATGATCATTTCCACCTCTGACGTATATTCTAGTTTTGGCTATGTAATTTAACATCCTATTGGCTTTGCTGAATACTGGTCTGCACTGGTTGGAAATGTTTCGCATCAAATCTGCTAAGATTCATAAGGCTCTTTCAGCCTCATTTTTAGCTATTTCAACACCATTCACAATGCTAGTTTTAGGCCATTATGGCAGTTGGAAATCAACCCCATAGTGTAAAATCTGTTAAAATGTCTGGTTGTTGCCTTGAAAAAAATGGGCATGAAAGAAATGCCGTGGCAAATACCACAGCTTGAGCTGCTGAACTTTATTCCTGGCAAAGGCAGCCAAACACCATGACAAACTGAAAGTCACATCATCTATGTACAATAGCTTGAGGTAGAGTTTCCGCTTTGGGTGCAATTGGCAATCTGGGCGCAAATTGTACTTGAAATTGTGCTGGTTCCAATCCAACTTATTTGCATAATCACAAATGTAAAATCCTCCATAAACCTGCAAAATCGGCCAGCGTATTTTTTCTTTCCTTGCAGTAAAATATATTCGCTATGGGGGGAAAAAGTGGGTTGCTTTGCACCGCCCGTTAGAGCCCCCGTGTGGTGCTAACAGGGCGCAAAGCCCTTCGCGCTCGGGCACGGCGCCGCTAATGTTGGTCACATCATCGCCGTGCGCAGCGCCCCGGCCGCAAACTTCAGTTGCGCCCCTGATCTATCGCCGGATATGTCCACTAGAGTCAGGGTGGCGTTTTTTGCAGCCGCGGCGGCACAAGTTAAAGGGCAGGTGTCGGGCGGCCATTTATTTTGGGCCGACTGCCAGCACCTGCCCCCTTCCCCTTTTTTCTTCGGGGTGCCAGCCGCGATGGCTCAGCCCACTCAGGGAGGGTCGCCTGCTATACCGCTGCACTACATGCCGACGTGCATGGCGCTGTTGCACGTAGCGCCGGGATATTCAGTTGTAGCGCCCCCGACGCTACCAATGAATTTACGGTGCAGGGGCGCTAACTCTTTCGGTAAAAGTAGCACCTCAGCGAAGTTACCGAATTTTTTCCCCTATGTATTTAAGAGCGGCAACCTGGCGCAGTTTTATTAATACAGCTGAAAATGGGTTTAGCCCTTCACCTGTGAGTAAAACCTGATAGTAAATCACTGAAAATGATGTCAAAAAATTACTATCCTGAACCATTTACTAGTTTCATCGGAGTACAGTAGTCGGCTTCTTAGTAAATTTTTTTTTTTAAATAGTTAAGAACTTTTAGAATGTGCCTTTGTGCCTAAAAAAGAAAGCTTAATTTTAAGAGACTTCTCGAATTGGTGGAAACTCGCCGTGCTCATTATTTCGATCTGGGGGTGTGGCCAGTTTTATGGGTGGGGCCGGCTTCCAGCGCAATGTTTTTTAAACCAGTGTTAAAGATGGCGGAAATTCGAGTTCCACTTGATGCAACTTGTACTTAAGTTTCCTCGATCTATTGCGCTGGTTTGGCCGATTTCCAGCAAATTGCGATGGTGAAACCCGCACAAACTAGCGGAATCTCTCGGTCCTTATTTTTAAGGTCTACCAAAAGACAGACCTGGCTGTTTCATCCAAAGGTGCTGGTGCATACCAGACTCTAAGGCCGCAATTTTCCCAACCTCGGTGGGTCCGGGGCAGGCAATGTCAGTGGCGGGTCCTGATCCCACTGCTGGCTTCAGCCCGCAGTGCAAAATGATTTTACATTGATTGGGCTTGTTAAGCCCGCCCAACGCATTTGCCAGCCAATTGAAGGAATTGGGTCTGATGACATCATTTGATGCTCATCAGCTGGTTTCCTTAAAGGGACCATGCGCAAATTGTTTTTGACAGTTGCGCTGTCAGTGTACTACAGCATTGAGGTGCTGCAAACACTGACAAAGTCCCGCATAGGAGACTGGTCAAGAAGGTAAGAGCCCATGGGATCCAGGGTGCCTTGGCGCGTTGGATCCTAAACTGGCTGAGTGGCAGGAGGCAGAGGGTGATGGTTGAAGGTTGCTTTTGTGACTGGAAGCCTGTGTCCAGTGGGGTACCTCAGGGATCGGTGCTGGGTCCCTTGTTGTTTGTGATCTACATAAATGATTTGGATGAGAATGTAAAAGGTATGATCAGTAAGTTCGCAGATGACACGAAAATTGGTGGGGTGGTAAATTGCGAGGAGGAAAGCCTCAGGCTACAGGACGATATAAACAGGTTGGTCAGATGGGCGGAAAAGTGGCAAATGGAATTTAACCCTGAAAAGTGCGAGGTGATGCATTTTGGATGGACAAATAAGGCAAGGGAATACACAATGAGTGGCAGGACCCTAGGAAGTACAGAGGGTCAGAGGGACCTTGGTGTACATGTACATAGATCCCTGAAGGCAGCGGAACAGGTAGATAAGGTGGTTAAAAAGGCATATGGGATACTTGCCTTCATTAGCCGAGGCATAGAATATAAGAGCAGGGAGGTTATGATGGAGCTGTACAAAACGCTGGTGAGGCCACAGCTGGAGTACTGTGTGCAGTTCTGGTCACCTCACTATAGGAAGGATGTGATTGCTTTGGAGAGGGTGCAGAGAAGATTCACCAGGATGTTACCTGGGATGGAGCGCCTCAGCTATGAAGAAAGACTAAACAGGCTGGGGTTGTTTTCCTTGGAGCAAAGAAGGCTGAGGGGGGACCCGATTGAGGTGTACAAAATGATGAGGGGCATAGATAGGGTAGACAAAGAGGAACTTTTCCCCTTAGTAGGGGGGTCAATAACAAGGGGGCATAGATTCAGGGTAAGGGGCAGGAGATTTAGAGGGGATTTGAGGAGGAACTTTTTCACCCAGAGGGTGGTTGGAATGTGGAACTCAATGCCTAAAAGGGTGGTAGAGGCAGGAACCCTCACAGCATTCAAGAAGCATTTGGATGAGCACTTGAAATGCCATTGCATACAAGGCTATGGACCAAATGCTGGAAAATGGGATTAGACTGGACAGGGATGGATGGGTGGCGCAGACACGATGGGCCGAAGGGCCTCTTTCTGTGCTGTAAAACTCTATGACTCTATGAAGCACTGAGAGGTGCACAGCTGCACCCAGGCTCTCCCATGACTCCCTCCATATGCTTATGGAGGGAGTCACAGCACGCAGGGAGGTTCTCTTCCCTTCCGATGGGCGGAAGACACCTCCCCAGGAGACCAATGCAGCCTGGTTGCAAATTGCACAGGAGGACACAAGCAGAGATGTCGTAAGGAGGACCAGGCCGCAGTGGCGCCAACCTTTCAATGATCTCAGTAGATCACAAAACGTTACTGCAAAGCCACACTCAACCTCATCCTGCTGTGCCACTCATCACATCTCCATCACTCTGCCTTCCCTACCCTACTCCTGCACATCCTTACTCACACCAACTTATTGCACCTCCACCCATCCCTCTCTATCTACATTATCACTTCCCCATCTCACTAACCACCCCTCACACTCACCCTCATCCTAGTCCAATCATAACAACTAACAACACACAAGGGTAGGCACTTGTTCATTTAAGCCAATGTTTATGCAAAGTTTCTGTTAATGTGGTGTTAAACATTGAAACTTTTATTTTCAACACTTTGCATTCTTGGACAGATTTGTGTGCACCTTTGGAAGTAGCTTAGTTGCTTAGTGAGTTGTAGTGAATGATGAGACGTAACGGTAACCCCCGCAATGGTGATGAGTATGAAAGGAATGGCTTGGGCATTGTAGGGGTGCTTTATGATGTTGGTGTGGAGTGGTGCCAACCTGATGCATCATGTAGCAGCCAGGGCGTACAGCATCAAATGAAGCAAATCTGGCCATGGTGAGGCCATCCCTGGCATCCCAGGCAGCAGTGAGGTCGGGTGCTGATGCCCTGTGTCCTGTGCAGCACCAGCTGATTGCGGAGAATGTTGGTGTTGTTATTGGAGCTGCTGGTGTTGGGGCTGATCATGGTGGGATTCTTAGGACCAAGGTGAGATAGTTTCAAGGGCACCGATGCTGATGTAATAGATGGCAGGTGAACTTGAGATGACAGAAGCGATCTGTCAATGGTGAGAGAGGTTGTTCCAATGAGGTGATACTGGATACAGAGTTTACTCCAAACACTTGCAACCTGCATAAAGCTCAATCTGTCTTCCAAATGCAGTAAGCAACAGCTTCTGAGCTTGGAGAGTGAACAGCTGTGAGATGGGAGCTTTTATAGCACATTTGCACCTGTCAAGCAAAGAGATGATTCCATGGTCATGCAACTCCCGACCTGCTTACCCGATGCGATCCCCGAGCAGTGTGGACCCCGTGGGTGACCTCGTAAAATGTAAGGGTGAGCTCAAAATACTTCTTAATGGGCTGTTAATAAGGTCATAATGACCTGAATTGCCTCCCCCGCCGCTTTGTGTCGGGTCTGTTCAGCGCTGACAGACTCGACATCTGGGAAAGTCGCGTGGCGGCGGGTTCTCGAACCGCTCTCAAAAAAAACCATTTTCCCACCTGACCCATCACCACCCCTGACCCCCCGGAAAATTCCCTCCAAAGAAACAACGGTGGTGAAATTTGTCTTGGGCAGTAGCGCAACACAGACGATAGTGCATCGGCAGCCCGTTTTACACTCCACTCTGATTTTCTTATCTATTGAATTCATTGGAAAAGAAAATCAGGGTGACGTGTAAAAACGGGCTGTCGATGCATCATCCATTTTGTGCTATTGTCTAAGCCAAATGTCACCAACCACTGTTTCTGAAAAAGCTATATTAATCGCTGGTGATTTGATTCTATACTTTTTTGAGAATTGTGCTTCTGTACTACTATATTATTCAACCTGTAAATAAATGTAACAAAGTAGATTCAACCTGTATGCTTTGGTCTAATGGTTTGTTACTTTCCACCTTTGGAAGGAACACGTTTATGTGGTGGGCATTCCAAATATTCTCCAGTAAGCAATCTGCCAAGGATTAGTGGTTAATTTTTAAACCTGGTGCACTAAGCCTTAGACTGCACATATAAGTACACAGGTTTCATTTCACAGGAGGCTGCTTATGGAAACTGTCATCTATCTTAAACATGTCAAAAATATTGGAGAAAACCATAAACTGTAATATTAGATTAGGATAGGATTAAACAGGTCAAATTCAGACCTCAGCCAGGACAGGATTTGCTGGCTATGTTCCACAAAATATTGTGTGTTGGATTTCTTTGATCTGGTTCAATTATAACCTGTTTTTTTACTGTATAAACTCTGTGTTAAATGAAGGACAAGTGAACTAAAAATTTAAAGATTATATTCTCTAGCAATTATGAATCACTGTTACACTTGGCTAACATAGATACATTTGTTCTTTGTCTTCTAATCCTATCACACAGAAACACACAGAAACCCCACAGTGCAGATAGAGGCCATTTCGGCCCATCGAGCCTGCACCGACACATATCCCACCCGATCCCCGTAACCCCTACATATCCCACCCTATCCCCGTATTTAATCCCCCTAACACTAAGGGTCAATTTATCATAGCCAATCAACCTAACCCGCACATCTTTGGACTGTGGGAGGAAACCGGAGCACCCGGAGGAAACCCACGCAAACACGGGGAGAATGTGCAAACTCCACACAGACAGTCACCCGAGGCCGGATTCGAACCCAGGTCCCTGGCGCTGTGAGGTAACAGTGCTAACCACTATGCCACCGTGCTGCCTATCTATGCTCAATGTTGATAGATTAGTCACCATATTATAAAAAGGATATAGAGGCACTGGAGAGGGTGCAGAGAAGATTTACAAGGATGATACCAGAAATGCGAGGGTATACATATCAGGAAAGGATGAACAGGCTGGGTCTCTTCTCCCTTGAAAAAAGAAAGCTGAGGGGTGATGTAATAGAGGTCTTTAAAATTGAAAACTTTTGATAGAGTGGATACAGAGAGAGAAAGTTTCCACTTGTGGGGAAGAGCAAAACTAGAGGCCATCAATATAAGATAGTCACTAAGAAATCAAATAGGGAATTCAGAAGAAACTTCTTTACCTAGAGAGTGGTGAGAATGTGGAACTCGCTACCACAGGGAGTGGTTGAAGCGAAAAGTATAGATGCATTTAAGGGGAGGCTAGACAAGCACATAATGGAGAAGGGAATAGAGGGTTATGCTGATAGAGTTAGATGAGGAAAGACAGGAGGAGGCTCATGTGGAGCATAAACGCCGGCATGGACTGGTTGGGCCGAATGGCCTGTTTCTGTGCCGTATATCCTATGTATGTAATCCTATGACCATGTTATGATTGCAACAGTACTTACAGTTTATGGCGTGACCTGTCAGGCATAAACTGGAGTCATTATTCGTAGCTATTCAAAGTCAAGTACAGCTTTTTACAAACATTGGTTTTGGGACTCAGTCACCTTGGAATTTCCTTCAGAGGAAGTTTTTGAGATGATATTTTCAATTTAAGCCTTTAAAGGTCTAAAGAAAGATTTAGACCCAATCTTCATGTGCTTTTTAATGGTAATACATTTCTTCTGAACACCACCACTGGTCTAACTATTTTCAACACAAATATGTTGAACTATTGTTTGCTAATGTTAAAGTTCAGAATTTAACTCCAGAGCCAGTTGGCATTATTTTAACTCTGGTATTAACCCACTTATTTTAAAGGGTTAATGCCAGCAGTATAACAATGCTGATTGGAAAATCTAGACTCAGGCCTTAAAACAGTGGTTGCTGACTGAAATAACTGTGAATTAATTGAACAGTTTATTAAGAAAAAGTTAATGCTGAGAATTTTTTTTTAATGAAAAATGTATTCTCCTGGTATTGATCTGATTACAGCCCTGACATATGGGATAAAAGTATTCTCTCTCTCTCTCTCTGCAAATTCTTTAAAAAGAAAAACATTGCAATGAAAAGTGTTTCAATTAGTCCCCTGCTGACAGAAGACCAAAACACAAAACTGTCCACAGTTGGAATTAATTCAGCAATTTAATTCAGACAAGTCACTGAAGCAGATGGAGTGGGACATGGTACGTCTACAGTTGTAGAACAGAAGGTGCTCCCTGAAAGCTTAAACGTTTGATGAATGAATGATATTTTCTACTTTCAATATAAATCCAAGTTTTCCTTTATGACAATATTTGTAAACATTATTTAAAAGTTTTCCCTTCAGAAAAGTGGATAGTTACATATATTTTGTGGAGTTGCTGTACAATGTTATCACACACTAGTTACAGCAGGAAACATTGGTAATTGGGGTTTTAGGTATAGATCTTGCTGGTGCGTAGCATTTCACTGCACGTGCTGTTCGACCTTCTCCTGCACCCTTCAGCTCAAAGTGTTTTAGCGCCCTAACTTGATGGAAGTGCAAGCTGATAATGTCATGGCGAAGGCAATGGGGCATCTGGGACCTTAATAAATGGTGGGTCTAACAGTGTGCCTCCTTAACCAATGAGATTTAAGGACTGAGAAAGAAACAAAGGAACGACTGAGCGCAAATTAAAGTCAAATCAGGTACATAAAGAGAAATAAAGAGAGGGAAAGAAAGATTGGGTTAAGAGAGAGAGAGAAAAGGGACAGAAAGGAAAAGTAAGAATTTTTTTTTAATTTAAAATTTGACATTTTTAAAATCTCCAACAACAATTCACAATCTGAAGGAATGAGACTCAACAGTTTAAATTGTTCACTTTCTGGGCCAGAGAGGTTGATTGGCAGTCATTAACATTTACTTGTCGTTAATAGGGTATTACGCTGTTTAATTACTAGGCTTAACTTTCTGTGGTGAGTTTAATGGGCAATTAATGTGCAAATTCAGCAATTTTTTTTAAATAATGGGGAGGCAAAGGGTGAGATGTTGTTTGTGTGAAGCAAACAGTGGAGCGGCATAAATCAACCAGTAATTGTTGGAGTTTAGCAATGACAGCTGTGCCAGCTTTCCTTTTTCAGAAGGGTTCACTGTCCAGCAGGAGGTCCAATGGGCACAGATCTCAATCTGCAGACACCATGAGGCCCATCATCTTCTCAGTAGATGCCTGACTGCTACTTTAAAGGGCTGAATTTGGAGACATGACCAGACTGTGTGTGGCAATGCACTTTTCGAGGGGTGGAGCTTTCGGGCTGGGCGTTCGAGGAAATGCTTGATTTGGAGGCAGTGGAATAAGTTGTGTTGGATGAGGTGCAGTTTGTCTACCGGATGTTGAAAGGCAAAATCTGGGTTCTGTTGAGTTGGCCTACCCTTGCTGGCACCTGTCCCATGTCTGGTTCAGAAGTTCACCTGAGGGTCAGTGGAAAGCAGTCAGAATAGGAAACCTAGCTGATTTTTTACTGGCCCCAGATCAGCAGTACTGAAGCTAAATGTAGTGCCCTAACTGCTACCCTGGTTGAGATCAGCTAACTCAACACAGACCAGGGGTCTTAACCTGGGACGTCCTGATCTATAAAGCTTAATATCAGACAGCCTGGTGTAATTACCCAGAAAATCATCTGCTGAGCCACCTTGATCCTTTAAACAAAAGCTGGTCTGGAAATACTATTATAGCATTTAAAAAGTTAAACCCATTGGACCTGATTTTCCACAGGGGTTCTTCCAATCTCCTGCTGTAATTTCCATGGAACCCCTATGGAAATTCAAGGCCATTGTTTGAATGGCACAGAGGTCTGAGAGTGACTGCTTGGAGAGCTTTTGATGCTGCGAGTGAGTAAAGGAGGAAACATGTTCCATTCCTTGCCAGTGTAACCCCCCTCACTTTATAACAAATATAAATGAACAGAAAATAGGAACCAGAAAAATCATAGATTTAATCAAGTGAGTCAGTTCATTTTGTAGTCAATACATGCCCTGGACCATAGTTACCTTCCTGAAATCTAGTGCTACCTTCCACTAACATTCCTTACAAAGATGACCTGCCCCAATCAAACATAATCTGCAACTCCAACACATTCATTCCACTAAGCAAACAGTTCTCCCCCCTCTTCACAGTCGTGTTAGGGTATCTGGTCCTTGTCCAACTAGCCATCCTTTATATGTGAGCCGTGACAATGAATCTAGGCAGATACTTCACACATTTTGGCAATATTTTCAGACTACATCATTTGTAAAGTGTATTTAGAACAAGTAGTGACAGCAAAATAGTAATATATGAACCTTTTCTTTTCGTGATCAATATTAAATATCACTGGGGGCCAAATCCTGCTTAAGATCAATTTTTCTCTGACAAACTTGAATGGATAGTAACACCACTTCAGTTACCAATCTGTGTTGGCATTGTTCAAATTCAAATGCTTGTTTTTATCAATGACAGCAAGTAACTTCAAACACAGTTTAAATAAAGAAAAACAGTGTTTGTGAAATGACAGGCAGCTGACAGGGTAAGTGTGCTCTGAATGTTTTGAAGGTGTCTAATCAAGTTGGCCAGCAGCCTTGCTGGACTTTCACCAGCAACTTCTGAGGCCTGTTTCAATGCTATTATTAGCATTTGTAAAAATTTTAAGCCACTGGTCCTTAGTTGGCTTTTCGGGGTGAGGTGCCTAACCCCCTGATTGGTTGCAACTTGCTGCCTGATTCCTAATTGGCTACGGTATCCTGCTAAATCCCTCTCCGCTCTCACAGTGTCTCTGCACGTTTTTAAAAATGGGAAAAGAAAAGAGAGGGATAAAAACAGAAGAGTAGGAAATGGGAGTGGGAAAAAGAAAAAGTGAAAAGTCAATGGAGGAAAGAGAAAATAAGTGAAGGAAGGAAGAGGGAAAGAAGTGGAGAGAAAGATAAAAGTGAAGAAAGAGAAACAGAAGTGAAAGAAGTGATAAAAAAAAAACAGAAGTGTGAGACAGAAGGAGAATGGACAACTGTAAGCTTTGGTTCTGACCAAAGGTCATCGACCTGAAACGTTAACTCTGTTTCTCTCTCCACGGATGCTGCCTGCTTGGCCTGCTGAGTTTTTCCAGCGTTTTCTGTTGTTATTTCAGATTTCCAGCATCCGCAGTATTTTGCTATTGTAAGCTTTGTAGACTTACCGGTACCAGAATCCACAACTCGTTGGACATTGAGAAGACAGCTCCAAAAAGGCTTAAGAACCATTGCTCTAATGGATAAGATCATTAAAAGGCATTTGGATCTTCTGCTTAACATGAAAAAATTATCCAGTGCAAAGGTAGCATCTGCCAGCACAGATTACAGATATTTTCTGTCACACAATATACTGAAAGTATAATCAGCATGTTTGATGTAACTTATCAAGAACAGATAGGAAAAATCTAGTTTTAAAATTTGGCCAATATTCATGAGTAAATCTATCATGGTTTAAATAGATATAGAAAGAACTGAGCTATTCAGGAAAACATATAGGGGGAGAAATTGGGTATGTAGCGCCACCTGTTAGCGCCTAAAGAGGGCAGTCAGTGGCTTTAGCGCCACTGGCCGCGCCTCCCGCGATATTCAGTGGGGGCGCTAATGGTGGCGTTAGCCTGTTGCGCTGCGCCGCCACCGATGATGTCATCGGTGTGCGCAGCGCCCCATTAGCACCCCAATTGCGATATTTGGTAGCGAACGCCGCTGTAGCACCATTCGCTACCCGCGCCCGGTTCACGGGGCCTTGCTGTGCCGGCAGTGGCACAAGTTAAGGTGGAGGTGCGGGGCGGCCACTTTTTTCGGCGGCCGCCTGCCAGCACCTCCATCCCCGGCCTCCTGACCCCTCCCCCCCCCCCCCCCGTGGCATTGCCGGCTGTTTCCCGAGAGCCTGGCACACTTCTCCTCGGTGCCGGGCTCTTTTGCCGGCACTCGCAATCGGGGATCGCGCTGTTGCAGGCCCCTCCCCCTTAACAATGGGAGGAAGGCCTGCTGTACCGCAGCATGCCGTGCCGCAGCGTGTGGCGCTGCGGCACGTTGCGCTGCGATATTCAGTTTCAGCGCCCTAAGAGGGACGTGGAGCGCCTCGAGCCTCGCCCCGTCTCCCTCTAGGGGCACTGAAACTGAATTTCTGGCGATCGGTATTACTCCGAACGCTGCGCAAAAATCAGCGCCCAGGCGAACTTGGCGCCACTTTGGCGCCTCAACCGAATTTCTAGGCCATAATCTTATAAAATAAAATGAATGATCAAAGATGGCTTTCAATGAAGCATTAAGGTAACCTAGTGTTGCTACAAATAAGGTGATAGTGGCTTGTGTGATGCACATAGCAATCCAAGGGGAGGTCTAAACTTTGTCACAATAGAATTTTAAGTAATGTAACAATATAAGAGTTAATTTCAAATTTCCTTTGAGTAATTGCACTGCCTCGTCCTTTTATTATGATGGATATCTGAAGATATCAAAAAGGACACAGCACATTATCATAGCTGCTAAGGAACAGACATCTCATTAAACCCTCTTCTCTCTTTCTCGCTGTTCATCTGTGACCTCACCTAGAAAGTAAAAGGCAACATCACTCTTAACCATTTATTTGCCACTGTAACAACACTCCCTGAGTTGTAATATCACACGTCTGACACTGGATTCCACCTTGCAGTTATTCCAATACAAAAATCACGACTCCAAATTATCAGGAAAGGTTGAACAAGTTCATCTGTTCTCTTTGTAAAAACAATAGCCATTGAGGTGATTCAACTGAAGTTTTCAAGATTATGAAGAGAATTAGCAAATTACAGGAAACTCTTTTTTATCCGGCACCGACGGGACCGGCGTGGTGCCGGTTGATCAAAAAGTCCGGATTACAGAGAGGTATACTTACCAAGGTACAAGAGCCCCGTACACAGCCACAGGTGCAGGAGCCCCGGTTACACGGCCACAGATCCAGGAACCCCAGTTACACGGCCACTATTATATAGTAAAACTTACCTGAACCTACTTCTGAATTTTGCCGGTTAAGAGAGATTTAGGTGCCGGTTAAGAGAGAGTTTCCTGTAGGTCCCAAATATGGTTCAAATACCAGGTGATGCACGTTTAAAATTCAAGTAAGAAAGGGGAATCGGGTTGTCTATTACAAATGTAAGAGGTTTGTCGAAAAAACTGACCTGGGAATGCAATTGGAGTGAAACGTAAAAATGGATTAAGGAGGCAACTGGATGCACGGTGGCATAGTGGTTAGCACTGTTGCCTCACAGCGCCAGGGACCCGGGTTCAAATCCGGCCTCGGGCGACTGTCTGTGTGGAGTTTGCACATTCTCCCCGTGTTTGCGTGGGTTTCCTCCGGGTGCTCCGGTTTCCTTCCACAGTCCAAAGATGTGCGGGTTAGGTTGATTGGCTATGATAAATTGACCCTTAGTGTTAGGGGGATTAAATACGTGGGGTTACGGGGATAGGGTGGGATATGTGTTGGTGTAGGGGTTACGGGGATCGGGTGGGATATGTGTCGGTGCAGGCTCGATGGGCCGAAATGGCCTCTATCTGCACTGTGGGGTTTCTGTGATTTCTGTGATTTCTGAAGAGAAAGCAGGTCGGTATACCTGAGATCAATAAGAAGGGTCAGACTTGTTGGGTCTAATGGTCTTTCTCTGTTCTTTGAAATTCTTATGTAACGATGAGTAGCAATTTTTTTTCTGTGCATTAAAAATAGGTAAATTGTGGGTTAGATATGATTTTAAGTAATAACACTGATGCTGGAGTGTGCTCATTTACTCTTGGGCTTCATGGGCTGTAACTAAACGTGCAGCCGAACAGCCGATAATATTACCTTTCCAACAATGCAGCTATGGCACTTTTTAAGCTGCTAACGATGCCCTTAATGAGCTGAAATCTGCAAAATGTTGATAATGCTACTGTGTAGTACGTATACCTCGAAGTGCTTTTTGGTCTGATTGGCTTAGCTCAGCATGCGGGAAACCAACGGGTAGAATTAAAATGGAAATTAGAAAGAAAAACAAATATAACAAGCCTCTGGGAGAAAGGAGGGGTGAACTTTGGGAGGAGTACAGTGATCTACAAAACAGCTTAAAAGAGATAATAGAGGCATAGAAAAGGCTATGGAGACAGCAGTAGAGGATTCCAACAAACATTCTTTCGGTATCATAACAAAAAAGGAATAATTAGGGTAGAAATGAGAATTCTAAAAGATTAAAGTAGCAGTGAAGTTTAAGAGGTCACATGTCAAATTCCAAAATTAATATTTTCCAGAAGTATTTGTGATGGAGAGAGACATTTCTATTATCCCAGTCATAAAAAGTCTCTATATAGCGAAGGTTCACCAGACTGATTCCTGGAATGGCAGGACTGTCGTATGAGGAGAGATTGGGTCAACTAGGCCTGTATTCACTAGAGTTTAGAAGAATGAGAGGGGATCTCATTGAAACGTATAAAATTCTGACAGGGATAGACAGACTGGATGCAGGGAGGATGTTTCCCCTGGCTGGGGCGTCTAGAACAAGGGGTCACAGTCTCAGGATACGGGGTAGGACATTTAGGACTAAGATGAGGAGAAATTTCTTCACTCAGAGGGTGGTGAACCTGTGGAATTCTCTACCACAGAAGGCTGTGGAGGCCAAGTCACTGAATATATTTAAGAAGGAGATAGATAGATTTCTAAACAAAAAAGGCATCAAGGGGTATGGGGAGAGAGCGGGAATATGGTATTGAGATAGAGGATCAGCCATGATCATATCGAAAGGCGGAGCAGGCTCGAAGGGTCGAATGGCCTACTCCTGCTCCTATTTTTCTATGTTTCTATGTTTTGAATATCCAAGATTTTAGCAGTCACTTTAGATTGTGGTTGCTGCAGCAGTTTGTTTAACTGGATTCTACAAGCATCACCAAGACATTCTTCTTTTGTGATTATGCTTTGATTACAAAGTAAGTGAAAACTACTTAACACAGCCTGAGACTGCTTTGTCCTAAAGATAATCAACTCAAGGTAAAGGTGCCTATCGGATAGTGTCGGTAAAAATGGATTTTTAAATGGCACGTGCAAATGGATTTGTGCCTATCATCTGTTGGAGGCTCAGGAAACCATCGCTTTGGTTTTGTAGTTTTGTTCCTCCATGAAATATTTCCTGTGTCCCAGTTTGAATCTCAAAAGGGACAGAAGACAACCTGTTGTGTCTTTTTGTTTTTCCATGCCTATCTGAGATAAGGGCGAACATCGGAAGACATTGTGGGGTAAAGTAAACCTCACCTACACCAAGTTGATTACGCTGGCCCAGGGTTCTTAAAAGAGTGAGCCAAGTGTTGCACGTTTTATTACTTTTGTATTCCAAGGAAGCTTAAGTTAAATGTTATGTAATCATGTGAAATCTAATGTGTTCACTCTCTGCTACTGTATCATATTTAATTACCCGGATTAGGGATTTCAACTTTACCCGACTGGTGGAAACTGGGTGGATAAGTAGTTAAAATCCACCGGGTGACTTACCTGCCAATGTCCCACCCAGATCCCATGTTTCTGATTTTTACCGACACTTCCGGACAGGCAGCAAGCCAAAAGCCAACAGAGTCCTTCTTGAAATGTGCGGAGTATGGCCCAATACCACCATCGGGCACCGACTGCAATGTTAACTCCAGCCTGAATGGGGAAGCCGTGTGGCAAAGTTTAAGGCTTCCCTGCCCCAAACGCTGGTCCCCAAGTCCCCACACTTACCTAGGTGCCGGCCAACGGCCAAAGTCTGCCCGATTTTCTGCAGGCGAGCAGCTGCTTCCCACCCACTTCCTGCCTGGATTGGGTGGGAAGTCAGCTGGCGGCAGGTTCTATAACAGGCAGGCAATCTGCTGTGCCAGATTACCACTCCGAAGGTGAATACAAACATTTCCCCAAGTGAGGTTCCTGTTTCCTATCGACAGATCAGCCTGTGGTCCTCCCAGGGAGAGACAAAGGCAGCAGAGGGTAGAAATTGAGAAAAGGAAACGAGAAGAGAGAAGAGTAAGAGAGAAGCATGAGAGGACAGCCTGAGTGAATCAGAAAAAGAGAAAAAGGGAACCAACGAAAAGGAGATGAAAATAAAAGGAGAGCTGGAACCCCCAAGAGGAGAGCGGGGACAAACAAAAGTGAAGCAGAGAGAGAAAGAGAATGAAGCTGAAAGAGAGAGAGTGCAAAGCTGAGAGAAAAAGTAGAGGAGGTAGAGCGAGAGTAAAAAGCAGAAAAGGCAGTTAGAACAAAGCAGAAAAGAAAGTGAGTAGAAAGAGAGAAAAAGACAGAAATAGAAAGGGAGGAGAGAGAGAGAGAAGCAGAAAAGGGAATAGAAAGGTAGAAAGGAAGGTGAGAAGGACATATGAGGCTGGTAAGATATAAAGGAGCACACAGAAGAGAAGGAGAGAACACAGAAGGGAAGGAGGAGAGAGAGAGATACAGAAGGAAATGTAAAAAAGGAAATAGAGAAGGGAACAAGATAAAGAGACACGATAGGGAAACCATTTTTCTAGACTTACTATCTATATCGTTAGTTACGGGGTGTACGAGTTTCTTGGTGAAGTTAACTGTAGAAAATGTTGAGAATTATTACTAATTCCTTTTTGTCAAGAATGACATCTTGTGTCAGTGAGCTGGAAGGAGATATGGGTTCAAAAATATAAAAATGTAATATGTTTGCTCCAAAAAAAGTTCGGTGTCCCCAGCCTTGTCTCCGCTCAGAATTGCTTACCAACAACGGCAAAGATTGAAAAGCTCTTTACAACAGTAATGACTTTATAACTATTGTGAGTAGTTAAACAACAGTTGCATTTTTACAGCACTCCTTACATAGGGAGATGCCACAGAGTGCTTTAATAGGTGATGGAAAGTGAGTGGACACCAAGTAGAGGAAAGGAAGAGGAAGGGCAAAATCACAGTGCTGCGGTTTTTGAAGGCAAGGAGGGAGGTAGTATGGCACAGGTGCTGAGGGAAGGACCATATAGAGGGCAAGTGCAAGGTGGCTGAATAGCGGAGAAAAAGGAAGGAGCAAGGCGTAGGCCAATGTTGGAGGATTAGAGTGTGCACACTTAGGCCTGGATATTAGAGGTAGGGAGAGACAAGATCGTGGAAGGAATTCAGTGTGAGGATGAGAATCTTAAAAGTCAATTCTCTGGGGCACAGGAGATGAATGAGGACTAGGATGATTGGGATGCAAGCTTAGTGCAGGTGAGGGCGTTTGCCTTAACATTCTGAATGCTTTGGTAGAACAGGAGGAGAGAGTTGGAGAAGTCCAGCCATGTAATAAAAGTGTGGATAAAAGCTCGCGCAAGAAGTTTTCGGCCACAGACACAAGTTTCCATTGCAAGTGGGTCTGTACTGTCAACGGAGTATTGGACAGTTGACAAAGAAGCTCCTTCACATAAACAGGACCAATAAGAATGACACAGAGCTTTCACATCTGATTGAGTGAAGCCAACCTCATTAAGTATAATTGGAGTCACTGAATGTACTGCTCCCCCAGGTCTCGTGAGTAACACTTAACCATCTTTCAATCTGTCCTTAGCTTTTAAACTTCAAATACAAATGTTTTAATTTCTGATAGATATTCCAAACCTTTAAAACATCTCGCCTCATACACCATCACAGAGGCAATAAGCTGCATTCACTGGAGGACTTGTTTTTCCACCAAAAAGCTGTTGGAATCAAATTGCTTTTACTCTGTTGATTTACACATAAATTTGCAAACATTTGTGACTGCTTGAATTGTTAAAGCCCTTCTGTCATCTTTGGGAAGTTACTGTTGTAATAGGAACAGCTGAGGCTTCCAACAGTGATGCGTCTTTCTGACAGCGCTATGTATGTAGATGGGTTACGTAGTGCGATGTTGACGAGACTACGTGCTTACATCATCCTGCTGATCCACTTCCTCACTCAAGTTGACAGAAGCAACTGAAACCAAAGATAAAGGCGATAGAAAGAGTGGCTGACTTAGGTTCTTCAATCAGAGCTTTTATCAAAAGTCAAAGGATATTTATTTTCATTTGCACTGGAAGAAAACATATTGGAGAGAGGACTGTAGCAAAAGCATATGGTTTACTGATTTTGCTTATTTTTATTTAATCATTTGGCCAGAAATTACAAATATTACAGATTTTGATCAGTGCATATTTGCCTTAAATGCCAAATCGCATTATTGAGATTTAAAGGATCACATGACTATAAGGAAGCTAAGCACTGCACTGGGTTTCCAACAACGATGTTAGGAAATTTTGCATTGTTCGTCCCTACCCCGCATAGGTGGGCTCTGCGCTTGGCCTGCTTATGGTTGCAAAAATATGGATTGTGCCAAGAAAACTGCAACAAATGTGAAAAACAGGCCTTTTGTCTGTACGTATATACCTTTACACCACATCTCTTTGAAGAGGTATTGGGGGGGGGGGGCAATTTTTATACGCCTACCACCTGTGAAATATGGTGCAGTAGACAACATTTTTAAAAAAAGAAACAAGTTTGCCCATTGACTACCCGAGGCCAGTCTGACTCGAATTTCAAGCAGGCCTTGAAATAGGTGCCCAGTGCTTCGTATTTAAATCTGGATTCTACGCGGGTTGTAGGACCGCACTGATGGGCACCACGTACGCCCTGACCACTGGTAGCTGGCGTGGAGCACCCAAACCAGCGGTCCTTAAACGGGCCAGTTCAGGCCGCTCCAAAAATGGGCCAATTTTTAAAAAATGTTTTCAGGCTAGGAGGGACAGGAGGAAGAGTATCGTCACTGCAGAATGTTTAGCGAACAAAAATGGATTGTGAAACATTTTCTCCTTTACAATGAACTGATTCTACTTCCCTCAATAGCTCATTGCACTCCACGGGGTGAACTTTGAACTTGAGCGAGGTGTAAAACGGGCAGCTGCCTATGATACACCCCACCCAATTGAGGTCAATGGAAAGGAAAATTGGGCAGGGTGTATAGCGGGCGGCCAATCCGCTATTGCCCATTTTAGGCCCCCGCTAAAGTTGAAAGTGCAACCTCATTATACAATATTGAGCCATGCAGGCCTGGAAGTCCCCACGTTTGATTTCTGGTCTGTGCTGTGTTAACTGATATCTGTTGGTGTAATGGTAAATGCACTACACTGGGTCTCCACGTTCCCAGATTGGGTAGAGGAACTAAAATCAGGTTGGATTCTTACCCCTGATAACGATTCACTGAAATCTGCTACAAAGTACATGTCTGGAGAATTTGAATTATGTCAGCATCCAACTAGGATATGATGCCTCCACAGACACACAGAATTCTGATGCTCACCAGTTGCACTCACACAAGAAGAATAGTCGCTTGGAGCAGGGTGCTAAAGGACCACTGATGCCCCGGAACTGTATTGCAGTAAGTGTTCGGGAGAGAAGCGAGAAAATTCAGACAAAAAAGCTCCAATGTGCACCATATGCACCCTGCACCAAAATAAAAATCACCAGAGAAACTTCCTCTTGCATTCCTTTGTGGAGGAAGGGAAGCATTATCATCTGATGCCCTTTAAAATGAGATGCAGCAGAAGTGATGATGCAGCTGGTTGAGGCAGTGATCAACTCAGCCATACAAACCAGGAGGAGTCCAGATTGGAGCCCTAAAAAGAAAGAAAGACTTGCATTTCTATAGCGCCTTTCACGACCACCGGACGTCTCAATGCGCTTCACAGCCAATGAAGTACTTTTGAAGTGTAGTCACTGATGTAATGTGGAAAATGCGGCAGCCAATTTGCGCACAGTAAGCTCCCACAAACAGCAATGTGATAATGACCAGCGAATCTGTTTTTGTTATGTTGGTTGAAGGATAAATATTGGCCAGGACACCGGGGATAACTCCCCTGCTCTTCTTCGAAATAGTGCCATGCGATCTTTTACGTCCACCTGAGAGAGCAGACAGGGCCTCGGTTTAACGTCTCATCCGAAAGACGTTAGTTTGTGCCGGGTTAGTCTATGACTGTCAGGCAGCAGTGGGGATACTACAATTCACCTCAGCTTACCTGGATTTGGGAGGAGGGGAGAAATCAAAGATTTCCACACCTAATGACTCTCCAGACACTGCTGAAAACACATGAGTATGGGCATCGGGTGATGACAGGATTGCATTTATTTATGATGCTTCCCACAATTGCAGAGCTGCCAATATTAACTGTTCAGACGTAGATATGAAGAACGGCCACTTAGTTGAAATACCCAAGAGTAACCATATGCCTGCCAGAAATCAATGCCTTCAGTAGACAAGGGAAAAGACCAAAATCAGGTGCAACTATTGTCCAAATGCCTTTTGTTATCTCCCAATTTATGTTCTTTAAACAGCGTTATTGCTTGTTCTGGAAACTGTATTCAATAAGGTTTTTGTACTAATGAAACAGGCAAGTGAGCTGAATTAACACGTGTAAATGAAAGGCTGGAACTGTTGAAGCATTCTGGGTTAATACCTATATTGACTGAGGTTAATTGAGCTCCCACACAGAAACATGTTCAGAAATTCCTCCAAGTTAGCTTGTCCCCCGCCCCCGCCAATGAGGTCAATGTTGCAACCCCTAAAAAAGAAAATGATTCTTCTGCACGTTTCCATTTTTCAAGAAAAGGTTCTTGATACTGAGGCTCCCTTCAGCAATTCAGTTAAAGAATGAAACTCAGCAAATCGAAATCGCACGAGTTATAAAAAAAATACTGATGATCAAGCAGCTTTTTAAAGCTTAACAAAAATGCAGTGAATTGACTTCACAGAAGAGAAAGACACAGTTAGTTCCAGTTGATGATTAGCTTGTAATTAGTTGCAACCTTAATGGACAAGTATAATGTTGAGAAACACGCTCTGATCCATCAGAATTAAATAACGCTGCCATAGTCTCACATAGGTTATGCTCAGCAATAAACTACTGAATCTTAAACACAAAGGAAAAAGGAAAAGAGTAATACTTGAGTGAATTATAAGTCAAAGAGGGATTTGAATTTACGGATTGAGTTGACTCTGCTATTGCTCATTATTAATGCTTAGATAAAACACCCTTCACCTGGTGTATACAACCATGTATACGTGTAATATTTATTAGTGTTGATTCAGGGAGATGCACAGCTTAGCAGCAGTTTCCAATATTTAGTAACAAAGGACTTTGCTATGGATTCTAATTCTGCCATATTATCATAATCTGTCTGTGGGATAACCAAAAATAGTTCTAAGCTGAGGGCGGATAAAGTGAGTGTGGTATTTAAAATTGATGTATTCAGCTCATAAGAACTTCATATCTCACTCACGGATATTCTGACTTTTCCCTGTTGTGCCTACTCTATTATATCTGCTATGTCTCTAGCATATATTTATTTCATAGTTCCAGAGGGAGACACGGCAAGAACAAGTAATTTCAGTATAGAGAAAAAGAAATACCTGGATTTACAACAACAACTTGCATTTATATAGTGCCTTTAACGTAGTAAAACGTCCCAGAGCATTATCAAACAAAATTTGTCGCTGAGCCACATAAGGAGATATTAGGACAGATGACCAGGGAGGTAGGTTTTAAGGAGCGTCTTAAAGGAGCAGAGAGAGGTATAGAGGCGGAGAGATTGAGGGAGGAAATTCCAGAGCTTAGAGCCTCGGCAATTGAAAGCACGGCCACCAATGGTGGAGCGATTTAAATAGGGGGTGCGCAAGAGGCCAGAATTGGATGAACGCAGAGATCTCGGAGGGTTGTACAGCTGGAGGAGGTTGCAGAGAAAGGGAGGGGCGAGGCCATGGAGGGATTTGAAAACAAGGATGAGAATGTAAAAATTGATGCATTGCTGGACTGGGAGGCAATACAGGCCAGCAAGCATAGAGGTGAAGGGTGAACGGGACTTGGTGCGAGTTAGGATACGGGCCGCAGAGTTTTGGATAAGCTCAAGTTTATGTAAGGTGGAAGATGGGAGGCCGGCCACATGACCTCAGGATGTCCCAAAGCTCTTTACAGCCAATGAAATGCTTTTGAAGTGCAGTCACTGTTGTAAGGTAGGAAACACGACAGCCAATTTGCGCACAGGTCTCATAAACAGAACTGAGATAATGATTAAATAATCTATTTTTAGTTATGTTGGTAGAGGTTTAAATGTTTGTCTGGACACCAGAACTCTCCTGCTCTTCGAATAGTGCCGTGGGATCTTTAACATCCACCTGAGAGGGCAGACAGAATTTTGGTCTAATGCTTCATCCAAAAGACGGCACCTCCAATAGTGTAGCATTCCCTCAGTACTGCACTGGGGTGTCAGCCTAGGTTATGTATTCAAGTCTCTGGAGTGGGATTTGAACCCACAACTTTCTGACTCAGACACTGAGCCACAGCTGACACTTTAGACCAAGGACCCATATCAGGCACACCGTGGGAGTCCTATAACTCTGCAGCCACAAACAACAGGAAAAGAGTGCACACAATATCCATCTGTCTTTTGGATGAGATATTAACCTGACATCCTGTCTGCCTGTACTGGTAGACATTAAAGATCCCCACAGTTTTCTCCCTTCCTCTCCTCGAGACACTAGGAACTAATTCCTTGGGCACAGGCTGTTCTCCATTACCTTGCCCAAGTGTCCACTCTTCATTGGTGAGCTCCAGTAAACCGCTCCCTCTCTGGTGCAAGTTCAACTGTTTTAGATGTGGGGTGGTAAGGTGTGCCGAACAGTGACCATGCTTTGGGGACTCAGGTACCACCTTGTGTATAACTGTGGTACTGTTGAGGATGGCGTGCATCTGCTGAAAGGATGTTCATTTCATGCTGGTCTATCAAGAGGACTTGATGGCTCCACTTCCCTGTCCCTGAAGTTACTGAATGGCTAAAGCATGCACGATGCCTACCTAAGACTCTTGGCATTTTTGACTTTATTATAATATATATTATCTCCCTACTTTACAGTTTCTACTTTGATTTGTTTTTCTATTTGCAATATGTTAGGGTACACGTTAGTAACATAAATTGTTAAACGCTGAGCATTGGGGAACCGAGTCTAAATGGAACATTGTGACCCAGATAACAGAAACCACAAAGTGTGTAGATAAGTGTAGGTAAGCCAAGGAGACAACCTCTCTGAATAGAGGATGTAGGCAGCTTCTACAGCTCAGGTGGCAGACAGTAACTGCTGCAGGTATTGAGGACAACAGCCAAAGCGATGTCTGCGGTTTTTCCTAAGTAAATGTGTACGTGCGAAATAACATGTTTCTTCTTGTGGCTTGTGAGCATAAAAGTAGCTGTTGCTTGCTGTAGAATCAGAACTCTCTCGACCTTGTTGGAAGAGAGACTTCTCCCTGTGTGCACTTGAATAAAGCGATCGTTGTACCGTACCAAGTCTAGACTGAGTCCTTATCAACCGCAACACAATATTTGCCACTTGTGCATTTGCAAATAATAACTGGTGAGCTTGGAGTGTATACAGGCAGACTATTCAACTATGGAGGCATCGCAGCAGAACTTAATCCCTCCCTCACCTTACATCCACACAAATGCTTTTCATCCGGAGTCACTCTTTTGTTCTGTAGCCCAGGGGTGCCGAGGCCAACCACGGCACTTGTCATGTCACCCTGCTTGAGACAGCAAACTCAGCACAGAGGACCACTTGGTTTGAAGATCTTGGTATGTGGTCTTATGGAGGCAGTTCAGAGACGATTCACTAGGTTAATTCCAGAGATGAGGGGGTTGACTTATGAGGAAAGGTTGAGCAGGCTGGGCCTATACTCATTGGAATTTAGAAGAATGAGAGATGATCTTATTGAAACATATAAGATACTGAGGGGGCTCGACCAGGTAGATGCAGAGAGGATGTTTCCCCTCGTGGGGAAATCTAGAACGCAGGGGCACAGTTTTAAAATAAAGGGTTGCCCTTTTAGAACTGAGATGAGGAGGAATTTCTTCTCTCAGAGGGTCGTAAATCTGTGGAATTCTCTGCCCCAGAGAGCTGTGGAGGCTGGGTCATTAAATACATTTAAGGTGGAGATAGACAAATTTTTGCAAGATAAGGTAGTGAAGGGTTATGGGGAGTGGGCTGGGAAGTGGCTTTGAGCCCTAGATCAGCCATGATCTTATTGAATGGCGGAGCAGGCTCGAGGGGCCAAGTGGCCTATTCCTGCTCCTATTTCTTATGTTCTTATGTTAGTGCAAGAAGGTCTAAACAGCTGGTCTTTATAGTCCACTTAGTTGGGCCACACATAAACAATTTAAAAACAGAACAGGGAGTGACCTTGCTGATTTAAAGACTAATGCTGTGTAATTAAATTCATGTAAAAGACCCAGCTGTGTTACAAATGGATTTAGAATTTTTCCACCAATGAGGAAGTAACCTTCAACAAAAGACCTTTGCAAAATGTCAGATCCACAACAAATAAACCAAGTTCCCTGCTTCTCAACTGTCAGCATTTGTACTGACATCAGCATCTCAAGGCTTCTGTCCGCTTGCCAATATGATGCTGATGAATATCACATGGCTTCCACTCTGGCTTAAGGTCAGGGCATCTGACAGCTCAGTATCAAAAAACAATGGTAGCGCTAGTTATCATAGATCATCAACGCTGCCTCAGCCAACGTGTTCAGCAGTTTGCAAACTAGTGGACTTTAACCTGATCCCTACACCAAGCCAGGCAAGGATGTCAGTGTAAATACAACACCAGATATCTGCAATGATTTCAGAATGTCACTTTTTGATCACTATTCCATAGAAAGGATTTGAAAAAACATGTTATTTTTAATGTTTGGATTTTTAAGCAAGGTGTATTCTCACAAGTTTTTTTTAATGAAATTTGTTTTCTGCAAAAACCAAATAATAAGCAATTGGTTAGCTTGTCTTGGTAATAGAAAAACACCTTGCACCCATTATACTGAGAAGTCCTTTGTTCCCTAGCCGTCAGTAAACATATGGGAGGCAAAAAGACACAGGGAGACAAGTTTTTTGGAACGGGGAAACTGAGGGCAGTCAGACTGTAACGGCTTTCGCTTAGGTGAAGGGAATAGAAATGCTGGAGGAAAATTAGAAGCCATTAAGGCAACCCACTGATGTCAGCTAGAGTGACATGTTTTATTTTGTATTATTACATGCAGATAAATTGCACAGATTGCATTGAGTCCAGTCATAATGGCTGTTCTACATGTTCACTTATTGGTGAAATAAAGTGACTTAATGATACATTACTGGCCTCATCTCACCAAGTATTTGCTTGCTCCACCTTCGGAGCGATTGAATAAGTAAACATGCAACAGACACTAATCTCACAAGGGGATGCAATTATTAACCCCTGGGCTATCCTTTAGGTACAGAGCAGTTTGAGTCAAGTCCCATAAAAGTAACACACTCAGACCACTATGGGGGCAACTGAAGCCAGCCACTGAACCTGAGAAAGTATCTGCGACCAATCCCAACTTGTAAGACATGAGCTCAATTTACAGTTGGTGCTGCTCCAGTTTGCATGTTTAATATATAACAAATAAGTGATGGAAATTGAGTATACTTGGAACTTAAATTACAACAAGCTGTGATCCCACTGCACTCCTGGTGTAACTATCTACTTTCACATGCCAGGCAAGGCTATTGTGTAAGAATATGGGCTTATGAGGGTATTTTGAGGGACCAGATTCTGTGCCGAGAAAAATGAAACATGAATGGAAAAATTACTGAGTGAAAGGAAACTTTCACTTTGGAAAGATTTTTGAGCAACAGGGGAGTCAAGGGTTATGGGGAGCGGGCAGGAAACTGGAGTTGAGGCCAAAATCGGATCAGCCATGATCTCATTGAATGGCGGAGCAGGCGCGAGGGGCCGAATGGCCTACTCCTGCTCCTATTTCTTATGTTCTTGTGTTTAAGGCTGCTGGAATTTTGGTGGCTAGGGAACAGAAGACCAAAGTGGTGGGGACCAAAGAAGCTTTAAGAAGCATGAACATTTGATGTACAAGACGTTAGTGCAATAGTTACTGCAAAATAAACCGAGCGACATGAATCAGTCATTCATGAAAGAAAGACTTATGAAATAATACTGAGCGGCCTGCGGGTGGCGCTGTCCAGGGAGAGTATAAATACTCGGGCACGGGCCCAGCTTGCGCAGGACATTCTTAACAGGAACTAGTGAAGGACACAACTAGACCTCCATGTTGTAAAACAGTTGATTAAAGCTTTGTTTAACGCTTAGACCAAGTGTCTAGTAGTTTTCTTACATCACCGAGCACTACTGCAGTTTCAAAACATAGTGATGGCATCTTAGGTAAATTCACTGATCTTGCTCTCTCAGTGGGGAGCCATCCTACCATCCCTCGCCCTGGCCACTGTCTGAGGCTGAATCAGACTGTTCACAACCTTGGCATCCTATTTGACCCTGAGATCAGCTTCTGACCTCATATCCGATTCATCACCAAGACCGCTTACTGCCTCAGCTCATCATGCTGCTGAAACCCTCATCCATGTCGTTGTTACCTCGAGACTCGACTATTCCGACACTCTCCAGGCTGGCCTCCCATCTTCCACCCTTCATAAACTTGAGCACATCCGAAACTCTGCTGCCCATATCTTAAATCGCACCAAGTCTCGTTCACCCATCACCCTTGTGCTCGCTGACCTACATTGGCTCCCGGTCCGAGAATGCCTCGATTTTAAAATTCTCATCCTTGCTTTCAAATCCCTCCATGGACTTGCCCTTCTCCATCTCTGTGACCACCTCCAGCCCTAAAACCCTCCAAGATCTCGGCGTTCCTCCAATTCTGCCCTCTTGAGCATTCCCTATTTAAATCGCTCCACCATTGGTGGCCGTGCTTTCAGCTGCCTAGGCCCTAAGCTCTGGAATTCCCTCCTTGCCTCGCTACCTCTCTCTCCCCTCCTTTAAGACACTCCTTACAACCTAACTCCTTGACTAAGCGTTTGGTCACGTGTCCTAATTTTGTTTGATAACGCTCCTGTGAAGCACCTTGTGGCATTTTATTACATTAACGGCGCTATATAAATGCAAGTTGTTGTAGTTATGTGGTTCAATAAACCTGCCCAATAGTGTTGCAACTTTCTCTCTTGACCTGTGCTCCCTTTGAGTTTGGTTGCTCATTGGGACCATTAGGTCAGTGAATTTTCCCTCAAGTCCAAATTGAGAGACTATGAATAAACTGAGTTTCTCTAATTAAAATCAATTTGGATAAAAGTTTGAAGATTATTGAGTGCACCCACTGCCACTTTGGATAAGGCCAAATTGGTCTGTGTATACAATGAACCCAGAGATTCCTGAGGATAATGGCATTCAAAACAATAGTTCATTGTTCAGCCTTTGGACTGCGCTGCACAAACTGATCTCATTTGGGGTGGGGGGAGGGGAGGGTTGGGCACTTTAGTCACACCCAGACTCCCTGAAATAAATGTGGAAAAAATCAGCCGTGGTTCCCACCAATGTTCCCTCCTTAGCTACGTGTGTGTGCGGCCGTGCAGTAACCAGCAAGATACCGCGCAGGCCGCTTAATAGCTTTTCTTTTTGAAATACCGGGCATGCGCAGAAATTTAAAGGGACCGTGCATTGAAATAAACAAGCTGCGCACAGCAAAGACAATTTAGAGGGAACATTGATTGTCACTCCTCTTGGCTATCTAAAGTTGAAAATTTCAGAGAAGGATGTACTTCTTTGGTTTAGAAAGTGGGCTATGTCTTACAGATCTCAAATGGTCAGCTTGGCTTAATGCCACTAAGAGATACTCAAGAGTGATCCAAGGTGAGTCTTCCTTCAACTTCCCCTCACTTTGTGGGGAAAGACCAGGCCTCTGTTCAACAAGACTGTGATGGGTATTGTGTTTTCTGAAGGGCTGTAGACAGGAATTTATCATTCTGTAAATTGCACCACTAACAGTCAGGTTGTTTAGGGGTGTACCAATACATAGAAACATAGAAGATAGGAGCAGGAGTAGGCCATTCGGCCCCTCAAGCCTGCTCCGCCATTCAATGAGATCATGACTAATCATCCAAATTCAGTACCCTGTCCCTGCTTTCTCCCCATATCCCTTGATCCCTTTAGCCTTAAGAAATATATCCAACTCCTTCTTGAATATATTTAATGAATTGGCCTCCACTGCCTTCTGTGGTAGAGAAGTCCACAGGTTCACCACTCTCTGGGTGAAGAAATTCCTCCTCATTTCTGTCCTAATTTCAGAGCATTCTGAAGGGGGAGGGGGATCAGCCAGTTGTCGTGGTACATGTAGGTACCAACGATGTAGGTAAAAAGAGGGAGGAGGTCCTACAAGCTGAATTTAGGGAGTTAGGAGCTAAATTGAAAAGTAGGACCTCAAAGGTAGTAATCTCTGGATTGCTACCAGTGCCACGAGCTAATAAGTTTAGAGAGAGTAAGATAGATAAGCTAAATACGTGGCTTGAGCAGTGGTGCAAGGGAGAGGGATTTAAATTCTTGAGGCATTGGAATCAGTTCTTGGGGAGGAGTGACCTGTACCAAGGGGACGGTCTACACCTGAACTGTGAGGGAGCCGATGTCCTCGGGGTAATATTTTCTAGGGCGGTTCGGGAGGATTTAAACTAATTTGGCAGGGGGATGGGAACCTAGGTAGTGGAAAAGAGGGAAGTCATATGAAGTCAGAAATAGATGGTAGAAAGGTGAGAAGCAATAAGCAAAGGAGAGAAACACAAAGGGCCAAACTAATTCATAATGAGAGTGTGAAAAAAGCAAGCCTGAAGGCTTTGTATCTTAATGCTAGAAGCATTAGGAACAAGGTGGATGAATTAGTTGTGGAAATAGAGGTAAACAAGTATGATTTGATTGGGATTACAGAAACGTGGCTGCAGGGTGGGCAAGGCTGGGAACTTAACATCCAGGGATATACAATATTTAGGAAGGATCGGCAAAAAGGTAGGGGAGGTGGGGTAGCATTGCTGGTAAAGGAGGGGATTAATGCAATGGAAAGGAAGGATATTAATTCGGATGAAACGGAATCTGTATGGGTAGAAATGAGAAATAGCAAGGGGAGGAAAACGTTAGTGGGTGTGATATATAGGCCTCCAAATAGTAATATGGAGGTGAGGGAAGGCATAAAAAGGGAAATTAGAGAAGCGTGCGATAAGAGCACAGCTGTCATCATGGGTGACTTTAATTTACATATTGATTGGACTACCCAAATTAGTAAAAATTCTGAGGAGGAGGAATTCCTGGAATGTTTTCGGGACGGTTATCTGGACCAATATGTCGAGGAGCCGACTCGAGATCAGGCCATTTTAGACTGGGTATTGTGCAATGAGAAGGGACTTATCAGCAATCTTCTTGTACGAGGCCCCTTGGGTCAGAGCGATCATAATATGATCGAGCTCTCAGTCGAGATGGAGAGTGAGGAAATTGAATCAGAGACTAAGGTCCAGAACTTAAATAAAGGGAATTACGAGGGTATGAGACGGGAATTGGGTAAGATTGATTGGGTGGTGTTTCTGGGGGGATTGACAGTGGAGAGACAATGGCAAGCATTCAAAGATAGAATGGAAGAATTCCAGAACATGTTTATACCGGTTTGGCATAAAAATAAACCTAAAAGGGTGACTCAACCGTGGATAACGAGGGAAATTAGGGACAGCATAAAATCAAAAAAAAGGGCATATCAACTGGCAAAAAAAAGCACCAGACCGGAAGATTGGGGGCAGTACAAGATACAGCAAAAGAGGACAAAGGGATTAATCAGGAAGGGGAAAATAGAATACGAAAGTAAACTTGCAGCAAACATAAAGACAGACTGCAAAAGCTTTTATCGGTATATCAGGAGGAAAAGACTGGTAAAATCCCAAGTCGGTCCCTTGCAGTCCGATTCGGGAGAATATATAATGGAGAATAAGGAAATGGCAGACCAATTAAACTCATACTTTGGTTCTGTATTCACAAAGGAGGACACAAATAACCTCCCAGGAATATCGGCAAACATAGGGACTAATGAGAGGGAGGAGCTGACAGAAATTAGTATCTCTAGGGATATGGTGTTGGGTAAGTTGAGGGGACTGAAGGCCGACAAATCCCCGGGGCCTGATAAACTACATCCTAGGGTACTTAAGGAGGTGGCCCTGGAGATAGCAGATGCTCTAAGGATCATCTTCCGGAACTCCATTGACTCGGGAACAGTACCCGTGGATTGGAGGGTAGCTAATGTTACCCCAATATTTAAAAAGGGGGGTAGAGAGAAAGCAGGGAATTATAGACCAGTAAGCCTTACATCGGTTGTGGGCAAAATGCTAGAGTCCATTATTAAGGATAAAATAGCGGAGCACTTGACAAATGGGGAAAGGATCGGACAGAGTCAACATGGATTTACAAAGGGTAAATCGTGTTTGTCTAATCTGCTGGAATTTTTTGAGGAAGTAACTGGTAAAATAGATGGGGGAGAGCCAGTGGATGTAGTGTACCTTGACTTCCAGAAAGCCTTCGATAAGGTTCCACACAAAAGATTATCATGCAAAATTAAGGCTCATGGGATTGGGGGCAAAGTATTAACGTGGATAGAGAACTGGCTGGCGGATAGAAAACAGAGAGTTGGAATAAACGGCTCGTTTTCGGAGTGGCAGGCAGTGACCAGCGGGGTGCCGCAGGGATCTGTCCTGGGACCCCAGCTGTTCACAATATATATAAATGATCTGGATCAGGGAATTGGATGCAATATTTCCAAATTCGCTGACGACACTAAACTAGGAGGAGGGGTGGGCTCTGATGAGGATGTCAGGAGGCTACAGTGCGATTTGGACAGGTTGGGGGAATGGGCAGATACGTGGCAGATGCACTATAATGTGGATAAATGCGAGGTTATCCACTTTGGGGGTAAAAACAGGAGGGTAGATTATTATCTAAATGGCAATAGATTGGGAGATGGGGAAGTGCAGAGGGACCTGGGTGTTCTTGTGCACCAGTCACTGAAGGAGAGCATGCAGGTGCAACAGGCGATCAAGAAGGCAAATGGTATGTTGGCCTTCATATCAAGGGGGTTCGAGTATAGGAATAGGGATACCTTACTACAGCTGTACAAGGTGCTGGTGAGACCGCATCTGGAGTATTGTGTACAGTTTTGGTCGCCACATCTGCGGAAGGATGTTCTTGCCATGGAGGGAGTGCAACGGCGATTCACCAGGCTGATACCTGGAATGGCGGGAATGACCTACGAAGAGAGATTAAATAGTTTGGGCTTGTACTCACTGGAGTTTAGAAGATTGAGAGGGGATCTCATCGAAACATATAAAATTATGGCAGGCCTGGACAGGCTGAATTCAGAGAGAATGTTTCCAATGGCCGGGGAGCACAGAACCAGGGGCCACAGTCTAAAAATAGCGGGCAAATCATTTAAAACAGAGATGAGGAAGAATTTCTTCACTCAAAGAGTGGTGAGCCTGTGGAATTCCCTGCCACAGAGGGCTGTGAAGGCTAATTCAATAAATATTTTCAAGAGAGAATTGGATATATTTCTGAAGGCTAAGGGGATTAAGGGTTACGGAGAAAAGGCGGGGACGGGGTACTGAACTGGTAAGATCAGCTATGATCTCAGACGAAGATCAGCCATGATCTCATTGAATGGCGGAGCAGGCTCGAAGGGCCGAATGGCCTACTCCTGTTCCTATCTCTATGTTTCTATGTTTCTAAATGGCTTACCCCTTATCCTTAGACTGTGACCCCTGGTTCTGGACTCCCCGACCATCGGGAACATCCTTCCTGCATCTAGTCTGTCCAGTCCTGTCAGAATTTTATAAGTTTCAATGAGATCCCCTCTCATTCTTCTAAACTCCAGCGAGTATAAGCCCAATCGACCCAATCTCCCCTCATACGTCATTCCTGCCATCCCAGGTATCAGCCTGGTGAATCTTCGCTGCACTCCCTCCATGGCAAGAACATCCTTCCTCAGATAAGGCGACCAAAACTGCACACAATACTCAAGGTGTGGTCTCACCAAGGCCCTGTACAACTGCAGCAAGACATCCTTGTTCCTGTACTCAAACCCTCTCGCTACGAAGGCCAACATACCATTTGCCTACGGGAGGGAGAAGGTAATTTTTTTTTAAAGGTGTTAGTTACTGTTGGGCACTTCAAGGTATTATGGACTGGAAACAATCAAAGTAAAAAGATGTATTATTATGTAATGCACTTGATTAGATTTGGATACACGACATTGCCCTATGTTTAAATTAATCTTTACATTCATTATTCACCATTTCATTCATTATGGTCTAATTTATTTCTTAATTTATTTTACAACCATGCTGGCAAATACCTACTGCTGTAGACAACAACATAATTAAAATTCTGCCTCAGTGAAATGTAGCAACACTCTGGGCTAAAACTTCAATTGCCCCTGAAAACGAGCACGGGGATCGCGACCGTTCAAAGTAATGCAGGCATCACGCAAACTTCATGCTGCCTGCTAATTGTAATGATTGTGGCATGCAGGCCAGTGCTGAATGCGCTGCTGCGTGGCTGCACACCTCAGCCGGGGGCCCAAGTTTGTGCAAGGCTAGCACCAATTAAAGCTAGCCTGCACTTCTTAAAGGCAGCCTGCACCTCTTAAAGGGGAGATGCACGCTGGCTGCAGCGGGTACTGGAAGTCATTGTAGAGGAGTGTGTGACCGACAGGAAGAGTAAAGATGGCACAACATGGCAGAGAAAGGGCTCCCAGATTTTCCGACGCAGCACTCGAGGTCCTGGTGCAGGGGGTGGGTAGGAGGAGACATGTCCTATATCCACAGGGGGCCAGGAGGCCCTCCAGACAAACTGTTAGAAGGCAAGGGGAGCAGATAGCCATCGCTGTCAATGCCAGCAGTGTAGCCCCGAGGACCTGGATGCAGTGCCGCAAGAAGTTTAATGAACTCACACGAGTGGTCAAGGTCAGTGAATTCATCTTCAAATGCCATATCCTTACAAGTGAACCACTAGGCTCAGACACTGCTCAATTCACCACTCACTCCCCCCCTCTCTCCTTCACTCACCTGCCAACACTCTCTATCAATCACGACTCGTACCTCACATTCATATGCTTCACCTCACCCTCACACACTTAGCACTGCTGCAAGCCTCACAGCCACATCTCACAGCTGGCACACCCTGCCAACTATTCAACCATGGCAGGCACATCACCCAAACACAGTGCACCACACTCACTGACACACTTCCCTCTATCTCTTGCAGGACAAGGTGGATACAAACTACTGCACCCATGTCTGGGAGCAAGTGGTCTAAGCAGAAGTCTTAAAATAACCTGCCACACCACTCCCTGGACATTTCAGCAACTTCAGGTAAGATAACAAACCAGCAAACTCTTCTACAAACTCACCAAGAGCTCATATAAATCAATCAGCAACTAACCTGAAAACAAGTGCTAATCCCTTTAAATAGCGCATCTGTGGGGTCCTTCCTGCTGCTGAACGCATGTTCAGCTGTGCGTGTTTAAGAGACGGCATTAGCTGGTGTGCTGAGGTTGAAAATGACATCGCTGAAACATATAAGATTGTGAGGGGGCTTGATTGGGTGGATGCGGTGAGGATGTTTCCACTGATGGGTGAGACTAGAACTAGGGGGCATAATCTTAGAATAAGGGGCTGCCCTTTCAAAACTGAGATGAGGAGAAACTTCTTCACTCAGAGGGTAGTAACTCTATGGAATTTGCTACCCGAGAGAGCTGTGGAAGCTGCAACATTAAATAAATTTAAAATAGAGATAGACAGTTTCCTAGCAGATAAGGGAATTAGGGGTTACGGGGAGAGGGCAGGGAAGTGGACGTGAGTCTAGATTCAGATCAGCCATGATCCTATTGAATGGCGGAGCAGGCCCGAGGGGCCGCATGGCCTACTCCTGCTCCTATTTCTTATGTAAATCAGTGTTACACGCTGATTGATGTCATGATCTGCGTACTCTGCTTACTTCCAATGCATGCTCCCAGCGCCCGCGCTAATGACCAACCCAAAATGGCACCGGCGCGGCCCGCACCAGAAGTGTGCACACGCTGCGGACGCCATTTTGGGCCTGAATTGGCACCCGCAGCACCAAAAAAACGCCTGCTACGGGGGCGAGTTTACCAGACTCTGTATCTTAGTATGTTTATCAATGAGCTCTTCTTTCTGCAATCAGAAAATCAGGCATTCAGGACAGATTTATGTTGCTTACAATTAAAATATATATACATTTATGCACCATCAGGTTAAAGTTTAATTTGGTGATGTTCCAAATTCAAAGGAATAAATTAGTTAAATCAGATTGCATCTTATTAACCACAGGACCACTGATTCCATTGAACCTAATAATCCATCGCAACATGTCCAGACAAGAGAATTAGCTTAGCAAATTTGAGCCCTTTGTATATCACATGGAGAGTACACTACATATCAGGAGATGGATTCCCTGTTTTAGGGAACAACCGGTTAAAGGTCATTTGCTCAGGAACGGATTAATTTCCTGCACATTATAAGAGTGCGGGAGAAGATAGCAATGCTTCAGAGACAACCACACTATACTATGATTATCATTACTATGCTATTGTTTGAGCAGATTTGGCATAATCTCTCCCTAATACCGTACAATGGAATTGGTCCAATCATACTCTGACCAACATATTGTGCATGAAGCCACCGTTAACGATGAGGTAATGATTTCAGCTCATAGGCACTTAGAATCGAACCAATTTGTTGGCAATTGAATTTAGTGGGCTGGATTTTGTAAATGGAGACATGCTGGAGGCGGGACTGCTGCTTGTCGGGTCTCAGTTCTGCCTCCATCATGTTCTGGCCAACCAGATGGATGTTCCCCTGATTGACTTTGTTAAGCCCGCCCTGCGGGCTCAGCAGGCCAGTTAGGAGGAAGTCACTGACAGAGCACGTCAATGTCAGACATGCTATCTGTCAAGACTTCTTGAAAAAAATGTCAACGTTTGACAGCTCTGTGAAGCTATCAAACACTGACATTCTGTGCAGTTTGATGACTCCTTGTGTTCAGGACTCATCAAACTTTTCAACTTTGTAGAAAGCAGATGACTGTTGGTTCGGCGGATCCAACAGCTAGTCTGTGAAATCTACAACGAAGATGTCAGGACTCCGGAACCGCCGTGGCTGAAGGCTGTAGGCAGAAACAAAGCTAAGTGAGCATTTTATAACACTTAACACTCAGCTCACATACTTACCAGTCCACACTTGCACCCATCACTCACCTCTACATCTCACTTTCAGGCCCCTCCGACCCCCGCAGACCTCCTACTCGAGTCCTCCAACCCGGTGGGGTTCTCCAAGGTTGGTAAGCCTTCACCTGAAAAGGTAAAATGGGACTAATCCTTTTTTTGTGCCTGTTAACTACCTGTTAATAGGCAATTAAAAGGATTTAATCCCTTTCCCGCCTCGAGGAGTCGGGACCCGAAGCAGGACATCTTTCCGCCTCCTGACAAAAGGGCACGCAGGCGGGATGGGGGCGGGTTTGCCATCCGCCCCCACTTTCTGCAACTTTACCGGCAGTCCCGCCTTGGGGCTGGTAAAATCCAGCCCAGTGTGTCTGCTTTCCATGACGTTTGATGAGATATAGGCAAAGTTGCACTTGCCATTGAAATTTTAGAGGTTTCTTTTATGTTATATCATTGTACATGTAAGCTCAAAGGACCCAATCATAGGAGTGTTTGATTTCTGGGAAGATTAATTCAAGCAGCAGAGACAAAATTAAAAAGACTGGAATTTTGTAAAATTTGTTCTTTATACGAAATAGAAGGGGAGAACAGAACTCTGGATGAAAAAGTATTGCTTGTGGCTATCCCTTTTCAGTCATACAAAAGGGGCATTGTGCAAGGATTGCAGGATTATATGCAAATTAAGAGTGCACATTCATGCGCTGGAACTTCCCCTTACACAGCATTATCATATCTATTTCTATTATAAATTAACTCTACTAACTGTTTTCCCTTGCAAATTCTTTTGCTTGAAAGATCAAGATGATTTAGGCTGGCGGTTTCTTCAGCATCCTGCGCAGAAATGCCATTTCATGAATGAACCAGATACACGTGCAGATAGGCTAAAACTACAATTCCAGTTTATGAAGCACACCCACCGAATGGCAGATAGATTTGCTTCATCTGCACTGAAATCCAATTAAATGTTTTTTTTGTAGATCAATAGTGTTTAAATTCATACAACAAAAGGTCCCTGCCTTCACATGAATGGCTAAAGCAGGATTCAGCACAATTTAGATTAGGAGTGGTTTGGATTTGGAAGATCCAAATTTCAACTCCGTTTTTAAGGGTGTGAGGCTCAGTTAAAGAGGTGCTATATCTTGGCCCGGATTTTGCGGTTATAATGACAGCGAAACTGTCAGCGTCACCATCATTACCCTGTGAAACTGACAGCAACTTCTGGTGTCCACATGTGCACAGTTAAACACGGAAATCCGGAAGTTGATGTCAGTGATTCCCTGCTCCTCCACAGGTTGTGCAGCTGAAGATCCCGCAGACAGCAATCATCACAGAATCAGTGATTTGATGTGAACTTGCCCTTTTACGCTGTAATATCTGTTAAAAAAAAACCTGAAATAGTTGAGCCTTATTTAATGGGTTTTAACAGCGTACTAAGTCATAATCACTCTCAGGCCCTGAAAAACTAAGTTTATATTTGTGGAATGTCAAATTTTTCTATTATGATAGAATAAAAATTACTTTTTTTTTAAAGTTTGATTATGATATTTCAGCTTCTACCTTAATCCCATGTGTATGTCCCAATCTTTGTAAAATGATGAAAAATTGAATTATAATCTGTGCATTTTACTTCCTGGTTTGCTGTCTGTGAGAATTCTTCAATGCTTGATAACATCACTGTTGCTGGATGCTGGAGATCCCCATGAATCAAATTAACATCAGGAAAGGTGAAATCAACATTACAGAGATCACTAGATTTTTGTGGGCAGCTTTCTTCGAGGTCAGTGACAAGCGCCGTCACTTCACCGCTGACAGCAAAATCCGGGCCAATATCTCTGCTTAACATAGATGAAGCTTTTTGAAGCACAGACAATAGCCACCATTCTGTCATCTGAACATGAACCTAATGGAGGCATCACTGCTGAGAGGCTGCCTATCCCACTCATGAGAATATCAAAGGAATCATTGACACATTGAGCTTCTGTACTGGGCTAACATGGACTGGATAATAGGAAGTGATAGGAATCCCCCTGTATACAAGTGTCTATGCATTTTGTTTACTAAGCTACATATTCATACCTCTCAATTGTCTTGTTTTAATCAAGATATCCCACATTAAATAGCACCGCTGAGAAAAGCGGCAGAGGTGTGTAAGATTCCCAAGCTAGCAAAATCTGCTTTGCTACCTCTATTCGGATGAGACATTAAACCGAGGCCCCGTCTGCTCTCTCAGAAATCACAGAAATCACAGAAACCCCACAGTGCAGATAGAGGCCATTTCGGCCCATCGAGCCTGCACCGACACATATTCCACCCGATCCCCGTAACCCCTACACCAACACATATCCCACCCTATCCCCGTAACCCCACGTATTTAATCCCCCTAACACTAAGGGTCAATTTATCATAGCCAATCAACCTAACCCGCACATCTTTGGACTGTGGGAGGAAACCGGAGCACCCGGAGGAAACCCACGCAAACACGGGGAGAATGTGCAAACTCCACACAGACAGTCGCCCGAGGCCGGATTCGAACCCGGGTCCCTGGCGCTGTGAGGCAACAGTGCTAACCACTATGCCACCGTGCTGCCAGGTGCACATAAAAGATCCCATGGCACTATTTTGAAGAAGAGCAGGGGAATTTTCCCTGGTGTACTGGCCAATGTTAATCCCTCAACCAACATGACTAAAAAAACAGATTATCTGGCCATCATCACATTACTGTTTGTGGGAGCTTGCTGTGCGCAGATTGGCTGCTGCGTTTCCTACATTACACTGCAAAAGTACTTCATTGGCTGTAAAGCACTTTGGGACATCCTGAGGTCGTGAAGGGCGCTATATAAATGCAAGTCTTTCTTTTTATAGAAACTGCATTCTCTCCCAGGTGATGAACCAAACTTCATCCTTCTAATGCATGACAGATTGAGAGGTATGCATATATTTACTTATAAAATTTAATTTCCCTTTGTCATTATGTCTAGGGCACTGTATAACACAGCACTTTCTTCATTCCATTTGTGGCGATCTCAAATTTATATTGGGCCCGAAAGAAGGCAATATTATCAAACATCTTATTAGAAATTCTGGGGAATTGCTGACAAGGCTGGGATAATCCTAGGTTAGTCTCCTCCAGCAGGAATAAGGAATATAAAATAACAACAGAAAACGCTGGAAAAACTCAGCAGGCCAGGCAGCATCTGTGAAGAGAGGAACAGAGTTAACGTTTCAGGTTGATGACCCTTCGTCAGAACTGGAAAAACGCAGGAAATGGAAAGCAAGCTTAGGGGCTGGGAAAAGGGATGGGGATGAAAGAACAAAAGGGACGGCCAGTGATAGGATAGAAAGCAGGAGAAGGATAGAAAGCAGGAGAGATTAAGAGACATTAAGAGATATTCAAGGCAAGAGGAGGCGGTAATGGGACAGGTTAAGGGACAAAGGGTGGCTCTAGATGAGGTGTGAATTGCGGTGGCAGAATGAAGGACAGCTGTCACGTGGGAGGGAAGACAAAAAGGGGCCAAACAAAAAGTGTTTTTTTTTTTATCCACACTTTTTGTTTGGCCCCCCCCTTTCTTTCTTCCCTCCCACATGGCAGCTGTCCTTCATTCTGCCAGTGCAATTCACACCTCATTTAGAGCCATCCTTTGTTCCTTAACCTGTCCCATTACCACCTCCTCTCGCCTTGAATATCTCTTAATGTCTGGAGAAATTCAGTTGGTTGCGCCACCCGTTAGCGCGTTAAGAGGGCGCTAAGTGGGTCGCAAGCCAACTGGCGCCCGGGCGCGGCACTGCCCATGCCTCCCGTGAAATTCCACGGGACGTTAGTGGTGGCGCTAACCGTTAGCGCTGCACCACTGCCGATGATGTCATCAGTGTGCGCACCCCCCCCCGCTGACACTCCGGCCATGATATTCGGCAGCGCCCCCTGATTTACCGCCAGACGCTATGTCCGATGGGTTCAGGGGGGCCTACCTACGGCCGGGGAGGCGCAAATTAAAGTCGAGGTGCGAGGCGGCCATTTTTGTTGTTGGCCGCCTGCCAGCACCTGCCTGCGCTCCCGTCCCTGGCCTCCTGAACCCCCCGCAGAGTGCCGGCTGGGCTCCAAGAGCCTGGCACTTCTCCTCGGTGCCGGGCTCTTGTGCCTGCACTCCCAATCCTCGGGGGCCCAGCTGGGCCCCAGATCATGCTGCACAAGGCCCCTCCCTTTTAAGAAGGGGAGGAAGGCCTGCAATACCGCAGCGCAACATGCCGCAGCGCCACGATATTCACTCGCAGCGCCCCAAGAGGGATGCGGGGCGCCTCCAGTAGCGCCGCGCTTCCCTTTGGGGCGCAACTACTCAATTTCCAGTGCAGGGGCGCAAATGTTTCCGGAGCGCTACTTTTAGCGCCCTGGCGAGGCTGGCGCCCCAAACGGGGCTATACTCAATTTCTCCCCCAATATCTCTTTATCTCTCCTGCTTGCTATCCTATCACTGACCTTCCCTTTTGTTCTTTCATCCCCTCCCCCTTCTCCCAGCCCCTAAGATTACTTTCCATTTCCTGCTTTTTTCCAGTTCTGACGAAGGGTCATCGACCTGAAACGTTAACTCTGTTTTTCTTTCCACGGATGCTGCCTGGCCTGCTGAGTTTTTCCAGTGTTTTCTGTTGTTATTTCAGATTTCCAGCATCCGCAGTATTTTGCTATCGTATATAAGGAATATAAAGGCGGGTTGTGAGCGGGGAAGGGGAGGGGGGCGCGGGAATTGAGTGCGCAAAACCCGGAAGAAAAGTCAGCTGATCGGATTCTCCAATTTAGGGACCCTGTACCTGTGGAACCCAGCCAGAGAGGCGAATGCGAGTGCCTGCTCACTCTGGCTATGGTCGTCGCAGGGGCAGTTGATATAAGTCAGCAAACAACCCATCCGTGACCGGCTGTATACACTTTTGTGCAGTGGACTGAGAGACCCTCGGCGGGTCTTCGGTGGCGCACTGGAAGGAGCCACAGGTAAAGAAATTGAGGGTGGCCGTGACTTTGACAGCGGCGAGCAATGCAATGCCACCAGGGAGCAGCTCTTCCTGAAGGAGGCTGCAGATGTCTGCAACCACCTGCCGTGTCAATGTAAGCCTGCGGAAGCACTGCTCCTCAGATGGTTCAAGGAAGCTGAGCCTCTGTTGGCAGTGCCTGCTGCGACCTCGGCCCCTCTGTCGGTCTCCTCTCTGCTGTGCACCTCTCTCCTGTGCTGTGCTACACCTCTCTCCTCCCACGTGGTGTCTGTTTGAAAGGCTCAAAAAACCTCGATGCTGACAAGAACTCTCTGATAAACCTTTGCCAGAGAGAACTGACAATGCAGTTGTAAGCATTGAGCCTTTATTGAGATCGGACAATCTGAAGGTTAAAGTGCAGCTCAAACCAGGCTCCTTTTCACGAGTTTCCCGGGAAACCAATGCTGGGGGCTTTAAATACAAAAGGACTGTTAAAATCATTTGAAAAGCCCCTCATTTCCATGTAATTTTCATGTTAAATGGTGCGTTAATTGCTGACCCGCCCACGCTAATGATCGCGCCCGCAGGTTACTCGCCTGCAGCCAACACGCTTCAGTTACACCCGGAAGTGTTGGGGCTGGGTTGCAGTTGCGCTTCACTTTTCTTCTATTTTTATTACCCACCTGACCCCAACCCACCCATTCTTGGGGGTTAAAATCCCCCAATGTGTCTACTAGATGGTTCAATCTTTCTTTCATAAAAGTGGGCAAAAGCAATCGATCAGTGATGTTCGAAACTGAGCCCTGGAATTGAGAAGAATGAAATGGTATAGAATCTAAAGCAATATGGTTTCCCATAGTCATTCAGAGATGGTGTGAGAACAGGATCCCGGGGCTGGACCTCTCCTCAATGCTGACAGTAGATGGCAAATCTTCTCTGCTTGCTATTTCACATCATCTGAGTTAATAGGCATCCATGAAGGCTTAATGACTGAGGGACAAAGGGGTAAAAATTGGGTAGCGCCCTCTACCTTCGCCGGGGCACTACTCGTAGCGCCCCAAAAAAGTTAATGCCCCCGCAGCCGATTTTCCCAGGTAGCGCCCCGAGAGGGAAATGAGCCTGGCACTCAAGAGAAGTGCTGGGCTCACGAAGAGTAGCCGGCACCCTGCGGGGAGGCTTCATGGGGGCCGGGGACTGCAACGGGGGCAGGAGCTGGCAGGCAGCCAGTAACAAAAATGGCCGCCCACCACCTCCCCTTTAACTAGCGCCGCCCCGGCCGCAGGTAGGCCCCCCTGACCCCGGTGGACATAGCGTCCGGCGGTAAGTCAGGGGGGCGTGAGCGGGGCGCTGCGCATGGCGCTGACGTCATCGCTGGCGGCACAGCACCGCACGGCGCTAATGCTAGTGCCACCGCTAACCTCCCGCTGAAATTCACGGGAGGCATTAGCAGCGCCGTGCCCAGGCGCTAGTTGATTTGCGCCCCATTAGCGCCCTCTTAGGGTGCTAACGGGAGGCGCAAGTCAACCGAATTTAGCCCCCAAAAGTTCTTATGTGCCACTCCTTGGGATGCCTACAGCTAAATTGTACCGTCTCAGCTCATGAACTTCTGTTCATTAACTTTCATGAACAGAGAATCACGGTCTAGTAGATGGACAATTTTGTCATGCGCGCTCCCAGCATGCATCAAGATCAGAATCTTCACCGTTTATTAACCGACTCTTGAGCATTCACTCTCTTCCTCTCTCTCACTGGAACTACCCGAGGCGGAATGCCAAAGCTCCATTTTGGGAGTGTGAGTATTTTTGTAATAGAATTACATAGAACCAGATAGAGTCTACAGCACAGAAACAGGCCATTCGGCCCAACTGGTCTATGTCAGCATTATGCTCCACACGAGCCTCCTCCCACCCCACTTCATCTCACCCTATCAGCACAGATGGGACTCAGCACACAAGTGAGTCTCCAGGAATTTGAAGACTTTTTGTTGGTCAGTATGCAGCAATTAAATTCATTCCAGCCCCATCTTTCATGTATTGCATGATGGCCCTGTGAATCAGTTGGAAAGCAAAAATCTGTAGGAATTCTCTCTGCCATAATATAAAATACCTGTCAAATGACTCATAACTAATTCCACTTTTAAGTCTGGTTTCGTGTCTTCAGATACTTGGAAAAATGTTTGTTATAGTTCAAAAGTTCACTCTCTAACACGCTACAGTAGAATCTAAATAATACAGTGCAATACCTGTCAGCTTTGGTTCAGTGGTGACACACTGAGTCAGATGGTTGTGGGTTCAAGTTCCACTCCAGAGAATTGAGTACATAATCTAGGCTGACACTTCAATGCAGTACCGAGGGAGTGTTGCACTGTCAGAGGTGTCGACTTTTGGATGCAACGTTAAACCGAGGCCCCATCTGCCCTCTCAGGTGGGTGTGAAAGATTCCATAACGCTACGTGAAGAAGAGCAGGCTGTTCTCCCCAGTGTCCTGGCCGATATTTAACCCTCAACTGGCATCACTAAAATAGATTATCTGGTTATCTATCATCTTGCTGTTCGTGGGATCTTGCTGTGCACCAATTAGCTGCTGCGTTTCCTACATTACAACAGTGACTACACTTCCAAAGTACTTAATCAATTAACTTCCTAAGGTTGTGAAAAGTGCTTTATTTCTTTTTTTTTTAATTCTAGAACCTAATAATTACAATGGGAAGTACAGGAAACTCTTTGGTATCCGGCACCGATGGGACCGGAATGGTGCCGGTTGATTAAAAATTCTGGTTGACGGAGAGAGTTATCTACCGAGGCTACTTTTAACAAACAAAGAGTCAGACTCCTGTTATTGAGGTGTTCGGACTTCCGACAGCGCCAAGAAGCCAAGTAGTGACAGTTTGGAGAACTACCCCCACTGACTAACTCGGCCACCGCGGGAGACTCGGACTCGGCAACATTTCCGGTTATTGAGGTGTTTTCGGAGTATGAATTTTGCCGATTAATAGAGAATTCCGGATATTTAGGTGCCGTTTAAACGAGTGTTTCCTGTATAATGTTGGTATTAACCATCTAGGATAGCTGGACTTGATATTATAGGTATGGTCTAGGTTTCCAGATCAGTTATATAGTTCAATGAAGAATTTACAATTGGACTGGCCCACATAGCAGGGATGGATCGTCATCAAATCAGAAAGTCATTTTATCTTGTGTTGTTAAGACCCCTGTACGCATTAGAGAACAGAGTCCCAACTTCCTTAAAAGCTCCAAACACGTCTGTGTATATAGAATTAAATATATTTAATAATTACTGACAACAATAATGAAATGCAGTAATTGCAACAGCACTTTGCCTGCTCTCTCTCTCTCTCTCTCTCTTCCCTCCAGGAAGAGAAAGGGAACAAAACTCCACCTTCCCACAGCATATTCCCTCTGGACTGTTACAGTAAGAGTGACGATACTGAGGAATCAGTGAGTCTCACATAAACCTCTCTAGAAGATGCCTTTGTCTCCAAGGGGTTGGCTATATTTCCCCTTCATTAAACGATCAATATTAATCCAAAATCCGAGCTGTGGTATGTTAGCCTTTCTGTAACTCCTGTGGATCCCAATGATGAATAGCCATCTGTCCAGACGACTCTCAGCGAGCAGTCCAAGGCCACAGCTGCATTAGTCATAACTGCTGCACCACTGTCGAGCAAAAAATGTGTTCAATAAAAGCCCGGCTCAGTTCATTTCCCGAAATCAACTTGCTGAGACAGTAACAGATATTAATTTAAATTAGGGACGAACTTCCTTGCAGTGCTTGAATTTTTGGAAATGGGGATTCCTGTATTACATACTAGCTGAAGTGCCCGGCGGTGCCGAGGCTTTTTCAAGGGCATGTTGTTGTTGGAAGAGAGAGAGAGAGAGCGACTGGGGGGGGGGGAGAAGAGAGAGAGAGAGCGCGACTGGGGGGGAAGAGAGAGAGCGACTGGGGGGTAGAGAGAGAGCGACTGGGGGGAAGAGAGAGAGCGGGTGGGGGGAAGAGAGCGGGGAGGAGGGAGGGCGGGGGGGGAAGGGAGGGGGGAAGGGAGGGGGGAAGGGAAGGGAGGGGGGGAAAGGGAGGGAGGGGGAAGGGAGGGAGGTGGGGGAAGGGCGGGGGGGAAGGGGCGGGGGAGGGGGGGCGGGGGGGAGAAGGGGGGGCGGGGGGGGAGAAGAGGGGGAAGGGGGGGCGGGGCGGGGGGGAAGGGGGGGCGGTGGGGGGGAAGAGAGGGGGGCGGGAAGGGGGGGCGGGGCGGGGGGGGGGGAAGGGGGGGGCCCAGGCCGAGAGCCCCGCTCTCCGAGCCCCGCCCCCCCCCCCTGGCCGAGCCCGATTGCGGCTCTGAGAGACGGTCGGCGGCCGAGCCCCGCCCCCCCCCCGGCCGAGCCCGATTGCGGCTCTGAGAGATGGCCGGCGGCCGAGCCACGCCCCCCCCCCCCCCCCCGGCCGAGGCCGATTGCGGCTCTGAGAGATGGCCGGCGGCCGAGCCACGCCCTCCCCCCGGCCGAGGCCGATTGCGGCTCTGAGAGACGGCCGGCGGCCGAGCCCCGCCCCCCCCCGCCGAGCCCGATTGCGGCTCTGAGAGACGGCCGGCGGCCGAGCCCCGCCCCCCCCCGCCGAGCGCAGAACAGAGACGCCGCGTCTCAACTGCTCCTGCTGCGTGCGCACCCTGACCCTCGTGGCTGACGCCATTGCCCTGGGTAACATGACACGGCCGGGGGGTGGTGAGGAGCTTAGCAGAAGCGCAATCACCTAGCTCGGGCTTGGCTGGGCAAGAAAGGCGCAGGCTTTGAGGCCTAAGAAAAAAACGGGGAAAGGTAGGAAAAAGAATGTTCAGGTTAGGTTTACAAATGAGTGATTTTTTTTAAAACAATTTAATAAATTCAATTTTATTTTGGTGGAAATGTATATTTGAAAAGAAAGACGCAGAAAGCAGGAAAAAGAATGGAAGCAAGATGGCGGCGACTCACCTCGGTTCAGAACGATAAGGCCCGCCCACACACGCACCGATTGGTCGACCGTCAGGTCACCAAAGCGTAGGATTGGTCAATCGTCCCGTCACTCGACCGTAGGAGGGCCCGGCCGCACGCGGCAGCAAGCCGCCGTAAGATTGGTCGACCTCGAGGTCACTCTGTCGCTAATAAGTGGATAATGAGATGCTAATGAGCGGAATGTTGAAGGTTTTTGGGATACCGCGGGCGCAATTTTAGCCCGGCTGAAACGTAAATACGCTTAAAACCGTCTCGGAAGCGTAAGCTTTCTTTGGAGGTAACGCGCGCGTAGGTATGCCCTGTAACTTTCGAGCGCATAGCCCGCCAGACGCACACACGATGACAGACAGAATGACAGACAGAATGACAGACAGAAGTGCCGATTTATATATATAAATTTTTTAGGACTTTAGGTAGTTAGGACGAAACTGTTTTAAAAATCTTCTTTCGGAAAATACAGGAGAATGCGGAAGGGGCCAATGGAGACCATGGGGGTACAATTGATCTTGCGCGCTAGCGCAAAAAGGGCACTTCAGTAAAAACGCAGGGTGTTAAATAGATGTAACACTTGCCCTTTTACCTCCCACAGTCCAGGGCCCCAAACAATCCTTCCAGGAGAAACAGTGATTTTCTTGCAATCTAGTATACTGTATTCGCTGCTCACGATGCGGTCTCCTCTACATTGGGGAGACCAAATGCAGATTGGGTGACCGCTTTGCGGAACACCTTTGTTCAGTCCGTAAGGGTGACCCCAAGCTTCCGGTCGCCTGTCACTTTAATTCTCTGCTCCACTCCCACTCTGACCTCTCAGCCTTCGGCCTCCTCCACTGTTCCAACGAAGCTCAACGTAAGCTCGAGGAACAACGCCTCATCTTTCGATTAGGCACTTTGCAGCCTTCTGGACTCAACATCGAGTTCAACAATTTCAGACCATAACCTCGGCCCCTATTTTTTCAGATGGCGGCTGTTGATAATTCTGCCAATCCCATTTACACCTCTTCCAGACTCATCTTTTGTTTCTTTATCTGACCTATTACCATCACCTTTTGCTTTGTACAATCATACCTTTTGTCATTTAATCTCTCCTGCCTTCCACCCTATCACAGACCTTCCCTTTTGTTCTTTCCTCCCCTCCCCCCTTTCCCTGCCTCTGCACTTGCTTACAATCTTTTACATCTCTTAACTTTTTCCAGTTCTGACAAAACGTCATTGACCTGAAACGTTAACTCTGTTCTCTCTCCACAGATGCTGCCTGACCTGCTGAGTGTTTCCAGCATTTTCTGTTTTTATTTATGTTAAACAGACTGCTCATTCACTACCGCCCAAGACTAATTTCACCATCATGGTCTCCATTGACCGATAACACAAAAAAGATCTTAGTTCAATCTGGGCATGTTATCTCAGCTACGACAACAATAGGGCCTGAGGTTTCAATTCACAGGAGATTTTGGGCTGGATTTTACCAGCCGAGACGAGTTGGGGGCGGGACTGCTGCCTTCCGGGTTCTAGTCCCGCCCCCAGCGACATCTGACGCACAGACCCTATTTTCCCCTGATTGGCCTTGTTAAGCCCGCCCTGTGGGCTTGCTGGCCAATTAAGGGAAAGCCGGTGTCAGATGACATCAGTTGATGACGCTTCATCTGCCAGTTTTTTTAAAGGGACATGAAGCATTTATTTTTGACAGATGATTTGACAGTGTTTGATAGCATTGAGGTTCTGTCAAACACTGACAATCACGGTACAAAGGTGAGCCCTTTCACCCAGACTCTCCAATGACTCTCTCCTTAGGATAAAACAGATGGCAGCTGCAGGTGAGTGTACAGAAGCGATCTGTCACTTCGCCCAATGAGGTGAGGCCAGACAAACACTTCAAAGCTTGTCACCTACAGAAAAATCTAAACATATTAAAAATGACTTTCCCAACATTTCCTTAACTCTGATACTCACCAGTGTCCCATTGCATCCTTCACACCACTTCTGCAGCTGGCATTTATACATAAACATTACAACAGACCCACTGCACGCCTCACTTACCCTGGCGAGGTTTCCCGATGTCGGGAAGCCCGCAGCAGAAGTCTCAAAATGGGAAAAAGCCTCTTAACCGCCTGTTAATTACCTGTTAACAAGCAGTTAAGTGGCTGTAATCCTCTTCCCGCCTCTAGAAGTCAGGACCCTGCGCAAATCGGGGACCCGACTCCCAGGAAGATTGGTTGGAGGCGGGTTGGGAGCGAGTTCGGGACCCGCTCCGATTCTTTTTGATTTCCCCAGCAGTCCCGCCTCCTCAGGGCTGGTAAAATCCAGCCCTCAGTGTCTAACGCATGGCAGATCTGACCCCCAAGCTTCATGTCGTCAATAAAGCCCCTACCAGTGTCTTTCTCAGTGTGTTTAAGTGCAAGGCTGATTTAGATTACAGTTCAGCTTAATCTCTTTACATTCTTTGAGGTGGAGGATTGTCCAAGGCAATTTCCCAGATTGGTGGATTTAGACCAATCAGGAGCCAACATTTTGCATCAGGATATGGGGATTTCAATTTTGTGTGTGTGGAGTTTGATTTTTTTATTTGGAAAGCTTTATAAGTTGTGGATGGGACCTTTTCTACAAAATCATATGCACCCGTTTATTGGCTGTGACATGTGTATCTAGTCCCAGCTCCAAAAGAGTAGACAATCCTGGCCTGAGTAACTTCAAGTGCAGACAGCCAGATGCCAATGATAAGTTCATCTTTGATTTTTGACTGTCTATAATTGAGATTATTCTGGCTGTGGCCTAAGGGTTTTGTTCATTTTCAATTTCACTTACTGAAGCAGCCCTATATTTTACAGTTATTTAATAGCTTACTTCAGAATTTTTGTCACTTCTAAAGATGTTGCCGAAAGAGCACTAAAGTGTCAAGTTTTTACTTTTTAATGACTTCTTTTTATCTTTTAAAACAAATAATTCTGTAACTAGCAGTGTATAACCCATTTTTGATGTCTCCAATTCATCGGTGCAGATGTAGAGCAAATCCTGAGGAAGGACATTTTTACTTGATGTGTCACAACTGATGCCTTTCTTTCTTCATGTATTTTATCCTTGTGAAACTGGCAGGAACATAAGAAATAGGAGCAGGAATAGGCCACTTGACCCCTCGAGCCTGCTCCACCATTCAATAAGATCATGGCTGACCTTGGGCTCAAAGCCATTTCCCAGCCCGCTCCCCATAACCCTTCACTCCCTTATCTTACACAAATCTATCTCCGCCTTAAATGTATTTAATGACCCAGCCTCCACGGCTCTCTGGGGCAGAGAGTTCCACAGATTTACGACCCTTTGAGAGAAGAAATTCCTCCTCATCTCAGTTCTAAAAGGGCGACCCTTTATTCTGAAACTATGCCCCCGAGTTCTAGATTTCCCCACGAGGGGAAACATCCTCTCTGCATCTACCTTGTCGAGCCCCCTCAGTATCTTATGTGTTTCAATAAGATCGCCTCTCATTCTTCTAAGTTCCAATGTGTATAGGCCCAGCCTGCTCAACCTTTCCTCATAATTCAACCCCCTCATCTCTGGAATTAACCTAGTGAATCGTCTCTGAACTGCCTCCAATGCAAGTATATCCCTCCTTAAATAAGGAGACCAAAACTGTATGCAGTACTCAAGGTGTGGTCTCACCAATACCCTGAACAGTTGCAGGACTTCCCTGCTTTTATACTCCAACCCCCTTGCAATAAAGGCCAACATTCCATTTGCCTTTTTGATTACTTGCTGTACCTGCATGTTAACTTTTTGTGTTTCATGCACAAGGACCCCCAGGTCCCTCTGAACTGTAGCATTTTGTAATCTCTCTCCATTTAAATAATTTTCTTGATGATGATTGAAGATGATGATTTGTGGACTGACTTCCTCACTCTCTACCACTTCCACTAGGGAACAATGTGCAAAAAAGATTGAAAGGGAAATGCAGCAGTTTAGATACATCCAGCAAAAGCCTTTCTCCTTTTGGTATGTTTCTGTCACCTAACCATAAAGAGAGTTTTCATTTTGGCCATACTGTACCTAAGCAATTCAAGCCTCCATTTCTTGAAATATTCATTCCCGGGATTTGGGCATCGCTAGCAAGGCCAGCATTTATTGCCCATCCCTAGTTGCCCTTGAGAAGGTGGTGGTGCGTCTTCAACCTTCCGTGGAATCTGACAAAAATAATATACCTGTAGTGGGAAATGACATCCAATGGAAAACAGTGATCAATATTAGTTACAGGAAGGATCATCCTGCAGTTGGCATAGATTTGAAAGAAAGCACAGCATAAACTTAATATTTCTGACTGAATGTCAAGCCAGAAACTGGTACTCAGAAATGTTTCTTATAGGATCAGCAGGAATATGATTAATGCTGGCATTGGGTAAAGAAGCAAAGGCAGTCATATGGGAACACCAGATACCTCCTGTACCCTATATATCATTTAAAGAGACAAGCATTAGTTGTAATTTGCCCTCACTGATTTATGTGGCACATTTATGGAATTTGGAGGGTACTGAATGAAGAAAGTAATTATCTAGTACAAAAAAGCAGCAGTATATATCTCCCGATTATGGTGCAAGTATAAATGTTCAGTGAACTGCAGAAAGAAAACATAATTTTATGAGTTTCTAAAAGCTTACTTCCCATATTCTCATATATGATGAGAGATCTGCTCCAAATGAACAATAACCTGATAAATCATGCTTTTTCCATGGATCTTTTGGGGGATAATTTTTCATAAGTGAATCTCAGCAACCATTTCATTAGATTCCACCTTGGATGAGTTCTATATTTTTTTCCAGAGTTTTTGGCAGAATGGTCTGAAATTGAGACCCAGGTTTAATATGTACAGTTGGAAAAAGGTTGAAGAAAGCTGTAAAATTAAATTGAGGGCAATTCTGTATCTAAGTAGTTACATCTCTCTGTTGAAAGACAAAGCTTTGGGAGTGGTAAAAATACAGAAAAGAGCTTGCTGTGAGGAGAAAAAGGCAGTCATCAGAGAGTGCAGCCAAACCACGGAAGAAAAGTGACTCTTTTAAGAATAAAAGCAAGAAAAGAGAGGAACTCAGAAAAGAGAAACAGAGAGACAAATTTGCTAAATGTAATTTGATAAATAAATTCAAAATGACATTTTTTTAATCCAATTATACATGACCTTGTTGAATTTCCTGATAGTATACATAGAAATTACAGCACAGAAACAGGCCCTTTGTCCTAACCGGTCCATGCCGGTGTTTATGCTCCACATAGGCCTACTTCATCTCACCCTATCAGCACATCCTTCTATTCCTTTCTCCCTTATGTACACCTTGAATCAAAATGTATTAACACTTTGGTGAATTCTCATGACAATAAAGGTACTTTTTTATTGTCTACAAGAACACACTAAAAATTAACTGGGAACATTTGTGAGGAACGTAATTCACAGATGGAGTTGTCTAACCTGCTGGTGTGAGCAAAAAGCACATCTGTATTGCTTGCCCAGTTAAATAGACTGCACAACATTAAATGTACTAGCTTCCCCCAAATCCCAGAGCGTCAGCATATGTCCAAAGACACCTATACTGAGTAACTCAGCGTGTACATGCCTGTGCAATGCAGTGTTGCCTTATGTTTTACACATAGCCGGAATATCTAGTGTACACGGCCAGCAGAAGCTGGTTATGTCAATGCTATATCTACTAGTACATTGTCTACCAAATGAAGGAGTTGGATGCGTTAGTACGTTGATATGTAAATGGTGGCTCTGATGCGCATGAGAATGTATAATTAACCATGGGGGCCCTTGGTTGCAATGGAACAAGTATGATGGTACAGTTTTAGAAAAGTTACAAATATGAGATGCGTGAACTGTGAAAAAAAAACTTTCAAATGGCTGAACAGCATTCTAAATTTAGGCTTTGAATGTAGTGTCAGCTGTGGCTCAGTGGGTAGCACACTCACTTCTGAGTTAGAAGGTTGTGGGTTCAAGTTCCAGGGATGAGGGAATACAGTTTGTGGATAGACTAGAGAAGCTGGGGTCCTTGGAGCAGAGATGGCTAAGAGGAGATTTGATAGAGGTGTTTAAAATCATGAAGGGTTTAGATAGAGTAAAAAAAGAGAAACTGTTTCCAATGGTTGAAAGTTCGATAACCAGAGGGCACAGATTTAAGGTGATTGGCAAAAGAACCAGAGGCGACATGAGGGAAAAAACTGTTATACAACAAGCGGTTAGGAGTTGGAATGCACTGGGTGGTAGATACAGATTCAATAGTAGCCTTCAAAAGGGAATTGGATAAGTACTTGAAGGAGAAAAAATTGCAGGGATATGGGGAAAGAGTGGGGGAGTGGGACGAACTGGATTGCTCTTCGAAAGAGCCGGCGTAGACTCGATGGGCCGAATAGCCTCCTTCTGTGCTGTACTATTCTATTATTCTAAGTCTGACTCCAGGGACTTGAGCACATAAAGCTAGGCTGACACTCCATTGCAGTGCTGAGGGAGTGCTGCACTGTCAGAGGTGCCATCTTTCGGATGAGACATTAAACCAAGGCCCCGTCTGCTCTCTCAGGTGGATGGCACTATTTCGAAGAGCAGCAGAGTTATCCCCGGTGTCCTGGCCAATATTTATCCCTCAATCAACATAACAGAAACAGGTTATCTGGTCATTATTACATTGCTGTTTGTGGGAGCTTGCTGTGTGCAAGTTGGCTGCCACGTTTCCTACATTACAACAGTGACTACACTTCAAAAGTATCTCATTGGCTGTAAAGCGCTTTGAGATGCCTGGTGGTCGTAAAAGGCGCTATATAAATGCAAGTCTTTCTTTCTAGGTATGGTTATTGCCATTAACATCTAGAGATAGGTCTGCATAAGAACTAATGGGCGTAACCCAGCTCTGAATAGGGCAAATGCAAATCTATCAATGGTGACAGCAAAAGGTTGTGGGCCACAACTACCCAGAGAAGAGATCTTTTGGTTACCCTTAGTAGAATTCAAAATTGGGCCCAAGATTTTCACTGCAGAATAACCATATCAGATACTGCTGCATTTCTTTACTCTTCACCACTGTTAATAGTATACATTTTTTTTTAGCACCACATAACTATATTTGTGACCTTGTTTCACAACCTGCGCAGCCTGAAAGAAAGCCAGCACAGGCATGATGGGCCGAATGGCCACCTTCTGTGCTGTAAAAGTTTAGGATTTTATCTGGATGGTCAATATGCATCCTGCTGTGGTCTGCATGATGCCCAAAGCTGGTTACAAAGCCACCATCAAATCACCATCTTGTGTGGCTCTCATGGTGGTGAAGCAGTCAGAGCTATACTGGATTTAATGACTTGATATCAGGATTTTGCATGTAATTATACTGCTATAAATATGGTGCAAAAATCCAGTACAATAAGATCATAAGTAGTGCCCTGTTAGTGCTGCAATATCAAGGTAGCAGGGCATCTAACGGTGTCTGCTATTAGTTAGACTTGCCCCTGCACCCTTCAGTTCAAAATTGTTTTGCCCACTAAGTTGCTGAAAGTGCGAGCTGATAATGGCGCACCGAGGGAAACAGGGCATCTGGAACCTGATTAAACAGGCCAAACAACAGTACATCTCCTTAACCAATCAGATTAAAGGATTGAGTAATAAACAGAGGAAGGACTGAGAAGGGAGGGCGAATTAGAGTGGGTGAATTCAATGTCAAATCAGGTACAGAAAGAGAAATAAAGAGAGGAAAAGAAAGGTTGGATTGAGAGAGAGAAAAAAAAGACAGAAAGGAAAAGTTAAAAAAAATTAGAATTTAAAATTTGACATTTTAAAAATCTCTTTAAAACATTTCACAACCTGAAGGAATGAGACTTCACATTTATAATAGTTAAAAATATTTGGTGCCAGAGAGGTTGATTGGCAGTCATTAACACTTAGCACGTTGTTAAAAAGGTACTTATGTTTCTAATTACTAGCCCTAAATATCTGTGGTGGGTTTAGTTCATATCTACCGCACAAATACAGCAACTGCACAACATTCAATGCAGTTCAATGGTGAGCCAGACAGCGAGATGCTGTTCTGGGGAAGCTAACGATGGAGTGGGCAGCAACTTTCGGATATTCGCATTTACAAATGCCTGAAGTTGCTGTGCCATTTACGCATAAATAGGTGAGCACCATTAGCCTCACCGTTATTTTGACAGAACATTGCTGGGCAAAAGATCTAAATCTGTCTACTCTTTGTTGTACTGTAATTTAAAGAGAAAACATATTTTGGTTCCAGTCAACTGCAATGACAGGTAGGATTGTGTTCTAAACATTTTAATTAAGAGGGTAATGACTGTGCTGCCTGGAGTTTCCCTTTAAGTGTCTATTTGACAAAAAAAATAATTAAGGAGAGAAATGTGAAGCACTGCAAAATGTACTTTCGGATAAATCAACAACTCTGTCAGAGCAAATTAACGATTGAATCAAAAGCTCCAGGTGTTTAAACTGCAGCACTTATCACAACAGAGAATGAGGCATATCTGTCAGAAAAGTAGTACATCTGGGCTTCACATCGAGCCAGTCTCCTATTAATGTATGATGGAACCCTACAGTTCCTCATCTGTTCACAAAGAACATGAAGGAATGTGGCACAGCCTTCTTGCCTAAAGGTCTGATGTTTGCTGGTAATATTTTCATGTGAGAAATAAGGAGAGCTTAGCCAATGGGTATTAAGGAAAACTATAAATATTTAAAATAAGCACAAAATCCAAGTCATTTCCAGTTACATGGAAGATAATCCTAAAGTGCCTTTTGCAACTCAACCAAACTCAAAAGGGCAAAGCAGCTGACTGGTTTAGCCAGTCTGACACATGCAATTTCTAAGGTGCTGTCATTAGCCCAAAATACTTTCTGTCAGATCAAAGTGCTGGATAAAAGTACAAATTACCTCAGCTGAATGAGGTAGTCGTATGGAACTAATCTTTCTATTTGAATGTTCTTAAGTATGACTACTGTTTGAAAGTACTGTTTGAAAATGTGTCTTGGTGCACTAGCAATGATATCTGTCAGATTCCATGTTGTCAGCATGCATGGGATTTCTCTTGTAGCTTAACGATTAGTGTGTAATGGGAGAAAAATGCAAAAAAAGGGAGAAATAAAACCTATTGCCCAAGGTAAATAGCCACACGGAGAATTAAATAACACTGTAGTAAGTAATTAGCTGTAGTGTATAACCTGGAAATAACAGCAACATTAGATATGTACAACCAAGTGTAAAAGGAAGGTGCCGAATACTCCAGAAAAGAAAGACAAATTAAAGGATGACTACAGCGCATCACAGACACTGCACTTTTCAGGAATGGATGATATCAAAGACCTGATAGGAACAGAAACCATTACTTTCTTACAAGAAACTGGAAAAAGCTATTTTTTTCTTTATTGAATTCTGGTCTGGATTTATATTTATTCCCTGCCATATACCAGATACACAAGAAAATCATAATTATTTAGCACACCGTTGTCATGAGCTCCGAGCCATGTTAAAATCCAATGGGGTGCCCAATGGTCCAACCAGAAAGCATTTTAATAAAAGTGGTAAATAGCCACTGATAACATATAAAGCTTTTTTTTTGTGCTGCATTCAAAAGCTATAGAGAGATGGTCCATTGTTAATCAATGTGAATTAATACAAAGAAAGAATTTGAAAATAAAAAGTTATCAAAAAAAAGTGACCAGATGCAACTAAAGCATTGTATTTTTCATTGTTTATTCCCATTTAATGTATAGGAGGAAAACAATTCATCATGCTGGTAGCTATTAAAGAACACAGCACTGCATGATAGTTCTGTTTCTACTATGGGCAATGTTTTTAGAGGTAGATGTGAATAGAAATAATGATCAACTGGAAAAGAATCTCATGTCTGTAAAATGTCACTGTACAGGTATTCCATTGGCTGACTGTAACTTGAATCTTCTGTGCTACCTTTCAGTGAAGTCCTGCACAGGACAACTGAACCCTTAATGACAACAGTCAATGTCATATTGCAGGTACTAATAATGGGTGCGGTTTTATCACAATACAGAATCCTGATAGAATAACTCTTTAAAACACTGTATCTCACTGATGCACCATATTACTTTGCAGTCAGTGTCAAGTGCACACTGTTATTATACTTTGATATTTTTAAAATTAACAGTTGTCAGGTATAAGGTCCAGCTCCTACTATATGCAAAATTGCAGCATTGGTAACAATAGGTCAGAAATTATTTTTGGTGATATTGGCAGATGAATGTTTAATGTTCATATGGCATTCCAATGTCTGCTGCTGCAAAGGAGCTATTAACCCATTTAAAATACCACTGGAAGGTCACACAAACATTTTAAGTGTTTGTCCATCAATATTCCCGACAATAATTTCTGACCTTGTATTTCAGAATATTAACCATCATCCAGGTAAAATGTATAACCTAATCTGATATTCATAGTTTCCGTAAATACAAAACGAAACAGTCTAATTATTGTAGGTTTTATATTGATATAAAGCACAATGCTACACTCCAAACATAGCTTTGGAACACCATAGTGTTGGTTACACATTCGCTACGTCATCTTATTTGTTTGTCACAATGCAGTGTATCGGAATAGCACCAGTGAATCTACTGTGCTTCCCAACAGTAAAAATAACAGCAACAAACAGATACAGAAAAAAATAAGGCCGACCTCTGAAATATCACTGTCCCCTTCCAGTTGTAATGAGAAACATTCCATAAAGCAGATTCTTAACGTGTGTTAAGAGGATGTAACAAAAAGATCAGACTCAGATAACTTTATAAACTACTCAAACATTACTGTCCTGATTTATGACAGAATCTGATCATCTCTCAACATTCTTGCTTTACTACCTACCTCACTTTAAGTAGAACTCCCACATCTCCTCATTGTGAGAACTGCCTTCAATAAGCTTGATTACTTCATCCAAACACTTGCATAGTAGTATTACAACAACAACTTGTATTTATATAGCACCTTTCACATAGTAAAACGTCCCAAGGCGTTTCACAGGAGTATTATAAGACAAAAAATTTGACACCAAGCCACATAAGGAGAAATTAGGGCAGGTAAACAAAAGCTTGGTCAAAGAGGTAGGTTTTAAGGAGCGTCTTAAAGGAGAAAAGAGAGGTAGCGAGGCTTAGGGAGGGAATTCCAGAGTTTAGGGCCTTGGCAACAGAAGGCACGGCCACCAATGGTTGTGCGATTATAATCAGGATGCTTAAGAGGGCAGAATCTCGGGTGGGGGGAGGGACGTTGTGTGGCTGGAGGAGATCAGAGATAGGGAGGGGCAAGGCCATGGAGGGATTTGAAAACAAGGTTGAGAATTTTGAAATTGAGGCGCTGCTTAACTGGGAGCCAATGTAGGTCAGTGAGCACAAGGGTGATGGGTGAACGGGACTTGGTGTGAGTTAGGACAGGGACAGCCGAGTTTTGGCTCACCTCAAGTTTACGTAGGGTAGAATGTGTGAGGCCAGCCAGGAGTGCATTGGAATAGTCAAGTCTAGAGGTAACAAAGGCATGGATGAGGGTTACAGCAGTACATGAGCTGAGGCAAGGGTGGAGACGGGCGACTTTACGGAGGTGGAAATATGCGGTCTTTGTTATGCTGTGGATATGTGGTCGGGAGCTAATTTCAGGGTCAAATATGACACCAAGATTGCGAACAGTGTGGTTCAGCCTCAGACAGATGGTAGGGAGAGGGATGGAGTCAGTGACTAGGGAACGGAGTTTGTGGCGGGGACCGAAAACAATGGCTTCGGTCTTCTCAGTATTTAATTGGAGATAATTTTTGGTCATCCAGAACTGGATGTCGGACAATCAGTCTGACAATTTAGAGACCATGGAGAGGTCGAGAGAAGTGGTGGTGAGGTAGAGCTGAGTGTCGTCAGCGTACATTAGTGACTATCTTATATTTATGGCCCCTAGTTCTGATCTCGTCGGCAAGTGGAAACATCTTCTCTAAGTCTACCCTATCAAACCCTTTCATAATCTTGAAGACCTCTATCATGTCACCCCACAGTCTTCCCTTTTCTAGAGAAAGGTGCCCCAGCCTGTTCATTCTTTCCTTATAAGTATAACCTCTCAGTTCTGGTATCATCCTAGTAAATCTTTTTTTCACCTTCTCCAGTGCCTCTACATCCTTTTTATACTATTGAGACCAGAACTGTTCACAGTACTCCAAGTGTGGTCAACAAGTTTAACATAACTTCTCTGCCTTTCAATTCTATCCCTCTAGAAATGAACTCCAGTGCTTTGCATTTTTTATAAGAAAATAAAAACATAAGAAATAGGAGCAGAAGTAGGCCATACAGCCCCTCGAGCCTGCTCCGCCATTCAATAAGATCATGGCTGATTCTCAACTCCACTTTCCTGCCCAATCCTCATATTCCTTGATTCCCCAGAGTCCAAAAGTCATATCTCAGCCTTGAATATATTCAATGACTCAACAGCCACAGCTCTCTGGGGTAGAGAGTTCCCAAGATTCACAACCCTCTGTGTGAAGAAATTCCTCCTCATCTCAGTCTTAAATGGCCGACTCCTTATCCTTATTTTCAACACAATGAGGACACAGGAAGGAGAACAGACTGTAGTATAGTATACCTTCACCTCCAGGGACAAGAGAAGGAGGATAGTTCTATGTAACTCAGCACTAACCATAATAAACTCCAAAGAATATAGGCCCATTCTACTCAATCTCTCATAACAGGATGGCCTTATTAACCTGTGACACTACTTTTAGTGATTTGTGTCTTCAGCAATTCTTAACTCTCCATAAAGCCCAATCTACCCAAGGTATGAACACTGCTTCCATGTATGAGAAGACTCTTCCCAAACCACTCTCCCACTCCTGCACAAACTACAAGAGAAAGTCTGTAGTCTGATAAGTTATTCCTTTCTCCTCTTTAGCTCCATCAGGTACAAACCTTTTAGATCTTATTCTTCAGTAATATTATGGTTAGTGCTGAGTTACATAGAACTTTCCTCCTTCCTTCTCTTGTCCCTGGAGGTGAAGGTATACTATACTACAGTCTGTTCTCCTTCCTGTGTCCTCATTGTGTTGAAATTAATTCTCATCACACTGTCTCATATTCTAACTTTCTATCTTTCCCAGAACCTCAAAAATGTCAAACTCCTTACTTGCCTCAAACTTCCCTTCCTCCTATTATATTCAGACCTCTAAAATCAACACATTTCTTCTTTTACTTCATGTTTCTCTCGAGCTTTTCAACCTTTGTGTTGTCCTGTACAAGAGTTTTTTTTCAATAAAAAAAGCAACTCAGTCCACTAGCTCTAGAAAGATCTCAGGCAGCTTGGAATACTACCATGTCAATCAGAAATTACGTACATGAATTTAACTGTTTTATTTTATAACTACTCCCCATACCTTTGAGAATGCATATCCTTGCCTTAAGATTAGGGAAGTGTTCAGTAATGTGCCTGAGAAATGAACAACAAACCGTATCCAACAACTGGTTTGAGCTACTGGACTCAACTTGTGCCCCCATAAGACCTCATTCCCTTCCTTAAAAAGAGCATCACATTGGACCTCATTTTAAGTTTAAAATAGCATGAGAATTTATTTTACAAAAGATGACATATAATATAGCTATATATTTAGAGTAATGTAGCGATTCGTGTGCGTCGCCACTAAATAATCGAGTTTGACTTCGATGAACTATAAATAAGTTGTTTATTTACAGGAACAGGTTAAATACAACAGGTAAGATGGCTGACTGTAGGAGCACCGTGGTGTAGGTCTTTCCCCAGCGGGGACACCACGAGGACTAACTAGAAGTTTCTGAACTCAACTGCTAGCAGGTTCCGAACTCAACTGCCAGCAGGTTCCGAGCTCTACTGCCAGAAGGTTCCAAGCTCTGACGTCATGACGTCATCACGCAGAGTACAGGAATGAAGCCTGAGTGCAGTAACAGATACATTTAAAGGTAAGTTAAAGGGAATTATGTATCTCAATGGAAGGGACAACCGGTGGTACCGCCACAGTAACATCATTCTGCTTCATTTCTCAAATGGGTAAAATAAAAAAGATGGTACACCTTTGTTACCCAGATAGGCTCAAAGAGCTGGGTCTGTATACTTTAGAAAAGGGATACCCATGGGTGATTTGAGGTTTATAATAATGGACTAGATTGAGTTCACATGGACCAATTATTTCAACTGGATAGGCTAGGAAGAACTGGGGTCATGCTTACAAGTTACCTAATGGTAGAACTAGGTTGGAGGCTAGGTGGTTCTTCTTTACCCAGAGAATGCTGGAGCCGTGGAATAGGTTGCCGACTCGTGCGAGGAATGCTGATTTGCTGTATTCCTTCAAGAGACAGTTGGAGTGTCTAGCCGGAATGGACATCACCTCATACAAGAGGTAGGTATGTTGTAATATAAATTAAGGCCTATGTGATCTCCTAGTTTTTGTCCTAACTCCCCTCGCGCCTTTACAAACTCATCTTGTCCATGAGACCCACCTCCTGCTCCCTCGACCCTATTTTCACCAAACTGCTGACCACCCAACTTCCCTTCCTGGCCTCCATGTTAGTTAATATTGTTAACACTTATGTCTCCTCAGGTACTATCCCCCTCTCCTTCAAATCTGCCATCATCACCCCTCTCCTCAAAAAACAGCCCTTGACCCCTCTGTCCTTGCAAACTACAACCGCATCTCCAACCTCCCTTTCCTCTCCAAAGTCCTTGAACATGCTGTCATCTCCCAAATCCATGCCCATCCTTCCTGGAACTCCATGTTTGATTCCCTCAAATCAGGTTTCCGTCCCTGACACAGTACCAAAACAGTTCATATCAAAGTCACAAATGACATCCTATGTGACTGTGACTGTGGTAAACTATCCCTCCTCATTCTTTTAGACCTGTCTGCAGCCTTTGAGATGGTTGACTACTCCTCCAATTCTGGCCTCTTGCGCATCCCCGATTTTAATCGCTTCACCATTGGTGGCCGTGCCTTCAGCTGTCTAGGCCCTAAGCTCTAGAATTCCCTCCCTAAACCTCTCCGCCTCTCTACCCCTCTCTCCTCCTTTAAGACGCTTCCTAAAACTCTTTGACCAAGCTATTGGTCACCTGTCCTATTGGCCCAGTAATTCGGGTCCCAACGCGTGAGTACGGACGGGGTACTCACGCGTGGGCCCGTTGGAAGTGCCGGATTTCAGCATGCACAGCGCATGCGCGGAAAACCGGCATTTCCTCTCCTCTAAACCAAGGGGTTAAGAGGCGGTTCGCGTGTGACGTTTCAAGCAGCGCGTACGCGTTGAACTTTGTTTTTTTTGACAGGTTTGTCCGTGCGTGAAGACCTCCACTTTTTACGAATGAAAAAAGCAGACGTAAGGACTTAGTTTTAAAAGGTAAGTGGTCTAAATAATTAAAGGTAGAAATTTTTTTCCACAGGTTTATTATTTTTAAAGAATTTACAGTAAGGTAAGTGTATTTTTGGGCCTGATTTCTTGAAAAAAATTTTTTTGCAGAAATTTGACTAATTGTTTAAAATAGTTTTTTACAGTTATTAATAGTTCATTTAATTAGTGGGATTTTTTTTAACTTTTATTTGAAGTTTAAGTACTGTTTTGGGCGCCCGGAGTTTTCATGAGTTTGACAGGTCTTATGTCTAACTCATGAATGGACTTTTGCAAACTCCCATTGGTTGCCCAGTGCTCACGTGATCCTAGCCGGCTCATCGCACTAAGTACGCCGCTGGATCACACACGCACAGCACGCCAGGAGCTGAACTGGGCCACAGACCGGAAATCCACGCAGGCCCAGTCTTCAAATGTCAGCGCGATGTGTAAGTGTAGGTCGGGGGCTTGCACCCGCGGGAAGCCCCCGACCCGAATTTCTGGGCATTATCTCCTTATGTGACATGGTGTTAAATTTTGTTTGATAACACTCCTGTGAAGCATCTTGGAACATTTTGGGCTGGATTTTGCCAATGGGGAGCTTTTGGAGGCGGGACTCCCACTTGTCGGGTTTTAGTCCCGCCTCCATCAACTTCTGGCCAACCCACGCTATTTTCCCTTGACTGACCTTGTTAAGCACGCCCAGCAGGATTAGCAGGCCAATTAGGGGAAAGCCGGTTATAGAGAACGTCAACATATGACGTTTCATCTGCCAAACATTTTTGATAGATGTATTGTCATCAACTGACAGCTCTGTGAAGCTGTCAAACACTGACATTCTCTGTAGTTTGATGAGTTCTTGAATTCAAGACTCATCAAACCTCTTTCTTTAGCAGAAAGTAGATGGTTGCTGCATTGGAGAATGCAGCGGCCATCTGTTATCTCTGTCGCGGAGGTGCGAGACTCTCCGCATACCCAACTCTTGAAGCCTGCAGGAAGAAACAAAGGTAAGTAAACTTTTTCTAACACTTTCCACTTACCTCACGTGCTCACCTCTCCACACTTGTACCCATCACTTACCTTCACAGCACACTTTTGCCACCCGCAGACCCACTGCTCGCCTCAGTGACCCTGGCGGGGTTCCCAGCCTTTGGAAAGCCCGCACTTGTGTGGGTAAAATGGGGATAATCCTCTTATCTGCCTGATAACTACCCGTTAACAGGCAGATAAGTGGCACTAATCTCCTTCCCGCCTCCAAGGAGATGGGACCTGGCGCGGGTCGGCTACCGCCTCCTGGCAAGATAGCACGGAGGCGGGTTGGGGCGGGTGCCATTTTCCTGGCAGTCCCGCCTCCCCAGGGCTGGCAAGATCACGCCCTTTAATATGGTAAAGGTGCTATATAAATGCAAGTTGTTGTTGTTTTTGTTTTATAAAGGGCCGATGAGCCACAGCCACCCCGCCAGATTGCAGCCCATGAGATGAAGGTGAAAATCTACCCCAATCTTTCCTTCAGGGCAAGTTTTGTTCAGTCGAGTCTCAACTTCTGGAATTCTGACCTTCAGCCAATTACAAAGGAGCACAGCGCAGCCAGTGAGGAGAGAGGCATGTGGCCTCGACCAAATCACCTTCCTGACAGAGGAAGCAAGAGCAGCAGAATGATACAATGGCAGCGGGTGTGAAGAGGACATACATGAATGACAAGGACAGAGAACAATCTCTTGCCAAAGCTGCAGTCAGTGGCTGCTCCGCTCCCTCAGAAGGTTAACTAAATTAGGAATAAAGTGTATGATCCAAACAGCCTTTGCTCATTATATGTTTTATCATGTCCTTGTTGAAATGTTTCTGCTAATAATTTCATTCAGGACAGCCCCACCAACACCCAAATAAATACAGAATGTGAATAGCCAAAAAAACTACCATGAATTCAAAACAAAACACCACTACATATATATCTTTACAGGGTTGTAATTCAATTAAGTATATCAGAATTACTGAGCTATTCAAGAGAATCTTTGAGCTATTAAACATTAATGGCAGACACATCAGGAATGGCAGTAAGATGTGCCCTTTAGCAACCTCAGTTCTCTCTGCAGTGTTTGTGTCTGCATTAAAGTTCTTATGTAATGACACAATTTTATCACAATTCTCCTCAAGAGACATTTGCTTCTTCAAAGATAGCAAAATGCTGCCAACTCTTCTGCCTGGCATAAAATTAATTAACGGAAACCTGACAACATTTGTAAATGAAAAATATACGCTACGCACACAATCAAACGCACGCTGAGTTATTCTGGCCTCTTCCATGTCCAGGCACTAGGGAGCTATGCAGACGGGACATACCAGCCAGCATCAGGCGAGTATCAACATCCCCTGCTGCTGCGAGATACATAGATATCACAAAAGAAGTACGCTTAAAATAGCCAGTCTATTGTCAAGTCAGAAATCCCCATAAGGATTGCAATAGTTATTATTTGACAAATAACTGGAGTGGACATTGACCTATCACTCAGTCAGGGTTCAAATTTCCAAAAACAGTTTACACAATGGCACATAATGAAACACATAAGTGACAAGATTCCTGTTGTTTGCTATTTACAGCAAAACGTCAAATGAATGCATAACAAACACATTTACAATTTGTTATCCGTAGCAAACAGCAACAAAAGGTCATCATATCTCTGCTAGTTCAGCAGGTTAAACACCAGAGTTTACATTATGCATAGTCGAGAAGATAATACTGCAATGGTTTTTATTTTATCGATGAGATTAATTAAAGCAAGACGCAGATTCACTCTCAGCAACCTGTCAGCCTTTCCCTAAAAGTTACTTAAATCGTGTTTAAATGAGGAAAAGAAAATGGTGCTGTATAAAATAGCCGCACAAACTGCAATGAGCAACAGTGGTAAAATTGAAGTTAACAAGTGACCAACAAGTGCAACAATTTGACTTGATTTATTTTGTCATTTAGAGCGATATGGAACCATACGAAGGTCACCCTCACTGAGGCGAGGAAAATGATGGTCTTAACATTAGTGTGATCTTATCATGGACGAACCATGTTAAGGATCACAAAACTCAGGACATTTCCAAAAGCTGAGGTCAGCTTTTGTCAGAGCTGCTGTCACGCTGCAGCACGAGTTAAAAACATTCAGACCACTGGAGCTATTTGCACGCGGGTCTCGCTGCGCTGTCAACGACTGCACACTGCTCAAGCACAGATTCCCGCCTCGGAGGAATTGCATTGCAAGTGGTGTCTGAACTGTGGGCCGCTCTGCTGCCACGTATTCCCAACAATCAATTTGGCAAACTCGTGTGCCAGTAATGTTAGAGGAATTAATGTCAGGAGTGACACAGCTGCTCACGGCAATTAGTTAAGCAAGGAAAACAGCCACAGATGTCTGCCTCAGTGGCTGGCATGTTGCTAACTTAGGATGAACCTGTAACTTGGCTTGATAAATGTTGCCGATTAAAAATAGAAACCATGGTGGTACTATCTTCTCAACTATATATAATGTAAACCGCGCTGTTTGAACCCGGTGAAGTGACAGTACTGCCCTCAGAGACATGTGTACTAAATGGCCTTTGGTTGCTGCTGCTGTATTACACAGCAGGACAACAAAACAGTTTTCGATGCAAGCGGCAACAAGGTGACCCAGCAGGTTGCTGCAGTCCAGCCGATTAGGTGTGAGAGTCACCCCTGCTGCTCAGGCCATTCTTCAGAAGCAGAAAGCAGGGGGGAGTGAGTGACCTCCCGACACAAGTGGAGAGAGAGAGAGAGAGAGAGAGCAGGCACCAGTAATGAAAGCTGTCATCAACCCCTGCACCAGGCCGAGCAGCTGAGCTGCAACTTCTTTTAAAGGGAGGTTGTCATTTGGAGATTTCTGATCTACAAGCCAAGAATTCCTGCTTGTGAAAAAATGTGTATCTGAGATGCCAATAGATATGGACGCTGTGATCTTTAGAATGCCGCTGTGTTTAAAAGGTTTCAGGCGTCTTTTTGAAATGTTTTATATGTAGTTTTTTTTAAACTCTTGTTTTTCCTCTCTTTCTGCTAAAAGCACCCAGTCATTCTGCAGTCCCAGCTGCCCTCCAGTACGTCACCCAAGTCACCATGCGTCATGTGTGAACCTAAACAGTGAGTGTCATCAAGCAATTCAACTGTAATGGGCATCACAACAGGCTTCAATCCTGTCATCAACATAGCATATCATGACATGAGACCAATTGTAACAAATGGCCTCGCCCCTCCCTACTTCTGTGACCTCCTCCTGCCCTACAACCCTCCAAGAACTCTACGTTGCTCCAATTCTGGCGTTTTGTGCATCCTCGGTTTCCTTTGGCCCTCCATTGGCAGCCATACCTTCAGCCGTCTAGCCACTAAGCTCTGGCATTCCCTCCCTAAACCTCTGCACTTCCCACCTCTCCCCCCTCCTTTAAGACGCTCCTTAAAACCGACCTCTTTGACGAAGCTTTTGGTCACCTGCCCTAATTTATCCTTATGTGGCCTGGTGTCAAATTTTGTCTGATTACACTACGTTAAAGGCGCTATATAAATGCAAGTTGCTGTTGTTGTTGGTGCCATCATGGCTGGGATCAGCAAACTCAGCACACAGTGAAATTGAAATAGGATTTCCCTAGTCAGTGAAGCTCAGTTACGTATTGAGCTGCCCATCTCTTCATAAGCCATCAGGGAAGTTCAAAGTTTGCACTTTTGAAAAGACAATCTCAAATTCCTTTATATTGATGTCTCCTTTAAATTCCCTAAGGATGCAGTGCTGGAAAAAAAAATCAAGTCATACAGTTGGATGTTGATGCTATATTAATTTTACAATACAAATTTATAAAAGGTGAGCAATAAAAATTGTATTAGCTTTATACAGAATATACCATTAGAGCTGGTCATTAAGCAGTGCACTGAGGCAGCTTGATTGATTTCCTCTTCTCTCCATCTGGGGCAACATTCAGGGTTCTGTTAGCATAAATGGGCAGTGAAACAATTCTCTTTAACCTAACTTATTCTTACTGAGGATCTCAACATTGTGGAATTGTGGAGCTCGTAGCCTCCCTCACTTGCATTCCTCCGTGTCTTTTAAAAGCCAAACTCATTCACTATTTTTGCTTTTTCGTCTCTTCTACTTTTTCGACCCAGGTGATATCCTGCGCTGGGCCCTTCACTTAGGTTTTCCAGTGAAAGTAATTTCTATCTCTACAAATTACACGTTTGTTCAGCTGCACTGGGATACAATCCATCATTTCCCATGTCATTTGCAATCTATTACTGTCAATAGGCCACAGAACTGAGCACATTCATATTTTCCCAACAGTATTAAACCAACTACTGTACATCCACATGTTTGACTAGCTATGTTCTGGAGGTGTCTCTTTAAAAAAAAAAAACTGAAATTGCAAGAAATGCTCAACTCTTAAGATTTTCAACTTTGGACATTTTCATTGAACTAAAATAAAAATTGCACTGTGATCATGTTAAATCTGATTTGATTTTCTCTGCATATAGGTTCGATTCTGTGAGCATTTGTGGTATTTTTACAGTTCTTAATAGGTGATATTTTACACTAATCAAGCTAAATAGTACTAGTGGACCCCCCTCAGCATTGTCACAGTAAGTCAGATGACATGCTGTTCTTTAGAGACAAGAGTGTTATGTCACGTTATGCACAATGTATAATTCTGCGGCAAAGATGGAGCTGTGTCCCTTTAAACCCAGAAAGTCTCCTTGTTAAGTGAGTAAATTGTTCTTTGGCGAGGGAACCTTGCAGATTATCAAACGCTTGTAAATTTCAGGTTCCAAGTCAATGACTGGCTTTCCCATTTAAAAAAAATTGTTTTCCATCTGTGAGAAAATTAGATGTACAGTGTATGACAGATGCAAACTAGACACAGGACTTTTTTGCTTTACATATATGAATTGGCCTGACAGGGCATACACAACTGATTTGATTTCAAACTCTAATCCATACAATAGGATAATTTAACGGTTGATGGTACATTCCATTATGCTTAAAGTTATGCTTTCACTCAATAGAAAACCTTCCCAAGTCAATCAAGTCTGTGACATTCCTGAGCTATGGGTCTTTCATATTCACACTATCGCTGAACCATCATATATTTTCAAGAATGCTGCATAAAAAAAACGATTACATTCGCTGCAATAATGGCGGAACATACTGGAGAGAGGGCTACATTATTTCCTTTTAAGTTCAAACTGCTGCTTTATAGCGGGGTATTCAGGCAAACTACATTGCAGAAAAGCCATGAATATCCCTGTGCAGAATTGTAACTAAAAGTCAGCCATGTCAGAGTCAGGGGTAATTCTGAACAGTGCCAGATGGTGCTTCAATGTTTTTTTTTGCAATTTGTTTAAAATTAGTTTTGAATGAACTTGAATTTTCTCAGGACTGATGAATTGCTAATTCGGTGCACTTGTGTTTGCAAGGTGCTTCAGCAGATGACAGTGTGCCTTTAAAAACAAAAACAGCAAATAAACCCAAATGTATTTGTGTTCATGTAGGCGAGGGGAATGCCACCTGCTGTTTAATGAGTACAAATGTATATGGTACAGACAACACAAGGTGAGGATTCTCTTTGTAACAAATTTTTTAAAATGTGTTATATTTGTTATATAATTCACGCTCTCAATAGAAACTCCTAATTTCTTCTTACAATCATCGGATCATACAGCACAGAAGGAGGCCATTTGGCCATTGTGCCTGTGCCGGCTCTTTGAAAGAGCTATCTAATGAATCCCACTCTCCTGCCCTTTCCCCGTAGCCCTACAAATTCTTCCCCTTCAAGTATGTATCCAATTCCCTTTTGAAAGTTAGTATTCCTTTGCTCTTGCAAGGTTCTGGGCTCCTGCTTTGCATAATTTATTCATTGTCAAATAATGAAACTCAGAACTGCATTTCTCTGTAGTTCTTCTCCACCCTTTGAACCCATTTCCAATTTGATCAACATGCCAGGGAGAAGATCAAGTTCCTTTTGCTCTGATGTGGTTCATGTTCTTCACAAACAGCCTGTTGTGATGTTACTTGGAACACTGCCATCTGGTAAATTCTTTTCCTCACTTCTATCCCTCACACCACTACTTTTAAGTTACTTTACTTATGTGACACGGCCCCGTTAATACCAGTGGAGCCGCTGCAGGAGATAGACCGCTCCTCCCTTACTAAAATTCATTCTCGGGATATAGGTGTCGCCAGCAAAGTCAACATTTATTGCCCATCCCCAGTTGCCCTTCAGGAGGTGATGGCGGTGGACCGCTGCAGTCCGTGTGGCGAAGGTGCTCCAACAGTGCTGTTAGGTAGTGAGTTCCAGGATTTTGCCCCAATGATGATGACGGAATGGCAACATATGTCCAAGTTGGGATGGTGTGTGACTTGGAGGTGATGGTGTTCCTATGCACCTGCTGCCTTTGTCTTTCTAGGTGGTGGAGGTTGTGGGTTTGGGAGGTGCTGTCAAAGAAACTTTGGTGAGTTGCTGCAGTGTATCCTATAGATATTACATACTGCAACCACGGTGTGTTGGTGATGGAGGGAGGGGCTGCTTAGTCTTATGGATGGGATGCCAATCAAGTGAATGCTTTGCCCTTGATGGTGTCGATCTTATTGAGTGTTGCTGCAGATGTACCCATCCAGCTAAGTGGAGAGTATTCCATCACACTCCTGACTTGTGCCTTGTAGGTGGCGGAAAAGCTTTGGAGAGTCAGGAGGTGGGCCATGCACCGTGGAACACCCAGCCTTAGAACTGCTCTATTTATCTGACTGGTCCTGTTGAGTTTCTGGTCAGTGGTGCCCCAAGATGTTCATGGTGGAGGATTCGATGATGGAAATGCCATTCAATGTCAAGGAGAGGTATAAAGGCTCTCTCTTGTTGGAGATGGTCATTCCTGACACTTGGCGAACATGGCCTGCTTCATTATCTAAGTATTTGTGAATGGAGCTAAACACTGTGCATTCATCAACCAGCAACCCCGCTTCTGACCTTATAATGGAGAGAGTCTTGATGAAGTAGTTGAAGATGGTTGCGTGTGGGACACTGCCCTGACGAACTCCTGAAGAGATGTCCTGGGGCTGAGATGATTGGCCTGAAAACCACCTTCCTTTGTGCTAGGTATGACTCCAGCCACTGGTGGAAAGTTTTGCCTCTGATCCCCATTGACTACAGTTTGACTAGGAATCCTTGATGCCATACTCGGTCAAATGCTGCCTTGATGTCAAGGGCTGTCACTCTTCCCTCACCTCTGGAATTCAGCTCTTTTGTCCATGTTTGGACCAAGACTGTAATGAGGTCTGGAGCTGAGTGGTTCTGGCAGAACCGAAACTGAGCAAAGTGATTCCCTTTGCGGATTGTGAGGAAGGCTGCGGTTTACCTTTTCATATTGTGATTGTGGGAATACCAGGGCTTGGGATTCCCCAAAGATCGGAGGGATGCCAATGACTGGTGAGGCCCAAGGACTCCTTGCGGGGCTGGGGGCAGCACTCCTGGTCCTCCTGGCTCATGAGGAGTTCAAAGAGAGGGAAAGTTTTAAAACTTACCTGGGCCTCTTCTGGCCAGCTGGCTCCTCCGTCAATGTTTCTGCCGGGCAGCAGATAGCGTGGGACTTCCCCCGCATGTACTTAAAACTACGTTGTGGCGCTGATTACATCATCAGACCGCGACTTTTGAATTGTAAGTAGGTCCCCGCCTTCTTTTAGCGGGAATCTCATCCAGGGCCTCAATTGTCGCCGTAAATATTATGGCAGCTGATAACATGGCGGGTTGGAGATGGGATCTCGATTTTTTAAGTTTTAAACCCTCACCTGACCCTTTCTTGCCTGTCGGGGGTGCGGGGGGGGGGGGTGCGAGGGGAAAGTTCAAGGTTAAAATTGAGGCCTATGTCAACACTGAGAAGCATGGAAATTCAAATCCACACTGAATTTATCTTGCCCAAAACTCCAGGCTGACCACAGATATTTGATCCAGCGTGTATAGTAAACCCTCCCTCCACTGCAATCTTTTGCCAATCGCAGTATATCTAGTGCATTCTGTATTATTTGCTTAAATAATGTCGGTCAGCAATAGATGACTCTGAAAGAAATAATTATTTTTTAAGTTTGAGCTGCATAGCTGAATTCCCCTCCAGTGTGTGCTGGCTTTTTACGGCTTTCAAGGTTTGTGCTACAAGTTTATCATAAATTGCTCAATCCTTCTCCTTCTTGAACAACTCCAATCAGTCCCTGTGAGTGTGGGAAACATTATGCAGCAGCACATTTGGCAGAACTTGTCACAGAGACTGAAGAACAATCTCTGAGAAATGCAAGAAGTATCAATCTCCCACCAATTTGCTTTAGCAAGCACTGATGAGGACACAATGGATTTAAGTCACTGACTGCTCGTGTGGCTGTCCGTCTGCTGGTATGTATTTGTGCAAAGATTCACCCTCTCACATTCCTCCTGCTCACTTGGAGAAGCAGTCAAGATCACTGGTACAGCTCAAATAGCAATCTATGATGTGATCCTGTCCACTGTAAGTGGTCCCTAAGTTGTCAGACTGCTTGTCCGACATCCAGTTCTGGATGAGCAGAAATTTTCTCCAATTAAATATTGGGAAGACCGAAGCCATTGTTTCAGGTCCTGCCACAAACTCCGTTCCCTAGCCACTGACTCCATCCCTCGCCCTAACATCTGTCTGAGGCTGAACCACACTGTTCGCAACCTTGGTGTCATATTTGACCCTGAAATGAGCTTCCGACCACATATCCGCAGCATAACTTAGAACGCCTATTTCCACCTCCATAACATCGCCCATCTCCGCACTTGCCTCAGCTCATCCGCTGCTGAAACCCACATCCATGCCTTTGTTTCGTCTCGGCTTGACTATTCCAACGCACTCCTGGCTGGCCTCCCACATTCTACCCTATGTAAACTTGAGGTCAACCAAAACTCGGCTGCCCATGTCCTAACTCGCACCAAGTCCCGTTCGCCCATCACCCCTGTGCTCGCTGACCTACATTGGCTCCCGGTTAAGCAGCGCCTTGATTTCAAAATTCTCATCCTTGTTTTCAAATCCCTCCATGGCCTCGCCCCTCCCTATCTCTATAATCTCCTTCAGCCCCACAACCCCCCGAGATATCTGCGCTCCTCTAATTCTGCCCTCTTGAGCATCCCTGATTATAATCGCTCAACCATTGGTGGCCGTGCCTTCTGTTGCCTAGGCCCTAAGCTCTGGAATTCCCTGCCTAAACCTCTCCGCTTCTCTACCTCTCTTTCCTCCTTTTAGACGCTCCTTAAAACCTACCTCTTTGACCAAGCTTTTGGTCACCTGCCCTAATTCATCCTTATGTGGCTCGGTGTCAAATTTTTGGTCTTAAAGTGCAACGCATTGGGACACTTTACTATGTTAAAGGTGCTATATAAATACAAGTTGTTGTTTTTGTGCCCCTGGAATTGGCTACGATCATTATAAGAAAGAGAGAACAGGCCAGCCACTGTAAAATAAGTCTGATCCATCAAATTCCAAAGAGTGTTTAACTCAAACTATAGTCCCGATTTTTCTAGAAATTTTCAGCCTAAGTATGGCGTTAGAGTGCAGTGCATTGTGTTTTGCCAAGGAAGTTTGTGCGTAACCGATTTACATCAGCGTTATGCTGAAACAACGTTACGTGTGAATTTCCGGAATTGCCGGAACCCTGTGCCGCTCATTTCCATAGCCCTGCCTCCGCGCTGCCCGCCGTCGCCTGATATCGGCGTAACTGAGATCTCTGGAGTTTGATGGCAATCATCCTTGCAATATTTAAAAATATTTTTCTTACTGAGATCCGCACAATACGTCACCAAAGGGTACCCGCAAATTGTTTGCAACCACCCCCCCAACGCAGTCAGAAGGATTAAGCAGCTGGAGCGGCCTTCCCACTGGGCCGAGCCCTGTTCTGCGCAATAATGGGAGGGGCGCAAAGAGGCTGTGAGAGTGAGGCGCCGTGGCAGACGGCAGCTGCCCACTATATTTCTACCTACTGATGAGCCTGCATTTGTGCTTGTTTTGATTCTTGACTCCCTTTGTGCTGCGCCGCAGAAGATCAACTAAGTCATGTAATATAGCTTCAGCTTCAGAAGGATGCCACAGTGCTGTTGAGCAGGAGGAAGCAGCGCTCTGTGGATGAATGTTGATGCACCTTCCAAATCATTGCAAAGAAGGTTTTAGGCTTAGTGGCTGAGCTGCAGAGTTCAGGAAGGTCCCTGGTTCAATCTCCAATCTGCGCTGTGTTAGCTGAACTTAAATAGGATGATCGTATGAGATGATTAAACTCACCTCCGTGCCCTCGACTGCTCTCCAGCAGCCCCCTTTCTGGTAGTCTGCAAATGCTGATGACAGTTGAGGACAGAATTGGATCCCGCTGTGTTTGAAGAGCCTGCCAACAGTTATTCTCAAGGCTCATGTGAGGAGTGGAGGACAGAATCTCAGGAGCAAATAAAAGAAAACAATTGGAAAAATATTGAAAAATCTGAGAGGATATGTTGGACTTCCTGAGATCTTTTTACTCTTAAGTTTAGAAAAGTCAGCGGAACACTAGTTGCAGTTATAATGTAGCTGGTGTGCAGAATTAATGGTGCGACATCGCTTGCTGCTGACAGTAAAGTCCGTATTTGTCTGAAACCAGCAATGTTATATTGCACATATAATTGCACTGTAGCGTGAAAATTGGTGCATATCAATGCAAAATGTGCTGTATAATTGGGGACTAAATCTCATTATTGTTAAAAGGGACTAGATGATAAAGTAGGGCACATTAACCTTTCACCACTGAAACCAGACTTCATATTCAACCCATAGGTACGTACAGGGTACAAGTGGTACATTTGCTCAGTCCCAAAATTAAAAAGAAAGAATCATGCTTTAATCTTATACCCTCCAATTACTTCTTTTTCCATAAAAAGCTATCCAGCTCTAACTTGAATTTGTTCACACCATTTACTTCTAATGTCTCCCTGGGCAATCTGCTCCACGCAGTCATTTCCCTACGTGTGAAATATTTAAATCAAACTAGCTTATGTTGTTTCTTCTAAGCTTCAATCCGTGACCCTGGTTAAAGAATTTGCGGTTATTTCAAACCAAAACTGATGGAGCCAAAGTCTCCTCTCGCCTTTGGATTGAAGGGTTTAAGGGTCTGATGTGAACTGAGTTTGGACAGTGCCATCTTGGTGCTCAATGTGCGTGAGTCCGTGGGCAAATGCAATCCATGGTTCTGCACTAATTGGTAATCTCACTCAGAGAGGTCACAAGTACAACAACAACTTGTATTTATATAGCGCGTTTCCCAAGCAATTTTTTGGGGGGCCAAACAGCCCCTTTAACAGGTTGCGCGGCCCATTCAAAATCCACACGTGCGGTTTTTCCATTTAAAAGCCTGTGAGCTGGCTGCATGGGAGCTCCAGACCGCTGTGCGGTCGGACGGCCACGCAGCTCAACGGGAGCATTGGTCCCAAGGCGCTTCACAAGAGCGTTATAAGAACAGCCGATATATGAAACTGAATTCTCACACTGTTGATGCTGAGGCTGTAGTAGAAGGAGCTTTTTGAAGATTGCATTGAGAAATACTGTGGATTAGTGGGAGCTTTGCTCTGCATCCAACTTGCATTATGCCTGACCCCAAGTGTGTGATGCTATCACTGAATGTGAAACTTGAGAAAATCTTCCATTCCTCCCTACCTCATTGTCAATGCCATTCATTAACAAGTAGAAGGCATACCGTCAGGTTTGAGACAGCGCGGTTGCCAATTTTATTTGCAGCTATGCACTTGAGAATAAGACCATATTCTTTGTACGTGTATGTTTGATCAGGGAGCAAGAATGGCCTGCAAAGTATCTCAAATATGTCACAATTCTGCTGGAATCTTTAACCTTCACTATATGTATTAATTTCAGAAATCCAAGATTTGAATTTTCTAAATGTTTCGGAGACCTAATTGTTCTAGTTTCTGTAAGTGCGGTGGCATAGTGGTTAGCACTGTTGCCTCACAGCGCCAGGGACCCGGGTTCGAATCCGGCCTCGGGCGACTGTCTGTGTGGAGTTTGCACATTCTCCCCGTGTTTGCGTGGGTTTCCTCCGGGTGCTCCGGTTTCCTCCCACAGTCCAAAGATGTGCGGGTTAGGTTGATTGGCTATGATAAATTGACCCTTAGTGTTAGGGGGATTAAATACGTGGGGTTACGGGGATAGGGTGGGATATGTGTTGGTGTAGGGGTTACGGGGATCGGGTGGGATATGTGTCGGTGCAGGCTCGATGGGCCGAAATGGCCTCTATCTGCACTGTGGGGTTTCTGTGATTTCTGTGAAATACCTTTGGTTGGGTTTGATTTCTTGAGCATTCGTACAGAGATCCAGTTTTTGAGAATTTCGTCACACAAATGTATTTTCCCACTAGAAACACTTGGCGACACATTCTTCTCATCCCACCCCCTCAATTCATTTTAATTTGCAACTATATATTCATTTGGCTTCCCCTTGCTTAAAAGGTGGCTGGACCAGTGTGAATGCAGCAAGCGAGGCCTTAGATGTGCCACCAGTACTTAACACAACCCTCGTGGATTATAGTAGGGCATAGTCACTGTTGAAATTTTTAAACCAGAAAATAGGCATGCTTTATTCTGCCCTCCATAGTAGAGAAAACCTCTCCTCCCAGCCCCAGAAAGCAAGAACCATAATGACTCATTGAACATATAACCATTTAAGTCTATACATATCCCTCAACCTGTCGAAAACAAAATATTTATCCAAGTCTTCTTCAAAAGAATCAGCAAAACATATATGAATTGCTTTTGCTCTGACTCCGTTCCACTTGTCTCCTACTCTAAAGAAAAAAGAATTTTGTCTGATTCTCAGGCTGGAATTTTGCCAACCTGGGCGGGTCCGGTGCGGGCGGTGTCCGTGGGAGGTCGTGACCCTGCTGCTGGCCCCATCCCGCTGTTGAAAATGAACTTACCTTAATGGGGGGCTATTAAGTGCGTTACCCGGCCCAATGAGATGGAGCGGGTCTGGTGACTTCAACGATGATGTGTTTTCAGCCAGAATCTTTAAAGGGACCATGGCCACATTAGGTTTGAAGTTTCATCTAACATAGTGCTGTCAGTGCACTACAGCATTGAGGTGCTGCAAACACTGACAATGACTGCACAGAGGCAGAGGGCTGCACCCAGGTTCTCCCATGACTCTCTCCATATGCTTATGGAGGGAGTCACAGCACGCAGGGAGGTCCTCTTCCCTTCTGATGGGTGGAAGAGACCTCCCCAGGAAACCAAGACTGCTGGTTGCAGATTGCAGAGGAGGTCACAAGCAGGGATGTGGTCAGGAGCACCTGGGCACAGTGCCGCAAACGTTTCAATGATCTCATGAGATCAGGAAACGTTAGTACAAAGCCACACTCAACCTCATCCTGCTGTGCCTCTCATCACATCCCTATCACTCTGCCTTCCCTACCCTACTCCTGCACATCCTTACTCACACCAACTTACCTTGCACCTCCATCCATCCCTCTCTATCTACATTATCACGTCCCCATCTCAATAGCCACCCCTCACACTCACCCTCATCCTAGTCCAATCATATCAAGTAACAACACATAAGGGTAGCCACTTGGGTGTATAATCCAATGTTTATGTAAAGTTTCTGTTAATGTGGTGTCAAACATAAAAATCTTTATTTTCAACACTTTGCGTACTTGTACAGATTTGTGTGCACCTTTGGAAGTGGCTTAGTGAGTTGCACTGAATGGTGAGACATAACGGTACCCCCCGCAATGGTGATGAGTGTGAAAGGAATGGCTTGGTCAACGTAGGGATGCTTTATGGTGTTGGTGTGGAGTGGTGCCAACCTGGCGCATCATGTGGCAGCCATATGGGTGTACAGCGTGAAGTTAACTAAATCTGGCCATGGTGAGGCCATCCCTGTCCTCCAGGGCAGCAAAGTGGTCAGGTGCGGATGCCCTGTGTCCTGCTCAGCATCAGGTGATTGCGGAGAAGGTTGGTGTTGTTATTGGTGCTGCTGGTGTGCCTGGTGCTGCTGGTGTTGAGGCTAATTGTGGCGGGATTCTGAGGACCAAGATGAAACAGTATAAAGGGCACCCATGTTGATGGAATAGATGGCAGGTGAAGTACAGATGACAGAAGCATTCTGTCAATGGTAAGAGAGTTCTTCCAATGAGGTGAGACTGAATGGAGACATTGCTGGAAACCCTTGCTGGAAACAACAGAATCTGCCTGAGGAAAGTGATTATCTGTCAGGTGGGAGCTTTTACTATACATTTGATGTGTAATCAGCTAGAACAGTGTTACCTGCCACTTATCAGGCTGATAAGTGGCAGGTAACATTTGTGCCACAAAAGTGCCAGGCAATGACTATCTCCAACAAGCGAGCGTCTAACCACCGCCCCTTGACATTCAACGGCATTACCATCGCTGAATCCCCCACCATCAATATCCTGGGGGTCACCATTGACCAGAAACGTAACTGGACCAGCCACATAAATACTGTGGCAACAAGAGCAGGTCAGAGGCTGGGTATTCTACGGCAAGTGTCTCACCTCCTGACTACCCATCTACAAGGCACAAGTCAGGAGTGTGATGGAATACTCCCCACTTGCCTGGATGAGTGTAGCTGCACCAACACTCAAGAAGCTCAACATCATCCAGGACAAAGCAGCCCGCATGTTTGGCACCCCAACCACCACCTTAAACATTCACTCCCTCCACCACCGGCGTACCGTGGCTGCAGTGTGTACCATCTACAAAATGCACTGCAGCAACTCGCCAAGGCTTCTTTGGCAGCACCTCCCAAACCTGCGACCTCTACCACCTGGAAGAACAAGGGCAGAAGGTGCATGGGACCACCACCAACTCCAAGTTCCCCTCCAAGTCACATACCATCCTGACTTGGAAGTATACCGCCGTTCCTTCATGGTCACTGGGTCAAAATTCTGGAACTCCCTCCCTAACAGCACTGTGGGAGTACCTTCACCACATGGACTGCAGCGGTTCAAGAAGGCAGCTCACCACCACCTTCACAAGGGCAACTAGGGATGGGCAATAAATGCTGACTTTGCCAGTGACGCCCACATCCCACGAAAGGATATTTTAAAAATGGCCACGGAACTCCCGCCTCAGGTTGACAGACGTGCTTCCCGAGCAGCGTGAATCCCCTGGCCATGCAGGGAAATTTAAAAAGCAAGTGAGAAAAAGGCTCTTAAGCTCCTGTAAACTACCTGCTAATGATTTCAGTTGGGTTGCCTTCCACTGCCGGTCGGGTTCGTTCCGCGATGACAGACGCGCCTGGGGGAAAGGCGCGTGGGGGCAGGATGACAGCGGGCTCCTGACCCACTGTCAAAAATAACAACTTTCCCATCCGACCCACCAACGATCGTGCCTGCTGCCACTCCGGGAAATCTGGCCTTAGTCTCACTCAAGTTGATTTAATTTTCCACCAGAACATTTTCCTTTTTCCATTCCGCTCAAATCAAATAGCCTGCTTTTTCTTTATTCTCGTAATGTGGGCATCGCTGGCAAGGCCCACATTTATTGCCCACCCCTAGTTGCCCTGAGAACTGAATGGCTTGCGGGGGCACTTGAGAGGGCAATTAAGAGTCAACCGCATTGGCGTGGGATTGGAGTCACATATAGGCCAAACTGGGTATAGACGGCAGGTTTCCTTCCCTAAAGGACATTAGTGAACCAGTTGAGTTTATATGACGATCCATTAGCCTTATGGTCATTTTTACTGATGCTAGGGTTTTATTTCCAGATTTTTAAAAATGAATTATAATTCTCAAACTGCCATTGTGGGGTTTGAACACACTTGCATCAAAATCTGAGAGGCTGTTATCAACCAAGTTAATCAAATACTAAGATGTCCTGAGGGCCTTGGCAGACTATAAACATTTTGTGTGATTCACACACTGGGGGCCAAAGCACCAGTATGGAACACCAAGATCTTGCAACAAAATAACTCACTTATTTTCTTCTTTCCAACAAGCATTTAAGGAGCATCATCATCGTGTGAGGTAATTGTCAGGCAGGCTCTGTTTCTGGAGTAGTCAAATCTAAAATGAACAATCTGCATTTGTTAGAACAGGTTTTCTGTGGAAAACGGACTAAGTGTTACCATTTATTGGGGTATTCATGGAGTCAAATGATGTGTGACTTAAGGAAAAGCTTCTTAACATTGTAAGAGAGTTGCAGTTTGCATTGGATGCTGGTAGGACGTTACCACCAGCATAAAATCCATTTCCACCGATTTCAATTCTAAGGTAATAGTGATGCACAAATAATTAAATGCCTGCCTGGCAGATTCATGGGCAGGATTTTCATTGGGCCGTGGAGGCGGGATTGGAGGCATGTGGGGGGTTAAAATCTCAAAATCCGGGGGCACAAACCCATCCCGCCCCCAACCCGCCTCCATGCCAGTTTCAAAGGAGGCAGATACCCGACCTGTGCTGGGACCCGCCTCCCCGAGGCGGGAAGGGGATTAGTGCCAATTAACTGCCTGTTAACAAGTAGTTAACAGGCAGTATTTAGCCTAATCCCTATTTTTATTGCTGAAGTGTGGGATTCCGGACGGCTCCAAACCACGGCAAGTTAGCGAGGCAGACCGTCGGGCTGAAGGGCTTGGAGTGTTCGAGATGTCCAGTGTTCAGGTGAGTGATGGGTGCATGAGTGCAAAGGTGTGTGTGTAAAGTATTTAAACAAGTTTTACTTACCTTTACTTACCTTTACAGCCTTCCTTCCTGCAGGTCTCGGGAGTCCCTCATCTCACCGGCACAGAAAGCAGAATGGCCGCGAGCTGTCAAAAGTTGCAGCATTCAGCTTTCTGTTCTGGAGGGATCTCTAAATTAGCCTGAGAGGAAGGAATTAACTTGGAGTACAGATTGTCAGTGCTTGACAGCTTCAAAGAGCTGTCAAACGCTGATATTTCATCTGTCAAAAGCTCTTGACAGATGAAATGTCAATCTGTGATGTCACCTGTTGCCGGGTGGCCCTTAATTGGCCTGCTGAGCCCGCTGGGCGGGCTCAACAAGGTCAATCAAGTAAAAATCGCGTGGGTTGGCCACAACTTGATGGAGGTGGGACTACAACCGCAAAAGTGGGAGTCCCGCCTCCTACGCGCCTCCAGTATCAAAATCCAGCCCAGGTAGTTTTTTTCAATTTTCATTTCCTCGCTCTTCTCAATATCTCACTGAGTCATAAGTTTCTCTCAGTTTGCAACTATTTGTTAACTTCTCTTTGGATTTCCCTATTTCAGCTTCCTTTTGTCACTAGAAGCAATTTATTGGACCTTGTAAGTAACTTTCCCTTTAAGATCTGACAGATCCTGGAACCTACCCGCCCTCCGTGTTGTCAGACCCATGCCTTCGCCTTCCCCTCAGTGCTGACAGACACCAACAATCCTCCAGTGAGCCAAACCCTACGTTCCACCCCCCTCCCGACTTCTGCCAGGTCCCAGGTTTCTCCTCCTCAATCATACCAGAGCATCCTGCATGACAAACTCCAGATGGTGCTTTCACCTGCCATTTCTCTCTTTGCTCCCCTATCATACTAAAAGCTGGCCCGTGTCCCTCTTTCATTTCAGGTGCTGAAAGTCTGGAGATACCTCTGCCATTGCAGGAAGAGCAGGCCAGCCTCTAGGAAGATGCAGCGTAACTCAATCCAACCCTGGAAAGCACCAGCTCAGATATTGGCACCACACACACTTTTGAGGCCAGGCGAGAGGTGGGGGGTCTTCATCTGGTAAATTACTGGGCAAAATGTGCAAGAGCTAGGGCAGGGGAATAGGTTACCACAGGTGCCATCTCACCAGAGGGCGAGATCCCATACTCGCTTTGCTGCAGAGGACTCAAATTTAGACTTGAAGAGCCCAGGCTACCGAAGGAGGCTGATGGACATATACTATGAAATGCTCAGTGAACTGGGCAGCCTGCCAGCGAGATTCAGCACAATGGCTCAGAGCATAGAGGAGTTCATTTCCAATTTGTGTCAAGGCTTTGTACAGAGCATGGAGACCATTCTGTGCAACACAGACCAAGTGGTCAGCGCTATTAACACAACAGTGACGCCCACTATGATTGGGTTTCTACTGTCAGTTTCCATGGCACGAAACACTGCTGCCACGGAAGCTCAGAGGCTGTTATCTTGGTTTTAGGGACCAGTGCTGACAGGGCCTTCATGAGCGTCACATTACTCTGTTCTAGCACAGAACTGGGCAGCGCTGAGGCGCAGTCCCAGGAAAGTAACCTCAGTTCATGGGCGTGGCACCTGCTGCTGTCCTCTCAGGATGGCGGTCTGCCTGCTCCTTCACCACCCACTCCACCAGTGCCCTTGTTAAGGCCTCAAAGCCAATTGGGCCGGACTGCCCTGGCTCACGCCAAGATGCTGCAGTCTGCAACTGATGCCTCAAGGCCCAGAGCTGCTCTCGGTCGTCAAACACGGCCATCTAAAGTATCCTGAATGGAAGCTCAGCAACTTTCCACATCCCAAGGCGTAACCACTGGGGAAACAGTTTGTAGATGCACCGGGATAAGTAAACAAGCACAGAAGATAGGCACGGTGACCTTGACAGCTACAGGCAGGGCTGTCCATGCTCAGCTGTGAGGATTGAGTTGTGGATGCAGCAGGTGACATCACTTAGTGACAGCCTCCTCGGTGAGGCGAAGGCGCCTGAGACACTGCTCCTGGGTGAAGTTTGTGTAGAAGTGCTTCCTGAATATCCACTGTGGATATGTCCTCCTGGGCAGTGCCCTCCTCCTCCCTCTTCTCCCAGGTGCTCCTGCTCTCTGCTGCCTTCCTTGCTGCTCCCTCTCATGCTCAGCCCCAAAGGCAGCCCTAGCACACCACCCATGACTGCAGTAAACCGGCTCAGAAAGAGCCAGAAACAGTCCACTGCCAGCATTAGCCTTCAGCTTGTTATTAGCATTCAGTTTCCTAAGCCATAAAACAGGCAACAACAAAAATTACGCAGGAGTCGATTAGCAGCCTCAAATAACAAACCAGCAACTAACCTGTAAGTAGTGGATGAGCCCTTTAAACATCACTGCTGAAGGGTCCTTGCTGCCTGTTAGCACCATTAGTTGCTGGGTGGGTTTATCATGGGGCGAGTCAGATGCTGAAGCAGCCCAACATCACAAATTTGAATATATTAATCAGCGATTTAAATAGCGTGGGCATGCGTCCTGCATGCCTACGGCACAGCCCGATCCGATATGGCACTTCTGGCATGTAACTCACACACATGCCCCGCCTCTCATATTGGATGCACAAGTGTCTTTTTGCGTCTGCAAAATGGGCGTGGCGCCATCAAATTTCTAGGCCGTACTGTTGCAGTTCTGATTTCGGGGAAGTGACACTGTACCAACTTCTTCATGTGGCATTACCTCACTCATATTCCTGCCCAGTGCTGTTTTCCATCAAACCTGGGCAGAAGTGGACCCAGCGAATCTGGAGGGCAAGCATCTCTCTGTTGTCGGCAGAACAGGGTAAGTTGGCATTTTATATTTCCTAATGTAACTGTGGAGGGTGTGTGGCTGGCTGCCCTTTAGTGCAACAACAACTTACATTTATACAGTGCCTCCCCAATCCCAAGGCACTTCACAGGAGCGTTACCAGGCAGAGTTTGATACCGAGCCACACAAAGAGATATCAAGACAGATAATGGGGTAGGTTTTAATGAACGTTTTAAAGGAGGATGGAGAGGTTGAGAGATTTAGGGTGGGAATTCCAGAGCTTAGAGTCCAGGCAGCTGAAGGCACGGCTGCCAATGGTGGGCGATGGAAAATCGGGGATGCACAAGAGGGCAGTATTGGAAGAGCGCAGAGATCTCGGATGGTTGTACAGCTGGAGGAGGTTACAGAGATAGGGAGGGGTGAGGCCATGGAGGGATTTGAAAACAAGGAGGAGAAAAAGAAAAGAAAAAAGAAAGACTTGCATTTATATAGTGCCTTTCACAAACTCAGGACATCCCAAAGTGCTTTACAACCAATGAAGTACTTTTGAAGTGTATTTTACGCACAGCAAGCTCCCACAAACAGCAATGTGATAATGACCAGATAATCTGATTTTAGGTGTTGTTTGAGGGATGATTGGCCAGGACACTGGGGATAACTCCTCTGCTCTTCTTCGAAATGGTGCTATGGGATCTTTTGCGTCCACCTGACGGGGCACACGGGGCCTCGGTTTAACATCTGATCCAAAAGACAGCACCTCCGACAGTGGAGCACTCCCTCAGTACTGCACTGGAGTGTCAGCCTGGATTTTATGCTCAAGAATCGCGAGTGGGGCTTGAACGCACAGCCTTCTGTGACAGTCCTACCACTGAGCCAATGCTGACAACTTTGCACTGGAGTTGGCACAATCACACACAGGACAAAACTTCACATTCTTGTATTTCTTCGCAGACCTGTGGAGATCAGGCAAGAGAGGGTTGTAATTCAGAACCTGGGACAGCAGCTAAAACATACAAGCTCTATTCTAACAGTAAGCAAAGCAGAAAATTGTTCTATCAAGTGTGCATAGGTCATCAATTCCCTTCGCTTCTCCTCAAATACACAATCATGTTGAGAATTATGGATAAGTGACAACTGATTCAAAACAGCTGCAAAATCAACCAAGTTGTTCGAATAAAATTGCAAAAGTAATTCAACTGTTGGCTGTGCCTTCAGCTGCCTAAGCCCTGTGAGGAGGAGAAGTCCTTTTGACACAATTTTCAAGCTGGACATTAAAACCTGCTGAACTGTGGCAAAGCAGTGAAACCAGACAGTACTAGCATGAAGGAACAAAGACATTGTGTAGCTAAAGGAGACGTCTGTATAAACAATGAGGAATTAGGCCTTGATGAGGTAACACAGAACTCTATGGGCCTCTTCAATAAACAATCCTTATCAGAAAGTTTGCCAGCTCGACAGTTGAGATTTGTGTGAGCTATCCAGCCAATCAAGTGTTGCTGTGGTCTTCACATGATGGAAATTTACTGAAAAGGAGGTTTAAGATCATGCGGACTTTAACTTTAAGTTTTAAACAAAAAACGCAATATATTATTGGTTATCACGATCTAAGGCTATCATCGATAGGTCAATGAGGCCTTGGCGATGTAACATCCTGTCCACCATTGAAAGGAAAAGATATAAAAGAAGCTGTTACAGTAACTTTGTTACTGCAGTCAAGGGGTCGGGCGGGTGGGGGAAGTTACTGATCGGCGGAAGGAGAGAGCTGCAATCAATAGGAGCTGGCCACTTCGGGGTGATTGTATGATGATTTATTTAGAACACATATTTGGGCATTGTATTGCTAGAGCATCTTTATTGCTAAGAGTAGAGTAAGAAGGGCATTGTATTGCCATTTAAATCTATAAGTGTTTCAGTTTTCTTTTCTCTCTTTTCCTTTAACAAACAACCTTATTTAACTTAAGAGCTTTTGGGTGATTCATTTAATTATTTCCCTTGTAATTCGCAGGTCAAAACGAACTACAAGCCTGAGAATAGGACAGCGAAGCTTACAGCCCTAAGCTCTGGAACTCCCTCCCTACACCTCTCTACCTCGCTTTCCTCCTTTAAGACGCTCCTTAAAACCTACCTCTTTGACCAAGCTTTTGGTCACCTGCCCTAATTTCCTATGTGGCTCGGTGTCAATTTTTTTGTCTTATTATACTCCTGTGAAGCGCCTTGGGACGCTTTACTACATTACAGGTGCTATATAAATACAAGGACACGGACCAAGAGCTGCAAAGTGGGATTAGGCTGGATAGCTCTTTTTCGACAGGTACAGACACAATGGGCCAAATGGCCTCCTGCTGTGCCGTAAATTTCTATCCCGATGGATGTCTCAGGTGACCAATGGCATCAGTGTGGGGGTGGGGGGAGTCTTGGAGGTCATGTGATGAAACTTCTTGGAATATATCCAACCAGAGTCGGTAACCCTAACCACAAAAGGAATTACTGGAATAATTGTCAACCTAGTTGCTTCACAGACATAATTAGTCTAATTATATGTTATTATGGATCGTAGATTGCTAATACGAAGTGGAACATTTTCCTGCTAGTCATAGCCAGCAGCAGGTCTGAGGCTCGGTTGTGATGGGATTTTCAGATAGTCAGTGAAGATAATTTAAAAAATTTCTTTGGGGGACAATTGGAACGAAATGAGTGGTGTAACAATGAAAGTCAGGCAATAAACTGAAAAAAATTATGCTGTAAAAATTGCCTTTTGCTCAAAGTATCCCAATTGCTTCGACGAATGTCTAACTGCAAAGGGATGTCTGCTGTCTCACAGCGGCATCCTTTCACTGAGGGAAGTGCAGAGATGGCACAAGCTCAAGCAATTCCATCTCCACAATCAGCCCACCACAACTCTCACATCACAACTTCAAGAAACAATCTGCCTAATTTTTAAAAACTTATAGAATCATAGAATGTTCACAGCATGAAAGGAGGCCATTCGGCCCGTCGAGCCTGTGCCGGCTCTCTGCAAGAGCACTTCAGCTAGGCCCACTTCTCTGGCCTTTCCCCGTAGCCCTGCAAATTTCTTTCCTTCTATACTTATCCAACTCCCTTTTGAAAGCCGTGATTGAGTCTGCCTCCACCACCCTTTCAGGCAGGGCATTCCAGATCCTAACCACTCGCTGCGTAAAGTTTGAGCAAGTTTCAGAACAAATTATTTTTGCCGTTCAATTACCCAAAGATGAAAAAGCCAAATTGTCATTGCCACCGAATTACTATTAAACTAAATCAATCGAAAGCATTTTTCTTCATTTAACACTTTCAAACTGTTACAATATGCAGCTAACATTTCTGAAATAGACTTAACGGTGGGAATTTTAACCCCCCACGACAGGCAAGAGAGGGGCCGGGGGGGGGTTACAAATTCAAGCCGTCTCCAATTTCTGGTTTTAATGAAGAGGCGGGTTGCGGGGGTGGGGGGGGGGGGCGACTAACCTGCTCTTCAGAGGCGGGACCATCATTTAAATATTTTAATGATGCTGCATGCCTCAAATTTTAGGAGAGTTTTAAATTTAACTGATGTGGGCCGGGTTTCGCAGGGCTTAGGAAAGCCAGCATCTAAAGGGAGACAAGAAGCACTGGAGCCATCAAGTAAGTGCCTTTCCAGCACCGCACGTGGGTCAGGAGGAGCAGCAGTGCTTCCCCCACCCGCCCCCAGCCTACCAAGCTAAATTGCTTTCCTCCCCATGAGCAGACCCCTCTCAACGCGATCGGTCCGCACCCCACCCCCCCGGCGTGATTGCCTCCCCCCCCCAACCCCGCTGATCTCCTCCCAGACCCAAAATGTCCTCATCGCCCTCCCCCACCTCCGATCCACTGACGACCCTCGATTTTAAAAGGAAGGAAACATTGAGGTTGGTAAGGAGTCCCACAGTTTTGGGGTTGGAGGAGAGGTCAGAGATAGAGTAACAGATGGTGCAATGAGTCTTCATTTCAACGCACTGTGGTTACAGGGAGGAGAATGAGTGTGTGGGATAGTGAATTAGGAGTTCAGGAGAAACACTGACTGACTACAGTAATACAATACGGATAAAATAAAGAGAAGAAAGGGAATTCTGTTGGAAAGTACATACAGTGCAAAGTACTTATTGCTAACAGGCTTTAACACAATAATTGAATTTTTAAAAAACCTCTCCTGTTTGAAGAAATGCTGTTATCCCTCATCATTAAAGGTTCCTGCTGTAGCGGGTTACAAAAAGACCATCACAATTATTTAGTGTTTAGGCTGTTCAGCTACTTAATGGCTGAAAACCTTGAAGTGGCATCCAGAAATAAAATGCCCATCTCACAGATTGCATGCTACATGCTCATTGATGAATCTGTCACTAAATTCTGGTAAGCTCACACAACTGCAACAGAGAGCGAGAAGATGGAGGCTAGAGGCGAGAAGTTAACAAGCTTTTTATTGTTTCTTGGACTCAAGTGCAAGTGAGGTTTTGGAAGAGCTTCTCCAGAGATGACACAGTACAACAAGTGTGAGGAGCTCATGGACTTCTTTGTCACTAAGATTGAGACCATCCGTTCGGCTGCCTCTGCCGCTTCTCTCCCTTCCCCTAGCCCACCGGGCCAAACCTCCGCTAACGTTCCCCCCTGCCCTAGCCCTAAATTCACATCTTTCTCTAGTTTCTCTCTGATCTCCCCTCATGCCCTCTCCAAGCACATTTTGTCCATGAGACCCACTTCCTGCTCCCTTGAGCCTATTCCCACTCAACTGCTGACCACCCAACTTCCTTTCCTGGCTCCCAAGTTAGCTGATATTGTTAACGGTTCTCACTCCTCAGGTACTGTCCCCCAATCCTTCAAATCTGCCATTATCACCCCCTCATCAAAAATACAACCCGTGACCCCTCCGTCCTTGCAAACTACCGTCCCATCTCCAACCTCTCTTTCCTCTCCAAAGTCCTTGAATTTGCAGTCGCCTCCCAAATCCATGCCCATCTTTCCCAGAACTCCATGTTTGAATCCCTCAAATCAGCTTTCTACCCTGCCACAGTATTGAAATGGCTCTTATCTAAGTCACAAATGGCATCTTATGTGACTGTGACCATAGTAAACTGTCCCTCCTCATCCTTCTTGACCAGTCTGCAGCCAATGACACGACTGAACACACCATCCTCCTCCAGCAGCTCTCCACCGTCATCCAGCTGGGTGGGACTGCCCTCGCCTGTTTCCATTCTTATCTATCCAGTTGTAGCCAGAGAATCAGCTGCAATGGCTTCTCTTCCCACTCCCGCACCGTTACCTCTGGTGTCCCTAAGGATCTATTCTTGGCCCTCTCCTACTTCTCATCTACATTCTGCCCCTCAACGACATCATCCGAAAACACATTGGCAATTTTCTCAGCCCCGAGGAGGCGGGTATGGAGGTGGGACTGCCGGGAAAATGGCAGAATTTGGGGGTGGGTGGCAAACCCGCCTCCATGCCATCTTCCCAGGAGGCGGGTAGCCGTCCCGCGCCGGGTCCCGTCTCCTTGGAGGCGGGAAGAGATTAAAGCCTATTAATTGCATGTTAACAGGTAGTTAACAGGCAGAAAATAGGATTATCCTGTTTTTGCCCTCACAAGTGCGGGCTTCCCGATGGCACCAAAACCCGCCAGGGTCACCGAGTCGAGTACTGGGTCTGCGGGGGTCGGGGGTGCAAAAGTGTGGTGTGAAGGTAAGTGATGGATGCAAGAGTGTAGAGGTGAGTATCTGAGGTAAGTCCGAAGTGTTTTTAAAAGTGTACTTACCTTTGTTTCTTCCTGCAGGATTCAGTCGGTGTCAATACGGAGATGAGAGATGTTCGTGGCATTCTCAGATGCAACAAACATCTCAATTCTGTAAAAGAAAGAAGATTGATGAGGTCTTGTATGCAAGACCTCATCAAACTACAGAGAATGTCAGTGTTTGACAGCTTCACAGAGCTGTCAAACGATGACAATTCATCAGTCAAAAAGTTTTGACAGATGACACGACAGATGACACGTCATACGTTGACGTGCTCTGCAACTGGCTTTCCCTGGGCAGGCTTAGCAAGGTCAATCAAGGGAAAATAGCGTGGGTTGGCCATGACTTGATGGAGGCGGGACTGAAACCCGACAAGCAGCAGTCCCGCCTCCAACCCACTTCCATTCACAAAATCACCCTCACAGAGTCAGTTTCCACATGTACGCTGACGACACCCACTCTACCTCACCACCACTTCTCTCGACCCCTCCACGGTCATTAAATTGTCAGACTGCTTGTCTGACATTCAATACTGGATGAGCAGTAATTTTCTCCAATAAAATATTGGGAAGACCAAAGCCATTGTCTTCGGTCCCCGCCAGAAACTTGAATATTACAACTTCACCAACTCCATCCCTCGCCCTGGCAACTGTCTGAGGCTAAACCAGACCATTCACAAACCTGGTGTCATATTTGACCTCAAGTTGAGCTTCCAACCACATATCCTCACCAATACTAACACGCATATTTCCACCTCTGTAACTGTTATGTATTGTGTGTTCTCCTCCCACCTGTGGTGGCGCTGTCACAGCAGATAAATGGTTGGATGTTCTCTTGGTTAAGTTTAGCTCTCTTTGTTCGGAACTTTCCAGAACTTCCTGTCCTTCCTGAATAAAGCACTTTGAATCTCTGAGTTCTGCGTCCTAAATTGTGTCTAGGTAGAAAGGTACTGACACAACAGTAACATTGCCCGACTCCGCCCCCGCCTAAGCACATCTGCTGCTTAAACCTTTATCCATGCCTTTGTTACCTCTTGTTGACTATTCCAACAGACCCTTGGCCGGCCTCCCATCTTCCACACTCCATAAATATAAGGTCATTTAAAACTCTGCTGCCTGTGTCCAAGTTCCGTTCACCCATCACCCCTGTGCTTGCTGATGTACATTGGCTCCCGGTTAAGCAATGCTTTGATTTTAAAATTTTCATCCTTGTTTTCAAATCCCTCCATCACCTCACCCCTCCCTATTTCCGTAATCTCCTCCAGTCCTACAACCTTCTGAGATATCTGCGCTCCTAAATTCTGGCCTCTTGAGCATTCCTGATTTAATCGCTCAACCATTGGCGGCCATGCCTTCAGCTGCCAAGGCCCTAAGCTCCGGAATTCCCTCCCTAAACCTCTCCATCTCTCTACCTCTCTTTCCTCCTTTAAGATGCTCCTTAAAACGTACCTCTTTGACCAAGCTTTTGCTCATCTGCCCTTATAACTTCTTATGTGGATCAGTGACGAATTTTGTTTGATAACGCTCCTGTGAAGTGCCTTGGGACATTTTACTACGTTAAAGGTGCTTCATAAATACAAGTTGTTGTTGTTGTTGTTTTAGTATTCAAGTTCTGATTGCTTTGTGGAGCAACAAGTGTGGTTGTCATAATTCCATTCCCAGAACTGGCATTCCTCAACTTAGCTATTTTTCCATGATATTTTCAAGAAGTACAAGAAAGATAGAGCCAGAATTTACTGTCAAAATAACAGTGAGGCTAATAGTGTTCACTGCTATATACGCACAATTCAATAGAGCAACTTCAGGCGAATGCACAAGTGCAGTTAAATATGAAAATCCAGAAGTTGCTTCTCCTCCGTAAACTGCGCGAAAAGGGCATCTCACCATCTGGCTCCCCATTCAAAGTATTGAACGGAGTGAAGTTCCTGTCCTGACGTCGTAGATACGGCTTGCACTTGCCACAAATAGTTAAGACTTGTCCATTTCAGTCTAAGTTCCCTTTTTAATGGCATGATAAGTCTTAATTACTGCCAAACAACATCTCTGGGACTGAAAATTAACTTTTACAAGTGTGTAGTCTCATTCCTTCAGATTTTAATTGTTGGAGATTTTCTTTCTGTCTCTTTTTTCTCTCTCTCTCTCTCTTAATCCAATCTTTCTTTCCCTCTTTTTATTTTGCTTTCTTTCGCTGATTTGACATTGAATCCACTATTCTAACTCGTTCAGGCTCTGCACTGTGCAATCCTCAATCTGATTGGTTAAGGAGACACACAGTTGCTTGCCCTGTTCACACAGGTCCCAGATGCCCTGTAGAGGGTGCAGCACCATTTCTGTCAGGTACTAACAGCAACTTGCAGCAAGAAATATCAAGGGCAAGTCCAATGAATGGCTGGTGGCATTTGTTCGACAGCTACAGTAAATTCTGGCTCACTGACTCTTAGGGGGTGATTTTGCCAATGGGGACGTGATGGAGGCAGGGCTGCTGCTTGTCGGGTTTTAGTCCCGTCGCCATCGACGTCTGGCCAACCTATGCTATTTTCCCTTGATTGACCTTATTAATCCCGCCCAGCGGGCTTAGCAGGCCAATTAAGGGAAAGCCGGTTACTGGTGACATCAGCGAGTGAAGTTTCATCCGTCAAGAACTTTTGACAGATGAATTGTCATCGCTCAAGAGCTCTGTGAAGCTGTCAAACACTTACAATCCGTCTTCTAAGTTGAGACCTGGGACACAGGCTCAATTAAAGATCTCTCCTGAACAGAAAGCAGAAGGCTGATGCATTTGAGAATGCAGCGGCCATTCTGCTTTCTCTGCCGGTGAGATGAGGGACTCCCAAGACCTGAAGAGTTGAAGCCTGGAGGAAGAAGCAAAGGTAAGTAAAGCTTTTAATACACTTAAGACTCACCTCACACACTTACCTCTGCACATATGCACCCATCACTCACCTGCACACCGGATATCTCGGCCCCTCTGACCCCTGCAGACCCACGGCTCACTTCGCTGACCCTGGCAAGGTTCAGAGCCGTTGGGAAGCCCACACTTTAGGGCTCAAAATAGGGATTATCCAAAAAACTGCCTGTTAACTACCTGTTAACAGGCAGTTAATTGGCACTAATACCCTTCCCGCCCCCATATTTTCTATTAATTGGCTTTCTCAACAATTGATTATTTCTAACATATCTTGTCATATCTTTACAATCTAAGTGAATATGGGAGGGTAACGCATTTGTGAGACTTAACAGCAGAAAGAAGATAAAGCTTTGTTAGCTGGTGTCCTATATACACCTAAATGATAGTACCTACTTAAAGGTGAGAAAGATTTACAAAAACACCAAACATAATATTGTTACCAGGTCCCATAACAGCTATGAAGAAGCAGACAGGGACTGTACTGGATTACTGCAGGAACCTTGCATTTCTGCAGCATACCTGAACTTTGTGAACAAAGTGTCAATCAGCATGTGCCTCCGTTATGTTTTCAGTGATGAAAGAGCTCAACAGCCTGAATACAAAGGACTTGTGAAAGCTTCTTTGTAACTTGGTAACCACTCCAGTGCTGAGTGGTGGCAGCATTTCTTCAAGCAATTAGTTGGGGGCGGTTGGTTTTTATTCAATAATAGTGTTAAAATTTTAAATTAGGAAATACGTTGTACTGTAAAGACTTTTCAATCGATTGCTCTTTACCTTTAATAATTAGTGTTCCAATATAAGTTTGTGTCAAAAAAAATCAATATTTTTACTTCTGTATTTATTCATACATAGGGTATTTTATAGGTTAATGAACTGTATTCATAAATTATTTGCTTCATTTGTGAGAAATGTAGGAACATAGTGCTTTTTTTTCTTCAATTTTAAGTTTATTTCTTTCAAAGTAATTCATAGTTAAGGTAGTTCGGGAGAGCGAGAATCCGAGAGTTTAAATTTGAGGTAAGAGTTTTTAAATTAAAAGTATGGCAAGGGACCCCAGTCCCATGCGTTGCACGGCCTGCAGCAGGTGGGAATTCCTAGATGCTTCTTGCAGTCAGGATGACCACATGTGCAGTAAGTGCCAATGGTTTGGCCAACTTGAGATCCGGTTTTCGGAGCTCGAGCGTCAGCTGGAGGCACTGCGGTGTATCCGCGAGGCTGAGAGTTACGTGGATAGCACATTTTTAGATGCGCTCACCCCGCAGCTTAAGAAAGTGCAGTCAGAGAGGGAATGGGTGACCACCAGTCAGAAGAAGGGGGGCAGGCAGGTAGTCAGGAAAGCCACAGGTGCATCTCACTCAACAACCGGTTTTCTGTGTTGGAAAACGGTGAAAGTGATGGTTCCTCTGGGGAGTGCAGCCAGAGCCAAGTTCACGGCACTGTGGGTGGATCAGCTGCACAAGAGAGGAGGAGTAAGAGTGGAAGGGCAATAGTGGTAGGAGGCTCAATAGTGAGGGGTGCAGACAGGCGTTTCTGCAGCCACAGAAGTGACTCCAGGATGGTATGGTGCCTCCCTGGTGCCAGGGTCAAGGATGTTACTGAACAGCTGCAGGGCATTCTGAAGGGGGAGGGCGAACAGTCAGAGATCGTGGTTCACATTGGTACCAACGACATAGGTAGAAAGAGGGATGAGGTCCTGCAACAAGAATTTAGGGAGCTAGGTAGCTGATTAAAAAGCAGGACCTCAAAGGTTGTAATCTCTGGATTACTCCCGGTGCCACGTGCTAGTGAGTTTAGGAATAGGAGGATAGAGCAGATGAATGCGTGGCTAAAGAGTTGGTGCAGGAGGGAGAGCTTTAGTTTCCTGGATCACTGGGTCTGTTTCTGGGGAAGATGGGACCTGTACAAGTCGAACGGATTGCACCTGAACCGGAACAAGACCAATATCCTTGCGGGGAGGTTTGCTAGTGCTGTTGGGGGGGGGGTTAAACTAACTTGGCAGGGGGATGGGATACGGAGTGGAGCTATAGTAGGGGCTGATGCACAGCCAAATATAGAGGGAAAAACAAGTCAGTTTGGAAAGCAGAGCAAATATGTAACGGCACAAGGGAGTATGGCATTTATTTTAATGCAAGGAGTTTTGCGAGTAAGGCAGATGAATTGAAGGTGTTGATGAACACATGGGAGTGTAATATTGTTGCTATCACAGAGACATGGTTGAGGGAGGGGCAGGACTGGCAGCTCAATATTCCGGGATATAGAATCTTCAGGCGAGACAGAGGGGGGTGTAAAAGAGGAGGGGGTGTCACAATATTAATCAAGGAGTCAATTACTGCAGTAAGGAGGGACGATATCTTAGCAGGTTCCTCTAATGAGGCCATATGGGTAGAACTTAAAAACAAAAAGGGGGCAAGCACTTTGCTGGGAGTGTACTATAGGCCCCCAAACAGTCAGGGGGAGATAGAGGAACAGATATGTAGGCAAAGCTCAGAGAAGTGTAGAAATAATAGGGTAATAATAGTAGGGGATTTCAACCTTCCCAATATTAACTGGGATAGTCAGAGTGTGAAAGGCTTAGAGGGTGCGGAATTCTTAAGGTGCATCCAGAAGAGCTTTTTGAGCCAGCATGTAGAAAGTCCTACAAGAGAGGGGGTGGTACTGGACCTAATTCTTGGGAATGTAGCCGGGCAAGTGGTAGAAGTGTCAGTAGGAGAGCATTTTAGTGACAGTGACCATAATTTGGTGAGATTTAAGGTAGTCATGGAAAAGGACAAAGATGGACCAGAAATAAAGGTTCTAAATTGGGGGAAGGCCAATTTTAATATGATAAAGCAGGATCTGGCCAAAGTGGACTGGGATCAGCTACTTGTAGGAAAATCCACATCAGAGCAGTGGGAGTCATTCAGAAAGGAAATAGAGAGAGTACAGCGCCAACATGTTCCTGTAAAGGTCAAGGGTAGGACCAACAAGTCCAGGGAACCCTGGATGTCAAGGGATATACAAGATGGATTAGGAAAAAAAGGGAGGCTTTTGGCAGATACAAAGGACTAAAAACAGTGGAAGACCTAGAGGCGTATAGAAAGTGCAGGGGGGTACTTAAAAAAGAAATTAAGAGAGCGAAGAGGGGGCATGAAAAAACACTGGCGGGCAAAATAAAGGAAAATCCCAAGGTGTTTTATAAGTATATTAAGGGCAAGAGGATAACCAGGGAAAGAGTAGGGCCCATTAGGGACCAAAGTGGCAATCTGTGTGTAGAGCCGGAAGATGTAAGTAAGGTTTTAAATGAATATTTTGCATCTGTGTTCACTATGGAGAAGGACGATGTAGGCATAGAAATCAGGCAGGGAAATTGTGATATACTTGAACAAATTAGCACTGAGAGGGAGGAGGTACTAGTGGTTTTAGTGGGCTTAAAAGTGGATAAATCCCCAGGCCCAGATGAGATGTATCCCAGGCTGCTGTATGAGGCAAGGGAGGAGATTGCAGGGGCTCTGACACAAATTTTCAGAACCTCTCTGGCCACAGGGAAGGTGCCAGAGGACTGGAGGACAGCTAACATAGTACCATTATTCAAGAAGGGTAGTAGGGATAAACAAGGGAATTACAGGCCAGTGAGGTAGGGAAATTATTGGAAAAAATTCTGAGGGACAGAATTAGTCTCCACTTGGAGAGGCAAGGATTAATCAAGGATAGTCAGCATGCCTTTGTCAGGGGGAGATCATGTCTAACCAATTTGATTGAATTTAATGACTAGGTGTGTGGATGAGGGTAGTGCAGTTGATGTAGTCTACATGAACTTCAGTAAGGCTTTTGACAAAGTCCCGCATGGGACCCAGGGCAATTTGGCACATTGGATCCAAAATTGGCTTAGTGGCAGGAGGTAGAGGGTGATGGTCGAAGGTTGTTTTTGTGACTGGAAGCCTGTGTCCAGTGGTGTACCGCAGGGATCGGTGCTGGGTCCCTTGTTGTTTGTAGTGTACATTAATGATTTAGATATGAATGTAGGAGGTATGATCAGTAAGTTCGCAGATGACACGAAAATTGGTGGAGTGGTAAATAGCGAGGAGGGAAGCCTCAGGCTACAGGGCGATATAGATGGGTTGGTCAGATGGGCAGAACAGTGGCAAATGGAATTTAACCCTGAAAAGTATGAGGTGATGCATTTTGGGAGAACTAACAAGGCAAGGGAATACACAATGAATGGTAGGACCCTAGGAAGGACAGAGGATCAGAGGGACCTTGGTGGGCATGTACATAGGTCCCTGAAGGCAGCAGGACAGGTAGATAAGGTGGTTAAGAATGCATATGGGATACTTGCCTTCATTAGCTGAGGCATAGAATATAAGAGCAGGGAGGTTATGATGGAGCTGTACAAAACGCTGGTAAGGCCACAGCTGGAGTACTGTGTGCAGTTCTGGTCGCCACACTATAGGAAGGATGTGATTGCACTAGAGAGGGTGCAGAGGAGATTCACCAGGATGTTACCTGGGCTGGAGCGTTTCAGCTATGAAGAAAGACTGGACAGGCTGGGGTTGTTTTTCTTAGAGCAGAGAAGGCTGATGGGGGGACCTGATTGAGGTGTACAAAATTAGAAGGGGTGTAGATAGGGTAGATAGAAAGGAACTTTTCCCCTTAGTAGAGGGGTCAATAACCAGGGGGCATAGTTTCAAGGTAAGGGACAGGAGGTTTAGAGGGGATTTGAGGAAAACCTTTTTCACCCAGAGGGTGTTTGGAATCTGGAACTCACTGCCTGAAAGGGTGGTAGAGGCAGGAACCCTAATGCTAACACTAACCCTAACCCCCATAGCATACAAGGCTATGGACCAATTGCTGGAAAATGTGATTAGAATAGATAGGGCTTGATGGCTGGCGCAGACACGATGGGCCGAAGGGCCTCTTTCAGTGCTGTATAACTCTATGGGGGAGAAATTCAGTATAGCCCCATTAGGGGCGCTAACTTCGCCGGGGCGCTAAAAGTAGTGCCCCGGAAAAATTAGCGCCCCCGCGCCGGAAATTGGTCGGTTGCGCCCCAAAGGGAAGCGGGGTGCTACTGGAGGTGCCCCGCCTCCCTCTTGGGGCGCTGCGAGTTAATATCGTGGTGCTACGTGCCCCAGCATCACACGCTGTGGCACGTCGCGCTGCGGTATTGCAGGCCTTCCTCCCCTTCTTAAAGGGGAGGGGCCTTGTGCAGTGCGATCTGGGGCCCAGCTGGGCCCCCGAGGATCGGGAGTGCAGGCAAAAGAGCCCGGCACCCAAGGGGGGGGGGCGGGAGCGCAGGCAGGTGCTGGCAGGCGGCCAACAACAAAAATGTCCGCCCCGCACCTCGCCTTTAATTTGCGCCTCCCCTGCCGCAGGTACGCCACCCTGACCCTGTCGGACAGAGCGTCCAGCGGTAAATCAGGGGGCGCTCCCGAAGATCGCGGCCGGGGCGTGAGCGGGGCGCTGCGCACACCGATGACGTCATCGCCAGCGGCGCAGCGCTAATGGTTAGTGCCACCACTAACCTCCCGCTAAATTTTGCGGGAGGCGTGGGCAGTGCCGCACCCGGGCGCTAGTTGGTTTGCGCCCCACTTAGCGCCCTCTTAAGGCGTTAACGGGTGGCGCAACCAACTGAATTTTTTCCCCATGACTCTATAGGAACAGGAGTAGGCCATTTAGCCCCTCGAGCCTGAACCATCATTCAATGGCTGATCTGTGGTCTAACTCCACATACCCGTCTTTGCCCCATATCCCTTAATAGCTTTAGTTAACAAAAATTTAAGAATCTCAGGTTTAAAATCAACAATTGATCTGGCATCAACTGCTGTTTGCGGAATAGCTCCAAACCTCTACCACCCTTTGTGCGTAGAAGTGTTTCCTAATTTCACTCCTGAAAGGTCTGGCTCTAACATTTAGGTTATCTCCCCTTGTCCTAGACTCCCCAACCAGCAGAAATAATTTCTCTCTATCTACCCTATCAGTTCCCCTTAATATCATGAAAAATTCGATCCAATCACTCCTTAACCTTCTAAATTCTAGGGAATACAACCCTAATTTGTGTAATTTCTCCTCGTAACTTAACCCTTGAAGTCCGGGTATCATTCTGGTAAACCTACGCTGCACTCCCTCCAAGGCCAATATATCCTTCCTACAGTGAGGTGCCCAGAACTGCTCACAGTACTCCAGGTGTGGTCTACCCAGGGTTTTGTAGAGCTGCAGCATAACTTCTCCCCTTTTTGATTATTTTCTGTACCTGTCCATGACATTTTAATGATCTATGTACCTGGACCCCCAAGTCTCTTTAGACCTCCACTGTTTCTAGCTTTTCACCATTTAGAAAGTATCCTGTTCTATCCTTTTTAGGTCCAAAGTGGATGACCTCACACTTGCCTACATTGAAATCCATTTGCCACAATTTTGCCCATTCATTTAATCAATTAATATCTCTTTGTAATTTTATGCTTTCATCTACACTAGTTACGATGCCGCCTATCTTTGCATCATTGGCAAACTTGGACATATGGCTCTCTATCCCATCATTTAAGCCGTTAAAAAATACAGTGAATAGTTGAGGCCCCAACACAGATCCCCTGTAATACGCCACTCATCACATCCTACATCCTGCCAATTGGAGTACCTGCCCATTAGCCCTTACCCTCTATCTCCTGCCACTCAGCCAATTTCCTAACCAGGTCAATAATTGGCCTTCATTTCCATGAGTTTCAACTTTAGCTAACAGTCTCTTATGAGGGACTTTATCAAATGTCTTCTGGAAGTCCATATAAGTAACATCCATAGATAGGCCCCTGTCCATTACTTGAGTCACCTCTTCAAAAAATTCAATCAGGCATGACCTATCCATTACAAATCCATGCTCTCTCTGATCAGCTGAAAATTTTCAAGGTATTCAGTCACTCTATCCTTAATTATAGAGTCTGGTAATTGCCTGACAACAGATGTTAAGACTAACTGGTCTATAATTCCATGGTTTCCCTCTCTCACCTTTCTTAAATAGCAGAATGACATGCTCAATTTTCCAATCTAAAGGAACTGCACCTGAATCGAGAGAACTTTGGAAGATTATAGTTAGGGCATCTGCAATGTTCTCACCTACTTCCTTTAAAATCCTGGGATGGAAACCATCTGGTCCTGGGGATTTGTTACTCCTTAGTGCCATTATTTTCTTCATTACTGTTATTTTGCTTACGTTAATTTTGGTGAGTCCCCATCCCTGATTCAATGTTCGTTTCCTTGGATTGTCCAGCATGCTATTCTCTTCCTCTACCGTAAATACTGATGCAAAGTAATTATTCAACAGGTTTGCCATTTCCTTATTTTCATTTACAATATCACCATTATTCGTTTTCAAGGGGCCCACATTACCTATGACCACCCTGTTTTTCCTAATAAATTTGTAAAAATAAATTGTGATGATTTTGATAACCCTTGCAAGTTTCTTTTCTTATTCCCTTTTTATAGCTGTTACTATTTGTTTGGTCGACTTTTGTTGTTCTTTGTGTCTCTCCCCAGTCACCAGGATCTGTGCTATTTTTTGGATATTTGTACGCTTTTTCTTTTAGTATTATGTTGTCCCTTACCTCTTTCATCGTCCATGGCTTTTTTTTTGGCAAATAGGGCTCTTGTCCTTGTGGGTATAAACTGCTTCTGGTATGGACAGTTAGTCCTACTCTTACAAAACAGCCACCTGGTACACTGCCGATTTCATAACACAGATTCAGAAACCCAAGTCTGCAGCCTTCCAGACTCAATATCGAGTTCAACAATTTCAGATCATAAGCTCGGTCCCCATTTCATTTTCTCTTGTAATTGTTCCACTCCTTTCCCCCCCCCCCCCCTTTCCTTTTGTTTCTCTCTCACACCTGGCAGCTATCTCTTGCCCTGCCAGTACACTTTACACCTAATCCCAGCCTATTACTATCTCGTCTAGCTTCTAATCTCTTTTACTTCTTTTGTTTCTTTTATTCTTTTGTCCGATCGCAGCCCTGCCTCCGATCTAGTTTCTTTTCTTTTCAGTTTTGAAGAAGGGTCCAACCCGAAACGTCAACTCAAATTTCTCTCCACGGATGTTGCCTGACCTGCTGAGTTTTTCCAGCATTTTCTGTTGTTATTTCGGATTTCCAACATCTGCAGTATTTTGCTATCGTACTAGTGCCTTTTGCAATTTGTTTTTAATTTGTTGGGTGAGTTTAGTCATGAAAGCAGTCCATTACTGAGAGGTTGGTAGTGCCTGTTTCTTCATGGATGAATATTCTAACCACACACTTTTTATTTCACTGTCAGTAAGCAGAGGAATCAGGATGACCAGATGAATAGCATGATATATTGTAATTAAAACTAGAAAATCTGCTGTAAACTACTAAAAGTCAATAACAACGTATGTTATATTAACAGTTAGTGAAAGTCATCAGGTACATTCATTAGGTACAATATTCAGCTTCAGGTAGTTTACATGTAGACCAAATTTTAATTTTAATATATAAGAACAAAGGAATTTGAAAGGATAAGACAAGGCCATTGTGCCCATTGAAGCTCATCTTCTAATACTCGGAACCATCCCAGCTGAGATTTCAATTACCTTCTGAGCTCACTGAATGCTTTTATCTTTACTCCCCTACTTGGCAAATGATTCCAAACACGTATCACCCTTTGAATGAAACAATTATTTCTACTTGACAATTTAAATTTACATTTTATATTTAAATTGATGTCCTCTAAAGTAATAATCTTGGTTTACTTTATCCATATCATTTAATATGCATCCTCTGCCCCACCTCCACTTAACAATCTGGACTATAGAATTTAGGCTTCTCTAATCTTTACCTCACAGCTCATATCCTTAACATTTGTGATAATTTCTATTGCTCATCATTGTACTCTGCCCAGTGCTTGTTGTAGTGGTTTGAGCCCTCTACCAATTTTCTTCATTCATGTTAATAGTGCATTGTACTTTACATGAGCAGTCACGTGTTTCTTATCATAAGATTTACAACCATTTAAGCAAAGTGCCACAGGATTAACAATTATGCCCTTTTAACCAATAGACATATCATTCAGGCTAAAACGCTAAGCTGAATTAATTTACAAAAGATAGAATTAGGATTATAGAAGAACAAAAAAGTACAGCAAGATACTGACAGCATGAACAAAGATTGAACCAGTCCATATGAATTTACAATGTCTTCTACAGAGCATAATCCTTGCACCGTCCAATGGTCGACATACATGGATGAGGCAAATGTTCTTGCCTTCTGCAAGGAGCTCAGACATTACCTTTAGAAACTGTTCAAATGGAATTGAAGAAAAGGGACAGCCAGCTTTATCCTTCACACGCGGACTGTTCCTTTGAAGAAGCCCACAGTCCTGTCTTAACAAGCTAGTAATTGCAATATTAATTAATTCTATTTCTATGTGGGTGGAATGCAAATAGCAGCTCCATCGCTGTTTGGAGAACTATTTATCGGTTCAGCCTTTTGGAATTTCCATCCCTTATAATAGTTGTGACAAACACAGGCAACAAGTTTCTGATAGCTTACAGCAGCAAAGCTGCATATGTTATTACTTTAAAAACACTGAGGTATTAACCAAAAAACTGTGACCTGCGCACATCCTGTTCACACGAAGTGACATTGACAGTGAGCTGCTTCGAGTTACATCCGAGTCTACAGCACAAAAATAGGCAATTCGGCCCACTGGTCTATGTCGACGTTTATGCTTCACAAGCTTACTCTCACTTCTCTTGATCAAACCCTATCAGCATATCCTTCGATTCCTTCCTCCCTCATGTGTTTATCTAGCTTCCCCTTAAATGCATCTATACTGTTTGCCTCAACTACTCCTTGCGGTAGCGAGTTCCACATTCTTACCACTCTTTGGGTAAAGAAGTTTCTCTTGAATTCCCTATTGGATTTATTAGTTCTTATATTCATGGCCTCTAGTTTTGGTCTCCCCCACAAGTGGAAACATTTTCTCCATGTCTACCCTCTCAAACCCTTTCATTATCTTAAAGACCTCTATTTGCTCACCCCCAGTGTTCTCTTTTCTGGAGAAAAGAGCCCCAGGCTGTTCAATCTTTCCTGATAAGTATAACCTCTCAGTTCTGGTATTAACCTTGTTAGTATTTTTTGCACCTTCTACAATGCCTCTACATCCTTTTTATTATATGGAGACCATAACCATGCACAACACTCCAAGTGTGGTCTAACCAAGGTTCTATACAAGCTTAAGATGACTTCCCTGCTTTTCAATTCTATCCCTCTAGAAAAATACCCAGTGCTTGGTTTGCTTGTTTTGTTCCCTTATTAACCTGCTTTGCTACTTTTAGTGATTTGTGTACCTGTACCCCTAAATCCCCATTTAGTCTTTTATTATCCAAGCAGAATGTGGCCTCCTTATTCTTGCTACCAAAATGCAGCCCCTCACACTTATCTATACTGAAATTAATTTGCCAGGGTTAATTTGCCCATTCTGCAAGTTTATTACTGGCCCGAATTTTGTGGTAAAAATAATGGTGAAGCTGCCATTGCTCACTGTTATTAAAGAGTAAATCGGACAGCAGCTTCCGGCAACCCCACATGTGCAGTTAAATGTGGAAATCAGGAAGTTGCGGTCCCAGTTGCCCTGCTCTTTCAGAAGCTTCGCTACACCGGTATCTCACCGAGAGACTCGGCATTGAAACACATGGAATAGCGTGAAGTTGCTGCACTTACTCATTAGATACCCACTAAACTCAGCAGAGAAACTTGCGGCTTGTCCATTCTAGTGTAAGTGGATTTTTAACGGCATGATAAGTCTTAATTACTGCCAAACAACATAAATATGGAGTTTCATTCCTTCAGATTTTAATTATTGTTGGAGAGTTTAAAAATTTTATTTTTTTCTGTCTCTTTTATCTCTTCTCTTAATCTCACCTTTCTTTCCCTCTCTTTATTTTGCTTTCTGTATATGATTTGGCATTGAATTAAATATTCTAACTTACACTTCCTGGTTCAAAGTCTGTGCTGCTCATGAAGAATTCTTCAATCTGATTGGTGAAGGAGACACAAAGGTCCCATATCCCCTGTAGAGGGCGCTGTGTTGAAATGGCTTCCCAATCACTGTGATTTCCAGTGCAAAAGCCCATAGAAGGTCTGTTGGTGAGTGTAATGAAAAACTGGCACTGTTCATTCACTGTTGACCGCTAAATCAGGGCTAATGTCTTCTTGTATTTTGTCGCATTCTTCCTTTGTATTAACTATACCCTCAATTTGGTGTTGTCCGCAAATTTAGAAATTGTACTTCTGATTCCCGAGTCCAAGTCATTTATGTAAATGGCGAACAGTGGTTCCAGCACCGATCCTTGTGGAACACTAATTTCCATCTATTGCTAGCCTAAGTAGCTGCCCTTAACCACTACACACTGTTTTCTGTTTTGTAGCCAGCTTGCTATCCATTCTGCTACCTGTCCCCTAGCTCCACATACTCTGACCTTTGTCATGAGTCTACTATGCGGTACCTTATTGAAGGCCTTTCGAAAATCCAAATATATTACATCTACTACATTACCCTTATCTACTCTTTCTGTTACTTCTTCAAAGAATTAAATAAGGTTAGTCAAGCATGATCTTCCCTTTTGAAATCTGTGCTGACTACTCTTCATTATATTTTCTGTTTCTAGCTGTTTTTCTATTACATCTTTGAGTAAGGATTCCATTATCTTTCTTACCACCAACGTTAAGCTAATTGGTCTAGAGTTCCCTGGACTTGCTCTATTTCCTGTTTTAAAATAGGAATAACGTTACCTTTCCACTAGTCCACTGGCACTATTCCCTTTTCTAATGATTTTTTTATATATATGTAAATGTGCCTTTGCTATCTCTTCCCTAACTTCTTTCAATATGTGCGGATGCAATCCATCCGGACCAGGGGTTTTATCATCTCCTGTTCTCTAGATAGTACCTTCTCTCACCTCCCCACATAAAAAAACCCACCAGAAATCTGTTCAGGACGTTGCGAACAGAAACCCAGTTTAAATTCAAAAGCCAAGTCTTAGATTAAAAGAAAGAAAAATATATAATTAATAAATATTAATGGTTTGAAGAAAGATGGACTTCTGCTCGAGTCACACATGCACATCTGTTCTGTAGCTTGATGGCAAAAAACATGGGGGGGGGAAATTCGGTTGATTTGCGCCTCCTGGGACGCAAGGCAACTAGCGCCCGAGCTCGGCGCCGCTAATGCCACCCATGAAATTCAGCCGGTGCTTAGCGGCAGCTGCAGCCAGTAGCACCCTGCGCCGCTGCGCCTCTGGCGATGATGTCATCACCGTGCGCAGCGCCCCGCTTGCGCCCTGGCCGCAAACTTGGCTTGCGCCCTGGCCGCAAACTTGGCTTGCGCCCCCTGACCTAGCACTGGACGCTATGTCCGACAGGGTCAGGGTGGGGTTTTTGCGGCTGGGGCGGCGATAATTAAAGGGCAGGTGCCGGGCAGCCATTTATTTTGGGCCACCTGCCAGCACCTGCCCCCTCTGGCCTCCTCCTGCGGGGTGCCGGCCGCGATCGGTCAGCCCAGTACTCCTCTTGAGTGCCAGGCTCTTTTGCCGGCACCCCGCTCCCCAGTGGTCCAGCAAGGACCCGGTGCGCGCTGCACTAGGCCCCCTCCCCTTTAACCAGGGGAGGGAGGCTTGCAGTACCACGGCGCTAATGCTGGCGCGCGTGGCGCTGCTGCACGTAGCGCCGCGATATTCAATGGGAGCGCCCCAAGAGAGAGGGGGAGCGCTTCCAGTAACGCCCTGCCTCCTGCTTGGGGCGCTACTATTGAATTTCGGGCGCGGGGGTGCTAACCTTTTCGGGGCGCTAAAAGTAGCGCCCCAGCAAAGTTATCACCCCAAAGGGAGCGCAAGCCAATTTGCCCCCCTTGAAGTGTAGCATGTAGGGATTTTCGTTAAGCCATAAACTATAAAACTCCGTAGAAACTGTGGACATAATCATTGCAGGCTCTATCATAAAGTAAAATATTATTTTAGAAGTAACTTGCTTTGTGTTCTTGCTGGTGTCTGATGATAAATAGACCTCATGAGCGCTGATGCATTAAATACATGGTGAATCCATACACTCGACCTTACCTTTCATTCCATTATACAAAGTGGAGACATGAAGCACAGGTATGTAAATAGGAGTTGTTTTATTATTAAGACTTCTATTATTATGCAGAAACCCTCGTGTTTTTTTTTCCTCTGTTGGAAGAGCATTTTTCAGTAGAGTTTCTGCATAATAATTGCTTCATTACCTGTTCAAGTTGTTACACAAAGAGAATGAAATCAACTTGAAGGCAGCTTGCCAAGCCATTCATCTTTGTTGCACGTTATGACCCAAGCAAAAATGTAATTGCATTTTCACCAGTCAGAACCAAATGTAGCTGTTGTCATGCACTGCATTGGAAATAAATGGTGCAATGCACTTACTTTGTTTCAGTTGACAAGTCTAGAAATTCAGTCACGGTTTTGATTTTTACCTGTAATTTTCTTCTCTCTTGAAGGTGTTAACTTATGCTGGGATACAACGCCAGGCAACCTTCGAATACCTTTCCAATGAGCCATTTTTTCACGAAGCAGCTCAAATGGTGATTGCTGGCAGGCCATTCAGCCATGAGGGGCATCTGGGGTCCAGCGCAGCTCCTGAGCATTTTGTAAACTAGGTTTGACATTGCACTCATTGGGGGAAAAATTCGGTATCGCCCCATTTGGGGCGCCGTTATCGGCCGTGCGCAAAGTTCAACCATCGCGCTAATTATCGCCTCCGACAGCAAACTTGGCTTTTATCGCCCCTGGAGGTGATTAGAGCGCTAAATCAGGCGCTTCACACCTGTCTTAAGGCACAAACACCGAGGAGCGAGGCACTACCTCAGAGCGCTGGCGAAGCAAGGAAGGGCAAATCAAAATAAACCTGCAAAGTGCTGCTCAGTACTCAAAACTCTTTCACACAGCGTTGAATCTCTCCAGAAGAGTCTCTCTCTCTCTCAGAATGCGTGGTGCAAAAATGTCACCGATAAAAAAAGGCAGGAAGCGGTCGCCTTTAAATAGCGCTCCCCTAGTCCCTTTCTGACAGCATAACGCTCCCCTCAACCTGTCATTGCTAGCGGCAGGCGGTAAGGCAGGGGGCGCCACTCAATATCCGGTCCAGGGCGTTAACGGGGCGTTGCACACTCGACTGACGTCACAATCTGCCGGCGCAGGAGATCGTGGCGGTAGTGTTTAGCGCCGCCGCAAAATGTCTAGTTAATTTCACGAGCGGCACAAACATCGCCGCGCCCGGGCGCTAGTTGCTTTGCGCCCCAATTGGCGCCCTCTTAAGGTGCTAATGGGAGGCGCAAACAACTGAATTTTCCCCCCATTATACACGACATGAGGTATTGAACTGAAGTGGTGCAAAACCATTCCCTCCAGGGAGTCTCACTGTGTTTTTGACCTGGAATTGAGTCAGGCCCTGACTCCGGATTTACACGGCGAGTTTAACATTGGTGCCAAGCTGAAATCATGTCACACCAATGCTAAATGCGTGGTGTAAATGCACTCTAATTGAGACATAAGGGAGAGCTCTAAGAGATGCTCAGAACTGTACTAGAATAACTCCCAGAGACATCAAAGTGTTTTAGGAGGACTCAAATCTGAAATATTTTTACAATAAATCTGCTCTTTCATAGCCTCGTTTATAGCAGCTAAATTAGTACCGCTTCCTACAATTAACTACACCAATTAGCGAGAATTACAGTTTATTTTACAAAAAGATGTATTCTTTGTGTTTTTTTTTTAAGTGATTATCAATCTAATTTTTGCGTGAATGCGTATCTATTTAAATGAACAAGAAAATATTGTATTCCCACCCCAATTTCCTTGACATTTCTCCTGAAGGCAGTGACTCATACCAGGCTACGGTTCCAAACTGCATTGGCCCACTTATGTATTAAAACATTTGGCAGATTATCACTGGTATAAGCACAACATTACCAATTCTACCATTGCCAACAGCAGAATACAATTGATGAAATGTTAATGTATCAGTTAAAGCGGGATGAAATTGAATTAAATGTTAAAAGTGCTTCCATTCCATTTACTACCTAAAAGCCCATTCCCTCATACGCATGGCAGCTTACATGTTTTCTTGCAATTTAAGAACCATCACAAATTACTACTACAGTAAACTACCAATAAACTGCCCCTTGACCTCCATCCATTATCGGGCCTGTCACTTGTTCTTCCTAGTAGATTATTTAACTTTGTGCTGCTGCTGTTCCAGATGGACGTTCAGAGCATTTACTCTAAAGTATCATCATTTCTATTATGTCATTATTCGTGGAATTGTTACAGCATAGAAAAAGAAAAAGAAATGGAAATACCAAGTATTAAAATATTCCAAATCTACCATTTTGCCCAAACTGACCGCCAATGAGCATAACAACTCAGTTAGCAGGCCGCGGAGAAGGAACCCTATTGTTCTCAACATTGGCATAAGTATAGTTGAGGATCAGGGACCCGGGTTTACAGTGACTGAATGCAGCCGCTTCTACACTGGTGCCTGTTTAGATTGGATTCTGACCGATCTGTGAGCTGGCACTCCCGGCATCGATCCTGCCAAATCAGCTCCCTTTTCCCAGTGGCAAAATGGAGGGATTTTCTCCCCCCAGATGTAAAACAACAACAAGCACTTGCATTTAATAAGCGTCTTTAATTTAAAAGCAGCATTAGCCAGATTCTGCTTTTATTACATGGGAATCTGAGATTTCTACGGATATTTTGAGGATATATTAAGAAACGATTAATATGAGCAGATGTGGGATGAACTTCTAAATGTATTATCCTGTGTTTCAGCATTGCGTCCATTGGGGTGATTGGGAGGCATCGGCATTTAAAACAAAGGGGTGACTTGAATTATTTGCACAATCTAATCAAAATGATTTACTGTGACGTCAGACTTCGATCACGGCCCATCCAGAATAGGTTAGGGCACACCGATTTCCAATCCTAGCTATGCCACTGCTTTGAGCCCTGAGGAATGCTACCATAGCACCCGCCACCGTCACTTTCATTGTCGTGCCATTGACATTTGAAAAAAGTAGCCGTGGAAGCAAAGCTGTCTTTTCATGGACAGCCAATTGAATGGCCTTCTGGGCGGAAACCACTATTATCGAATGTAGACTGCTGCCTTGCAAAGAGGGCAGAACTGGACTGTTGGACAAAGTGGAGGTCCCTGATCTCCACGTCAGAACTGCAGCTATCGCACATGTCGATTTGCCTCTCAAACATATCTGAACTCAAAAGCCACCGGTTGCTGAGATGGCCACCGAGAACAATATTTCAGGGAATCTTCTTTTGGGAACTCATGATAGAATAATAGTTGGAGGTAGAAAGGAACTAATCCTCTTAATAGTGGGAATAAACAGGTGCATCTGAGGTGAAAACTCAAAATTCCTCCCATTCATGGCATACCGAGGTATGGAAATTATATTCTGGGTCACACGGCATCAGTACCACCAAAGCAGCATTGCCCTGCAATAAATATACGAGCTATTTAGTATTAAAGTTAGATAAGCAGTTATAGCCACATCCCTTGTCAAGAACATCAACAACTTGCATTTATACTACCATTCCCATCAAGCCAGGGGACCAACCCTGGTTCAATAAGGAGTGTAGAAGAGAAGAGAATGCCAGGAGCAGCACTAGGCCATACCTAAAAATGAGGTGCCAACCTGGGGAAGCTGCAACACAGGACTACATGCATGCTAAAAAGCGGAAGCAGCATGCTATAGACAGGTCTAAGCAATTCCCACAATCAACGGATCAGATCAAAGCTCTGCAGTCCTGCCACATCCAATCGTAAATGGTGGTGGACCATTAAACAACTAACGGGAGGAGGCTCCATAAATATCCCCATCCTCAATGATTGTGGAGCCCAGCACATGAGTGCAAAAGATAAGGCTGAAGCGTTTGCAACCATCGTCAGCCAGCAGTGCCAAGTGGATGATCCATATCGGCCTCCTCCAGAGGTCCCCACCATCACAGAAACCAGTCTTCAGCCAATTCTATTCACTCCACATGATATCAAGAAATGGCTGAGCTTACTGGATACAGCAAAGGCTATGGGCCCCCACAACATCACAGCTGTCATGCTGAAGACTTGTGCTCCAGAACTAGCCGCGCCTCTAGCCAAGCTATTTCAATACAGCTACAACACTGGCATCCATCCGACAATGTGGAAAACTGCCCAGGTAGGTCCTGTTCACAAAAAGCAGGACAAATCCAATCCAGCCAACTACCACCCAATCAGTCTACTCTAAATCACCAACAAAGTGATGGAAGGTGTCGTCGACAGTGCTATCAAGCGGCACTTACGTACCAATAACCTGCTCACTGATGCCCAGTTTGGATTCCATCAGGACCAATCAGCTCCAGACCTCATTACAGCCTTGGTCCAAAAATGGACAAGGGAGCTGAATTCCAGAGGTGAGGAGAGAGTGACTGCCCTTGGCCAAGTGTGGCATCAAGGAGCCCTAGTAAAATTGAAGTCAATGGGAATTGGGGGGAAAACTCTCCACTGGCTGGAGTCATACCTAGCACAAAGGAAGATGATTGTGATGGTTCGAGGTCAATCATCACAGCCCCAGAACATCGCTGCAGGAGTTCCTCAGGGCAGTGTCCTAGGCCCAACCATCTTCAGCTGCTTCATCAATTACCTTCCCTCCAACATAAGGTCAGAAATGGGGCTGTTCGTTGATGATTGCACAGTGTTCAGTGCCATTTGCAACTCCTCAGATAATGAAGCAGTCCATGCCCGCATGCAACAAGACCTGGATGACATTTAGGCTTGGACTGATAAGTGGCAGGTAACATTCATGCCACAGAAGTGCCAGGCAATGACTATCTCCAACAAGCAAGAGTCTAACCACTGCCCCATGACATTCAACGGTGTTACTATCACCAAATCCCCACCATCAACATCCTGGGGGGCCATCATTGACCAGAAACTTAACTGGACCAACAAGAGCAGGTCAGAGGCTAGGTATTCTGGGGCGAGTGTCTCATCTCTTGACTCCCCAAAGCCTTTCCACCATCTACAAGACACAAGTAAGGAGTGTGATGGAATACTCTCCACTTGCCTGGATGAGTGCAGCTCCAACAACACTCAAGAAGCTCGACACCATCCAGGACAAAGCAGCCTACTTGATTTTCACCCCATCCATCACCTTAAACATTCACTTCCTCCACCACTGGCGTACCATGGCTGCAGTGTGTACCATCTACAAGATGCACTGCAGCAACTCACCAAGGCTTCTTCGGCAGCACCTCCCAAACCTGCGACCTCTACCACCTAGAGGGACAAGGGCAGCAGGCGCATTGGAACACCATCACCTCCAATCTCCCCTCTAAGTCACACACCATCCTGACTTGGAAGTATATCGCTGTTCCTTCATCATCGCTGGGTCAAAATCCTGGAACTCCTTCCCTAACAGCACAATGGGAGTACCTTCACCACATGGATTGCAGCGGTTCAAGAAGGCGGCTCACCACCACTTTCTCAAGGGCAATTAGGGATGGGCAATAAATGCTGGCCTTGCCAGCAACGCCCACATCCCATGAATGAATAAATAATAAAATATATATAGTGCCATTAATGCAGTAAAGCATCCCAAGGTGCATCGCAAGAGCATAGATAGATGAATTAATGCACAAATAGAGATGAATGGGTTTGATCTAGTAGCCATTACTGAGATGTGGTTGCAGGATGACCAAAGTTGGGAACTAAATATTCTAAGGTACTTGACTTTTAGAAAAGATTGGCAAAATGGAAAAGAAGGTGGGGTAGTCCTGACAATAAAGGATGAGATAAAGGCAGTAGTGAGAAAGGATCTTAGCCCAGAAAATCAGTATACAGAACCAGTATGGGTGGAGCTAAGAAATAACAGAGAGCAGAAAACACTGGTGGGAGTAGTTTATAGGCCCCCTAACAGAGTATAAATCAGGAAATTAGAAGAGCATGTAACAAGGCTAATGCAGTAATCCTGGGGGATTTTAATCTTGATATTGATATTGACTGGGCAAACCAAATTGGCAAAAGAACGAGTTCATGAAATGCATTTGAGACAGTTTTCTGGAACACTATATCGAGGAACCAACTAGGGAACAGACTATTTTAGATCTAGTATTGTGTAATGAGACAGGGTTAATTAGTAATCTTATAGTAAAGGATCCTCTAGGGAAGTGTGATCATAATATAATAGAATGTCATATTAAGTTTGAGAGTGATGTGATTAAGTCCGAAACTAGGGTCTTAAATTTAAATAAAGCCAATTACGAAGGTATGAGAGGCAAGTTGGCTGAGGTAGATTGGGAAATTAGATTAAAAGATATGATGGTAGGTAAGCAATAGCAAACAGTTAAAGAAATAATTCATAATTCTCAATGAATATACATTCCCTTGAGGAATAAAAACTCCACTGGAAAAGTGATACAACCATGGCTAATTAGAGAAGTTAAGGATAGTATTAGATTAAAAGAAGAGGCTTACAATGTTGCCAAAAAGAGTAGTAAGCCTAAGGATTGGAGGGGTTTTAAAAATCAGCAAAGGATGACCAAGAAAGTGAAAACGAGGGAGAAAATGGAATGTGTCTAAACTTATAAGAAATATAAAAGCAGATTGTAAGAGCTTTTACAAAGAGCTTTTGTAAAAAGGAAGAGATCAGAGAAAGTAAACGTGGGTCCCTTAGAAGCAGAGACAGGGGAAATTGTAATGAGAGGAAGGAAATGGCAAAGATATTAAACAAATATTTTGTGTTTGTCTTCACTGTAGAAGACACAAAGAGCATAGCGGAAATTGTGGGGAACCAAGGGTCGAATGAGAGTGAGGAACTTTAAGAAATTAATATTAGTAAAGAAAAAGTACTGTAGAAATTAATGGGACTAAAAGCTGACCAATCCACTGGACTTGTTGCCCTACATCCTCGGGTTTTAAACGAGGTGGCTGCAAAGAAAGTGGATGCATTGGTTTTGATCTTCCAGAATTTCCTCGATCCTAGAACAGTCCCCGTGGATTGGAAGGCAGCAAATGTAACCCCATTGTTCAAGAAAGGAGGGAGAGAGAAAACAGGGAACTACAGGCCAGTTAGCCTGACATCAATAGTAGGGAAAATGCTAGAATCTATGATGAAGGATGTGGTAACGGGGCACTAGAAAAATCACAATATGATTAGAAAGAGTCAACATGGTTTTTTGAAAGGGAAATCGTGTTTGACAAATCTATTACAGTTTTTTGAGGTTGTAACTAGCTGTGTAGATAAGGGAGAACCAGCAGATATAGTATATTTGTATTTCAGAAGGCATTCGATAAGCTGCTGCACAAGAGGTTGTTACACAAAATTAGGGCTCATGGAATTGGAGGTAATATATTAGCATGGATTGAGGATTGGTTAACAGACAGAAAACAGGGAGTAGGAATTAACGGGTCATTTTCAGGATGGCAGGGTGTAACTAATGGAGTGCCACAAGGATTAGTGCTTGGACCTCAGCCATTTACAATCTATATCAATGACTTAGATGAGGGGACCAAGTTTGCTGACGATACAAAGCTAGGTGGGAAAGTAAGCTGTGAGGAGGACATAAGGAGGCTGCAAAGGGATATAGACCAGTTAAGTGATTGGGCAAGAAGGTGGCAGATGGAGTATAATGTGGGGAAGTGTGAAATTATCCACTTTGGTAGGAAGAATGGAACAGCAGGATATTTTTTAAAAGGTGAGAGACTAGCAAATGTTGGTATTCAGAGGGATTTGGGTGTTCTTGTACACGAATCACAGAACATTAACATGCAGGTACAGCAAGCAATTAGGAAGGCAAATGGTATATTAGCCTTTATTGCAAGGGGTTGGAGTATAAGAGTAAGGAAGTCTTGCTGCTATTACATAGGGCCTTGGTGAGACCACACCTGGAGTACTGTGCACAGTTTTGATCTCCTCACCTAAGAAAGGATATACTTGCCTTAGAGGGGGTGCAACAAAGGTTCACTAGACTGATTCCTGGGATGAGAGGGCTGTCCTTTGAGAAGAGATTGAATAGAATAGCTTACATTGTCTGGAGTTTAGAAGAATGAGAAGTAATCTCATTGAAACGTATACAATTTGTTCTGGACCAATGAACATTTTATGTGTGCAGATAGCACCCTCTGGTGGTGGTTATTGTGTTAACAGTTTGTATGCTGGAAAGGTCATCTGATCTTTCTTCCTGTGTGAGGTCATTTGGCCTTTGTTCCTTTCTTCCTGTGAGAGGTCATTTGACCTTCCTACCTTTCTTTCTGTTGACCCCAGGGAGCAGTTTTGCTAGGAAGAACCTGACTTGAGTAATGGAGAATCTGCCATGAGAGGTTCCATTCACAATCCAATGTAATCTGATTTCATATGTTAGGCCAAGCGCAATATCTGTGAGTATCTTTGTTCCTTAGCATAATAGCAACGTTGTCAGAGTAATATTTTGATAATACTATGTTTATAAAAGGTTAATATTTGATAGTTATAGAAGTTAGTCCAAATGTTAGTTAGTTATACAATTAGTCTATTCTACTGTTATAAATATGTTTATATCTTATGTAATATCGAATGTATAGTACTCAGTTTATGTACAAAACATACTTTGTCTTTGTTTACAGTTTCACAAATTTGTTCAAGTAAAGCTTCAAAACAGCAAACGGCTTCAGAAGAATTATTTTGAATAGAGTGTTTAACTTGCTGGATAACTAGATAGGAGCACGTCTAGCACGGCCAGTACACAATTCTTAGAGGGCTTGACAGGGGAGATGCTGAGAGGCTGTTTCCCCTTAGTGGATGCTCAGTCGTTGAGTATACGTAAGACTGAAATCAATAGATTTTTGGACACGACGGGAATCAAGGGATATGGGGATAGTGCAGGAAGGTGGAGTTGATGTCAAACTTCAGCCATGAACTTAGTGAATGGTGGAGCAGGCTTACTCCTGCTCCTATTTCTTATGTTCTTATGTTATCAAACAAAATTTGACACCGTGTCAAATAAGGTGATATTAGGACTGGTGAACTGGGTTAAAGAAGTAGGTTTTAATGAGTATCTTAATGGAGGAGAGCAAGGTAGAGAGTCGGAGAGTTTATGGGAGAGAATTCCAGAGCTTAGGACCTAGGCAGCTGAAGGCATGGCCACCAATTGGAGCGATTAAAATCGGGGATGCTCAAGAGGCCAGATTTGAATGAGCGCAGAGATCTTGAAGAGTTGTAGGGCTGGAGGAGGTTACAGAGTTTGGGAGGGGCGAGGCCTTGGAGGGATTTAAAAACAAGAAGGAGAATTTTAAAGTTGTGGCGTTGCCAAACCGAGAGCCAATGTAGATCAGCGACCACAGGTGTGATGGGTGAATGGGACTTGGTGCAAGTTAGGATACGAGCAGCCGAGTTTTGGATGACCTCAAGTTTACAGAGGGTAGAATGTGGGAGGCCAGCCAGGAGTGCGTTGGAATAGTCAAGTCTCGAGGTAAGAAAGACATGGATGAGGGTCTCAGCAGCGGATAAGCTGAGGCAGGGACAGGCACAGGCGATGTTATGGAGGTGGAAGTAGGAGGTCTTCGTGATGGAGCAGATGTGTGGTCGGAAGCTCATCTCAGGATCAAATAGGACACCAAGATTGCGAAAGGCCTGGTTCAGCCTGATACAGTGACCAGGGAGAAGAATGGAGTTGGTGACTAGGGTACGGAGTTTGTGGTGGGGAACAAAGCCAATGGCTGCAGTCTTCCTAATATTTAGTAGGAAGAAATTTCTGCTCATCCAGTACTGGATGTCAGACCAGCAGCATGACAAATCATAGAATCATAGAAAGTTACAGTACGGAAGGAGGCCATTTCGGCCCAATGTGTCCGCGCCGGCCAACAGAGAGCTATCCAGCCTAATCCCACTTCCCAGCTCTTGGTCCATAGCCCTGCAGGTTACAGCATCCCAAGTGCACATCCAAGTACTTTTTAAATGTGGTTAGGGTTTCTGCCTCTACCACCCTTTCAGGCAGTGAGTTCCAGACCCCCACAACCCTCTGGGTGAAGAAATTTCCCCTCAAATCACCTCTAAACCTTCCCCCAATTACTTTAAATCTGTGCCCCCTGGTTTTTGACCCCTCTGCTAAGGGAAATAGGTACTTTCTATCCATTTTATCTAGGCCCCTCATAATTTTACACACCTCAATAAGGTCTCCCCTCAGCCTCCTCTGTTCCAAGGAAAACAGACCCAGCCTATCCAGTCTTTCCTCATAGCTAAGATTCTCTACTCCCAGCAACATCCTTGTAAATCTCCTCTGTACCCTCTCTAGTGCAATCACACCTTTCCTGTAATGCGGTGACCAGAACTGCACGCAGTACTCTAGCTGAGGCCTAACTAGTGTTTTATACGGTTGAAGCATAACCCCCCCTGCTCTTGTATTCTATGCCACAGCTAATAAAGGCAAGCATTCTGTATGCCTTCTTAACCACCTTATCTACTTGGCCTGCTACCTTCAGGGATCTGTGGACATGCACTCCAAGGTCCCTTTGTTCCTCTACACTACTCAGTGTCCTACCATTTAATGTGTATTACCTTTCCTTGTTAGCCCTCCCCAAATGCATTATCTCACACTTCTCCGGATTGAATTCCATTTGCCACTGTTCTGCCCACCTGACCAATTGATATCTTCCTGCAGTCTACAGCTTCCTTCTTCAGTATCAACCACACAGCCGATTTTAGTGGCATCTGCAAACTTCTTAATCATACCCCCTATTTTCAAGTCTAAATCAGGGACAGTGGAGGTGTTGAGAGAGGGGGTGGTGAGGTAGAGCTGGGTGACATCAGCATACATGTGGAATCTGACAGCAGATTTGAAGGGGAGGGGGACAGTACCTGAGGAGAGGGCACCATTAACAATATCAGCTAACATGGGTGCCAGGAAGGGAAGTCAGGTGGTCAACAGTTTGGGTGCAGATAGGGTCAAGGGAGCAGGAGGTGGGTCTCGTGATCAAGCTGAGCTTGGAGAGTGCATGAGGCGAGATAGTCACGTGCATATACTGCCCTGAAACCAAGTCAGGACAGCAAGCACATCTGAAATGTACCAGATTACATGTTATTCAATTTCCTACAATGCAATCCCAGCATCAAATAACCATGTGAAACCAATCTACCATTCAAGTGATCAATATCTTGATTTGCTGTCAGCATTTAGACTTACTCTACAGGGATTTCAGATTCCAGGAACACAGCAATGAGGTATTTATAGCTCTTCATGAATCAAATCCGGACAATTTTTTTCAATAAACAGACAATTGCCGGAGGGAAGCTAAAAACATTAACACAATGTCGAAGATTTCTGTAGAATCCATTTGAGTATGACTCTTTATTGACATCAAATTTGTCTCATTGTTTTTTCATTAAACTTCCTTTCTTTTAGGCCCTCCTTTCTTCGAGTGCTGTGCACTACTCCCTGATTATTTTCTAACTGAAGAAGCTGAGCAGGATTTTGCCTAGAATGTTCCGAAACCAGCTGCCGAGAGGTGCACGCAATTAGCCTAAGGGATTCACTTGCTAATTATCCTTTCCTACGGGAATATGCTTTGCTTCCACTTAGCATGCTCCCAAAGTGGCAATGTTGAAATCTGGAGCTTGAATGTAGAGTTCCAAGATGCAAACTCTAATCTGAACAATGAGTCATGGTTTGTTGATGTGCGGTCAACTCATTCTAATATCAGCTGAACTCCTTGGTTGTGCGCTGCCAGTTGTTATTCTATATGTCTATACACAGCTGCGAATACTTGGGTTGACAGGTAGTTAATAATACAATTCACCAGGTGTAAAACAGTTTATTAATTGCAGTCTCATCAGTTTCAATTTTAGTTTCAATTGCAAAGAGGCAGTTTGAAAGGAATCAGTTAGTTCATTTTAGTTGCTGTAATTAAAGAGCAGCAAGGGCCCTCAATGGCTTGGCAGCTTTAACCAATGAGAAACTATGCCCTGAAGACCAGCAAGCTCCCAGGTTCAATCCTCGATCAGCCAACTTCATCTAGGATGGCAGAAGGGGCACTGAAAGTGGCCTCCACATCGCAGGGGAAATCAGCCAGTATTCCAGGCCACTATTCGGCTGGAAGTGTGTGTGAATACGTGTAGTATATATACACTCGTGGGGAAACCTAGAACTCGGGGGCATAGTCTCAGAATAAAGGGTCGCCCTTTTAGAACTGAGATGAGGAGGAATTTCTTCTCTCAGAGGGTCGTAAATCTGTGGAATTCTCTGCCTCAGAGAGCCGTGGAGGCTGGGTCATTAAATACATTTAAGGTGGAGATCGACAGATTTGTGCAAGATAAGGGAGTGGCTGGTTATGGGGAGCGGGCAGGGAAGTGGCTTTGAGCCCGAGATCAGCCATGATCTTATCGAATGGCGGAGCAGGCTCGAGGGGCCAAGTGGCCTATTCCTGCTCCTATTTCTTATGTTCTTATATACACACATGCGCATACATGGATGTTAATTTAGGGTAGAACTGTGCACATCTCTAGTCAGATAGCCTACTGTCATTCACTGCTCATAGGTGAATGTTAGCCAGCTGGCTGAGGGACAAGAGGGCCCCCAGTACACGTAGAAGCAGACCCAAGTAAGTAGTCAATGGCTTCAGAAGGGAGAAAAAAATTGTCAAAAGAAAAGTTGTGGCCAAAGAGACAAAAACACTTTGAAGGTTGTCTTTGTCAATTCTGCCAGACATTGCTTTCACACTGATTCAAAGGCGTTTACAAGTACATAAAAAATGATATAAAGTGGAAACACTTATATAGGAGGTATTGGCCTTCAACACGCATTTATGCACATATATTTAAGTGGATAAGTGGCCTGGCCTAATTAGTTGATCTCAGTAAGGGCAATTGGGGATGCTACATTTATTGGCTGAGAAGAAAATCAGCCAGGCTTCCTGTCACTGTTATCAGGGGCTCTTCATAGAAAGTGCATAAGTGCAGATGTTGGGCTCTGACAGTATCGGGCTCTTTTCTGCTAATAGCTTACTGTTACTCAAGCATGAAGAATGGATCATTTGGAAAAGGTGGAGTGCTGAATCATAGCATAGCCCCATCCATTACATTTAAAAGAGGATAAAGCTGGAAGAGGAAAAAGTTCTTTTGTGTGCTCACTGTGTTTCGATGGTAAATAGCAATGTTTTATATACGCAGGTTGCTGTCCATCATATTGTGTCCCTCTTACAGTAATAGGAAGAGGGCAACAATACATCATCCCTGTCACAGTTTCTCCATTGTCCCCTTTTCACAACATGGTTACATTTGATGGGAATATAGCTGCCAGAAGCAACCCTTTACAATAAGCACCTGACACTGTTGTCAGGGTCAATGAAAGCCTCTTGGAGTGGACCTTTCACTCTCCACCTCCGCTCTAAAGTGGCAGCAACAGTAAAACGGCACAGCTCACTCCGATAGCAGTTTGGGTCTAGCCATGTGAAGGTTCAACTTTCTCCTCACCTGTACAGGCCAGGAATGCGGGAAAAGTCTGCGGCCGGAGTCAAAAAGTTGCAAACATTCATTAGCGTTTGTTTAAGATTTGTTAGCAAGATGGAACCGTGTTTTCCTTGTTGCTAAATTCACCCTATAGGATAATTCTACACCAACAGAAACTGGCACCATTACTGAAACCCTTCCAAATATTAAATACTAGCTGGGGGAGCCCGGCTTTGCCAGGGCTGTTTTGGGCCGGGCGGTTTAAATCGAGTCCCAGGCTTTGGGGCCTCTCTGTGTCCCTCTGTGAATCTGCTGCCGGGCAACATTTTAAATCGAGTCCCAGGCTTTTGGGCCCTGTCTGTGTCCCTCTCTCAATCTGCTGCCGGGCAACATTTCTACCTTTTAATACCTTGAAAGATGAAAGTGAAAGTACTTATAAAACGTTTTTGGTAAATCTTATGTTATTTTTAAAAGAGATACTAACTTTTTCAAAGCTGGATGAGCAGAGTAGTTTGAGCTGGAAGCTGAAGTAATGGCAGTGAAACAATGGCTGCCAGATCCCTGAGATGAAAACGATTAGTCCCGCCCACACACACACACCGATTGGCCAACCATCAGGGGACTGTACTGTAGGATTGGTCAATCGTGACGGCACAGGATTGGTCGAACCTTGACGTCAGTCAATCAATGCTAAGTAGCAGATAATGAGTTTAATTTTGAAGGTTTTTTGCATAAGGTGCGAACAATTTTCGTCCGACCGAAAAGTAAATACGCTTACGACCGTCCCGGAAGCGTAAGCTTTCTTTGGAGGTAACGCGCGCGTAGGTATGCTCTATAACTTTCGAGCGCATAGCCGGACAGACGCACACGTGAGGACAGACAGACAGAAGGACAGACAGACAGAAGGACAGACAGATAGACAGACAGATCGATTCCTTTATATATATAGATATATAAAAGAGGCGTTAAAATATGTTATGGGGGAAAGGGTTAATACACAATCATCTCGTTCACATTCTCTTCTTCACAGTACTTTAGTAGGTCAGGTAATAATGCGCAAATTACCACTGACAACTTTTGAACCATCAGGCTCCAACCCTCACGTGTGCCCCAGATTAGGTATCCCAACCACCACTTTCCCATTGTCAGGCAGTGCTTACTTTTCTGTCCTGGCCTTTAAGCATTTAAGCATAAGTTTTCAGTTTGTTAAAATTCATGGAGAGAAAATTCTGGGCTGAGGTTGTGGTACTTCCTAATGTGCACTGCCAACGTGCACCAGACATGCACTATTAGTGACTTTGCTCACTTCTACAGTCTTTAATAAACATACATTTTCCAGGAAAGAAAATTACCTCATAAAACAATGGAAGTTCATCTTTAATGCAGTTTTCAAATTTTTACATGAAAATCATTAAACTCTCAAAAATGGTTCAGGAGAGATTTTGTTAACTAAACATAAGCAGTGAAAAACACTGATTTGGTTAAAAACATCCATTCCCTATTAATTAAAGTACAATTGTAATATTTTTCTAGAAATACATCACTCGCCTGCAATGAAAGCTTTGAGAATTCAATATCCATTTTCTTTCAAAGTCTTCACAGGATGAGGGGAAACACCTTCCCTCTCATTCAACTCTGGTTGATGCAAAAAAATGCATGGACATGCACAGACCGCATTAGAACAAAAGAACATAAGACGTAGGAGCAGGAGTGGGCCACTTGGCCCCTCGAGCCTGCTCTGCCATTCAATAAGATCATGGCTGATCTGATCTTTGCCTCAAATCCACTTCCCTGCCCGCTCCCCATAACCCTTGACTCCCTTATCGTTCAAAAATCTCTCTATCTCCACCTTAAATATATTCAATGACCCAGCTTCCATAGCTCTCTGGGGTAGAGAATTCCACAGATTCACAACCCTGTGAGAGAAGAAATTCCTCCTCATCTCTGTTTTAAATGGGAGACCCATTATCCTGAAACTGTGCCCCCTAGTTCAAGATTCCCCCACGAGGGGAAACATCCTTTCTGCATCTACCTTATTCAAGAAGGGTAGCAGGGATAAACCAGGGAATTACAGGCCAGTGAGCCTAACATCTGTGGTAGGGAAATTATTGGAAAAAATTCTGAGGGGCAAAATTAGTCTCCACTTGGAGAGGCAAGGATTAATCGGGGATAGTCAGCATGGCTTTGTCAAGGGTAAATCATGTCTGACAAATCTGATTGAATTTTTCGAGGGGGTGACTAGGGGGCTGGATGAGGGAAATGCTGTGGATGTGGTTTACATGGACTTCAGTAAAGCTTTTGACAAAGTCCCGCATAGGAGACTGGTCAAGAAGGTAAGAGCCCATGGGATCCAGGGTGCCTTGGCGCGTTGGATCCTAAACTGGCTGAGTGGCAGGAGGCAGAGGGTGATGGTTGAAGGTTGCTTTTGTGACTGGAAGCCTGTGTCCAGTGGGGTACCTCAGGGATCGGTGCTGGGTCCCTTGTTGTTTGTGATCTACATAAATGATTTGGATGAGAATGTAAAAGGTATGATCAGTAAGTTCGCAGATGACACGAAAATTGGTGGGGTGGTAAATTGCGAGGAGGAAAGCCTCAGGCTACAGGACGATATAAACAGGTTGGTCAGATGGGCGGAAAAGTGGCAAATGGAATTTAACCCTGAAAAGTGCGAGGTGATGCATTTTGGACGGACAAATAAGGTAAGGGAATACACAATGAGTGGTAGGACCCTAGGAAGTACAAAGGGTCAGAGGGACCTTGGTGTACATGTACATAGATCCCTGAAGGCAGCGGAACAGGTAGATAAGGTGGTTAAAAAGGCATATGGGATACTTGCCTTCATTAGCCGAGGCATAGAATATAAGAGCAGGGAGGTTATGATGGAGCTGTACAAAATGCTGGTGAGGCCACAGCTGGAGTACTGTGTGCAGTTCTGGTCGCCTCACTATAGGAAGGATGTGATTGCTTTGGAGAGGGTGCAGAGAAGATTCACCAGGATGTTACCTGGGATGGAGCGCCTCAGCTATGAAGAGAGGCTGGACAGGCTGGGGTTGTTTTCCTTGGAGCAAAGAAGGCTGAAGGGGGACCTGATTGAGGTGTACAAAATGATGAGGGGCATAGATAGGGTAGATAAAGAGGAACTTTTCCCCTTAGTAGGGGGGTCAATAACAAGGGGGCATAGATTCAGGGTAAGGGGCAGGAGATTTAGAGGGGATTTGAGGAGGAACTTTTTCACCCAGAGGGTGGTTGGAATGTGGAACTCAATGCCTGAAAGGGTGGTAGAGGCAGGAACCCTCACAACATTCAAGAAGCATTTGGATGAGCACTTGAAATGCCATTGCATACAAGGCTATGGACCAAATGCTGGAAAATGGGATTAGACTGGACAGGGATGGATGGGCGGCGCAGACACGATGGGCCGAAGGGCCTCTTTCTGTGCTGTAAAACTCTATGACTCTATGACCTTGTCAAGCCCCCTCAGCATCTTATGTGTTTCAATAAGATCACCTCTCATTCTTCTAAACTCCAATGAGTATAGGCCCAACCTGCTCAACCTTTCTTCATAAGACAACCCCTTCATGTCAGGAATCAACCTCGTGAACCTTCTCTGAACTTCCTCCAATGCAATTATATACCTCCTTAAATAAGGAGACCAAAGCTGTACGCAGTACTCCAATACCCTGAACAGTTGTAGCAAGACTCCCCTACTTTTATACTCCATCCCCCTTGCAATTCTTGGGAATTCCATGAATCATACATGCTCAAAATGCACAGGCATGATTGAACGTTCTCTCAACTGTTGCGCGGTAAAATTAATGGCCCTAAATTTGTGGTCGAGGCTTCCCGCGTGGAAATGCCTCCGATCCGCAAATAAAATGCCGGGAGATACAGAGACTCACGGTCCTGGGCCTCTCCGGGTACCCACGGGTAGAGGCTAACGTATCTCACAGATGGTTCACAAGTGCCCCAGGGATCACGTGGGCCGGTCCAACGAGTGAAAGAAAGGGATCCCCATTCATGCTTGTGGGGATTCCGTATGTACGGAAATCCCATAAGTATGAATAGGAATACCCCAAAAAATACTTCTACACTTCAAATACATTTTTTTTTAAATCACATATTTAGAATTAATTAAAATGGCATTTCATTAAATATTTAAAACAAAAATTTAATTTTTTGAAAAATTTAACGGGGCTTAAAATAAACTTACCTTATTTAACAAGTTTTTAAATGTATAAATTATTGATAAAATTTTATTTTTCTGTTTTTTAAAACTCTTACGCTGGTAAAAGCAGGCCTTACACCAGGCACAAAAATTTCACGGGCATTCGCTGGGCAGAAGTTGGTAAATAACGCAACTCTCCACTCGCGGATGCCCTTCTCCCGGGGATGCGGATGATCTGTCAAATTCTTGAAAATTCTTGGCAAGTCGCAAGTTCCAGGTTTTAGCGTATGCGCAGCGCATGCCTAAACCCGGAACTTGCGCGGCCCTTGCGGGCGCGAGCGCACCTCGTACGCACCGGTAGGGGCCGCAAATTACGGCCCAGTCAGCCAAAGCCCAGCCCGGCTGAGGCTGTCGAGTTAAAGTTTTATGGAAGATATTAAATGACACCAAGGACAATTCATAATTATGTTACTGCGAAATATGTGGGGGGGGAAATTCAGTTGTTTGCACCTCCTGTTAACGCCTTAAGAGGGCGCTAATGGGGTGCAAAGCAACTAGCGCCCGTGCGCGACGATGTTTGCGCCACTCGCAAAATTAACTAGACATTTTGCGGTGGCGCTAAACACTACCGCCACGATCTCCTGCATCTGCAGATCGTGACGTCAGTCGAGTGCGCAAGGCCCCGGTAGAGCCCCGGACCGGATATTGTGTGGCGCCCCCTGCCTTACCGCCTGCCGCTAGCAACGACAGGTTGAGGGGAGCGTTTTGCAGTCAGAAAGGGACTGGGGGAGCGCTATTTAAAGGTGACTGCTTCCTGCCTTTTTTTGTTGGTGACATTTTTGCACCACGCATTCTGAGAGAGAGAGGGAGAGAGAGAGAGACTTCTGGAGAGATTCAATGCTATGGGTACTGAGCAGCACTTTGCAGGTTCATTTTGCAGGTGCAGGTTGAAACCCTTCTTCAACCCGAAACGTCAACTCAAATTTCTCTCCACGGATGTTGCCTGACCACCTGAGTTTTTCCAGCAATTTCTGTTGTTATTTCGGATTTCCAGCATCTGCAGTATTTTGCTATCGTACTAGTGATAAAAGCCAAGTTTGCCGTCGGAGGCGATAATTAGCGCCAGGCGCTAAACTTTGCGCACAGCTGATAATGGTGCCCCAAACGGGGCGATACTGAATTTTTCCCCCATGATCTTTTAAAATTTATTTTGTTTAAACTCTTATTTTGGATATTATAACTTTCAGTTACTGAAAATAAAATGGCAGCTGGAATAAATTTTCAGAAGGCATTTTTTTAGCAGTTTATGGGAGCTGGGTGGCCAGATTGCACAATCTCAGGGCGCTATAGTTTCACTATGAAATAGTAGGTATTGTATGTCACACAGTGTGACACCTTTAACATTGAAAATACACATAACTGTACCACCTACAGGAGCAATAGGTACTACAGGTGCTCGCAACAAGTTTTTAATGAAACTTGCACCCAATGTCATAAAATTATTTAGGAAATAAAAACAGAAAATGTTGAAAACGAATAGAAAATCAGTGAGCATCTGAAACAGATGGGCTAAAATGTCATCAATACTCTATAATATGCAATGTTCTTCTTAAAAATACAATCACTACTCAGTAATTCTTTGCTCTCCTCTCCTGAAAGCATTTTTATCCCTTTTTGGATTCTAGTTCTTTGGGTGCCAGGTGCCTACAGATGTGTACAGACATGTATGGGGAGTCACTGGATAGCCACCTGGAGCATAAATCCTGTCTTATATTCCCCTCCCTAACCTAAGGGGCAGGGTCAACTTTAGCACCCCTATCACCACCCTGGTATATTTAGTCTTCTGATTAAGAGTCACACGTCAAATATTAATGTATTTCTTTCTCTTTCATATGCCGATCAAACCTGCTGTGTATTTGCAGCATTTTCTGTATGTCGAACATATTTGGGAATGATAGTGTCAGTTGGATAACCCTCAGGCTCTGAAGCAGATTATTTATTTTTAATTATCTACTTTCACAGCTTCTGACCAGACATACAAGCTTCTAATATGAATCCCCTGGTAATGTCGACCAGAGCAAGATTCTGAAATGTATCTGAAGCAATTTTCTAATGGAATTGCTCCTTCCAGTCCTTGACCCTTTGTGTGTTGGAAGTCCTGATTTTTTTTAAGTATGCATCTCTTTGCTTTTGCAAATTGGGATTTAAAAAAAAATGACTCTTTTATCCCAGTAAAGATGCTACAGTTTTCTTTATCCTCAACAACTGCTAACTCCCTTAAAAAATCCAAGTCCATGCAAGACTTGAATACTGATCCCATATCTGGACAGGAGGCAAGATAAAGATTGCTATTGATCCAAAATACATCAAATTACTGGCCATGGTCAACGGTCCTCTGAACTTTGCTCTCTTGTTCCTCCGAGACTGCAGCTGTTCTGTCCTACATTCTCTTCCTCCTCTCCGCATGTTTGTTATGTTGAAATGAAGACTCATTGCACAGCCTCAATGTTGTTATTAATTTCTGTTCAAAACATCAAACCATGGATCTCTTTAGGTCCCTTCAGTCTTCTCTTCCTCCTACAATCTACAAATTGAGCTTTGTGTCACTACTGCTTGATTTATCTCATGTTCTCTCCTTTTGTCAACCTTGCTGGAGTCTTGCACAATGAAGCTTTTATGCTTGCTTTGATTTCTTAACGAAACTTATACTGGTGCTTCCCTGTTTCAAATGATCAATGCAAACCTGTTGAAAAGCCTGGCACTTCATGCAGGTGTTTTGATTTCTGGTTCCTTTTGAAAAAAAATTGTCTTGCGTAATTGATTTTATTTTCAGGATTAACTGACTGCTCCTTCGTCAACCCATCACAAAAGTGCCGGTAAACTCAACTGACACTAGCTGAGGCTTCAATTATTCAGAGAAACTGTTTTCAAGACGATTTATTTGCATAAGGCTCTAGAGAATAGAGCTTGTGTGACACGCAGGTCATGTAATTGGCTGGAAGTTAAGCAGGTCACTTGAAAAGGAACGATCTTAGCTAATGCTCAGCAAGCATTATTTAAACTTTTGAAGCTATTTACTGCAGACGATTCTTCTTTTTCTTTCCAGAGATTCTCCATGAGTAAGGTTTCAGCAGCAGCTTCCTCGCAGAAAGCTGAGAGGGGAAATCATCCATCGTCACCCCTGGCCACTGCCACTCAGAGTTAGAACAGAATGGATTATGTGTATGCCGAGGTGCATGGTTTCCCAGCCCCTGAGGTTGAATGAGTTGCGGGCCTGTGTGCTCTGAGCAGCTGGTTTCAGACGTCTGACACATTCATCATTCATATGGCTGCAGGCGAAAAAACAAACCTAACTAGGTTATCTTCTGAACTAGAGACAACTGAACCATGAAAAGTGTTTCAGAACATCTCCTTGTGCACAGTCCCATTACCGAACAAACAGCATGAGAGGGCGCCGCCGTTTCTCACCCCAGGCAGCTCTTCAGTAGAATAATACAGATTCTATATTATTGTCCTCTGTGGCAAAATCAAAATTACTACAAGAAAACTAACATCTTTTTTATTCATTCCTGGGATGTGGGCATCGCTGGCAAGGCCAGCATTTGTTGCCCATCCCTAATTGCCCTGGAGAAGGTGGTGGTGAGCCGCCTTCTTGAACCGCTGCAGTCCGTGTGGTGAAGGTACTCCCACAGTGCTGTTAGGGAGGGAGTTCCAGGATTTTGACTCAGTGACGATGAATGATCGGCGATATACTTCCAAGTCAGGATGGTGTGTGACTTGGAGGGGAACCTGGACGTGATGGTGTTCCCATGCGCCTGCCGCCCTTGTTCTTCTAGGCAGTAGAGGTCATGGGTTTGGGAGGTGCTGCCAAAGAAGCCTTGGCGAGTTGCTGCAGTGCATCTTTAAGATGGTACACACTGCAGCCACGGTACACTGGTGGTGGAGGGAGTGATGTTTAAGGTGGTGGATGGGGTGCCAATCAAGCGGGCTGCTTTGTCCTGGATGGTGTCGAGCTTCTTGAGTGTTGTTGGAGCTGCACTCATCCAGGCAAGTGGAGGGTAGTCTATCACACTCCTTACTTGTGCCTTGATGTCTTTCAGCGCCGACCTGTATGGCTGCTGTTTTACGAGCTCCTCCCCCACAACTGGTATTTTAATGTTGTATTTTAATATATTGTACTGTTAGTTTTTTAGTATTCTACTGTTTAGTGTTTAGCATTCTAGTTTTAGTATTAGTAGTTTAGTTGTTTTTTTAAGTATTCTACTGTTTAACCGCTCCCCGCCCCCGTTAGCCTGGACCTGCTCCTGGGCCAGCCTCGCCGCCCCCCCCCCCCCACCGCCCCCGCTGGTCAGGTCCCGCTCCTGGGTCCCAGCCTCGCCGCTCCCCCCGCCCCCCCCCCCCCGCCCCCGCTGGTTGGGTCCCACTCCTGGGTCCCAGCCTAGCCGCTCCCCGCCCCCGCTGGTCAGGTCCCGCTCCTGGGTCCCAGCCTCGCTGCTCCCCCCGCCCCCCCCCCCCCCGCCCCCGCCGGTCAGGTCCCGCTCCCGGGCCCAGCCTCGCCGCTCTCCGCCCGTTCCCCCCGCCGGCCAGGACCTGCTCTACCTGTTTTACGAGCTCGTCCTCAACTTTCCACCTTATTTATTATTTTATTGTTATTATTAAACACTTTTGTATGTACTGTTTCTTCGCTTATCCGCTACGACTGACAATCACTTCTGGACATAAGATCGTCCGGGGATATAGGACCTACCCCCGATTTTTCGAACTGGGATTCTGCTGCTACTACCATCTACCCTCCCACCAGCTTACCTGACTTCATTCCTGTGATCAGGAAACGATGACGGCGCAAGCGGAGCAGACGAGCAGGTACATTAGTGAAGCTGAGGCGACGTGAACACCGCCCCCCCCCCCCTTCCGAGTATTCTCCTGGCGACTGTGCAGTCACTGGACAATAAGCTGGATGAACTCAGGGGGAGGCTCACCTTCCAGCGAGACATTAAGAACTGCAACGTCTTGATTTTCACTGAGACTTGGCTTGATCCTTCGATACCGGCTTCGGCCATTCAATCAGAGGGATTCAACATTTACTGGCTAGACCGAACAAAGGACTCGGGGAAGAATAGAGGGGGCGGAGTATGCTTCATGATCAACAACTCCTGGTGTTCCGACGTGGAACTACTTACATCTTCTTGTTCACCTGACCTCGAACACCTGATGATCAAATGCCGACCCTTCTACCTCCCGAGAGAGTTCTCATCCGTGATCATTACAGCGGTGTATATTCCACCACAGGCCGACTCAAATAGGGCACTAAACGAACTGTATGGGACCATTAGCAGGCTTGAAACTTCCCATCCAGAGGCTGCATTCATCGTGGCTGGCGATTTCAACAAAGCCAATCTGAAGAAAGTACTGCCTAAGTACCATCAGCATATCACCTGCCCAACGCGAGCCAAGAACACACTAGATCACTTTTACACTCCGTTCCGGGATGGATACAAGGCCCTCCCCCGCCCTCCCTTCGGTAAATCAGATCACGACTCCATCCTGCTGCTACCCACCTATAGGCAGAAACTGAAACAGGAAAAGCCTGTGATGAGATCTCTACAACACTGGTTGGATCAATCAGACGCTATGTTACAAGACTGTTTTGATTCCACTGACTGGGATATGTTCCGGAATGCCTCGGACAATGACATCAACACATATACAGATTCAGTCATTAGTTTCATTAAAAAGTGCATAGACGATGTTGTTCCGAGGATTGTTGTACGAACATTTCCCAACCAGAAACCATGGGTAAATGGCGATATCCGTGCTATGCTAAAAGCACGGTCCATCGCATTCAACTCTGGGGACATGGAAGAGTACAAGAAATCAAGGTACGACCTCAGAAAAACCATCAAAAATGGAGTCACACTATCATAGCTCAGATTCGCGAAGGATGTGGAGTGGACTACAATCTATTACGGACTACAAAGGGATACCCAGCTGTGTCATGCCCAGCAATGCCTCTCTCCCAGACGAGTTCAACACTTTTTACGCCCAGTTTGAGGCCAACAACAACTGGCCTGTTGCAAGGGCGCCCGCGGCTCAGGACGACTGGGTCTTCTCAATCTCCATGGTTGACGTGAGCAAGGCTTTTAAGAGAGTGAACACCCACAAAGCACCCGGTCTAGATGGAATCCCTGGGCGTGTCCTTAGAGCATGCGCTGACCAGCTGGCAGCCGAGTTTACGGATATATTCAACCGTTCACTGTACCAGTCTGTAGTCCCCACCCGCTTCAAGATGACATCGGTTATTCCAGTCCCCAAAAAAACAAAAGTAACCTGTTTAAACGACTACCGCCCCATAGCACTCACTTCTGTCATCATGAAGTGCTTTGAGAGGCTGGTCAAAACCCACATCAACTCCTTACTACTTGACACACTGGACCCACTCCAATTTGCCTACCGCCCAAACAGATCTAGGGATGATGCCATCGCCACTGTACTGCACACTGCCTTATTACACCTGGATAAGAGGAACACCTGTGAGAATGTTGTTCATTGATTATAGTTCAGCATTCAATACCATTATCCCCTCCAAGCTTGTCAACAAGCTCAGTGAGCTTGGACTTAACACCTCCCTATGCAATTGGATCCTGGACTAATGACAGGCAGTCCCCAGGTGGTGAAAATAGGCAGTAACACCTCCTCCACACTGATCCTGAACACGGGAGCTCCCCAGGGTTGTGTGCTCAGCCCCCTTCTGTACTCCCTGTTTACTCACAACTGCGTGGCTACGCACAACTCCAACTCCATCATCAAGTGTGCTGATGACACTACAGTTGTAGGCCTGATCACAGATGGCGACGAGACAGGCTACAGGGAGGAGGTAAGAGCCCTAGCAGAATGGTGCAAGTACAACAACCTCTCCCTCAACATCAGCAAAACAAAGGAGATGATCGTGGACTACAGGAAGCGGCAGGGGGAGGGACACACCCCAATCTACATCGAAGGGGCTGAGGTGGAGAGGTCAGCAGCTTCAAATTCCTGGGTGTATTCATTACGGAGGACTTAACGTGGTCCCATCACATCGACGTTGTAACCAAGAAGGCATGCCAACGCCTGTTCTTCCTCAGGAGACTGAAGAAATTTGGAATGGCCCCCCAGATTCTCACCAACTTCTACCGGTGCAGCATCGAGAGTATCCTGTCCGGCTGCATCACTACCTGGTATGGCAACTACACCGCTACAGACCGCAAGGCTCTACAGATGGTGGTGAAAGCTGCACAACATACTATAGGAATTAAACTACCTACTGTCCAGGATATCTACCCCGAGGGGTGCTGGGGGAAGGCCCTGAGAATCATCAAAGGCGTGAGCCACCCCAGCCACAACCTCTTCGCCCTGCTCCCATCCGGTAAGAGATACCGAAGCATACGGTCTCGTACCAGCAGGTTTCGAAACAGCTTCTACCCCCAGGCCATAAGACTCATGAACGAATAATTTATTATTATTTATTATTGTTGTTTTTATTTATTATTACTGTATTTCTATTAGTATTTTTATCATTGCTATGCCATATTTATACCAATGTTGGGAGGACTCGTAAAAATCAACATTTCATTGTGCAGTACACACGTTTGCTGCATATATGACAAACAAAATTGAATTGAATTGAATTGAATTGATGGTGGAAAGCCTTTGGAGAGTCAGGAGGTGAGACACTCACCACAGAATACCTAGCCTCTGACCAGCTCTTGTAGCCACAGTGTTTATGTGGCTGGTCCAATTAAGTTTCTGGTCAATGGTGACCCCCAGAATGCTGATGGTGGATTCGGTGATGGTAATGTGTTAAATGTCAAGGGGCGGTGGTTAGACACTCTTTTGTTGGAGATGGTTATTGCCTGGCACTTGTGTGGCGTGAATATTACTTGCCACTTGTTGGCCCAAGCCTGAATATCATCCAGATCTTCCTGCGTGCGGGCATGGACTGCTTCATTATCTGAGGAGTTACGAATGAAACTGAACACAGTGCAGTCATCAGCGAACATCCCCACTTCTGACCTTATGATGGAGGGAAGGTCATTGATGAAGCAGCTGAAGATGGTTGGGCCTAGGACACTGCCCTGAGGAACTCCTGCAGCGATGCCCTGGGGCTGAGATGACTGACCTCCAACAATCACAACCAACTTCCATTGTGCTCGGTATGACTCCAGCCATTGGAGAGTTTTCCCCTGATTCCCATTGACTTCAATTTTACTGGGGCTCCTTGATGCCACACTCGGTCAAATGCTGCCTTGATGTCAAGGCAGTCATTCTCACATCACCTCTGGAATTCAACTCTTTTGTCCATGTTTGGACCAAGGCTGTAATGAGGTCTGGAGCCAAGTGCTCCTAGCAGAACCCAAACTGAGCATCGGTGAGCAGGTTATTGGTGAGTAAGTGCCGCTTGATAGCACTGTCAACGATACCTTCCATCACTTTGCTGATGATTGAGAGTAGACTGATGGGGCGATAACTGACTGGATTGGATTTGTCCTGCTTTTTGTGGACACGATATACCTGGGCAATTTTCCACATTGTCGGGTCGATGCCAGTTTTGTAGCTGCACTGGAACAGCTTGAGTAGAGGTATGGCTAGTTCTTCCTCTCACACGAAACATTCAAAAGGCCAGTTTGCAAACATTCTAATTGTAGTGTATGTACCCGTCTATCTTTAAGGGAACTATTGAATGTAACCGTTCACCTTTAAGGGAACTACTTTAGGTGTGGCACTATTTGTTTGGCTTCTGTATACTGTAATACCGATAGTGACCACACCAGTATATAAGTGTTGTAGCAGGATTGCTGGGGCAGATTCGCCCGGACCTTCGAATAGTAAAGACCTGTTTGTTTGTTACTTCTGAAGTCTGTGTATTTATTAACTGCACAACCCACAGACTTTACAGTGGCGACGAGTCCGATCGTACCCTGCGGCAAGATTACCAAAGCAAGAAGAGCGTCGAAGAGAGGCAACCGCCCTCGTCGTGCTGCTGGAAGAAAACACGAGGCTGCAGCAGGAGAAAGGTGGAAGACTTTAGCAACAAAAGCTTCCATTAGCAACAGGCACTGACTACCCTTCTACCACGGTGCGGAGTGAGCCGATCAGCAGGGAACAAGGCGGCCGAAGAGACTGTGAGTAGGGGAAGGTGTAGAAGTATCCGGAGGATAAGGGCAGAGCACTCGACCTCGGTTGAGGGGGAGCTGTGCCGGCCAAAAGTCGGGTCCAACGGCGTCGGGTGACAGCCAGACCGCGATCGGCGGGAAAAATCCGGGCAGCGACCGCAGCCACGAAGCGCTGAGCCTGCGAGTAGGCGCGGGAAGAGAAACCCAGCCGCAGCCGGGAAGGGAAACACCGGTCTGCGAGAGGGCTGGGGAGGCGAACGGGAACCGTGCGGGTGAGAGCCGGGTGCGGAGAGAGAGACTGCGAGGAGCCAGTCCAGCGGCTGAGCTGTTCTCCACCAACGGGGTACTCAGAGCCGGCAAAACCGAACGTGCGGGAGTGGGTGAGAGACACAGCCGAAAACGGGGTGAGAGACTGCGCGAGAGCCAGTCCAGCGGCTGAACTGTTCTCCACCAACGGGGTACCCAGGGCTGGTAGCACCGAACGTGCGGGTGAGAGAGCGACAGAGCCGGGTACGGAGAGAGAGACTGCGCGAGAGCCAGTCCAGCGGCTGAACTGTCCTCCGTTAACGGGGTGTACCCAGCGCCGGTAGAGCCGTGCGGGCGGGAGGAAAAGACATAGCCGAGTAAGGGGAGCTGTGCAGAAGCCAGCCAGCGGCTGAACCTGTCTGCTGTGGGGGAAGCGTATCCCTTCCACCGGGAAGAAACGCGGGAAGCCGCCATTAGGCGGAGAAGATGCCAGAAGCGGGAAACCGCCATTGAAGTGGGCGGGGCGAGAAAGGAAGAGCGGGAAACTGCCATTTCCGCGGGAAAACCGCCATCTTAGAAACAAACAAATAAATAAGAATACTTAAAGAAATACTGGTGCTGCTCCCAAGGGAAGAAAAATGCCTAAGCGAGGGAATATTAACGACTTTAATGCTGAAATAGAAGACTGGGCCACGTACGTGGAACGCATAGAGATCTATTGCGAAGCCAACAAAATAGAGGAAGACGACAAGGCGATAACATTGCTAAACTCGATGGGGGCAAAAACATACGGGCTCTTGAAGCATCTAATAGCACCAAATAAACCAGCGGATCAGACCTTCGAAGAGATTGTGGCTGTGCTGAAGGACCACTTGAACCCCACACCGCTGATGCTGGCTGAACGATTCAAATTCTACGCAAGAACACAGAAGAAAGACGAAAGCAATGCGGAATACTTGGTCGAACTGCGTAGGCTAGCGAAATACTGCCAGTTCGGAGGGAATCTGACAGAAGCGCTGCGGGACAAGTTCGTATGCGGATTGTCCAAAGAAGGGATGCAGAAGCGACTACTGGAAGAGAACGACCTCACACTGGACAGGGCTGTCCTTATAGCTGCATCGCACGAAGCCGCAGCGAAAGGAACGGCGGAAATGCAACTAAAGGCGGCGGCATTCGGGGTGGACCAAATTACTTCAAGCACAACAAAATGCTACCGTTGTGGGAAGACAACGCATGACCAGAATCAATGCTGGTTTAAGAACCAAGAGTGTAGGAAATGTGGCAAACTGGGTCACATCGCGAAGGTATGCCGGTCCGGGAAAAAGACCAATAATCAAAGGAAGCCACCACAAGAAAAGTACAACAAGGTACACAAGGTGGCTGAGAAGAGTTCAGACGAACAGAATTCAGACTCAGACCCAAACAACCAGGAGCTGGGTAGGCTGAGAATCCACAATGTGGGTAAAGAAACGGATCTACAGGCCATCTGGGTCATACTAAAAATAGCTGGAGTCCAAGTAAGAATGGAGCTGGACACTGGATCAGCTCTATCAGTCATCAACCGAAGGGACTACCACCGGCTATTCTCCCACATACCTTTAAGAAATACCAAGTTCATATTACAAACATACACGGGGCATAACGTATACCCCGTGGGGAAAATAAGAGTCAAGGTGAGAGATAGGGGTAAAGAACACCCAAGAATGAACTTGTACGTATTACCTGAGGGAGGACCACCACTTCTAGGACGGGAGTGGATTAAGAAAATAGACATGGAATGGCATTACCTAAAAGCCATAATGAGGGAGGACTCGGTGCAAGCTATTAGCTCAGATTCTGAAATGGATGATGATAAGACCAAGTCGAATATGGAAGACAAGGCTAAAAGGGACTTGCCGACGATGGGAAAGAAAATGAAGACATGCAGAAGGACTTATGGTACCAAGAAGAGTAAAGCTGCAGAGCAGAACTCCAGGTTGACAGAGAATTCTGAGCCTGTTCAAGCAAAGGATTCATCCATGACGGAAGAACACCGAGCTCGGACGCAAACTTATGTCAAAGTACGACAACAATTAGAACAGTTGAGTGACCGTCTCATACAAGAGATGAAAAATATGGAAAGGTTCTGGGACACCGAATGGGAGAACCTGGAAAGACTACAGAGACAGCTAGCTCAAGCAGAGAGCGACCATAGAGCCATCGTGGTCAAATACCAATCACATTCCCCTGATGCTGTTCAGGAACTGGAATATTTACAGAATGAACCAAAGGAAGAGGAATCTTCAGGGAGCCAGGATTTTATTCCAGTTCTTCTCTACGACTCCTTACAAGCAGAGTGTGAGAAGTTGAAAGAACAGTATGAACAGGCCCAGGCTACAATTCTGGAGGGGGTTAACTCGGCAGCCTCCAAAAAGCTAGTTTCAGTAGAAGCATATGAACAACTAAAGGTTGAACATGAGCAAGAAGTCCAAAGGCTGCAGGAAATTCTTGATGAGCTCAAGGCCAAGACAGACTCATCGGTAGGAGATCCATCCATAGATGAGAAATTAGAGGTGAAAATCATGGCAGAGCATGAAAGACAGGATGTCCAAGAACTTATAAAAACATTGAAGGACACCCAAGACAAATATGAGGCGGCAATGACCGAGATTCAACAACTTGAAGAACAGATTCAACTGGGAATCCTTTCAGTGGAAGAACAGGACACTGTAAGAATGGTCCCTGAACATGAACTAGAGAGCATCAGGGCGCAACTTTTCCGAGCGCTGAAAGCCAAAGTTCAAGAGGAACGTAAGGTGGAAGTATTGGAGAAAGAGGTGGAGGAAATGGAGAAGACTCTGATCCACCGTGTTCCCAGGGAAGAGTTAACGGTCAGCCAACTCCTTCATATGCTGAAGGACAAGACTCTGCAAGGGGAACAATCTGAACACGAGCTTCAATCTTCAGGGGGAACGAGTTCGGAGCTCTCAAAAGTCACGGAGATAGCTGAGGTGGCAACACAAATTTTACAAGGATGCCAAAAGTACGTTGAATCACGTCAAGGTGAACAGAAGAATGTGGAAACCGTTACTTCAGTAGAAGGGTTAAATAGCCTGATAACGCAATTACCGATGGAAAGGAAGGTATTGAACTCACAAATGAGGTCCGTCGTGAAGGAATGGCAGATAACCCAGGAAGAGCGGGATGAATATGAATGCATGAAGAAGGCTTTTCAAGAAAGATGTTTAGGGAAGGAACCACCGTCAGCTAACGTCCAGACGGGTGAGGAGGAAGAAGAAGTCTCTCTCGCTGGCCTAACTCAGGACGAACCCGAATATTACCATGACCTGTTGAGTGACACTGAATATTACGAGGATGTGGTCTGCCCAGCTTGTGATGAAAACTCTCAAAGTGCTGAAATCCGGGGGAAGCACTTAAGGTCTAAGGAACATAGAGAGTTGGTGGCGCTACAGCTGGCAGCCGAGAAAGGAGCTCCGAGAGTTTCAAAAAGGCAGAAAAGAAAAAGAAGAAGCAGAAGATAATAACTGTCTAAAATATTAGCACTTCTACCATTCCAGGCGGGACATTACGAAAGGAGCTAAATTAGTTGAAAAACTGGAAAATGTCAAGACAGCCAGTTGGTTGTAAAAGTCCGCACTGCTGGTTCAACAGGACGAAGGTTCAAGCTGTTATGTCAAGAAAAAGGCTATGGAGGAGTCACGCTAGCCAGGTAATCCGGCTACACCAAAGAAATGTTGTTCGGAACGAGTCAAGATCAGAGACTGAATCTATGAACTGTTTCCGCAGAGACTGAACCTGTGAACTGTTTCCACCGAGATTATATTTGTAAATTGTTTTATATGACATTGACTCCACCGAGATTATATCTGTAATTTGTTTTATAGGAAGTTGAAGATATGTATGTTTAACGGGGACTCTGTAAGTAATAAGCTAAAAAGGGAGGATTGTAGTGTATGTACCCGTCTATCTTTAAGGGAACTATTGAATGTAACCGTTCACCTTTAAGGGAACTACTTTAGGTGTGGCACTATTTGTTTGGCTTCTGTATACTGTAATACCGATAGTGACCACACCAGTATATAAGTGTTGTAGCAGGATTGCTGGGGCAGATTCGCCCGGACCTTCGAATAGTAAAGACCTGTTTGTTTGTTACTTCTGAAGTCTGTGTATTTATTAACTGCACAACCCACAGACTTTACACTAATAACTAATGGAAATTGTTCCCCCCCCCCACTTTATTGCAGCATATTGAGAAGCCAACATCAAGTGAAAGGGCAGGGTGTTGTCGGTGTGATTCCCCATGATATTCTGTTGCTGTGGAGCAGCACCAAGCTGAGGTCAGGTACGTCCTTGTAGGGGGGGAGGGAACAATCAGGAGAGTGACATCTGGTTGCTGTTACATTACCATTTTAGCTGGCTTAGAACACCACTGGCAGAGGCGGAGGCAGATGGTACATGGCCATGGTGTGGGAGGAAAAGAGCTGAGAGAAAAGGGATCTGATAGCCTCATACAAAAAAAATTAACTGCTATAGAGTTTAAAACACCCAGCCGATTTCAGGATGGCCAAGAACCATGGTGCCCTTGATCCTGATTCCCACAACAGCTAATTCTAACAGTCAACAAGCAGTTGTTGCCACAGCCAAATTACGTTTTTTTTTAGTTTACTTGCAAAAATATAGATTTGCAGGGGGCAGTATTTTTAATTTGCTGCATCTTCGAAAGGCTGCACATGCTATCCTGAAGAGCCAAAAACCAGGCGTGGTCAAGAAGAGTGCACTAAGGCTACCAATAGTGCATAAACTTGTAAAGATTGTACATGGTTTATGATAATAAAGGAAGATTTAACTAAACAATCTCCAAGTACTCTACCATAACTCCCCCCTCCTGCCCCGTGTATGCAATCAGTGGTGTAGCATCAACTTTACAAGTGGGAATACCGTACGTCATAGGAACATAGGAACTGGAGTAGGCCAATCAACCCTGTGAACTTGTTCTGCCATTCTATTATATCATGGCTGGTCTATACCTCAACTCCATTTGCCCGCCATTACCCCATATCCCTTGATACCCTTAGTTAGCAAAAACATATCGATAGGCAGGGAAGATTTAGATGTTTGGCACATTATTTGGTGTATTTTAGTATTTTGGAGTATACTTTTTCTAATATATGCATAAAGTTGTAGATGAGCTGCAATTTCCTCCAGTTAAACATTATGAATTCTGAAGCTATTATCTCTTCAGCCCACACCACAAACTCTGTACCCTCAACAATGATACCAATCCTTCCTTGACCTTTATCACAGGCTGAACCAAATTTTTGGCAGTCTCAGCATCCCATTCAACCCTGGTTGAGCTTCCAACTGCATATATACTTCATCGCAAAGGCAGCCTACTCCCACCAAATGGCCTTCGCCTGTGCTGTAAACTTCTGTGGTTCAATGTATCTATCGTGCTTTTTAAATTCGAGGTCAGGTCTGAGGAAAGAAGCATAACAGTGCTGGTCTCCCACACATACTTTTAAGCTGTGTTGTACCATCACCCTCTAAACCAGCAGCCAAAGGGTATGTAGTGCAGTGTGGCCATGAGAAGTTGCCCACTGCACATGTGCAATGGTATCATGTCATCAATGTGTAATGTCACAATGTGTGAAATGTGTACAAAATGGGGTCATATCCTCGATGATGTCTTGAAATTATGTTATCGAGAGGCTGTGCCTACAACACTGCCACTGGTCTCGTTCTTTTTCTAGGGACAACCAATAAGACCAAGGAAAAAATGGGTCTTCTTGGCTAGCAATCTAACAAATTCTGTCTGTTATAACTTCGTCTGATCAAATCTGTTGATCAGGCTCCATAATTAACCTCATCAGTGATCTAAACAAAGACACTCTAACTAGTAATCCAATGGCCCAGAGATGCAGCTCAGTAACTGATTTTCCCCATGGACAGCTGCTTCGCATTGGTTCAATACTTTTAAGAGTCCCAAATCTCTCATTTTCTGCCCTTGCTAATGGGCACTCTCAAATGTTATCTACACCTTTACTGTTTCCTGTTCCTATATGTATTATAATAATAACAAGCATGCAATGGAGTCATGCAAAGCTGAAGGTTTCAGGTTCAACGGCTGTGCTGAGTTAGCTGTTCTCAGCCAGGGCAGCAGTGGTCAATCTGTGCACTACAATCGGCTTCTTCACCACTGGACTGAGCAGCAGGAAATTACCTGCTGCTGATGTCTACTTGGTGATCCATGCTCGAAAGTGCAAGTGTGGTCATCTGGGAAAAACAGGAAGGGGTTCGGCTATTATTTTCCCCATGATTGTAAGTTTTTTTTTATGTTCCGCTCAGGGTTTGCTTAACTGCTGAGATCGATTCCCCACACAAACTCCAATGGCCAGCATGTTTCATGTTATTTGCATGTTGGAATCCATATTGAAGGATTATAGGTGCACCGTGATTGCTGCAACTTTATTGAGAAAGGATTTGCATTTGATCGCTGAGAAATATTTTCTCCAAGATTCCCATATTATACAGGGTTTTTGACCCCAAATATGGGAGATGGGAATTAAAGAAAAAAATATGGAATGCAAGAATTGAAAAAGGGAATCAACAGGATTTCCGTCTGACATGCTTCCTCCCTTCCCTATTCCACTTGACCTGCCAACGCATATGCCTGCTCTCTTCTGATTATGAGAGATGATGAGGTAAATCAGGAAGTAGTGGTTAGGTGAAGCCAGGCTAGGGTTTTTAAAAGCTTGTAAATAGTAAGAGTGAGAGAAGACTGAGGAAAGTAAGGAGGATGGGTTCAGATAGGAGACAGTGTGATAAGTCTTCATTTCAATAAGTCAGACTACAGGAAGGTGGAAAAGCATGTCAGACAACATACTCTGAGCTCAGGAGCAACAAGAGAGGAAAGGTCATAATAGCAATAACCATAGCAGTATTAATAAGATACAAAGAGAGGTTAGATGTTAAAAGGTGAGATGAAAATAGTCCATCAAAAGAAGCTTTTTCTGGCATCCTGTCTCGGATAGATTTAGACTTCTCAAGTTAGACTTTACAGAGAGAAGAGTTGTTGAGCCAAAGAGGAGTGAGGAAAACAAACTTCTTAGAGGGAGTGTTAGAGAGTTCCACTTGAGATCAATGGTGAACGTGATGCTATGAATATCAATGAAGAAGGGCAGCGTGCAGCCATGGAAATATATAGGATGGTAGACAAGCACTGATAATTCTAAATTTAACAAAACATTTAACCGAAAATAGGGTCTACAAATTTTGAATCTAGATGTCATTTTGTTATGCCATTAGTATATAATAAATGAGATTGCAATATCTGGGAAAGCAGATCACCTTCACAACCAATTATTTTCTTTCACTATGTTTTCCATTTACCTGTATCTGGCTGTGACACCCTGTCAGGCCAAAACCTAAAGAAATACAGTAATAAAGATTTATTATGTGGCCTGTAACCTACACATTTATCAAGATTAATTACGTCTGTATTCCCCTTTCTTTTATCATTTTCCTTAACTGTATTACCATTTTGGAACGCTGCAAAATGCTGAAAATCCCTGTAGTAGAAAGTACAGTACTTTATTAATGGCACTATCTTCTGATCTTTCTTTCTTAAACCTGTGGAAAGATTAAAAGCTCTTTGAAAGCTCTAGACAGTTTATTTATACCTCAGTACTACAGTTGCAAACCAGATACATCAGCACAGGGACCATAAGCACGGGCTAACAGTGTGAAGAGGCATTAATGTCATGTGAGTTCATGTCATATTAATCCATCTTTCATCAAAGCAAAACTCCAGAGAATAAGAAATGTTGTATCTCTACTAATTTCCACCAGTGGCCTTCTTAAATTGTTTAAAATATGAGGCTATGTATGGAAAAGATGATACTGAAAGCACAGCTTTTGAACACAAGATTTAGTGTGGGATCTCCACAGGAATAAGGCTCTTTCAGTATGCTGAATAATTCAAAGCATAAGGATGATGCGGTGAAAAGTGTCCATATTATCACACTCAAATTATTGTAATTAATTTAACATTCTATGAGCTACAATGGAGGCAGAAAGAGACCTATATTGTGTTAAATAATAGGATCTCTAATTATTCTGAGGAAAAAGGCACTGCACCTTTGTTTGCCTGCAACGACTGACCAGCATGTTGCAGAGCTAGCGATGCTGAGCTATACTTGCGATTTTCCAATCGATCTCTGGTCAGGCAAGCAGAGATGAGTTAAAAAATGTAGCTGATTGTTCTGGAGAGTATACCATGACAATAACATTTAATCATGAAATATATTGGCCCAGATTTTACGGGGCCTATGACCACGTACACTGTGTGCCCTGTATCCGCGAAAACCCGGAACTTGTGATCTGTCAAGTTTCAGCTGGACAGATCGTCCACATGCGCAGGAAATGGACATTCACTGGCGGTTGCCCAACTACTGCCCAGCGAATGCCCACAAAACTCTTACGCCTAGCAAAAATCAGGCGTAAGGCCTTCTTTTACCAGCGTAAGGGGTTAAAAAGTAATGATTTAAACATTCTGAAACCTTTAAAATTAGTTTAGGTTATTTTTGGCCCCTTTAAAAATGTTTACATTTATTTTTCAAACAATTACATTTTTGTTTTAAATGTTTAATTAAATTGTATATGAATTAATTTTAAACATGTGGTGATTTATTTTTATTTAGGTTGTGTGAAAATGTATTTTTTATGTCATTCCAATTCATGCTTATGAGGAGTCCGTATGTAAATGGGATCCCCATAAGCATAATGGGAATCCCCCTTTATGATTGGTTGGGCCGACCCATGCGATCCCAAGGATGCTTGCGAACCACCTGCGCCCCTGGGATGCGCGGGCCTTTATACAGGCGTACGCCTGCAGGCCCAGGACCGCAAGAGTGTGAAGATATGGAGGCACCAGGTAGCTGCGTACTTTTCTCACGGTTTGGAGGCATTCGCCCGCGGGAAGCCGCCGACCGCAATTTCAGGGCCCAGATGTTCTCTTCACATCAGTTTCGTTATACTACAGCCAATGTGAAGCCAAAGCAGTGTGAGGCTATTTGCTCAAGGTGTTCTCAAAGCACATTGCATTTTGCAAAGACTGTCAGTTTGGTGATTTCATTGACACAAAAGCTGTATACACCCCTTTTAAACCGACACATCCACTGCCCAAACCAACCAGAAATGCTTAACATGTTATAAACGGTGCCTTTGTAATTGACTCCTATGGTACTGGCAAATGGTTAGTGCTATTTGCCCAATATAGGCCCGTGATAAGCATGGGCAAGATAAGTGGTGAGGACTGTGTAACTGAGCGATGAATAATGAGCAGAAGTATCCAAGACAAATATCAAGAAGAGCTTACTCACTGTGAGGGTTGGGAGCACCGACAAATTTTAAGACAAGTGGCACTTAATGGGACATTGGTTTGTTTTAAAAAGCCATTGCGCGACAGTGTGGTAGAACTCAGATTGGTGCCCGTGGTTCAATGCACGGTCTGCTGGAAGGTGAGTGCTTCGTGACTTTTCTTCTTTCATGCGTTGCATTCTTATAGAACTGGGTTGGGTGGCACAGTTATCAGACCGGGTAAGTTTTTCAGCTCTGGCGTGTGAGTTTGAATCTAATCCAAATTGATAGAATGGAAGTTTCTTCTGCTTGGCAGCTGTCTAAGTGAAATGTGGGGGCCACAGCGTAAAACTGTCCAAAACTCCGCATAATTAGCACAAAAATTTCAATCTCATCTATATAGAGCTACAATTCAGTCCGTTATTATGAACTACCTGATTTAATTTCTACCAACGTTGATATGAGAAGCAGATCCCAAGAACAGCTGGTGCAGGGAATGGAAACATCACACTGGTGCATTTGGTAGCTTTTGTAACTGGGGGGGAGGGAAACTAACTTGTCTGAGGTTTGAAGGCACATTGTTGGGTAATAAGAGCTTTACCATGGATCTATATGTCTTAATGTTCATATATCCAGGATGATAAAATGCCAACATCACTCAGGTGATTCATCTGTGTGCACCAGCCCTCCCTTCCCTAGCAGGGCTCGATGCTGACCAAGTTCTTCAATATGAACACACAAGGAGTGTGTTTGTGCAGTGACTGAATATTAGCTTGTGAAATCACCAGAAAATCCTTATTACCAGGAAAGGCCAGCTCATGCAGTGTTTTCCAAAGCATTCCCACATATTTGCTTGAATTTCCTTAATTGTTCTATACCCAGAACCAGCTGAGTTTTGTCTCAAGCTGAAACAGACCAAGCCACAGAATGCAGTGCTGATGCATGAAAACAAATTTTTCTAATTCACATTGATCTCAACAGATAATGCTCCACACAGATGCACAATCACACCTGGAATATGAGTTCGTGTGGAACAGGGGTATGCTATGTGTCCTCAAAATTTTTTTTTAAAACAGGGATGTTTGTGAAGAAGCCAGTTTCACTATTGGTGACTGAGCTCTTTATGATCTGGAAAATAAGTTTTAATACCAAGACCATTCTGAGGAAAAATTGGGGTAATTTTTCACGTTCACTGCATGTGCATTAATCTGGCAGAGCAGATCACCCACCCTTTATAGAACCCAGCCAATTGTCATTCGTGTTGAAATGAATGGAATGAAAATCGGACGGGTCCTACAAAGGGCGGCCGATCCGCTTTGGCAAATTACCACCAGATTGAAGACAAAAATCGACCCCATTAACTGCTGCAAATTATCCCCGCAGGGATGGAATCCCTTCTACCGTTGAACCATAAAGATTTTCAGCACAGAAGGAGGCCATTCAGCTCAAAAATCGTTACTAGAACAGTCCAAAACGAATCCCACTATGCTGCTTTCTCTCCACTTTGTCACTACCATGATGGCTGCTTGGTCACTCGCGTTCTCTGTTCTTTCTGCAGAAGCAGCGGGTACTGAAAATAGATCCATTAAAACAAAACATGAAATGCTAGAAAGGAACAGAAAAAAGAGATAAGTTAATGTTTGGGTGAAAACCTTCCTCAGAATCCATTCTGATTTTCTGGTTGGTTCCAGATTATCAACATTTCCCAATTTCTCCCCCACTCAAGACACTGACGCTTGTTGGGGAGTGGTACCAAGGGCAGAGGTACTGTTCCTGTGACACGCTCAAGTGACCATTTTTCATTCATGAACACTGTAAGTATCAAGAGGCTATCTGCTTCAAGGAGGACATCACAGCACAGTCTGGTCTTGTCCTCGGCCAAATTCCATACCCAAGCATATTCCATCGGGGGTCACTGAATAGTGATGAGGTGTGGGAATTCTGGATGGTGTTAGCTCCTGCCATCCCAGTTTTGCTGAGGCTAATTATAGCACTCCAACTACTGCCCTTCTCTGCTAATTCACAGACTGGGGAACCAACTTTGGGACATTCTAGCCTTTATGGCTCTGTAACACACCACAAGGTCTATTTACCCACAAAGTCTTTAGTTTTAGCTCAAAAACAAATGGTCACTCTGGTTTATTGTCATAAATTGATATTTTAAAAATAGTAGTGCCAGGTAAAAAAAAGCACGGTGAAAAGTTTACCTTGAATGATTTCACAGATTATTATATTCCATTTTCCTCTTGACAAGATGACATAAAAAGTTAATGTAACTAGTTGCTTATTTCATACCATTTACAGCAGTCAGATTCTAGCGCGAATCTGGGAGACAATATACTTTCAGTTTTGAGCTTCCATTAGTAAAATGCATTACCATTTTAGACTCTCTACAGAAAATTATACCCTAATTCCCTGCACAGGAAAATTATACTTAATGTGGTGATACAATCACTAATTTTACTATTGTTGGATTGCATTAATCAAAACAATGCAGATTATAAATTTATACCTGTGAATAAAAAGATATTTCTGGAAATGTGCTACACATCCCATTATCTATCATGTATACGATTAAATATGCTGTTATTATCCCATCATGCTAATATTCTAGGAGAAGGTGCCTTTGTGTTATGTTTTCAGTCGGTTAGCAGGTGCATCACAGATATTTTCCACAATCTTGAACGATATTTTAAACAATCCTCCAGCCTTTGCTTACCAGCTTGGGCTGGGTGTGATCACTCATGTTTATTTACCTTGATCCCCAATCCCATTCACCACTGGCACCCGAAACAGCATCTTGACATAAGAACATAAGAAACATAAGAAATAGGAGTAGGAGGAGGCCATTTGGCTCCTCGAGCCTGCTCCGCCATTCAATAAGATCATGGCTGATCTTCTACCTCATCTCCACTTTCCTGCACTATCCCCATATCCCTTGATTCCCTTAATATCCAAAAATCTATCGACCTCTATCTTGAATATACTCAACGACTGAGCCTCCACAACCCTCTGGGGTAGAGAATTCCAAAAATTCACCATCCTCTGAGTGAAGAAATTTCTCCTCATCTCAGTCCTAAATGGCCGACCCCTTATTCTGAGACTGTGACCCCTGGTTCTAGACACCCCAGCCAGGGGAAATATCCTCCCTGCATTTACCCTGTCAAGCCCTGTAAGAATGTTATATGTTTCAATGAGATCACCTCTCATTCTTCTAAACTCTAGAGAATATAGGCCTAGTCTACTTAATCTCTCCTCATACGACAATCCCCTATCCCAGGAATCAGTCTGGTGAACCTTCGTTGCACTCCCTCTATGGCAAGTATATCTTTCCTTAGGTAAGGAGACCAAAACTGTACACAATACTCCAGGTGTGGTCTCACCAAGGCCCTATATAATTGCAGTAAGAAGTCTTTACTCTTATACTCAAATCCTCTTGTAATAAAGGCCAACATACCATTTGCTTTCCTAATTGCTTGCTGTACCTGCAGGTTAACTTTCAGTGATTTGTGTACAAGGACACCCAGGTCCCTCTGAACACCAACATTTCCCAATCTCTCACCATTTAAAAATACTCTGCTTTTCTATTTTTCCTACCAAAGTGGATAACTTCACATTTCTCCACAATATATTCCATTTGCCATGTTCTTGCCCACTCACTTAGCCTGTCTACATCCCCTTGAAGCCTCCTTGCATCCTCCTCACAACTTACATTCCCACCCAGCTTTGTATCATCAGCAAACTTGGATATATTACATTTGGTCCCCTCATCCAAATCATTGATATAGATTGTGAATAGCTGAGGGCCAAGCACTGATCCTTGCGGTACCCCACTAGTTACAGTCTGCCAACCTGAAAATGACCCTTTATTCCTACTCTTTGTTTTCTGTCCGTTAACCAATCCTCAATCCATGCTAGTCTATTACCCCCAATCCCATGAGCCCTAATTTTGTTTAATAACCTCTTGTGTGGCACCTTATCGAATGCCTTCTGAAAATCCAAATACGCCACATCCACTGGTTCCCCCTTATCTATTCTGCTAGTTACAACCTCAGAAAACTGTAACAGATTCGTCAAACACGATTTCCCTTTCATAAATCCGTGTTGACTCTGCCCAATCCTATTAATATTTTCTAAGTGCCCTGTTACCATGTCCTTAATAATAGATTCTAGCATTTTCCCTACTACTGATGTCAGGCTAACTGGTCTGTAGTTCCCCATTTTCTCTCTCCCTCCTTTCTTCAATAGTGGGGTTACATTTGCTACCTTCCAATCTGCGGGAGCCATACTAGAATCTACGGAACTTTGGAAAATGACAACCAATGCATCCACGATCTCTATAGCCACCTCTTTCAAAACCCTAGGATGTAGTCCATCAGGTCCAGGGGATTTATTGGCTTTCAGTCCCATTAATTTCTCCAGTACTATTTTTTTACTAATAATAATTTCTTTCAGTTCCTCATTCTCGCTAGACCCTTAGTTCTCTACTATTTCTGGGAATTTCCTCACAGTTCTTAAAACTCCTTGTAATACTACAAACCCTGTTATAATATACCTCTCTTTCCTCCTTTAAAACGCTCCTTAAAACCTACCTCACTGCCCTAATTTATCCTTATGTGGATCAGTGTCAATTTTTTTGTCTTAAAATACTCCTGTGCAGCGCCTTGGGACGTTTTACTACATTAAAGGCGCTATATAAATACAAGTTGTCGTTGTTGTTGTTATTGCTGAGGTCCTGCAGGATAAAACTGTACCACTCCATGTCACGTGGCACCACATTCATCTTCAACTGGATTGGGAAAACTCTGACATCAAACAAACTAACCAACACGACAGACCACACTAGTTTTAAAAGAAATGTATTGTTTGATAACAGCTACCTCTCAGTGAATTTAAGTTACTAATCTAATCTCAGGGGTTCTTACAAACCACTTATGCAGATAATTACTTCATGTGAACCCTTTGATTGGAATACTAACTTGTAATTCTCAAAGGTATCCATTACTCTCTACACAATCATCTCACTGTAATTCTATCAAACCAAAGGCAGTAACTTCATTGTAGATTTAAGTCCAAGTGCCAAGATCAAAGACAAAGCTGTTCTAGGAAGTGTCAGCTGTGGCTCAGCTGGTCGCACTCTCACCTTTTGAGTCAGAAGGGTGTAGGTTCAAGTTCCCACTTCAGGGACTTGAACACAAAAATCTAGGCTGACACTCTAGTGCAGTAGTGAGGAACATTAAACTAAGGCCCCGTCTGCCCTCTCCAAAGCAGCTATTGTGCACTTTGAAGCTTGTACTTACTATAGAAATGAATTGATAGGAAGAGCTGGCGCCAAGAAGGAGATTTTGTGTGTGCTAAATAAAAGTTGAAGTTATCTGATAAGTAAAGCTTAACCGATGCGTACGGCTAAAAACACTCAGTCATGTTGCTGGCAGTACAATTAAAAATATCCATCAAGAAATGGAATAAAGGTGAATGTAAAAGATTTCATGGTGCTATTTCCAAGAAGAGCAGGGGAGTACTCCCCGGTGTCCTGGCCAATATTCATCCCTCAATCAACATCACAAAAACAGATAATCTGGACATGGCTGTTTTTGGGATCCTGCTGTGCACAAATTGGTTGCTGCGTTTCCTAAATTACAACAGTGACTACACTTCAAAAGTACTTCATTGGCTGTACAACGCTTTGGGACGTCCTGAGGTTGTGAAAGGCGCAATGTAAATCCAAGTTTTTCTTTCTTTTTAGTTCACATTTAACTCAAGAATCTGATAAATCAAAATATCATTTTCATTTTTATTTACGCAACTGTCAGCCATGGCTCAGTGGTACCACTCCCGCCTCGGCGTCAATAGGCTATGGGTTCTAGCCCCACTCCAAGCACTTGAGCACAGAGTCTAGGTTGATTCTCCAGTGCAGTACTGAGGAGCACTGAGCACTGTCGGAGGCGCCCTCTTTCAGATGAGATGTTAAAACGAGGACCCCTTCTGCCCTCTCAGGTGGACGTAAATGATCCCATGGCACGATTTCGAAGAAGAGCAGGGGACATCTCCCAGTGTCCTGGCCAATGTTTACCCCTCAGTCAACGCCTAAAACAGGTTATCCAGTTATTATCACGTTGCTGTCTGTGGAACCTTGCTGTGCGCAAATTGGCTCCCACGTTTTCTACATTACAACACTTCAAAAGTACTTAATTGGTTGTGAATGTCCTGAGGTCATGAAAGGCACTATATCCCATGCAAGTCTTTTTCTTTTATTTGTAGCTAACCAATATCCCTGGTGGCGAGCACATGCACATGGCCTGGTCTCAGGGTCTTCCACCAGGAAATGTGTGAGAATAGCCAAGATGACGAGGTACTTATCTGCATTTCCCTTCCACTGCGTGGTATTGGCTTCTCCAAAGCAGCCATTGTGCACTTTGAAGCTTGTACTTACCATAGAAATGAATTGCTAGGAAAGAGCTGGCGGCAAGAAGGAGATATTGTGTGTGTTAAATAAAAGTTGAAGTTATCTGATAAGTAACGCTTAACCGATGCGTACGGCTAAAAGCATTCAGTCATGTTGCTGGCAGTACAATTAAAAATATCCATCAAGAAATGGAATAAAGTAATAGTAAAGCTGAGCCACAAGAAAATGAATGTAGCATTTTTTGATGATAGCACTGTCAGGTACAACCAAGACACGGCCTTGCTGTTTAAATTATTCACTGTAGTATTATCACAGAGTCAGAATAATTCTTATCTACAGAGATGCACTTATTTTAAAGAAAGAAAATGCTGAGTAGGGCACAGAAAGGGAAATAGCCAAAACCAGGCAACTACTCTCCCAAAATCAGTCTTTTTCCAGCATCAAATCTGCCATAATGAACACGATCCATTTAATTAACAGCCTAAGTGTTTGCAATACAATTCAGATTATATTTGGTACTTTTCAATAAAATCTTAGAGATATTTTGGCTCTACTGTACTAGAGGAAAAAATACAAGGAGAAACAGTGTAGCGCACAGGAAAGTCCACTCGTCATTTGAGAGTACTGCAGTGAGTCAGTTTATCCATAACTGAATGAATTTTAACCTTTCTACATTACACAGAAACAATTCCCAGTATGCATTAAAAAATCCAGTTCTATTCCAACCAATACTGAAAATCCTAATTGTACTTTTGTCTCCGGATCATCAGCCGAGACCAAAAAATCTGCTCATCAGTTTAATAACAGTTGCCTGAAGCCAGACTTGTCCAATATGTCAACTGAGCTGATCTGATTCTTCAGCGACAGAATATGCTGCGGGTTGTTTGGCACAGTGTCCAATTACCAAGGTTCAGTCCACAGAAAGCATTCTTCTTTTAAAAGCAGGTCCCCATGAAGTCTGGGTTTAACGGGTGAAATTGGATGTGAGCTGGACTTTTAGACAGCAGGTTCCCTCTCCTTCACTGCAATTATAACCTGTTCTTGCTCAGCTAAATTCCCAATATAGATACACCTGAATTGGTGCTTGCAAGCAAAGGAGTGATGCTGTGAGATCCTGGGCTGATGTGCCCTATCTGGCCTTTCACAGCTTCCAGCAGCACATCTGGAGAACAGAAGGAGGAACAGACTTATCAGGGCAACCCTTAAAATATAACACAGAAGAATGAGTCACATAATGTTATGCTTCACTGTCTCCTTTGGTGCTAGTGAATAAGTAGGCTGTGAAGCAAGAGGTGTGATATATTATTACGTGGAATTTACGGCACAGAAAGATGTCACTCAGCTCAACAGGTCTATACCGGTATTTATACTCCACATGAGCCTCCTCCCACCTTCATTTAACCTCATCAACATGTCCTTCTATTCCTTTCTCCCTCATGTACTTATTTAGTTTTCCCTTAAATGCATCTATGCTATTTGCCTCAAACACTCCAATGTAGAAACGAGTTCCACATATATAAACCAGGGCCTAGAAATTCAGTTGGTTGCGCCAGCAGTTAGCGCCTAAAGAAAAGTGAATGTCGGGCGCTATGCGTGTTGCGCCCGGGTGCAGCGCAGTTTGCGCCTCGCCCCAAATTAAGTTGGCCATTAGCGCCGGCGCAAAGTTTAGCGCCCGCCCGGATGCGCGCGCAGAAAATGACGTCACATCCTCGTGCAACGCCCTTTGGCCGCCCCGATTCCAAACTTCAGTCGGACCGCCCCATTGTGCAGCTGGCGGCCGGAGCGTTTGAAAAAGGGAACGCAACACAGCCAGCGCGGGCCCTGGGGGGCGCAAATTAAAGGGGACATACCCTCCAGTATAAAGGCCAGCCATTTTGCAGCAAACACTCTTGTGCAACGCATTTCTGGACACACAACAAGGAGGATAGCTAACTGGTTTCAAGCAGCAACAGCTCAGGTATTTTTGGACTCAGGCCAGAGCGCTGCAAGTGGCCTTTTGGAAATTTGACTGTTTGCCAGGATTTGATGGGGGTTGCATGGGGTGCCAACGCGGAGCTGCAGCGCCATGTCCGTAGGGCTCGCAGACGCATTGTGAGAGGGGCAGCCCTGGCTAGAGGCAGAGGGGGCAACAGGCGTCGGCCACGTAGGCCTTACCCAGTCAGGCTATACTGCCAGCAGCGCTCCTACCTCAACATGACTGGCGCGCGATGTGTTAGAAGGCTCCGATTCCGAAAGGAGGTGGTTGCAGAGATCTGCCACCTGCTTCGCAGAGATCTGCGTCCAAAGCTCAGGTGCAGGACGTCTCTGTCGGTGGAAGTGAAGGTGACGGTGGCATTGAACTTCTATGCCACCGGCTCCTTCCAATCCGCTGCTGGGGACATAGCTAACATCTCCCAGTACGGCATGCATCGCTGCATCCACCAGGTGACCGAAGCACTGTTCAGAAGGAGACGCCAATTCATCTCCTTCCCCATGGCCCTGGAGAGCCAGCATCAGCACGCATTGGGATTTGCAAGACTCGCGGCCTTCCCCTTGGTGCAGGGCGCCATTGACTGTACACATGTGGCTTTGCGGGCCCCTCTGGAGCATGGCGAGCAGTATCGCAACAGGAAGGGCTACCATTCTCTGAATGTGCAGCTGGTGTGTGACCACAAGCAGCGCATCATGGCTGTCAATGCCAGCTTTCCAGGCAGCAGCCACGATGCGTTTATCCTGCGGCAGAGTACTGTGCATGACATGTTCGAGGCACAGCCTCCCCCAAGAGGATGGCTACTCGGGGACAAAGGCTATCCTTTGTGTACCTGGCTCATGACCCCACTCCGCGCGCCCAGGACCGCTGCTGAAGAGGCATACAACGAGAGCCATCAAACCACCCGCAACATCATCGAGCAAACTATTGGGGTCCTCAAGCAGTGGTTCCGCTGCCTTGATCGCTCCGGAGGATCTCTGCAGTATTCGCCGGACCGGGTCTCCCAATTTGTGGTAGTTTGCTGCATGCTACACAACCTGGCTATCCGCAGGACTCAGGCACTGCCACCTGACGTTGGACCACCACCTCAGGAGGAGGAGCAGGAGGAGCAGGAGGAGGAGGAGGAGGAGCAGGAGTACGTTCCCAGGAGGGAGCGACCAGGGCCAAGGGCCGCGCGACGCCACCTTATTACACGTTACTTCTAAGCCCCCTGTCAGGGAATGCCTTGTGGCCATGAGGGAAGATGAATGCAGCCGCTCCGCAAGCCCTCAGCCGGCGAAGCCAACAAACACTAACAAGAACAACCATGGAGACTCTATGAATAAAGATAATTATTTATTACACAAAAATGAAAACCCCTTCCCACATGAATCCCCAAAAACAATCAACGGGCCCCACAAAAAGCCCAACAAACGACTCACTCCCACAAACTGGGGAGGAGTAACTCCACATTTGTACAAACCTGGCCTCAACCTCGGCCTTAACGCAAAAAATAAGCCCACGAACCAAACAACCATGGGCAAAAGAAAGATGGCCACCGCCATATAAAACGAAAGCTGGCCACACCCTCTACTGAGTGGCCCGCGAGGGCGAGACCTTGTCCAGCCTTTTGCCTCCCCTGCCCGGCCTGCTGCTCCTTCGCAAGCTCTGCCCAGTGGCTGCTGTGAGGCTGGGGGAAGGCGCCTGAGGCTCAGATGTCCTTCCGCCAGATGCCCTTGGGGGGCGGCCTACATGGCCTTTGGGCCTCGAGGGGCCGGCTGCTGAGTGGCGCACCTGAGCCTGGCCACCATCAGCTCCAGCCGCTTGCCCTTGACGCCCCAGTGGGGGAGTGGCGGCGGCGGATGGCGCAATGTGAGCAAGCTGGCGTCTGGGATGCGCTGGCTGGTGCTGTGGTGCGCTGGCACTCGGCCGGGCCCGCACTGCAGGATCCGCACCAATCAGCCGAGGGGCGGCTCGCTGGGATGCTGCAGCGCGGCGGGTGCCCTGGCAATGCCTGCCTGAGACAGCGCGTGTGGCAGCAGTGAGTGCCCCTGTTGTCCTGGTGTGCGCCCGCATCACACCCGCCAGGGACTTGACGGCATCAGTGAGCATGCGGCCACTCGCGGCAGTTGATGCCCCGAACTCGCGCACACTGGTCGCCAGCGACTCGATGGCCTCAGGCATGCGCCCCACCACGCGCATGAGCTCCGTGTGGCGCCGGTCCGAATCCTCGGCCATCTTGTCCAGCTTCCGCGCCTCCTCCGAGGTGTAGGTGTCCGGACTGGAGTCGGGACTCTCCCGCTGGGGAGCAGGGGACCGAACTAGGGGAACCTTGCCACGTTGGTGGCGGCGAGTGTCCCGATCAACTGCACTCCCCTCTGATCCTTCCCCCCTTGGGGGAAGGCCGCGGCCCACGCGCAGGGCTCCTGGGTGGCTGGACGCCACTGGTCCCAGCAGCTGCAATCCCCTGCGACAGTTGGTCCAGGCACTCGTCCAGTGAGGACATGTCAATCATTTCGTCCTCTCCTGCGGGACCTGAGTGTTCCCCTGATGGTCCGGCTTGCTCTTGCTCCTCCTCCTCCTCCTCCTCCTCCTCCTGCTCGGAGGGGCTGTCACTGGCAGCTTCAGGGACCTGGTCGTCACCAGCTGAAAGCAGGAATGCACAAGAGTAGCTTCAGAGTGAGGAGACGGCGTCAGCGAGGGAGTCAGGACTGGTGGCATTCAGCGCATTGGTGGGACAGTGGCAAAGGAGGTAGCTCGGATGCGCAAGTGCGACGCGAGAGGGCCAAAAGGCGAGGTCCTTACCATTGCCGGGCAGTGGAGGGTCGGCTACTCCGCACGCTGTGGGCACGATCAGCCGGGCTCCCATGAGCCCACTCACGCGCTCCTCCAGGGGAGTGAGCTTCTGCAGCTTGGCGCGGCCTCCCCTGGTCCTGGCACGGGCCTGGCGATTATTGGCAAGTTTAGCCTCCAAGAGAAAGGACAGGCTGTAAGTACGGAGTGTAGCCCTGATGTAGTGTGCACTGCCTCCCATGGTGGAATAGCTTGGCCAGAGTGTAGCCCTGATGTACTGTGCACTGCCTCCCATGGTGGAATAGCTTGGCCAGAGTGTAGAGTGCAGAATGGGCAATTGATGCTCATGACTGTCCCAAAGCTGCTGGCTGAGGGCTGGCCATTACGCCTTTCAGCTCCCTTTGCCCATCATGTCAGGTGTACATGCAAGAATGAGGAGGAGACTGGAAAGGGTACTCACCCTGACAATCCTGGTCAGGTCGTTGTATTTTTTCCGACATTGGGTGTGGGTCCTGGGGGCATCGCCGGTGACCGTCACCCTGTTGGCGATCTGCTTCCAGGCTCTGGTGTATTCTTGGTGGGTCGGATTCCTCCCAGTCTCTGGGAACAAGATCCTGCGCCTCTTCTCCAGAGCTGTCACCATTATTCCCAGATCACGCTCTGAGAAGTGCAGGGCACGCTCACGGGCCTTCTCTGGCGTTGCCATGACTCCCTGGGGCTGAGCAGCAGTGTTGAGGCCTATTTGCAAAGCTGCAGTGTGCAGGGCGTGGCAGCAGACCAAATCGTCCCTTCCCCCTTTAAGAGCTGGTCGGCGCCACGGAGTCTGCTGTCAATCAAAAAATGACCGCACCCGCGCTGCGCCCCGCCTCGGCGCTATCCCTCTGCACCGCCGGCTTAGCGCCTAAAGATAGTAGTGGAACGCCTCTTTTAGCGCTCCAGCAACCTCTTAGGGCGAAGCGACTGAATTTCCGGCAAGGGGGCGCAACTTTGGGGCGGGCGCTAACTTCGGGCGGGCGCTAACGTTAGCGCCCCAAAACTGGCTATACTGAAATTCTAGGCCCAGGTTTCTTACATGATTGGATATTTTTGGACTGAGGAACTAGGTGAAGGGTGATAGCCCATAGTGAATGACACTACCAAGACTAAAACAAATCAAGACATAGAGAAGATGTTTCCACTTGCGGGTGAGATCAGAATGAGGGGCCATAAATATAAGATGGACTGATAAATCCAATAGGGAATTCAGGAGAAACTTCTTTACCCAGAGAGTGGTTAGAATGTGCCATTCACTACCACATGAGTAGCTGAGGCAAATAGCATAGATGCATTTAAGGGGAAGCTAGATAAGTACATGAGGGAGGAATGAACATTAAGAACATAAGAAATAGAAACAGGAGTAGGCCATATGGACCCTCGAGCCTGCTCTGCCATTCAATAAGATCATGTCTGATCTTCTACATCAACTCCACTTTCCCGCCCTATCCCCATATCCCTTGATTCCCTTCATGCTCAAAAATCTTTCAATCTCAGTCTTGAATACACTCATCGTCTGAGCATCCACAGCCCTCTGGGGTAGAGAATTCCAAAGATTCACAACCCTCTGAGTGAAGAAATTTCTCCTCATCTCAGTCCTAAATGGCCAACTCCTTATGCTGAGATTATGACCCCTAGTTCTAGACTCTCCAGCCAGGGGAAACAGCCTCTCAGCATCTAGCCTGTCCAGCCCTCTAATGAGATCACCTCTCATTCTTCTAAACTCCAGAGAGTATCGGCCCATTCTATGCAATTTCTCCTCATAGGACAGCCCTCTCATCCCAGGAATCAACCTAGTGAACCTTTGTTGCACCCACTCTAAGGCAAGTATATCCTTCCTTAGGTAATTTCAGATGTGGCATCTATATATCTATAGCCCTATATAATTCCGCAAGACTTCCTTACTCTTATACGCCAATCCCCTTGCAATAAAGGCTAACATGCCATTTGCCTTCCTAATTTTATGCTGTACCTGCATGCTAACTTTCTGTGATTCATGTACAAAGACCCCTAAATCCCTCGGAATAGCAACATTTGCTAGTCTCTCACCTTTTAAAAAATATTCTGCTTTTCCATTCTTCTTACCAAAGTGGATAATTTCACACTTCCCCACATTATACTCCATCTGCCATCTTCTTGCCCAATCACTTAACTGGTCTATGTCACTTTGCAACCTCTTTACGTCCTCCTCACAGCTTACTTTCCCACCTAGCTTTGTATCATCAGCAAACTTGGATATACTACACTGTGTCCCTTCATCTAAGTCATTGATATAGATTGTAAATAGCTGAGGCCCAAGCACTGATCCTTGCGGCACCCCACTAGATACAGCCTGCCAACCCAAAAATGACCCGTTTATTCCTGCTCTCCTATAGAAGGATATGCTGATGGAGTTAGATGAATAAGGCTGGAAGGAGGCTCGTGTGGACCGGCATGGATCTATTGGGCTGAATGGCCTGTTTCTGTGCGGCAAATACTTTGCAATACTTTGTGGTGCCTGAAGGAAGTAGGGATATTGATTTGTTAAGAGAGATATGAGCATTAACTTTCCAGTCTCAGTGCTGAAGAACTGACTCTCAGCAAACTCCAAGCAGGAAGCATGTCTGCTATTCAAAGATTGCTCTCTGAATGGCAGGGAAGGAAATTCGGGGCTGCTGCAGGAATTAAAGGCCTGCAGCAGCAGCAGCTTAAAGCAAGCAGCATTTTTAAACACATTTAGGGGGAGAAATTGGGCACCTTAGCGCCGCCCGTTAGTGCCTCCGGGGGGCGATAACGGGCCACTAAGCACTTACCGACCGGCCGCGGTGAGAAGATCGACTCGTGCTATATTCGGCGGAAGGTTTGCGGCGGCGGTAGGGCGCTGCACCCCGATGTCCTTCGCCCGGAGATCGTGACGTCATCGCCATGCACATCACCCCAGTAGCGCCCCGGACCTGAACTTTGGTTCCGCCCCCGGGTGGCAACACCGACAGCTGCAGGAGGCATTCATCGGGAGGCCGCGCGCTTTGGGGGGGTGATACTTAAAGGCGAGGTGGCCGAGGTAAGTGAAAATAATTGTGATATGCTCTTTCTGTTTGTTTTTCATTTTTCTTCGCCAACGATCGATCGGCCCGGCACTCTGCTGCAGTGCATCAGGCTGATCGGGCCGGATCGTGGCTGCCTTCGGGGACCAGGTAAGTTCTGCCCTTGCACAGCCTGCAGCGATGGCCCTTCCCTTTAAGGGAGGGAAGGAGATTTCCGCATGTCAGTGCTGCCCGGCCCAGTGTACAGCGCTGTTCCCCTACCGCCCCGCCTGCTGCCTGTTGTGCTCCAGGAAGGAAGTGGAGCGTTTGATTTAGCGTCCCACTTCCTTCCTGGAGCGCAAACCCCGAACTTTTCAAAAGTTGAAAAACATTAGTGGCTGGAGCTAATTTTTTCAACTTTTAAAATTTATCACCCCAATCGGGGCGAAACCCAATTTCTCCCTCTTAATTTCAAGTGGAGAATAATGGCGGGTAAAAGTGCCGCAGCCCCAAGATTTACTAGTGTTTCTGTAAGTGCTGCCAGGCAAAGTGCAGCAGAGGAAGGAGTTGCTGTTTGATAACCCAGGACACCAATCCACCCAGGCAAGCATCACAGAATGTTTGACAGGAAATGGCCATGCATGTCAGTGGAAAATGTAACACTCAGGGGAGCTAGCAGCTAGTGTCGATGAAGTGTGCAGACCTCATCAAGACAGGACTAAGCACCATGACCTTATTTTAATTAGTTATCCTAAATATGCATGGCACATATATTAACTCCCTTGCACACCATCTTTGTAGAATTACTACAGAAGTACTTTGAAGGAATACTAAGGCCATTATGCACCAGCAACCTATGCTTGTAAGTGATCCTTCATGCCACATCCTTAAAGTGAATTATGCAAAATAAATTGAATGTAAAAACACAAGGCATGGAGAATCCACATGTAATTACACCCAATATGTGTTACACAACGACACTTGAATATCATTGTGTGTTCCCACTGATGATTTGAAAGTCTCGCCTTTATTTCTCTATTCGCAGGAGGACCTGTATCTTATGGGCCTTGAGTGATTTTGTGGGGGCCGCCCTCCTGACCACTGACCAAGAAGGCCTGGATGGAGTACTAAATGATAAATTGGCAGGCCTCTCCCCATCCCCATCTCAGGTTTAGCACAATTGTTAGCATGCCTTTGCTTCTCATCCTATTCATTCACCTGCACCAAAGCATACTGTGAATCCCCAAACCACGTGACTCATTCTGCTATGAGTTATATTTCAAGGGCTGTCTTGATGACAGCTTTGTAACCTATGCTCCCCCTCCCCTTCTCCAGATGTGCTACTGGAAGCGTGCAAGGGCCAAATGGGCAAGACCTGCCCAGCAATTCACAGCATCAATTTCTCCTACCCTTGGGCAAAAGATTTGCTTTGGTGGGGTCCAAATTCAGACCAAGACTTCTGACGCCCACTCTCCCTCAGAAGTGCACTGGCCAAATTGAAATCCAGTGACTTCCAAGTGTCCAGGGCACCCGTTTGCAAAAGGCATTAGGCACTTTGAATATGCAAATCAAGGTTTTAGGAGCCTACTCGAAATTCGTCATCAACTGGGTGGAGCATGCACCACGGGCTGGCGTCTTTGGGCGCACGTTCAAGGCACAAGACCCATTTCACACCGGTTTCCTCCCCTCCCCTCTCATAATGTTCCAAATGAGGGGATCATGAGAGCTGCGTACTTCTGCAGTGTTGTATCCATAAAGACATGGCTGAACAATGTACATGTCGTAATTGGCATGAGATTAAAGTGTTAATTGATTGGACAGCTCAGCACCGACACATAGTAAAAATGTAATTAGGTAAGCTGAGAACAGGATGATTTGCCCAAGAAACTGGGGTCACTGGAGGTCGAAGTGCAGCTTGACAGAAAACTACAGTAACTTAAAAACTTATGCGTAGAGCAAACAACCAGGCTGAGCTACACTGGGCAAATGCGGAATCAATTTAAACAGGGAAAAAAATATAATTTACGGTCACTTGCATACAATGGGGTAGCTCCTGACATTGTGGGAGAGTGTAAAATGGGTGATAATGAATTGGCAGCCCATTTAACATCTCTCTCCTGATTTTTATTTCCATTGAAGTCAATAGAAGTAAAAATCGGGAGAGATAGAAAACAGGCTGCCTGTTCACTATCACCCATTTTACATTATCCCACAACATCAAAATCTACCCCAATCAGTTCAGCTGATGTGTAGATATTTACAATGCAAAGTACACAATGTAATGACACTTTCTGATCTAGTGCCCACTTATATTCCGAGGTTTGCTATTCATGGTGTGTTCCAGCTGGAAAATTTCACATTATTGCTTAGATCAGTTGTAGTTTAGCTCTTCCAGGGAAAATTGATTCGGCATGGCAAGTTAGTCAAATACTACTCACATGCGAAGTAACAATACAATTGAAGGAATGGGTGAGGACTGGTCGAAGGTCTGTAATCCATTATTATCACTTAAGAAAGGCAACATCTTGTTATAGTTGTGTAGCAATAAAATGTGTTTCCTTGGCAATAGAAGCTTACAAGATTCTTTTTTGGTCTCACCATTTTTTGCTAGTTATCCCAAAAGCTGGGCACTTGATGAGTAAAAACAAATTGCCAGGTTGAATCTTTAACAAGACGTATTCCTGAACATAGGAACAAGAGTAGGCCGTTTAGCCCCTCGAGCCTGTTCTACCATTCAATGAGATCATGGCTGATCTGTGACCTAACTCCATATACCCGCCTTTGCCCCATATCCCTTAATACCTTTGGTTAACAAAGATCTATCAATCTCAGATTTAAAATTAACAATTGATCTAGCATCAACTGCCATTTGCAGAAGAGAGTTCCAAACTTCTACCACCCTTTGAGTGTAGAAGTGTTTCCTAATTTCATTCCTGAACGGTCTGGCTTTAATTTTTAGGCTATGCCCCCTAGTCCTAGACTCCCCAACCAGCGGAAATCATTTCTCTCTATCTGTTTCCCTTAATATCTTGAAAACTTCAATCAGATCACCCCTTAACCTTCTAAATTCCAGGTAATACAACCCTAGTTTGTATAATCTCACCTCGTAATTTAACCCCAGGACTCCGGGTATCAATCTGGTAAAACCTACGCTGCACTCCCTCCAAGGCCAATATATCCTTTTAAATATAGAATCATAGAATGGTTACAGCACGGTAGAAGGCAATTCGGCCTGTCGAGCCCGTGCCGACACTTAGCTAGTCCTACTCCCCTGCCCTTTCCCCATAGCCTTGCAAAATTTTTTCCTTCAGATACTTATCCAACTCCCTTTTGAAAGATAAGATTGAGTCTGCCTCCACCACCCTTTCAGGCTGTGCATTCCAGATCTTGAAACACTCGCTGTGCAAAAATGTTTTTCCTTACGTCGCCTTTGATTATTTGCCAATCACTTTAAATCTGTGGAGTGGAATTGGCCTTTGGCAAGTGCACAAAGTGGTCTATAGTGAATTGGCAGCCTGTTTTACACCCCACCTGATTTAATTTTAAGCATGTCGGGCGGGGTGTAAAACGGGCTGCCAATTCGCTATCGCCTGTTTTGCGCTATTGCTGAAGACCACTTTATTTCCCCTAAAAGCCAAAAGAAAAAAGGGCTGCAAAACCTTATCACGTCAACAGCTCCCCACACTTTTAGTTTCAATTACAGTATGTGCATATATCAGTTGCAATCGGATGATTAATCTGATCAGTGATTTGGATTGTGCAAATAAACCCGAGCACACCAAATTCATAGCCAGATCCAAAGTGGCTATCAAAATAATAACCTCAGTTTTTTTTAAAAATTCATTCCTGTGATGTGGGCGTCGCTGGCAAAGCCAGCATTTGTTGCCAATCCCTAATTGCCCTCGAGAAGGTGGTGGTGAGCTGCCTTCTTGAACCGCTGCAGTCCGTGTGGTGAAGGCAGTCCCACAGTGCTGTTAGGGAGGGAGTTCCAGGATTTTGACAAAGCGATGATGAAGGATCGGCGATATATTTCCAAGTCAGGATGGTGTGTATCTTGGAGGGGAACTTGGAGGTGATGGTGTTCCCAAGCGTCTGCTGCCCTTGCCCTTCTAGGTGGAAGAGGTCGCAGGTTTGAGAGGTGCTGCCGAAGAAGCCTTGGCGAGTTGCTGCAGTGCATCTTGCAGATGGTACACACTGCAGCCACGGTAGTGCAGGAAGTGAATGTTTAAGGTAGTGGATGGGGTGTCAATCAAGTGGGCTGCTTTGTCCTGGATGGTGTCAAGCTTCTTTAGTGTTGTTGGAACTGCACTCATCCATGCAAGTGGAGAATATTCCATCACACTACTGACTTGTGCCTTGTAGATGGTGGAAAAGCATTGGGGAGTCAGGAGGTGAGACCTCACCACAGAATACCTAGCATCTGACCTGCTCTTGTAGCCACAGTATTTATGTGGCTGGTCCAGTTAAGTTTCTGGTCAATGGTGACCGCCAGAATGTTGATGGTGGGGGATTCGGCAATGGTAATGCCGTTGAACGTCAAGGGGCAGTGGTTAGACTCTCGCTTGCTGGTGATAGTCATTGTCTGGCACTTGTGTGGTGTGAATGTTACTTGCCATTTATTAGCCCAAGCCTACATGCCGTCCAGGTCTTGCTGCATGCAGACACGGACTGTTTCATTATCTGAGGAATTGTGAATGGAACTGAATACTGTGCAATCATCAGCGAACATCTCCACTTCTGACCTTATGATGGAGGGAAGGTCCAAGTCATGTAATGCAAGATGATTATTCTGCTGTTAAGGTGAAATAGCATCCTCTTAAGAGCGCAAACTTTATTTGTTGTTAAGAATCCAGCCTCAAGTCTGTTAAAATAAAATTGTTGTTTGGTTTCGGAGATTTTGCAAATTAAAAAGTATTTGTTGAGGATCCAGGCTTTTCTTTTATTTCCCTAACATCGTTTTGCATCTGTAGCAAAATACGATGTGTGGAATGTGATAAATGTGTACTAGATGCAAGACTTTTCTATACATACTAGCAGATCTTCCACATCATTGTTCAAGGTGAGTCGGAGAATAAGTTAAATGAAGTGCGAACTTTACACAAGACTTTCATTTTATTTTAATTTGTTGGCAAGGTCGCATGTATTGCCCATTCCTAATTGCCCCGAGATGCTGGTGGTTGAATTGGTGCAGACATTGCAGCGATGGTGTTGCCACGGATTTTAACACAATCTATTATAGTTAAAGGCATTCATTTTATAACTGTGCATTCATTGTAAATTCTAGTTTTAGCACATTGCAAATTATTAGTATTTTTACAGTTGATATTTAGAATATGTTGTCTAAACTAAAATTTATAATTTGGGTATCTCTCCTTTCCCTTCAGTCCTAGTGTGCTTGTAGGAGTTGATAGAGAACATTAATGATACAAAGATAAATATGTGCGCCATTTCACTTTCAGCTCTTCACATTACGGCCCAGAAATTGGTTCGCACCAACAGGCTGAAACAGGTAGGCCCGAGCGTTTTCCCCCTGATTCCTATTGACTTCAGTTTTACTAGGGCTCCTTGATGCCAGACTTGGTCAAATGCTGCCTTGATGTCAAGGGCAGTCACTCTCACCTCACCACTGGAATTCAGCTCCTTTGTCCATGTTTGGACCAAGGCTGTAATGAGGTCGGGAGCCAAGTGGTCCTGGCGGAACCCAAACTGGGCATCAGTGAGCAGGTTATTGGTGAGTAAGTGCCGCTTGATAGCACTGTTGATGACACCTTCCATCACTTTGCTGATGATTGAGAGTAGACTGATGGGGCGGTAATTGGCTGGGTTGGATTTGTCCTGCTTTTTGTGGACAGGACAAACCTGGGCAGTTTTCCACATTGTCGGATAGATGCCAGTGTTGTAGCTGTACTGGAACAGCTTGGCTAGAGGCATGGCTAATTCTGGAGCACAAGTCTTCAGCACGATAGCCGGGATGTTGTCGGGGCCCATAGCCTTTGCTGTATCCAGTGCGCTCAGCCGTTTCTTGATATCACGTGGAGTGAATCGAATTGGCTGAAGACTGGCTTCTGTGATGGTGGGGACCTCGGGACTAGGCCGATCACCCACTCGGCACTTCTGGCTGAAGTTGGTTGCAAACGCTTCAGCCTTGTCTTTTGCACTCACGTGCTGGGCTCCACCATCATTGAGGATGGGGATATTCTTGAAGCCTCCTCCCGTTAGTTGTTTAATGGTCCACCACCATTCACGACTGGATGTGGCAGGACTGCAGAGCTCTGATCTGATCCGTTGATTATGGGATTGCTTAGCCCTGTCTATAGCATGCTGCTTCCGATGTTTAGCATGCCTGTAGTCCTGTGTTGCAGCTTCCCCAGGTTAGCACTATATTTTTAGGTATGCCTGGTGCTGCTCCTGGCATGCTCTTCTACACTCCTCATTGAATTAGGGTTGTACCCTGGCTTGATGGTAATGGTAGAGTGAGGGATATGCCGGGCCATAAGATTACAGATTGTGGTGGAATACAATTCTGCTGCTGCTGATGGCCCACAGCGCCTCATGGATGTCCAGTTTTGAGCTGCTAGATCTGCTCTGAATCTGTCCCATTTAGCACGGTGGTAGTGCCAGGCCACACGATGGAGGGTGTCCTCAGTGTGAAGACGGGATTTCATCTCCACAAGGACTGTGCGGTGGTCACTGCTACCAATGCTGTCATGGACAGATGCATCTGCGACAAGTAGATTGGTGAGGACGAGGTCAAGTAGGTTTTTTCCTCGTGTCGGTTCTCTCACCACCTGCCACAGCCCTAGTCTGGCCAGCTCGGTCAGTAATGGTGCTACCGAGCCACTCTAGGTGATGAACATTGAAGTCTCCCACCCAGGGTACATTCTGTGCCCTTGCTACCCTCAGTGCTTCTTCCAAGTGGTGTTCAACATGGAGGAGAACTGATTCATCAGCTGAGGGAGGGCAGTAGGTGGTCATCAGCAGGAGGTTTCCTTGCCCGTGCGCCATGAGACTACATGGGGTCCGGAGTCAATGTTGAGGACTCCTAGGACCACTCCCTCCCGACTGTATACTATGGTGCCAATGGGACAGGACATACCCAGGGATGGTGATGGAGGAATCTGGGACATTGGCTGAAAGGTATGATTCTCTGAGTATGACTATGTCAGGCTGTTGCTTTTGTTCTTTCATCCCCTCCCCCCTTTCCCAGCCCCTACACTTGCTTAAAAATTTGTTCCATTTCCTGCTTTTTTCCAGTTCTGATGAAAGGTCATCGACCTGAAACGTTAACTCTGTTTCTCTCTTCACAGATGCTGCCTGACCTGCTGAGTATCTCCAGCATTTTCTGTTTTTATTTCAGGCTGTTGCTTGACTAGCCTGCGGGACAGCTCTCCCAATTTTGACACAATTCCCCAGATGTTAGTGAGGAGGACTTTGCAGGGTTGATTAGGCTGGGTGTGCTATTGTCGTGTCTGAGGTCGATATGGTTTTATTCTATTATTGTTTTTCATAGTGGTTGTGTACAAATTGAATGGTTTGCTAGGCCATTTCAGAGGGCAGTAAAGAGTCAACCACATTGCTGTGGGTCTGGAGTCACATATAGGTAAGGACAGCAGATTTCCTTCCCTAAAGGACATTAGTGAACCAGATGGGTTTTTATAACAATCCGATCGTTTTATGGTCACCATTACTGATACTAGCTTTTCATTCGAGATTTGTTTAATTAACTGAATTTAAATTCCCCAGCTGCCTTGGTGAGATTTGAACTTTCATCTCTGTAGATCATTAGTCCAGGCCTCTAGATTACTAGTCCAATAACTTAACCACTATGCTACCATTCCTAGCAGCATAATGGTTGATTCAGTTCTGGATTCCTGTTAAGAAAACAAGAAGCAACTGATTAGTTTGGAGGTTGGGCTCTGATTTGTACTCAACCCTAATACTAACACAAATAGTGGGTGGAGCGAGGTGTAGAGCTGAAGGCATAAACAGGAGAGCAAGTAATGGCAGAAATGTTCAATGTTACTTTTGACATTTGTCCAATTAAAAAAAAAATTGTTCCTGGGATGTGGGCATCGCTGGCAAGGCCAGCATTTATTGCCCATCCCTAATTTCCCTTGAGAAGGTGGTAGTGAGCCGCCTTCTTGAAGCGCTGCAGTCTGTGTGGTGAAGGTACTCCCACAGTGCTGTTAGGGAGGGAGTTCCAGGATTTTGACCCAGTGATGATGAAGGATCGGCGATATACTTCCAAATCAGGATGGTGTGTGACTTGGAGGTGGTGGTGTTCCCATGCGCCTGCTGCCCTTGTCCTTCTAGGTGGAAGAGGTCATGGGTTTGGGAGGTGCTGTCAAAGAAGCCTTGGCGAGTTGCTGCAGTGCATTTTGTAGATGGTACACACTGCAGCCACGGTGCCCCAGTGGTGGAGGGAGTGAATGTTTAAGGTGGTGGATGGGATGCCAATCAAGCGGGCTTGCTTTGTCCTGGATGATGTTGAGCTTCTTGAGTGTTGTTGCAGCTGCACTCATCCAGGCAAGTGGAGAGTATTCCATTACACTCCTGACTTGTGCCTTGTAGATGGTGGAAAGGCTTTGGGAAATCAGGAAGTGAGACACTCACCACAGAATGCCAATATTATCCATACCTGATAGACAGACAGATTTAATTTTCAGTACTATTGAAAAGTAAGTGTTAATTAACAAACAGTAATCTTAAAATATTAGTATAACAATCAAAATAGTGGCTACAATGAATAATCAGGTGGTCGACAATTGGCCTATGGTTTGTCATACAGATTGGGATTAGCAGTTGAAAGTTGCACTATCTTCATAATAAATGACAGAAAGTAACTTAAGGGATTCATGATATTTGTCAATCTTGTCTTCTAAAATTGTGACCCTGCACAACTTGACTGCAAAGAACCAGTTTATTTATTTATAAGTAACTTAACTGTAGAAGATGACTATCTGTGTCACATCAATTCTAAATAAGTGGAAGTGACTAAGTGTGAACTACAAGTTATACATGAGGCTGAATAAGCAATAAATCAGTAGAGGTTGCATCCTTCAAACCAAGTGCTGCTGAAAAAACTGAAAATGTAATTTAGCTGTCATATTAGTTTAAACATTTCTCAAGAAGTGTTAAAGATGCTTGGAAGCAGTACAGTGATGATTCACTTTAGAGCCACATTGATGGGCTATAAATGTTGATTGTGTAAGTGATATTGTGGCACAATGTGGAAAATGTTTACTTTCAGTACCGCATTAGATTACCTGAATGAAAAAGAATCAATTAACAGCAAACAATCTTGAGGATTAGCTGTTAGGACAATAACCTGACGAACAGCAGTCAATTAGACTTCAGACATGGAAGATCCTGTCTGACCAATTTATTTGACTTCTTTGAGGAGGGGACATCCCAGTTGGTCTGTGAAAAGACTTACAATGTGGTGTAGACATACTTCCACAGAGCACGGAATGGACTGCCACAGAGATCCACTTTGGGGGACCTAGTGATTACACTTAACAATTTAGATTCAAAAATCCAAATTACAAAATGCTCAAGACAATCTAAGTTTGGAGAGGTGCACAGCTGAATCTGCTGAGTCAGTTAAAATCTGTAAGTGGGTAGCAGTGGCAGACAAAATGTAATATGGATAAGCATAAAGTAATGCAGATTGGAAGAAATAATGTATGATGCTCACACCATATGATGGTGTCAAAGTAGCTAAGGGTGGAGTTGAAAGAGATGTAAGGATGTAGACTGGGTGTAGAACCTGTCCAGTCACTGTGGATCAGTGAAAAAAGCAAGTAGAACATCAAATTATATTATTAAATCAGTACAACAACACCAACAACTTGTGTTTATATAGGGCCTTTAAAATAGTAAAACATCCCAAGGTGCTTCACTGGAGTATTATAAGACAAAAAATTTGACACCGAGCAACCGAAGGAGAAATTAGGGCAGGTGACCAAATGCTTGGTCAAAGAGGTAGGATACAGCAGAATACAATTCCGAGGATGTCCTGCTGACAGTGTACATGGTTCTGGTCAGATCATACTTTGAACATTGTGTCCAATTTTTCTCAGTAAGAAACAAGTGAGATATTTAAGCCCTGCAGGGGATGCAGAGAAAAACCATGAGACTGATCAGATGGTTGAGTTATGAGGAATGATTTGATATACTTGGGCTCTTCAGCTTTGAGAGGTAAACACTGACTGTAGCATAAGGGAGCATAGGTTCAAACTGGTGTAAGACAAATTTAGGACTGATATCCAGAGATGAGTTCTTCACACAAAGAGTATGACGTAATAAAACTCACTACGCACTTGGTTTGAGCATAAAGCAAGGCTTCAATCAACTTATTTCAGAACATGGAGGTCTAGTTGTACTTCACTAGTTCCTTGTCTTACAAAATGTCCCTGACAAGCTGGGGCCGACGCCTGAGTATTTATACTCCTTGGACGGCGCCACCAGCTGGCCGTCCAGCATTATTTCACGAGTAGTTTCTTGATGAATGATGAGATTTATAACATTCTTCCTGCCTAAAAGATTTGGAAGTCCGACGACTTCCTCTTAGCGGATCAGGCGGACCACGAATAGCCACAGTCTTTTAGATTTTTGTTTATGGCTAGAAGGCACATCTTCCCGGACCATGTCTTGGTCCCTGGGCCGCTTGATCCATACCAGTGGATCGACAGGGCCCGTGTTGCTCTGATCGACCCGAGGGAGGCTGGGGAGATTGTGACTCCGGGTGCAGGTCCCCACAGGCGCAGAACTGGCTTCATCCTGTTGGATAGCCGGGGATTGACCGGCGTCCTGGCCTCGGGTGGCCATCCCACGGGGAGCGCTCGGCTCCCCGAGTGGATCCGGTAGGGCAGCTGGCAGCTCTCTCGATGCCCCAGGTAGAGCGTCATCTTCGGGGGAGCGCAGAGTGTCGGCATCATCCCCGTGGGACCCTCTATTGGTTGGGTCCGTGGAACCAGCCGGAAAGGGAGCCAGGTCCCGGAGCGAAACGGTGGACTCCCGGCCATCCGGGTACCGCACGTGCGCATACGTGGGGTTGATGTCCGTGAGTTCTATCTCGTCGACAAGAGAATCGGTTTTAGATGATCGGACGAATCTTTGGAGCAGCACGGGGCCGGGAGCTGCCAACCATGACGGTAGAGACGTCCCATGGGTGGAGCGACGCTGGAAGTAAATACGCAGTTTTAACTTACTGACAGCCCGCTCACTAATGAAGCTGTCAGAGCTGCATGAGTCGATTAGTGCACTCAAAATGTGTCCATTTACCGAAACCTTCATGGCTGCATAGGACAGACTTTGTGGAAAAACAGCTGTGATGGGAGGAGGGGCAGTTTTACCCTTGACAGCTGTAACCTTAGTAGTGGTTTTTGGGGGAGGAGCAGTTTTATAGATTGCAGCTGTAACCTTAGTAGTGGCTCTTGGGGGAGGAGCAGTTTTATAGATAGTAGCTGCAAAACTAACAGGAGCTCTTGACCGGCATACCTTAGAAAAGTGGCCTTTCTTACTAACAGCTGCTCTTGACTGGCATACCTTAGAAAAGTGACCTTTCTTGCTGCAATGATTGCAGGTCGCGTTATGAGCAGGACAAAATTTCCTATAATGGAACACACCTCCACAGAAGAAACACTTCCTTCCAGATTGCCAAGATGCCGCTAGGGCGGGGTCGTCATCAGTGTAGGTTTCTAGGGTAGGGTTGTCATCAGCCGGGTTGGAGTCGTCATCCGTGAGGGCTTCCGCCCGAGGCCTATCGAAAGAGTCACTAAAAGTGATAGCAGCAGCCCGTGCACATGGTGAAAGATAGGTGTCTGCATTCCTCTTTGCTAATTCCAGAGAACATGCCTGGTCATAGGCAGCCTGTAACTTGAGGCTTTTATTCTCCAACAGACGCTGACGTATGAAGGGAGACGCAATCTCATTAATAAAGGAATCACGAATTAACTCCTCCTGGTACTGCTCAGCTGTAACAGCTTTAAGATTACAATCCTTGCTGAGCCTGTGAAGTTTCTGAAAGAATTCATCAAGTGATTCCCCAGGTTGTTGTCGAGTTGTGGCCAGTAGATTCCGAGCAAAAATTTCATTTGAGAACTTGACATATAGCTGCTGTAGTATTTGGAAAGCGGCGTCATAGTCTACACAGTCTTCGATATAATCAAACACATGAGGGGATACATCATTAGCAAGTATCTCTAATTTATCAGGAACATTTTCACCACACACCCTGAGGAAGTTGCTGATAGTACGATACCAGTGTTTCCATACCTTAGCAGCTGTAAGTGAATTCGGGTCCAGGTCGAGACGGGCGGGTCTGAGTAGTTTCTCCATGATGGATCGATTACTTGTCTGAGTTCCCTTCTACGGTTCGAGTCGTAGCTGGCTGTTCCCAAAATCACTCAAAGCGTGGAGTCGATATCAAGTTAATTAAATTTACATAATAAAACTCACTACGCACTTGGTTTGAGTATAAAGCAAGGCTTTAATCAACTTGTTTCAGAACATGGAGGTCTAGTTGTACTTCACTAGTTCCTTGTCTTACAAAATGTCCCTGGAAAGCTGGGGCCGACGCCCAAGTATTTATACTCCTTGGACGGCGCCACCAGCTGGCCGTCCAGCGTTATTTCACGAGTAGTTTCTTGATGAATGATGAGATTTATAACAGAGTGATCAACACAAGGAATGTCCTCCTGGGTAGATGAGTGGAGATAAACACTTTGGAGTTGTTTAAGAGATGGTTGAATGCTATGATGGGGGGACTGTTGGTTTTTCTAGAGGTTAAGATGGGACAAATAGTCAGCCTCCTCTTTATTTATCTTGTCTTCAGGCCCATTATCAGCTGTGGATGTAATCACAAGGATGAGCTACGTTCCTGAGTTCTTCCTGGAAGCTTTAACAACAATAGCTGCTCTGATACTCATCCAAGTAACCTCGGAGAATCTTTATTAGCCATCATGTTGGTTCAGTTTAATGAGCAAGGGAAATTATTTTACATTTTTACAGATCTGTGCACTGCTAATGAACATTTAATGAACCTATTAGGAAACTGTGATTGCATCCTCATAATACATATTTCACAGTTGAAGCAGGAGGAAAGTGTGTGTGGGGCAGGCATCATACTTTGAGTAAAACATTTAAAAAGCCCTCTTCCCCTGAAATGGATACCCTGAAAATAAAAATCACTTTCCCTGATGAGATTTTCCTAAACAGCAGGTTCAGGGATCTGCCACTTTTGCCTTTCCTAACTTGCCAAGGAGAAGAATGCTGGCGTAAGCTTTGGGAATGCCATTGATTCATCCCGTGAGGAACGCTGCAGATCAGCATTCATCCCTACTCTGATTGGAGTGCTGTACAAACCTGGCAATGTTCATTAATAGCACGTATAAAATAGTACTCATCCTCGGCCTATATTGGCTAAGACATGTCCTTATTCAAGTGCCAAATCCCGATGCAGGTTCGCCTGATAACGAGGAAGGCTAGAAATGGCAGTTCTCCACTTACTGGAAAAATTATGCTAAAACTAGGAATATCTCCGATAAGGAAAGAACATTAAACAAAAAAAATTTCCCCACAATACCCATCACAAGTCTTGGATTATGCACCCTAGTTTTCTGAATGAGAATTGACAGTGCTGCTGAAATCTTGATTTCTACAGGGACTTGCTGACTGTTGAGAATTTGCACTGACGTGAAAAAGCTTGTTAGGCAGTGTTAGAGTGTGAGATACTTCATAGGTCTCTGGTGACCAACAAGATGGAATCTACAGATATAAATTCATGGAGCCATACACACCATGGTGCTCACTATGTCCCAGAAGGGAATGAGAAACATGGATAAATTACTGATAAAAAGAATGGAAATCATTCAGAAAAATAAGAGACAGAGAAGAAAAATCGTAGAAGAAAAGAAAGTGATGAAATGAAACTGTGTTAGTCTCTCAGAGAAATAGTTAAGTGTACAGTAAGGGTAATTTGAGACATGACATGCAGTATGCTTGGGAGGAACAGGTGACTTTGGACCTACAGTTTCAAAAGCTCTCCACCACTGGGGTTTTCTTCACATCCTGCCTGTGTCTATCATGGACTTATTGATAGAGATTGACTGCTGTCATTAGTCAACAACTCCATTATTATTGTATCATGCAACTACCAAGACGGTAGAAGGCAAACTAGACAGATAGTGGTCTTCTTTCATCTAGCAATTCCTATGTTCCTATGCTCTTATGTTCCTATGAAAGAAGTGCAATGGTATACCCACTGGTTCTTCCAGATCATAATGGATGGGGCTGTGGTTCAATGCATCATGGGTCCAGAATGTTTATGCATTTTGCACACCTACCCTGCCATTGATTCAGTAGCTTCTCAAGGACCAATGTCCCTATGTAAGAAATTGAGAAATATATAGTGACTGTGCAGTGTACTCATATCAACACTCTGCATTGCTCTTTCCAAGTTGTGCTTCCCATTTCTCTCTTGACACCCCACACGCCTCCATTCCCGCCTCCATGGCCCTGTGAAATTCGAGCCCATTGAGTTCAACAGTACTGATCTATAACGTAGCGCAACTGTGTTTTTCAAAAACAAAACTGAGATGTTGTGTGCTATCTAGGACAGTGAGAGTTATCAGTATAGTTGTCCCCCATTTTGGTCATGTGTCCCTGATTTTTGCAGGCTCTGTCCCCGATTGGCTGGTTGAGAGATCTAATTCCCACACAGGGAAATCTTCATGCTGACAGTGGTACTAGCCCCTCCATGCTTTGCTTCTCGTGTAATCATCGACAGCAACTGAACAGTGTGATTGCAGAACAAGTAAAATTGGAGTAAAATTTAGAACAGGGATTTTCAGATCAGTTCTAAAAAGGTTGAATCCATTCACTGACATGGTTTTCAATCTTACCAACTTTCTACTGACCAATAAACTTTTAAACTAACTTATAAATGTAAACTGACCTCATTTTACTCTCAGTTCTCTTCCTCATCCTTCATGAAGACGCCTCACAAGATCAAAACTACTTTACTATATGGGCACGGATTCTGTTTCTCATGCCCACAGCATGGTTACACTCCCTCGGAGCACCAACTTCAGGTAGGGGTGAGGGGGAAATTGGGGAAGAACAGCACCAGAAGAGAGAATCAGAACAGACTGTTACCATGACATGAGGAGGGAAGGGGAGCTCAAGAATGAAAGTGGGGGGAGGAGAAGAGACAAGAGCATCATGAACTGGTGGGGAAGGTGGAAAAAAGATTTCCAATGTGATCTAGGAAGGTTGGGGTGGTGAAGAAAATTAGTGCCAGCATGAACTGATGGAGGGTAAAAGATGCTGCCATGTAACGTTCCCGCGCAGGCCGCTCACTGGCTTTTCAATGGGAGAAACCGCACATGCGCGAAATTTTGAATGGGCCGCGCAGCCAGCTAAAGGGACCGCACGCCAAAAAAAAAAATTGGGGGAACATTTCTGGCATCTATCACCTGGGGCAGGAGGTAGAGGAGAAAACAAGTGTCCCTGTGAATTGGTGTGGAGAGGAAGAGGAGAACTGGTGAGAGAAAAAATAACGTAAGGGAGGGAAAGGGGAGAAGACTGCCAGCATGACTGGGGAGAGAGACGAAGAGCGCTACCTTGAACTGGGAAGGGAGAAGTGGACTTCCAACATGAACTGGGGCATGGGGAAGAAGAGTGCCGGCATGAAGTGGAGGGGTAAGGACAACAAGAAGAGTGCTGGCATTGATTGGGAAGATGGGGAGAAAAACACTGGGGAAGAGGAGTGCCTCTACCATTGTGACAATCTTGTAAAGAAGTTGGAAACAATTTATCAGATTTCAGCAGCAGAAAATATCCACAGTAGCTCACAACATAATTCCAAAAATGTTTCCACAATGTTCTGGTATACCAGATGGAATTTTGGATTTATCTGTTTAAGTTAGGGTAAGCCTGTGCAGCACCACATTTTCAGTGCAACTAGATGTCATCAACACTATATTCAGGGCTATTGATCTGTTGTCAGCTTTTTTAGAATCCGAGCTTCTACTAGTTTTCCCGATTGGCCTCGTATGCCAACCTTCAGAAGTTTGCATTAAAAAAAAATCATCTAGAAATCCTGAAGCGCCGCTAAGTCTACTGTTCTCCAAATACGCCTCCCATATTAACCAGTGCATGTTCCGCAAAACCCAGAGTGACAGTTACATACAAATCAATGTGTCAGTGTTAAAAGTGTTAGGGCTCACCATCAGCTCATCACTAAAACTCACCTAGTATCACCTCAGGGGCCAACACCTCCTCTTCTGAGACCAGAGGTTATTGCTGGCGATAATAGTGGTTGAGTGCTTAACATGCTCATATAAGGTTGCTTTGTCTGGTATTTTAACACAGACATTAACCCATTTAATTTAAACAGGTTGATGCTGTCCTGAAAATAGCAGATAGAAGAATGTCACCCTCTGTTATCTCCAACAATAAGATCTAGCTTTAGACAGTTTCTAAAAGCAGGAGTGGTGGATGGCAGAAGATGACCAATGGTCCATAACTTAAAGCGAGTTTTCTTACAAGTAACATTTTAAGAAGATTACTGAGCTTTTATTAAAAATGTAACTGCAGGAAACTTTGTGATATCCGGCACCGACGGGACTGAGCTGTTGCCGTCCCATCAAAACTGCCGGACAAACCAGCGCTAATGTTAAAACATACGGAAGCTTTTGAGCTCCGTATCTAGCAACAAACCCTGTTGCTTAGCAACAGCTTCTAAACAGTCAGCCGTAGCTTGCAAGCGTCTCTGTAGCTAAGCAACAGCTTTAGCTAGACCTTGCAGAGCCTGCCTGGTGAAAAAAAAGCAACGAAAAGAAAAAAAACTTACTGAACCGACTCCTGAATTTTGCCGGTGGCTCGAGCATTAACCTCCGGATAAACCAAAGTTTCCTGTACTCAGCAAATGCTCAAAAAGTCTTAGAAAGAGAACAACAACTTGTCTTTATATAGCGCCTTTAAAGTAGTAAAACGTCCCAAGGCGCTTCACAGGAGTATTATAAGACAAAATAAATTTGACACCAAGCCACATAAGGAGAAATTAGGGCAGGTGACCAAAAGCTTGGTCAAAGAGGTAGGTTTTAAGGAGCGTCTTAAAGGAGGAAAGAGGCAGAGAGGTTTTGGCAGGGAATTCCAGAGCTTAGGGCCTAGGCAACAGAAGGCACGGCCACCAATGGTTGAGTGATTATAATCAGGGATGCTCAAGAGGGCAGAATTAGAGGAGTGCAGATATCTTGGGGGGTTGTGGGGCTGATGAAGATGAAAGAGATAGGGAGGGGCAAGACCATTGAGGGATTTGAAAACAAGGTTGAGAATTTTGAAATCGAGGCGCTGCTTAACCGGGAGCCAAAGAAGGTCAGTGGGACTTGGTGCGAGCTAGGACACGGGCAGCCGAGTTTTGGATGGCCTCAAGTTTACGTAGCGTAGAATGTGGGAGACCAACCAGGAGTGCGTTGGAATAGTCAAGTCTAGAGGTAACAAAGGCATGGATGAGGGTTTCAGCAGCGGATGAGCCGAGGCAAGGGCGGAGACGGGCGATGTTACGGAGGTGGAAATAGGCGGTCTTTGTTATGGCGCGGATATGTGGTTGGAAGCTCATTTCAGGGTCAAATATGACACCAAGGTTGCGATAAGGTAAGTTAGTACAGAACCCCAACTGAAACATTTGTCTCTTTATATTTCCAATGTTGTGTTTTTCCAGCATTTCCCATTTTTGTTTCAAATTTGCAGCATTTGTGATTCTTCTTATTTCTATCCAGCAATTCGAATACCCGCAAGTCAAAAGGCTGTTCTTTCTGGAAGCCTGTCTTATTATTACTGTGAACGTATGTTAGGATTTTTCCCATAGTGGCACTTTATTGGCATGAAGAAATGCGTTTAACTTAGTTAAGAAATGTGCTTCAGTAACATTAATAAAAGATTTTGGGATTACACCAGTTCACAAAAGCTGCAATCAATTACAAAACTGCCAACATTTCTAATCAATGCTTTCTCAGTTGAATTATTTCTACTTGTGATTAATACTTAGTTCCAAAGGGTGGGATGGACATGAAGCAGTCCATGCCCGCATACAACAAGACCTGGACGACGTTCATAAGTGGCAGGTAACATTCGCGCCACACAAGTGCCAGGCAATGACTATCTCCAATGGCCGAGAGTCCAACCACCTCCCCTTGATATTCAATGGCATTACTATCGCCGAGTCCCCCACCATCAACATCCTGGGGGGTCATCATTGACCAGAAACTTAACTGGACCAGGGACATAAATACTGTGGCAACAAGAGCAGGTCAGAGGCTAGGTATTCTGTGGCGAGTGTCTCCCCAAAGCCTTTCCACCATCTACAAGGCACAAGTAAGGAGTGTGATAGAATACTCTCCACTTGCCTGGATGAGTGCAGCTCCAACAACATTCAAGAAGTTCGACACCATCCAGGACAAAGCAGCCCGTTTGATTGGCAACCCATCCACCACCTTAAACATTCACTCCCTCCACCACCGGCGTACCGTGGCTGCAGTGTGTACCATCTACAAGATGCACTGCAGCAACTCGCCAAGGCTTCTTCGGCAGCACCTTCCAAACCCGCGACCTCTTCCACCTAGAAGGACAAGGGCAGCAGGCGTATGGGAACACCACCACCTCCAAGTTCCTCTCCAAGTCACACACCATCCTGACTTAGAAGTATATCGCCGTTCCTTCATCATCACTGGGTCAAAATCCTGGAACTCCCTCCCTATCAGCGCTGTGGGAGTATCTTCACCACACGGACTGCAGCGGTTCAAGGAGGTGGCTCACCACCACCTTCTCAAGGACAACTAGGGATGGGCAATAAATGCTGGCCTTGCCAGCGACGCCCACATCCCATAAAACAATTTTTTTTAAATAACATATGTTAGGGAACTAGATGTAATATCTCCAAGTTTGTAGACGACACAAAGCTGGGTGGGCATGTGTGCTGGGAGGAGGATGCTGAGAAACTCCAGTATGATTTGGACAGGTTGGGTGATTGGGCAGAAGCATGGCAGATGCAATATAACGTGGATAAATGCAAGGTTATCCACTTTGGTGTCAAAAACAGGAAGGCAGATTATTATCGAAATGGCAATAGATTGGGAGAAGGGGAAGTGCAACGAGACCTGGGCGTCCTTGTGCACCAGTCGCTGAAAGTAAGCATGCAGCTGCAGCAAGCGGTTAAGAAGGCAAATGGTATGTTGGCCTTCGTAGCGAGAGGGTTTGAGTACAGGAACAAGGATGTCTTGCTGCAGTTGTACAGGGCCTTGGTGAGACCACACCTTGAGTATTGTGTGCAGTTTTGGTCGCCTTATCTGAGGAAGGATGTTCTTGCCATGGAAGGAGTGCAGCAAAGATTCACCAGGCTGATACCTGGGATGGCAGGAATGACGTATGAGGAGAGATTGGGTCGATTGGGCTTGTACTCGCTGGAGTTTAGAAGAATGAGAGGGGATCTCATCGAAACTTATAAAATTCTAACAGGACTAGACAGACTAGATGCTGGAAGGATGTTCCCGATGGTTGGGGATTCCAGAACCAGGGGTCACAGTCTAAGGATAAGGGGTAGGCCATTTAGGACTGAGATGAGGAGGAATTTCTTCACCCAGAGAGTGGTGAACCTGTGGAATTCTCTACCACAGAAGGCAGTAGAGGCCAATTCATTAAATATATTCAAGAAGGAGTTGGATATATTTCTTAAGGCTAAAGGGATCAAGGGATATGGGGAGAAGGCAGGGGGACAGGGTACTGAATTTGGATGATCAGCCATGATCTCATTGAATGGCGGAGCAGGCTTGAGGGGCCGAATGGCCTACTCCTGCTCCTATCTTCTATGTTTCTATGTTCGAGTCCCACTCTGCTCAGTTACAAGATCAGAGCAAACATCAAGCTGAAGTATGCGATGTATTCCAGCAGGTAGGAGGGGAAAATATCAGAGGGCAGAGTCACTTGCATCTTCTGGCAGCCTGCTGTAGGGAGCAACTGGTGGTCACCTGGGCAGCTCCTACACCACTCGGCTGTAGAGACATTGGGGAGGTGGCAAAGGACGGAATGAATGACTGAACAAAGAGGAAAATTACTTCCAACAATCCCCGCATTAACAGCAAAAAAAAAGTACTGTGTCATTTTGGCTGTAATCAGTTAATGCTTTGGCATTGCGGAAGTTATGTAACTAAAAACTGCAAGTCACAGTTGTAATTGTGAGCAAGTTGTGCCTGTCCAATCTCGCACAGGTGCAATTGTTCCAGTATCGCTGCCAGCACTCTCTAACTGCCCCACCATGTAAAATGGGGCAAATTCAGAACACAAGCAGCCTCATCATACTGCAAAACTGCTTCCGCTCGATGGAATTCTGGAATATAATGCACCATTAATGATAACACAAACAGAATTTGATGCAAGAGACAAGAATTTTGTGTTAAGAAACACGGTGCAATACCAGTAACAAATGCACAAGCACATCCATTACTAATATTGTCCACGCACTTTCAGCCCACTTGTCTGTTTAATGTTCCTTTATCCCGGTGTGTGGAGGGAGGGGAATTGACTCATGAATAACAATAGCGTATTATTTATTGCATGATTTTTAGATGTTTGCTTAGTTGACAAATTCTTCAAACATTAAATGCAATGACAATTATTTTCTGTTTCACCCAGGGAAAGGGATTTGCCAGGACGGTGGAAGCACTGACCCACCCTCACGCCAATCAGCACACACTGGGCAGGATTTTCATTGGGCCGTGGAGGCTGGATTGGAGGCGTGTGGGGGGTTAAAATCCCGAAATCGGGGGGCACAAACCCATCCCGCCACAACCCGCCTTCATGCTAGTTTCAAAGGAGGCGGGTACCTGACCCGCACTGGGACCCGCCTCCCCGAGGCGGGAAAAGGATTAGTGCCAATTAACTGCCTGGTAACAGGTCACCATTTGTTTGGATCAATTTGTCAATCCCTGCAAAATCCTGCAGAGTTCAATTAGCTCACCTCAAAGTCTGGTCTGTCCGAGAAGAACAGGCCCCAATTCCTTAACCTTTCTTTACACTTAATACCTGGAATCGTCTTGGTGGCTTTTCCTGGTACCTTCTTAAAGATAGGTATTCTGCGATTGTTGTACCATATTTAGGTTGGTTGGTTGTAAGCTGTATTTGGCATAAAGATTCTTGTATCAAAACAGCCACATTACATTGCAATAAAGCTTCTGGCTCTAGTTAATCCAACTAAATACACAGCTCAGAGCTGGAATAAGCACAGTGCACTCTGGTACAACAAAGCTACAGGAACCAACCACCGACATACATCGTGATTTTATGACACGGATTGTGAGCAATCAGTCCACCGACTTGCTATCTGACTTGCCAGTTAGGCTGGCAAACACTAACTAAATAGAATTTATTCATGAGGCAGTTAAATGTGAAATGGTCTGACAGTCATAAATACATTGATCATAATGACTTAACAGCCAACAATTTGTTTCAAAATACTCCCTCCTTAGTCATTTTAGTCCTCTCCCCTCTTTGCTCCGGTCCTCTTCTGAAAGCACTGATGCTTGCTGTTGTACTGTTCTACAAACACCAGCAGCCCTCTGGTACCTCCCCCAGCTGTCTATTCTTTAGTATGAGTCCAGCTAGTTAGCCTATCTGATTATGATGTGCACCACAGCTGCACTTAGTCGTAGATTCAACGGATGTCCACACACGCAGGTACTTTCCGGCCAGCTTTATTGGACAGTGATCAGGATTATTCCTATCCCTAGAATGATTTATGACATGCACTGTGAAAATTGTCCATCCATTCGCTATCTGACTGCCGAATAAATGTAATTGTGCGAGACTGCGTGAAACATTGGGCCTGCTGAGGCCAATTTTAGCAGCTCCGTCCTGGGTGCGATAGCAAACTCAACAAAGATCTGAGATTACAACAGAAAATGCTGGAAAAACTCAGCAGGCCAGGATTTGAGATCTGAGATTAACCCTTTCACTTTCCTAGTCTGTATAGCTCAGTACCAGATCAGGCATTACATTTACACAGGTCAGAAACGTCCAACCTTTTGAGTGGGCTGCATGTGATTACACAGAAGTGTTAATACACATGCACAAACATACGAGTTCCCTGTACACAAATAATCAAACCCCCAATTTAAAAAATCTAATCCTTACACACACAACATTTGCAAAGAATCCAAGAACTTCGATATACAAATAAAAGGGCCATACACAAAACATTTCTAGCCACCCCTTCCCCTTATTCTTTATCAGTGGAGCACTGGTAAATTCCGCTTTCTGATTGGTGAAAAAGGCTGCTTCCTGATTGGTCTAAATCCACCAGCTTCAAGGTCCAGGAAGTTTTAAGAGCTAAAGCAGAGCAAATTGGGTTTGTGCACAAGCGTCCAAAGGTGACAAGAAAAACAGGCAGGGCTTTGCGAGGCAGATAGAAGCAGCCAGATAAAAGTCTTGACCCGTGCAGCACCACTCTAGGTAATCAGAGTGGAAGCCTTCCATTATATTGTTCTTTTAAAATATGATTTTTTAAGATTATGGACAGATGCAAGGCAGAGCTGATTTCTGCTAAATTTACTACCATTACATTTGAGATGCTGACATTTAAAAAATGAATATTGAGGGAGATGAGGAGAATTTTTTTTATGCAGTGAGTTGTTATGATTTGGAATGCAATGCCTGGAAAGGGTGGTGGAAGCAGATTCATTAGTAACTTTCAAAAGAGAATTGGATATATACTTGAAAAGGAAAACAAATCAGGGCTATGGGATAGGAGCAGGGGAGTGGGACTAATTGGATAGCTCTTTCAAAGAGCCAGCAGAGGCACAATGGGCTTATGGCCGCCTTTTGTGCTGTATCATTCAATGAATTAATATCCATACTTCAAGATTATTTGAGAGACAATTTGAAAAAAAACCTAAAATAATTTATTATAACTTTGCTGTTTCCAACCCTATTGACTATATAACATTCCAATTTTCACAATGTTGTTGTAAGATAGTCCTTCGCTGCATATTTGATTTTATTTCAAATAAGACACCAGGGTCTTGATACAAAGTTAATTAGAAGAGTCAATCAATGAATTCCCTCAGCCCTTATCCAGCTTGATTAAAGCCTTGTTGTGAATATTTTAAATGGATTTCAGGCTGACAATGACCAATCTGAATAGTAATTAAATATTCAAAGATTATTGATTTATGAATTAAAATTCCCTCTCCCTTCCTTCAAGACTTAGCCTACAATTTGTCACGTCTCAAGAGCAAAATTGCAGTCACATAAGTGCCAAATCACATATAGTAAAATAGTTACAATCCTGTATTTATTTGGTAGTTCGGTTTTAAATAAAACCTGCCTAACCCTACAGAGAAGATGACCAAAGGTACACGCTGCAAAGTAAAAATATGATTCCAGAACTCCTGAATTTTTCTTTTAGTGTTTATTTTCCCCCTCGCCTCCTTCTCAAAACACGTTCCGGGGCACAGTTGCACAGGGAGTAGCTGTGTCTGGTACTTGACCCAAATGGTCATTCTTAATGTACGAGCCTCAACAGCAAGTGTCAGAAAGTTACCTTGATCTTGGTGGGTATCCCAGCTTGATCCTGTCTTTACCCAGTGTTATTCGGGGGGAATTTTAACCTAAAAACAGGTGGGTTTGGAGCGTGGGGGGTTGTTACATTGTTGAAAAATCAGATTCCCGGCCTGAACCCACCTATTTCCGGTTTTAACCGAGGGGGGGGGGGACAGGGGGATAGGATGGGGACGGGCAGCCAACCCGCTGCCAGGAGACGGGACGTCAATTTAAATATTATAATGAGGCTGGAAGCCTCTTTTTTAACCTCCAGTTTGTTTATAACTGCAGCTGGACGGGTTTTACATACTTCATAAAACCCGGCAGTTACAGCAAGGCGGGGACTGCTGCATCCAGGAGGTAAGTGCTTTTATACCTACCTCCTGAATCCAGGGTCCCTGCCGAACCCACCCTTCGCGATCGGAGAATCCCCCATGAGGCCTCCGATCACCTTCCTGGATCACTCCCCCCGCCCCATCGACGATCTTGAAGCCGGCCCCGGTCCTCTGGTGGCCGGCCTCGATCGTACTCTTCTCCCCACCCCTGGTCCCAAGCCAGCCTCAATCTTCTCGTCTCCCCACCCCTGGTCCCACACGGGCCTCAATCTTCTCCTTCCTTCCCCCCGGTCCCACGATGTCCCCGATCTTCTCTTCTTCCCCCTCCATCCTCCGGAGGCCGGCACTGGCCCCCACCTGATCCCTCCGTCCCTCCTCTATGCCGCAGGCCTACCTGCCTGCAGCCAGCTAGCCTCTCCATCTGGCTGGCTGGCGGCGGAAAACAGAGGCTTCATATGCAAAGCAGGCCCTGCCGTTAAAGTCGGCAAGGCCCGCAAGAAACCCGTTCGTCTGGGTTTGCTACCGCATTAGAGCCCCTCCGCCCCCAACCCGCCTTCCCTATGAAAATCCAGCCCATTGTGGTTGTGTTTTCCAGCAGGTACGATTGGATAGTGACCAAAAGCTTGAACCCTGACTGCTTTACTTTCCCTTCTTCTACCTCAAGGACACTTCCTCCCCTGCCACACCATTGACCTGGCTGAGATCAGCAAACGCAGTGCGGAACAGGGGTCAAATTTGGAACCTTGTTGGTCTTTATGGCTCAGTTCCACTCTGGCGGCAACACCATCACAGGTACATCAAGGAGTTCTCATGAAAAATATTTAATTCAAATTGAAGACCTTTATAAACAGTGGAATCTCATAATGACTCATTTGGTAGTCTAATGATGTCATATTTCAATATTAATTGCAAAAATTAAGATAAAAAACAGATTCACCAAAAAATGTTCATTGACTTAATGGCTTATTGAGCAAAGGGACTGTTCAGTGTGACACTCATACCATACAGACATAAGAACATAAGAAATAGGAGCATGAGTAGGCCATACGGCCCCTCGAGCTGGCTCCACCATTCAATGAGATCATGGCTAATCTTCGACCTCAACTCCACCTTCCCGCCCAATCCCCATATCCCTTGATTTCCTTGATGAAGCAAACAATTAAATTCCACAGTGTGCTGAGTGTGCCGATCAGGACAATGGTAGATGTACTACAGTTGGCCTCAATGCACTTGGACTGGGTTAGGGAGAAGAAACATGCTCGGTTACCCCTCCTGATAACTATCCGGTGATCTCTGCTGGACAACGTTCACATTTAGATGTGGCATGTGAAAAAGATCGGGTTTTCTGTGATATTCCATGATTCAATCATCTGTTCACGCTTACTATCTAGCAGAGACTTTCACTGGTGGAAACAGTTAACTTTTCAGATCACTGATTGCTGCAGGCTGTTTGAAAATTACCAGAGACAACGACCATTTACATCAGAGTCAATTTGTCTTTTCCCACAGTTCACACTGATTTACATATTCTTTTGTATTGTGTACTTTATTTACATAGTATGTGCAGCAACATTCCTTCTGGACTCAACAAAGAGTTCAACAATTTCAGACCATAACCTCTGCCCCTATCCTTTTTTTCCCCATTTTTTTTTCTCTCTCCCACATGGCAGCTGTCTTTCATTCTGCCAGTGCCATTTGCACTTCATCGAGAGCCATCTTTTGTTTCTTAACTTGTCCCATTACCATCGCCTTTTGCCTTGCACCATCTCTTGATCTCTCTTAACCTCTCCTGCCTTCCACCCTATCACAGACCTTCCCTTTTGTTCTTTCCTCCCCTCCCCCCCCTTTCCCTGCCCCTGCACTTGCTTAAAAACCTGTTCCATCTCCAGCTTTTTCCAGTTCTGACGAAGGGTCATCGACCTGAAACATTAACTCTGTTTCTCGCTCCACAGATGTTGCCTGACCTGCTGAGTATTTCCAGCATTTTCTATTTTTATTTCAGATTTCCAGCATCCGCAGTATTTTGCTTTTGTAACATTCCTTAATTATTTGATGAATTGACTCGTCTAGCACAGTTGTACATATGTGGATCTGTTGCACCTTTTGATGACCATGGCAATCTAGGAGGGATGTGTCTGCCTTATTTCAGCTTGGGTTATTCTTGCCTGTAGCACACTGTTTGCCTGACCACCCTTTCATTTTAGACTGCCCTACTTGAATGGGAAGAAGGGGTATTGCGATGGGGTTGAGCCTCAGGACGGAGTGAAGACTGGACGGCATTTATCTAGTCTTAAGTAGAAATTAAGCTGATTGACATATATATCAGTAAATGTTATCCATACGTTTGTTTGGGGAAGTTAGGCTTTGGCACAGCTTTTCTTCTCTATTAGTCTGTTTCTAATATATTTGCCATTTCTATGCCTGCCCTTAAGTCTGACATTGCCAAACTATTGCTGATCACTTCTGCTTCCAGAGATTCATGACTTTTTATGTATTGCACCAGTCTTAATAGATATGCAGCAGGCCTGAAAGACTGCACGTCCAAAGGACTGATTGATCTTATTTCCATGGAGCACTTGCTGTCAGATGTGCAATGGCTGACAGAGATTCAGCCATTCATCCAACCCATTAGAAAATATGATAAAAAAAGGCAGAGAGAAGACCAATTAGTCCAACCAGCCTGTACCACTTGGACATTGTGCAGTCTACGTGTGCCATCAACCCAACCCCCAGTCATGCGATTTCCTCGGAGAGGCAAGAAAAGAAAAAAAATCGTGTGCCAATTTAGGAAAAAAGCTCAGGGAAATTCTTCACCAATTTCCACTCCCTGACAAACCTGCCTGTGAAGCCCAGGCAACTCAGTTCTCTTGGTGTTTATATTCCTTATTTCCCTGGTTTGTCCTGTTTGAAATTTGTGTGCCTCAGGAAAGGCTGTGTTTTAGCACTGTTGCCTAATTAGATAAATTCTTCATCAAAACCTAAGTGCACAGCATATCAGCAATGCATTAGCAGGCAGCACAAAGTTGTTGTGCTGCCTGCGCTCCCTGAATGGGCATGGGCATATCACTCATCGTGGTGCCCGCACCCGTTTTTTAGCAGTATGGAATTTCACCCCCAACATCTGTGATATCAGCAGCCTAAAATACTCAATTTAATAAGAACATGGTTTTCATCTTTGTATGTGGTCCTTGAAGCTACAGGCTATTCATCTATGTAGTCCTACACAAAGGCAAAAACTTGGACACCCCTGGGATTACAGTACCCATCAATCAATATATCACCAAATCTATGTTTAACAGGACATCAGCCTGAAAAGAAAGGAAGAAAGACTTACATTTATATAGCGCCTTTCATGTCCACCGAACATCCCAAAACACTTTACAGCCAATGAAATACTTTTTGGGGTGTAGTCACTGTTGTAATGTAGGAACCAAGCAGCCAAATTGCACACAGCAAGCTCCCATAAACAGCAATGTAATAATGAACACATAATCTGTTTCTGTGACATTGATTGAGGGATAAATAGTGGCCAGGACACAGGCGTTAGCTCCCCTGCTCTTCTTTGAAATAGTGCCATAGCATCTTTTACATACACCTGAAAGGGCAGATGCGGCCTCGGTTTAACATCTCATCCGAAAGACGGCACCTCCGACAGTGCAGCACTCCCTCAGCACTGCACTGGAGTGTCAGCCTAGATTTTTTGTACTCAAGTCTCTGGAGTGGGACTTGAACCCACAACCTTCTGATTCAAGAGGCAAGTGTGCTACCAACTGAGCCAAGGCTGACACTGACAAATAAGAGGTGCTAAAGGAACCATTTCCTCAAACACTTCCTCACATTACAATATGTGATATTCATAGGAACAGCAGAATGTACAGAGCTAGAAAAGAGCATGGTAATGCACATGGCCAGTTGCAAAGTCCAAATGCCATACTATATCCCATTTCTCACACCCCTTAATTCATTTATGATGATGATGACGCTTTTCACATCCGCTCCTTGAAATGTTGCTGTACCAATGATGTAAAGGGTTATTTCACTCTTTTGGAAGCCCTTTCAATGAAGCAAACAAAAGCAAGATTAATATCTAAGCACTTTTCACTGGAAATGTCAATTGTCAAGAATACTATGTGTGGCTTCTGCTCAAGGTATTCTGTGCACTCTTCTCAAACATATTGCAAATCAGTGCTTATGAGGTGCTAGTTGAATTATTTATGCCAGCATTTTTTCTTGCAAAATATCAGGAAATAATTTTGTCATGAAACATTCAAGAGTTGAACAGCTGAAGGATGCTTATCCTAATGAATTAATATCTCTGTGTATATTTCCAAATGTAATCATTTTAAATATTTTTCCATGACGCAGAACAGAAAACCAAACACATAAAAATCAAGCATTTTACAAACTTAAATTATGGGAGCAAGAGGCTTTGTAATAACATATTTATAACTTTTCTTAGCAGGACCTTGTGCGAGCTGCCAATGCCACACGCCATTTCTTAGCCAAGAAGCAGGGTGAGTGTTTTCTCCCAGGCTTCTGCGAGTGCTGCTTTATAACCAGTCACTTGCAGATATTGAAGCCAAGTCTTTCTCCATAGAAAGGGGAGGTAGAGTCACCCGAGGACCTTATAGTACATCACCTTGTGAGCAAGGATGATCTCCACTTGGAACTTCACTATAACGCCACGCGTGAGATTGGCTAATCTGTGCGGGGACTTCAGCCAGGAACCAAAGTCAACAACGATGACAACATCTTGCATTTATATAGAACCTTTAATGTAGTAAAACCTCTCAAGGTTCACAGGAGCTTTATCGGACAAGAACTTACACCAAGCCAATGAAGGAGACATGAGGACCGGTGACCAAACACTCGGCCAAAGAGGTAAGTTTAAAGCAGAGTCTTAAAGGAGAGAGAGGTAGAGCAGCAAAGAGGTTTGCTGAGCGAATTCCAGAGCCTAGGGCCTAGATGGCTGAAGGCACAGCCGCCAATGATGGATGGAAGGAGGTAGGGGATGCAAAAGAGACCTGAGCTGGAGGAATGCAGAGTTCTTGGAGGGTTGTAGTATTGCAGGAGGTTACTGAGATAAGGTGGTTTGAGGGATTTGAACATGAGGGTGAGAATTTTAAAACTGAGGAGTGGGTGGACTGGGAGCTAATGTAGGTCAATGAGCACAGGGGTGATGGGTGAACATGACTTCGCGCAAGTTAGGATATGGCAGCAGAGTTTTAGATGAGTTGAAGTTTATGGAAAATGAGAGGCCGACCAGGAGAGCATTGGAATAGTTGAGTCTGGAGGTAATAAAAGCATGAATGAGGGTTTCAGCATCAAATGGACTGAGGCAGGGGCGGAGACAGGTGATATTACGGGGCTGGAAGCAGGCGATCTTTGTGATGGAGAAGCTATGGGGTCAGAAGCTCAGCTCAGGGTCAAATAAGACGCCGAGGGTTGCAAACTGTCTGGTTCAGCCTGAGACAATGGCCAGGCAGGGGAATCTAATCGGTGGCTATGGAATGGAGTTTGCATCCTCACACGTCCTGTTGCAACATGTTTAAGATCTAATGCACAGCACCAGTGTGCCACCCTGAAATGAAATTTGAGGTTTACAATAGATTAATGGAGTAGATAGAAAGGGCAGAGTCCTGAGCTAATTGCAATACTCACACAGGCTTTTCCACTGGCCTGTTTCAATCTCACTAGCTTCTTAGCTACAATAAACTTAAATTTCTAAAAAAAAAATCAATTAAAAATATTTTTTATAAAGATTAGACCTCTATTATAGAGAAACATGCAAATCCTGTGCGTCAAAGACTTAAGTTCTTTTTAACCAAACTCTCTGATAGATGCACGTTCTCGTGCATTCATTTTAAAAGTGGTTATAAGCTCTATAATATGGATTACTGGATGTATTGTAAACTCTGGCATTCAAAAGCTTAAAACAGCCTTACATAACAATTAACATGGACAAAGGAGCTGAATTCCAGAAGTGAGGTGAGAGTGACTGCCCTTGACATCAAGGCAGCATTTGACCGAGTGTGGCATCAAGGAGCCCTAGTAAAACTGAAGTCAATGGGAATCAGGGGGAAAACGTTCCACTGGCTGGAGTCATATCTAGCACAAAGGAAGATGGTTGTGGTGATTGAAGGTCAATCATCGCAGCCCCAGGACATCGCTGCACGAGTTCCTCAGGGCAGTGTCCTAATCCCAACCATCTTCAGCTGCTTCATCAATGACCTTCCCTCCATCATAAGATCAGAAATGGGGATGTTCGCTGATGACTGTACAGTGTTCAGCACCATTCACAACTCCTCAGACAATGAAGCAGTCCATACCCGCATGCAACAAGACCTGGACGACGTTCAGGCTTGGGCTGATCAGTGGCAGGTAACATTCACGCCACAGAAGTGCCAGGCAATGACTATTTCCAACAAACGAGAGTCTAACCACCTCCCCTTGGCAGTTAATGGCATTACCATCGCCGAATCCCCCACCATCAACATCCTGGGGTCACCATTGACCAGAAACTTAACTGGACCAGCCACTTAAATACTGTGGCAACAAGAGCAGGTCAGAGGCTAGGTATTCTGCAGCGAGTGTCTCACCTCCTGACTCCCCAAAGGCTTTCCACCATCTACAAGGCACAAGTAAGGAGTGTGATGGAATACGCTCCACTTGCCTGGATGAGTGCAGTTGCAACAACACTCAAGAAGCTCGACACCATCCAGGACAAAGAAACCCATTTGATTGGCATCCCATCCACCACCTTAAACATTCACTCCCTCCACCACCGGCGTACCATGGCTGCAGTGTGTACCATCTACAAGATGCACTGCAGCAACTCGCCAATGCTTCTTCGGCAGCATCTCCCAAACCCGCGACCACTTCCACCTAGAAGGAGAAGGGCAGCAGGCGCATGGGAACACCACCACCTCCAAGTTCCCCTCCAAGTCACACACCATCCTGACTTGGAAATATATCGCCGATCCTTCATCGTCGCTGGGTCAAAATCCTGGAACTCCCTCCCCAACAGCACTGTGGGAGCACCTTCACCACACGGACTGCAGCGGTTCAAGAAGGCGGCACACCACCACTTTCTCAAGGGCTATTAGGGATGAGCAATAAATGCTGGCCTTGCCAGCGATGCCCAGATCCCATAAGCGAATAAAAAATGTGTCTACAGTAAGGTTCAATACTTATAAAATAAAGAAAATCAAATACAATTGATCTGCTAATTTTTAACAGATATAAAGAGACGTTGTTTGTCAGACAGAAACACATTTTTGTCTGATTACATAGCTGTGAAGTGCACTTGGGACATTTTACTACTTTAAAAACGCTGCAAATGGAAGTTGTTGGGCTGGATTTTCATTGAGGAGGCGTGTAGGAGGCGGGACTACAACTTTCGGGGTTGTAGTCCCGCCTCCATTGAGTTGTGGCCAACCCACGTGATTTTTACTTGATTGACCTTGTTGAGCCCGCCCAACGGGCTCAGCAGGCCAATTAAGGGCCACCCGGCAACAGGTGATGTCACAGATTGACATTTCATCTGTCAAAAGCTTTTGACAGATGAAATATCAGCGTTTGACAGCTCTTTGAAGCTGTCAAGCACTGACAATCTGTACTCCAAGTTAATTCCTTCCTCTCAGGCTGATTTAGAGATCTCTCCAGGACAGAAAGCTGAATGCTGCAACTTTTTACAGCTCGCGGCCATTCTGCCTTCTGTACCGGTGAGATGAGGGGCTCCCAAGACCTGAAGGAAGGAAGGCAGTAATGGTAAGTAAATGTAAGTAAAACCTCTTTAAACACTTTACACACACCAAACACACTTACCTCTGCACTCATGCACCCATCACTCACCTGAACACCGGACATCTCGAACCCTCCAAGCCCGTCAGCCTGACGGTCCGCCTCGCTAATTTGGCGTAGTTTGGAGCCGTCGGGAATCCCACACTTCAGCAAAAAAAATAGGGATTAGGCTAAAAACTGCCTGTTAACTACCTGTTAACAGCCAGTTAATTGGCACTAATCCCCTTCCTGCCTCGTGGAGGTGGGTCCCAGTGCGGGGCGGGTACCCGCCTCCTTTGAAACTGGCAGGGAGGTGGGTTGGGAGCGGGATGGGTTCGTGCCCCCCGATTTCGAGATTTTAACCCCCCACACGCCTCCAATCCCGCCTCCACGGCCCAAAGAAAATCCTGCCCGTTATATTTGATATTTTATGATATACACATGGTGCAGGCTACGTGCACCATCAACATTAGGAGGGAATTTTAACCTAAAATAATGGGTGGGTTTGGTTTGGGTGGGTAGTTAAAGTGTTAAACATCTGAATCCCGACCACAATCCGCCCACTTTTGGTTTTAACGGAGGCGGGACGGGTGCAGGGGGGTGGGCAGGCAACCAGCCCGCTCCCAGGAGACGGGTTATCTATTTTAATATCATAATGAGGCTGGAAGCCTCTGATTTAACCTCCATTTTGAATTTAACTGAGCTGGTCGGGTTTTGCAGGCCTTGTGAAACTCGCCAGCTAAAGTAAGGCAAGGACTGCTGGATCCAGGAGGTAAGTGGCTTTACACTTGCCTCCTGGATCCAGCATCCCTGACTAACCCACCCCCCACGATCGACCCCCACCCCCCTCCCCGCCACCATGAGTTCTCCGATCCCCTCCAGGCATCTGATCCCCCCCCTCGAGGCCTCCCCTCCCCGTGCTGCTCGCATCCCCCGATTGTTCCCGGCCCCCTCCCCATGCTCCTCGGGCCGCCCCCCCCGGCCCCCATGCAATCCCTCCCTTACTCCCTCCTCTCTCCGGCCTAGTGCCACAGGCCTACCTGCCCACAGCCAGCCAGCCTCTCAATCTGGCTGGCTGTGGCAGGGAAACAGAGGTTTCCCATGCAAATCAGGCCCTGCCGTTAAATTCAGCAGGGCATGCGGGAAACCCGACCGCTTCGGAGTCTCCCCACCAAAATTCAGACCTAGAAGATTGATCATGGCCCAGAAATTCGGGTTTCCACGGGTGAGTACGCAAGGGGTACTCACCCGTAGGCCCAATGGAAGTGCCGGTTTTCTGCATGCACTGCGCATGCGCGGAAAACCGGCACTTCCGTTCCCCTGAAAGAAGGGGTTCAGAGTTCGAACGCGTGCGCAGGAGAGGCTGTGTGTGCGCATCCAACTTAGTTTTTTTTTTGCAGGTTTTCCCGGGAGGGTAAGTCTGCAGAAGTTACACATTTAAAAAGCAGGCGTAAGGCCTGCTTTTTACAAGGTAAGTGGTGAATTAATTAAAATTAAAACAATTTTTCCACAGGTTTATAATTTTTAAATACTTTAAAGTAAGGTAAGTTTATTTTTAGCCCCGTTAGAAAATAAAATTATTTTTTTCAAAAATTTAAATTATTGTTTAAAATAGTTATTTCATGTAATTTATAGTTTATTTAAAAAAATGTGATTTAAAAAAAAATTTATTTGAAGATTTAGTGATGTTTTGGGGCCCATAGTATTTATAAGTTTTGACAGGTCAAACTTATGAATGGGCATACCCTGCTCCGATTGGTTCCCCATGGCCCACGTGATCCCAGGGGATGCATCGAACTAACTGCGCCCCTGGGATACACAAGCACTGTGCGCCGGCAGCTGGAGCAGGCCCAGGATCGGAATTCCACGGGGGCCCACAGCTCAACGGCCGGCGCACAAGGCAAGTGCAGGTCGGGGGCTTGCACCCGCGGGAAGCCCCCGACCCGAATTTCTGGGCCATGCATATTAACCAATCAAATTTACTTCCAATTTTCCCTGCCCTCTTGTCCTGAAGGCAGTGTCTTATGCTGGGGTAGCTTTCCAGCCACCAAGTATCCTCCAGCAACTCAGTCAAGCTGTCATTCTTCATGCATGACCATAGACAGTGAGGGTTAGCAGGCAATTTGACTCTGGAAGCACTTCAGTGGAGTCCATCCCTGTTCTATCCAGCCTCCATAAACACACACTTTCAACTTACTTCTCAGCTTAAAAATAAAACTTGAAACATATTTTATTTCACAGTCGTACAGTTGCTAACAGGCGAATCAAGTACTGGGGTGGAACTCAAGAGCATCTGAGGAGAAAATTATTATTTAAATGTGTATAACATTTGGAGCCTTATGTGCAATTTTAAGCATCCTCCCTTCAAAAGGATGTTGATTTATCAGAGAAGATTCAGAGAGTAACAGCAAAGAGATGAATACTGGGCTTAAAATGCTAAATTCTGAGAGAAGCTCGCATATGGAACTTCCATCGGAGCAAAACAGATCGAGATGACATGTGTTTCAAATCTTTAAAACGCTGGGAGGCATAGATAATATAAAATAAAGAAGGTTATCTAACTTAAACCATACTCACAGAACCAGAGGACACAAGTGGAGAACTGGCAAGCTTGAAGTGAGAGTGGAGATTAGAGCAATTGTTTCCCCGCACGCCAACTGATACACAATTGTCACACAGTTTGGGAGTATAGGCAGTTAATGTTCTGTTGATTGCATCTGTCACAAAAGAGCTGGGTGAATATCACGTTAAGATTGGGACTGAGGATTATAGATAATCAAATATTGTAAAACAAGCTATATATTTGTGATAGAAAGATTTTGCTGTGTTTGTGAATCATAACATTCCTATATTATCCAAATCCACATTTTAAATTGAAGTGTTCAGTGTTACAAGTTGGCAGCTTAACTGTTCGATCAGCTCCTTTTGCAAACGTTAATTTGCCAGCCAAAACAGTAGAGGTTTGCACTCACCTCATTTTTGGGAGCTTTAAATCTGCGATCTAAAATAAGTGGCTGGTTCACAAAGTGATAAAATAGCTGCTAATATAGATAATAACATGTGAATTAGATATTTAGTATTGCAGTCCTCCTGTAATTACACAATTTGTTCTTTGCAATCACTGACCGAGTGATCAGGTACATATTTATTTGCTAGTAGTATTTTCTCGATAGCACAAACTCTACTGGACATGTATTCCAATTTCACAATATTCTCAGGTGTTTTTATATTATTAGGGTGTTAGTCACTGCTGACTCGCAGGTCTCACGCAGTCAATGGCACGCTGAAGTGAAAACTCTCCTCACCTATGTTGTGCCAGTGCTGCTATTTGACCATTTGCCATCAGTCCCCAATAGGCCTGCAGGAGAGGGGCGGCAGACATCAAACAAATATGGGGAAGGAATTCAGGGAGATTGCTTTGGAGTCGCTCTCCCAGGACTAGGGCTACACGGGGCCATAATGAGCTGAAGCCTTATGGTTTCAGTCTTTCTGGGATCATGTGACTCTCATCTAGATTTTGTGGTATGCAAATGCTCAGGTTTGAATAATGCAGATTGTAAATGTAGAGCAATATCTTAGAGTTCTTGCCCAACTACTATCAGTGGACTGTAAGAAGCTTCCGAGTTTTCATTCTTGGAAGTGTGGCCACTTTGGGAGAACATGGGGGTGAAATTCACTATCGCCCTGTTTGGGGCGCTAATTTTTAAAAGTTTGAAAAGTTAGGTGCTAACGATTTCAAACTTTTGAAAAATTAGCCATTTGTGCTCCAGGAAAGAAGTGGAGAGCTAAATCAAGCTCCACTTCCTTCTTGGAGCGCAATCGGCAACAGGCGGGGCGGAGACTTCAGCAGCGCTGCTCACTGGGCTGTGCCGCGCTGCCGCGTTCAAAGGCTCCTTCCCTCCCTTAAAGGGAAGGGTCTTCGCTGCAGGCTCTGTGATAGAAAAAGTACCTACCTGGACCACCAAGGCAGACGCGATCCCGTGCAATCAGCCCAGCACTCAAGCAGAGCGCTGGGCTGATCGATCGTGGGCAGGAACCCGAGAAAAAAACTGGAACAAGAAAGGAAAGTTTTTTTCTGCTTACCTCGGCCACTTCGCCTTTAATCAACACCCCCAAAGCGGCCGGCCGCCCGATGCACGCCTCCTGCAACTGTCGGTGTTTTCGACCGGCGCTGCTGCAGGGGGCGGAAATCAATTTTGGGTCCGGGGCACGACCAGGGCGATGCGCACGGCAATGAGGTCATAATCTCTGGGCAAAGGAGATCGGGGCGCAATGCTGTAGCGCTGCCGCAAAACTCCCGTCGAATATGGCGGGAGTCGACGTCAGCGCCGCGGCCGGTCACAAAGCCGTTTGCGCCCCGTTGGCGCAAAGGCAACCAATTTCACCCCTAAATATCTTGGAAAAAGCCATGACAGAGGAGCTACTGGACGCGCTCCACCTCCTTCCTGGGGCGCTACCATTCAATATCGCGTAGCTACGTGCAACAGCGTCAGGTGCGTCGTCACGTAGCGCCGCGGTATTACAGGCCTCCCTCCTGCCACGGGGCGCTAATGGCTACTGCCACCGCTAACCTACCGCTGAATTTTGCGCCGCGCCCAGGCGCTAGGTGCTTTGCGCAAAGCAACCCAGTTTGTCCCCCTATCAGTCCACATTCCTTGAGCACCAGATTACATCTGCCTCTAACCCTAAATTGAACTTTCCTTCAAAGATTAATTAATTCCCAAACTCTGGTGCGGTCCCCAAATATCGTGGATGACAGAAAATAGAGAGAAAAGCTGATCGCCCCTCACTTCCCACAGCCTAACCTGAACCTTCTCAAACCAGAGCCCACAAAAAGTCCCTATCTATTGGAGAAAGGGAAAAGAGCTTTTAAGCAAGGAACTACACTTCGAGTTACAAGGCCATGCTAGAACTAGTGCAAGCATCTATCTGCAGCCCAACCTGCACGTGACAGTGGAATCCATTGAAAACCACACTCATAGGGGTAGATTTTCCTGAAGCTGTCGGGAAGGAGGCGGGACTACAACTTTCGGGTTTTAGACCCGCCTACATCGACGTCCGGCCAATCCGCGCAATTTCCCCTTGATTGACCTGGTTGAGCCCGCCCAGCGGGCTCAGCGGGCCAATTAAGGACCACCTGGCAACAGGTGACGTCACAGACTGAAATTTCATCTGTCAAGAGTCCTTGACAGATGAAATATCAGTGTTTCACAGCTGTTTGAAGCTGTCAAACACTGACAGTCTGAGTTCTAACCTGAGTCCTTCAACACAGACTCAGTTAGAACTCTCAGCAGCACTCAAAGCTGAAGGCTGTCACTTTTGACAGATCGCAGCCATTCAGCTTTCAGTTCCAGCTGAGTGATGGGCTCCCGATGCCTACAGGAAGAAAGGCTGTTCAGGTAAGTACAGGTAATTTAAACTTCTTTACACACTTTAGACACATCAAACACACTTACCTTTGCACTCATGCACCCATCACTCACCTGAACACCGACATCGCGACCCCTCCAAGTCCCTCAACCCAACGGCCCGCCTGCTCTAACCTGGCATGGTTTGGAGCCATCGGGAATCCCACACGACACCCCTCAAAATAGGGATTAGGCTAAAAACTGCCTGTTAACTACCTGTTAACAGGCAGTTAATTGGCACTAATCCCTTCCCGCCTCGGGGAGGTGGGTCCCAGTGCGGGGTGGGTACCCGCCTCCTCTGAAACTTGCGTGAAGCGGGGTTTTGGGCGGGATGGTGTCGGGGCCCCCGAATTCGGGATTCCCCCCTCCCCACACGCCTGAAACCCCGCCTGACGGCTCCAGGAAAATTGACCCCATAGAGTCATAGGGTTGGATTTTCATTGAGGAGGCGGGTAGGAGGTGGGACTATAACTTTTGGGGTTGTAGTCCCGCCTCCATCGAGTTGTGGCCAACCCACACGATTTTGACTTGATTGAACTTGTTGTGCCCGCCCAGCAGGCCAATTAAGGGCCACCCGGCAACAGATGACATCACAGATTGATATTTCATCTGTCAAGACCTTTTGACAGATGAAATATCAGCGTTTCACAGCTATTTGAAGCTGTCAAACATTGACAATCTGTACTCCAAGTTAATTCTTTCCTCTCAGGATGATTTAGAGATCTCGCCGGGACAGAAAGCTGAATGCTGCAATTTTTGACAGATCGCGGCCATTCTGCTTTCTGTGCCGGTGATATGAGGGACTCCCGAGACCTGAAGGAAGGAAGGCTGTAAAGGTAAGTAAAACTTCTTTAAACACACCAAACACACTTACCTCTGTACTCATGCACCTATCACTCACCTGAACACCAGACATCTCGACCCCTTCAGCCCGACGGCCCGCCTTGCTAACTTGGCATGGTTTGGAGCCGTCGGGAATCCCACACTTCAAGAATGAAAATTGGGATTAGGCTAAAAATTTCAGGATTTTAACCCCCACACACCTCTAATCCCGCCTCCACGGCCCAATGAAAATCCTGCCCATAGAGTCATAACGGCACAGAAGGAGGCCATTCGGCTCATCGACTCTGTGCTGGCTCTCTGTAGTGCAACCCAGTCAGTCCCATTACCCCGCTCTATCCCCGTAGCCCTGCAAGTTTATTTCCCTCAAGTGCCTGTCCAGTCTCCCCTTGAAAACATTGTGGGCTGAAAATTCAGTAGGGTTAGCGCCCATTTTGCGGCGCTAGAGGGCCTAGCGCCGCAATGATAGCCGTTTCTGAAATTCACTTCGGCGCTGCCATCGGCGTTAGCCGGTTGCGCTGCGCCGGCACCGATGACGTCATCGGTGTGCGCAGCGTCCCGGTTGCCGTGGCAACGCGCCCGAACGCCGAAATTCAGTTGCGGCCGCCTCGCCCGTGGCAGCCGCAACTAAGACTCTGGCAACCGAGTCTTACAGAAGTTAGCGTCGGCGCATTAAGGTCGCGCGGCGGCCGGCCGCTTTCCCGCCGGCCCGCACCTCCCTCCCCGGACTCCTCCACCCTCCCCCCCCCCCGCGGAACAGATGCGTCTGGCCTGCAAGCCCGGCACTTGTCCGAGGTGCCGGGCTCATTTTTGAAAAAATCAAACGGCCAGCGATCGGGTGAAGGCAGCGCCTCCTTAACGGGAGGAGGAGGCCTGCACTTGCCCAGCCTGCCGCACCGCATCGGGTGCCGCAGCGCCGGATTAGCGCCGCAATGCGGCACTCAGCGCCCATTGGGAGGCGCTCACGCCCGCCAGTAGCGCCGGCAGCCGTCTGGGCGCGGCGCTACTGAATTTTTGGCGCGCGCAAGGGAATTAGCGCCGGCGCTAAATTTCCGGCGCTAAAGCCCTGGCGCGGCGTCAACTCAACTTCTAGGCCTGTGTGTCTCCACTTCCACCACTTCCGTCGGCAATGAATTCCAGGTCATCACCACTCGCTGTGTAAAAAAGTTTTTCCTCACACCCCCCTGTATCTCTTACCCAAAACCATAAATCTGTGTCCCCTATTCCTTGTACCATCAACTAGTGAGAACAGCCTTTCCCCGTCTAACCCATCCAAATCCATCATAATCTTGTACACCTCTATCAAATCACCCCTCAACCTCCTTTGCTCTAATGAAAACAAATCCAGCTTCCCCATCCCCAGAACCATTCTGGTAAATCTCCTCTGCACCCTCTCAAGTGCCTTCATATCCTCCCTAAAGTGTGGTGACCAGAACTGGACGCAATACTCCAGTTGTGGCCTAACCAGCGCTTTATAAAGGTTCAGCATAACTTCTCTACTTTTGTACTCAATACCTCTATTTATGAAGCTCAAGATCCCATATGCTTTGTTAACTACTCTCTCAATATGTCCTGCCACCTTTGGGGACCTATGCACATTAACTCCCAGGTCCCTCTGTCCCTGCACATGCTTTAAAACTGTGCCATTAAGTGTATATTGCCTCTCCCTGTTCCTTCTGCCAAAATGCATCTCCTCACACTTCTCTTTATTAAATTCCATCTGCCACTTGTCTGCCCACTCTGCTAGCCTTTCTATGTCCTGTAGCATTCGATTGATATCATCATCACTGTTTGCCACGCCCCCAAGTTTAGTGTCATCAGCAAATTTAGAAATTCTACTCTGTATTCCAATATGCAGGTCATTTATATATATCAAAAAAAGCAGTGGCCCCAGCACTGACCCTTGGGGAATACCACTGTCTACCATCCTCCAGTCTGAAAAACAGCCATTTACCACAAACTCGCTGTTTTCTGTCCTTAAGCCAATTCCTTATCCAAGCTGCCACTGACCCACCTATTCCATGAACCTCAATTTTGTTAACCAGCCTTCTGTATGGTACTTTGTCAAGCGCCTTCCGAGTCGTGCATACATGACAACCAGCCCTGTTTTACGCAGACCATCAGTGTTTGGACCTGGCATCTGCTTTCTCCATATTTGGGTTTCAAAATCTACACTAACCAGGTCCAAGCTTTTCCCATACAAACTTCCAAATTCTTGCAGTCCTGGGTCAGCTTTAAGCGTGGGCAGATGTAGCCCTGCATCACACAGTTCCCATCCTTAGCAGGATCGGAGAAGTCACTAACAGTACTCTGAACCGTCCAGGGAGAATGGCAGCTTAACAACCTACACCTTAAGAGCTTGCCTGCAGGAACCTAAGACGATTCTAAACCCTGCCCTGGGAGGACTCTTCGCTCCAGAACTTTTTACGAGAGGCACCAACGGAGATCAGATCATTTAAAAAGGGAGCAGTAAAATGAAAAGGACAGCGACTGACAGAAGAAGCTTTTAAAGGGCAGTGCCTGAGAGAAGGAAAGTGAGAAGAGGAGAACATAGAATAAAAGTTTGAAGCAACCACAGTTAATAGAGACTGTGGATAACAAAGCAAAAGAGGAATATATCTACCAACTGGTAATGGAACAGAAAGGAGATTTTATGGAGTTCACCAAGTGTGGTAAATAAACTCCAACGGTGTAAATTCTAAGTTGCTCTACCTGAAAGGGGGGATTTATTTTCTGATCAAAAATATGGAGAACATTCTTAATTTTTAAAAGTCACCTACAGGATAAGGTCTACAGTTACGACGTAGAACGTGGGGGCTGAATTTCTGCACGGGTTCTCCCGATTGTCAAATGTAAGTTTGGCGGAAGATCTGCAGAAGCCCAGGAGAAATGGCTTAAACAGTTGGGAGAACCCCCATGGAAATCACAGAACCATAGAATGGTTACAGCCAGAAGGAGGCCATTCGGCCCGTCGAGCCCGTGCCGGCTCTCTGCAAGAGCACTTCAGCTCGTCCCACTCCCCCGCCCTTTCCCCGTAATCCTGCAATTTTTTTTCCTTCAGGTACTTATCCAATTCCCTTTTGAAAGCCACGATTGAATCTGCCTCCACCACCCTCTGAGACAGTGCATTCCAGGAGTCGTAGATTTAGTAAACCTTTGAAGAAAGGCACCGTGGGTTGACACTTGGGTGATAGATTAATTCAAGGCAATGATTATGTTTGGTATTAAATCATCACCTTTATCACATTTAGCACTTCAGTCTGTGCTGTCGTTTCATAGCAGCTTCTGAATCTGCATTGTCAATATGCATTACAACAGTGAGTCCACTTCAAGAAAAAGTACTTCATTGACCGTAAAAGTGCTTTGGGACATCTGGTGGTCATGAAAGGCACTATATAAATGTAAGTCTTTCTTTTTATGTCATTCGCATGAAAGTTGGCTGAATGGTTTTAATGTTCATTAATGCAGCTTTAAGGTTTCAATGTTCATTAATGCAGCTTTAAGGTTTCAATGTTCATTAATGCAGCTTTAAGGGAGTGGTGAAGAGGGTAACAAGGACTGTTAATGCAGAGGGGAGGAGGATGAGCAGATCAACTGATCCCTGGCTTCTCTGGCTGCAAAGCATTGTGCTCGCACTCCTTCTTCTGGTACTCACTCACCTTCATCTGTAATGTATTATCACATGGTTTAGTATGAGCATGCTCAGTTCACTCTGGCCTCGTAAACAAGCACCTTGACTAGCAACTCATCGTGTCTCTGTCCTTCATTTGTTCTGCCCACATATATTACATCATCCAATTCTTCTTCTTCAGGTGACGACTCGTCCTGTTGCTCTGTCTCCTCCAACTGCAATCCTCTCTGTATTGCCATGTTATACAACATGCAGCACACTACAATAATGCGATAGGCTTTGTGTGGGGCATATTGGAGGGAGCCCCCAGGCATGTGAACCTTTGCTTCAACAGCACTGCAAACAAGGAGATGCGGGGTGCTCTCCCCTTTAACAGTCTGGAAGGAGCCTGAGGCCAAAAAGTTAAGGGTGATGGTGACTTTGACAGCCACCGGCAAAGGATGGCTACCTGGGTCAGCAGGTTCTGTTGCAGGAGGCTGCATATATCAGCAACAGCCTGGTTAATTAAATGAAGATAAACCAGTAAAATGATTTCTGTTCGAGGTAGGTTGAGTTATCTCAGCAACAGCACTAAAATTACAGAATCAAAAAGAACATCGACTTATTTGAAACCGAGGTCAAATGCAGTGAAAACTTAATTGAAGTTGCTTGTGTCCAAAGCATTTAATAGCTATATGAACAGTAAGTATCCAGGCCTTCTAAGGGGTAAACTGGCTTACACCAGTAGTGACTGATTATGTTTCTGGGGACTTGTAATCAGGTCAGATGTGTCCTGAGTACAGGTAAGCTGCTCCACTTCCAAAGGCAAATGAAAGGAAAAGGAGATGCTGCTGTTCAGGCATGTTCAGCAAAAAGACATCTTTATTCAAACCACTAACTCTTAATCAATTATTCACTTGGGTAAATTATTTTCTATGCCTGGATCATTTCAGACAGAAAGTCAAGGCAAAAGAAACTCTCTGTCCTTTCAGCCTAATTACCCTTTTCTTGTTAGGCGCTTTCAAAATATATCCTACACATTGTGAAGCAGCAGTTATTTAAATATAATGGCCTTGCTTTGGGAGTTAGCAAATAGAATCCATGTTCATGTCAGAAGTTAGGTTGGTTCTCAGGCAGAATCTTTTACAGAAGATCTAAAGGTCTCTCCTTCACAGTTTTGCCAACCACAATTTTCAAGGTCAGTGGTGTTAAGCTATTGTTGAACAACCACAACAAATAGCACCACACTGATCAAACCTTTTTAATATTCCAGTACTTGTTATGTCATGCTAGCTTTCATCATTTTCCCCATATAACAACTTTTGTCCTACTGAGATGCAAAATAGGCAATGCTTTGTTAGGGTTTCAAAAATTGTACCTATAAATCTGTACAATAAAGCGCAATCGCAATGAAGATAGATTTAAGCTGCACAATAAAGCTCGCAACAGCAGTGCTAGATGTGAAATAAAAAACAGAAAATACTAGAAATACTCAGCAGGTCAGATAGTATCTGTAGAGAGAGAAACAGAGTTAACGGGCTGGATTTTGTGAATGGAGATATGCTGAAGGCGGGCCCGCTGCTTGTCGGGTCTCAGTCCTGCCTCCATCATGTTCTGGCCAACCAGTGGGATTTTCCCCTGATTGACCTTGTTAAGCCCGCCCTGCGGGCTCAGCAGGCCAATTAGGGGGAAGTCACTGACAGAGCACGTCAACATCTGACGTGCCATCTGTCAAGACTTCTTGAAAGAAAAAGTGTCAGCATTAGACAGCTCTGTGAAGCTGTCAAACACTGACATTCTGTGCAGTTTGATGAGCCCTTGTGTTCAGGACTCATCAAACCTTTGAACTTTGTAGAAAGCAGATTACTGTTGGTTCGGAGGATCCAACAGCCAGTCTGTGAAATCTACAACGAAGATGTCAGGACTCCGGAACCACCGCGGCTGAAGGTCGTAGGCAGAAACAAAGGTAAGTGAACATTTTCTAACACTTAACACTCACCTCACATACTCAGCACTCCACACTTGTACCCATCACTCACTTCTACATCTCACTTTCAGGCCCCTCCAACCCCCGCAGACCTCCTACTTGACTCCTCCAACCCGTTGGGGTTCTCCGATGTTGGGAAGCCTTCACCTGAAAAGGTAAAATGGGACTAATCCTTTTTTCTGCCTGTTAACTACCTGTTAACAGGTAGTTAAAATGATTTAATCCCTTTCCCGCCTCGAGGAGACGGGACCCAAAGCAGGACATCTTCCCACCTCCTGGCAAAAGGGCATGGAGACGGGATGGGGGCGGGTTTGCCATCCGCCCCCACTTTCTGCAACTTTACCGGCAGTCCCGGCTCCATACCCGCCTCCTCAGGGCTGACAAAATCCAGCCCAATGTTTCAGGTCGATGGCCCTTCATCCAGTTGGGTAGGACTGCCCTCGTTTGGTTCCATTCTTATCTATCTAACCGTTGCCAGAGAATCACCTGTAATGGCTTCTCTTCCTGCTCCCGCATCGTTACCTCTGGTGTCCCCCAAGGATCTATCCTTGGCCCCTCCTATTTCCCATCTACATGCTGCCTCTTGGCGACATCATCCGAAAACACAGCGTCAGTTTCCACATGTACGCTGACGACACCCAGTTCGACCTCACCATCACTTCTCTCGACCCCTCCAAGGTCTCTAAATTGTCAGACTGCTTGTCCGACAAGCAGAAATTTTCTCCAACTAAATATTGGGAAGACCGAAGCCATTGTTTTTGGTCCCAGCCACAAACTCCGCTCCCTAGCCACTGGCTCCATCCCTCTCCCTAACATCTGTCTGCGGCTGAACCACACTGTTCACAACCTTGGTGTCATAACTAAGACCGCCTATTTCCACCTCCGTAACATCGTCCGTCTCGGCCCTTGCCTCAGCTCATTCACTGCTGAAACCCTCATCCAAGCCTTTGTTGCCTCTAGACTTGACTATTCCAATGCACTTTTGGCTGGCCTCCCACGTTATATCCTACGTAAACTTGAGGTCATCCAAAGCTCGGCTGCCCGTGTCCTAACTCACAAGTCCCATTCACCCATCAACCCTGTGCTCGCTGGCCTACATTGGCTCCCAGTTAAGCAACACCGTGATTTCAAAATTCTCATCCTTGTTTTCAAATCCCTCCATGGCCTCGCCCCCACCCTATCTCTGTAATCTCCTTCAGCCCCACAACCCCCCAAGATATCTGCACTCCTCTAATTCTGCCCTCATGAGCATCCCTGATTATAATCGCTCCACCATTGGTGGCCATGCCTTCTGTTGCCTGGGCCCTAAGCTCTGGAATTCCATCCATCAACCTCTTCGCTTCTCTGCCTCCCTTTCCTCCTTTAAGACACTCCTTAAAACCAATCTCTTTGACCAAGCTTTTGGTAATTTGCCCTAATTTCTCCTTCTATGGCTCGGTGTCAAATTTTTTTGTCTTATAATAATCCAGTGAAGTGCCTTGGGACGTTTTACTACGTTCAAGGTGCTATATAAATAAAAGTTGTTGTTGTCCCCATTGCTGCCTCTGCTCCGTCTCCACGTGATGCTGCAGCCCAAGGGGGACTGCAGCTAGAGCCCCAAGGACTGGGAGCAAGTGATCTTCTCAGAGGCCTTCCTTTAACAGCCAAAGCCTTGCAAACATCCAGCAGCATCCCTGCACACTTTAACAACTTTTTTAATGTATTGCACCAGGTCACTACGCCAATAAAATGTTAAAAAAAAGTTCAAAAGCAAAAATCTAAACTTACCTGAAAGATGTATGTGTCCCTTTAAGAATCGCTGGCAGTGTCTTTGTAGTACTGCTCCACGCACGTTCTTCCGTGCATGGTTTGGAGAGGGCAGTATCAAGAAAGGCGATGTCCAAAATCACAGTTGTGCATCAATTCAGGCACTGTACACTGATTGAGAGCACGATCTGCATAATTTAAATGTGGGCGGCGAACTCAGGCAACGGCAGTGCCGTCGACCTCCGCAAAATGACGGCCACCGCGTTCCGTGCCAGAAGCAGGTGGAAGCGAGGCGGCCACCATTTTTTCAGCATAACCGGCCTTAACCGCCACCGCTAAACCTCCCAATTTCGCGGCCAAAGGCAGTACTGGATAGAAAACCCACAGCAATCGTTCTAAATATGATCTTGTACAGTAAAACAAAACAACAAGAGTACTGGATAGAAAACTCACCACAATAGTGCTAGGCATGAATCTGGGCAATGAAACAAATACATTGACGTGCTAGATATGAACCTATGTGGCAAACCTCAACTGGAACAGTGCTAAATATGAACATGTACAATAAGTTCAGCAATGGTGCACTATGTGTGAATCTGAGTAATAAACCTCACAATGATAGGACTAGATATAACAGAGTCCACTGAACAGCAGTAATAGAAGTTATAAATCCATTTGGAAAAATGTGGCATTAACAGAAGACTTGACTATTCCAACGCACTCCTGGCTGGCCTCCCATATTCCACCCTGTGTAAACTTGAGGTCATCCAAAACTCGGCTGCCCATGTCCTAACTCGCACCAAGTCCCGTTCGCCCATCACCCCTGTGCTCGCTGACCTACACTGGCTCCCGGTTAAGCAGCGCCTCGATTTAAAAGTTCTCATCCTTGTTTTCAAATCCCTCCATGGCCTCGCCCCTTCCTATCTCTGTAATCTCCTTCAGCCCCACAACCCCCCCCGAGATATCTGCACTCCTCTAATTCTGCCCTCTTGAGCATCCCTGATTATAATCACTCAACCATTGGTGGCTGTACCTTCTGGAATTCCCTGCCTAAACCTCTCCACCTCGTACCTCTCTTTCCTCCTTTAAGACGCTCCTTAAAACCTACCTCTTTGACCAAGCTTTTGGTCGCCTGCCCTAATTTATCCTTATGTGGATCGGTGTCAAATTTTTTGTCTTAAAATACGCCTTGGGACGTTTTACTACGTTAAAGGCGCTATATAAATACAATTTGTTGATGTTGTTGTTGTGGCCCAGTACAGCAAAACTTGGTGAACAAGCGTGCGCAAAGGTCAACAATTAACAAACATAAAATGAATGGAACATTGGCCCAGAAATTCGGCTCTCCCCAGGTGAGTACGCACGGGGTACTTACCCGTAGGCCGAATGGAATTGCCGGTTTCCTGCATGCACTGCGCATGCGCGGGAAACTGGCACTTCCGATCCTCTGAACGAAGAGGTTCAGAGGTCGAACGCGCGCGCAGGGGAGGCTGCGCGTGCGCTTTGAACTTAGTTTTTTTTTTTTTTTTACAGGTTTTCCCGGGAGGGTAAGCCTGCAGGATTTACACATTTAAAAAGCAGGCGTAAGGCCTGCTTTTTGCAAGGTAAGTGGTCAATTAATTCAAATTAAAACATTTTTTCCACAGGTTTATTATTTTTAAATACTTTAAAGCAAGGGAAGTTTATGTTTAGCCCCGTTATAATATAAAATTATTTTTTTCAAAAATTTAAATTAATGTTTAAAATATTTATTTAATGTAATTTATAGTTTATTTAAAAAGTGTGATTTAAAAAAAAAATTATTTGAAGGTTTTCTGCTATTTTGGGCCCGTAGTATTTATAAGTTTTGACAGGTCTACCTGTCAAACTTATGAATGGGCTTTTCCCTCCTCCGATTGGCTGCCCATGGCTCATGTGATCCCAGGGGACGCATCGCACTAACTACGCCCCTGGGACACGCAAGCACAGCGCACCGGCAGCTGGAGCAGGCCCAGGATCGGAATTCCACGGGGCCCTACAGCTCAACTGCCGGCGCGCAAGGTAAGTGCAGGTCAGGGGCTTGCACCCACGGGAAGCCCCCGACCCGAATTTCTGGGCCAGTATTTATTCGAGCTGCTCAGTTTTGCTGCTCCCTTCTTGCTTGTCATCATCATGCTTTGGTAATTGAGATACAGCTACTGATCTGCTTGGAGGCATCATAACTCAGTACTTTCTGGGAAAATCACTCTGTGGCAATCTGCACTGATGGCAGCAGTGGAGCACTTTCTCTTTCACCGAATGTATTCTCTGGAGGACTAGGAAACACATTTTCATTAACAGCTCAATGCATTAAGCCAGGGCAATTAAAAAAAAGAATAATTTTTCAGAAAAAAAAGCAAATCCTTAGCTTAGAGATTCTGCCAAAACACCAGAGGCGAGGTGAGGAGACTTTTTTTTTACGCAGCGAGTTGTTATGATTTGTGAAGAGATCGCAAAGTCTCTGAAGAATGGATTCAGTGAAGAATATTTTTGTGGACTTTATGGGATTTTTTTTAGGGTATTCTCCCTGTTATGGGATCGCCCTGTGCAAATACATGAAAGACTGGTTTGTTAAAACTCCAGAGAACGCATGGCAGTTGGCTGTGACAAAAGGACTATCAGTCATCCAGTATGTATGGGTTCGCCCGACAGTCCTGGAAAAAGGAAGGGGGCCATTGAACTTGATTAGAAAAAACACTAATATGCAAAGCACTTCTCACCTCCATCTCAGAAGATAAGCAGAACAATGGACCCACTAGCTTCACCCAGCCGAAGGGGAGTCAGTTTTTTTCCCAACACAAAGACCGAAAGATATGTCCCAGATTTAGGGCCATTAACCCAATACGCATGGGTCCGAGGATGACTCATCACAGATTAAGCACCGGAGTGCTCAGAAGCAAATGGATTTTAAAGATTGGTGGGAAAAGATAGGGACTACTATAAAGATAGAGGCCTACGGGGCGCCAGTCTCGCCAGGGCGCCGGAAGTATCGCCCTGGAAGGAGTCACGGCCGCCCGCCGCAAATTCACTTTCAGCGCCCCAGACGGAAGCGCGGCGCTACTCGAGGTGTCCCGCATCCCTCTTGGGGCACTGCAACTGAAAAATCGCAGCGCAACGTGCCTCTACCGCCTCTACCGCCGCAGGTAGGCCCCCCTGAACCGGTCGCAAATTGCGACCGGCGTTAAAGCAGGGGGCGCTACTAAATTTCGCGTTCGGGGTGGTAGCGGGACGTGCGCACACCGATGACGTCATCGGTAGCAGCGCAGTGCTAACGGCTAGTGCCGCCATTAGCGTCCCGCTAAATTTAGCGGGAGGCATGGCCAGTGGCGTAAAACCCACTAAGTGCCCTCTTAGGGCGCTAATGGGTGGCGCAGCCCACTGAATTTCTAGGCCAGACTCTTTTCCACCATTCTCTCTCGCTCCCTGCTCCTACAAGATCGAACTAACAAGAAGTACCAGAGAAGCCGACACCGACCACGTGTCGGGGTAAGCATAGTCTCTCAGAAGTGAAGTTTTTGGGCTAATTCCGAGGGTGGGAGCTTTGTTTGTTTCAGCCAAGCGAAGTGGTTTATGTGATGGGGTAATTCGTTGATAGGGGTGGAATTATAGTCCACCACAGCAACAAGGGAATTACTGCTTGTTATAGTCCCCAGTTTTGTACTGTATGTATGTTGATTGTAATCTGGATTTTATTCTCCACAGGGATTGTGATTTTGTTTAGTAGTGCATGTTTTAGCCAGTGTATGTTAGACCAAATAAATACAAGTTTGATTTTTTACCGAAGCATTCCTGTCCGTGACTTATTTCATTTGCACTCTGAATAATAATTCCCGGGTATAGAACTTTCGTAAGGCGGGGGGCGATTCGAACCATCCATCTAGCAATTGGGCTAGGATCAAAAACCGCTTACATTTGGAATGCACTGCCTGAAAGGGTGGTGGGAGCAATAGTAACTCTAAAAAGGAAATTGGATAAATACTTGAAAAGGAAAAAAATTACAGCGCTATGGGGGGAGAGCAGGGTAGTTGGACTAATTTGATAGCTCTTTCAAAGAGTCGGGAGAGGCACAATGTGCCAAATGGCCCCCTGTGCTGTATGATTCTATGATTCTATGAGATGTAAATTCAACTGCTCCAAAGAAACTTCTAGGTTTCTCCATATATAAATAAAACTATAAATGTTACTCCCCTTTTAAGTCTCATTTCTGCGACACTCACGTTACTTTTTATCCATAGGTTGCCATTTGTAAAACAAATTGGCCCAGAAATTCGGGTCTCCACGGGTGAGTACGCACGGGGTACTCACCCGTAAGCCCAATGGAAGTGCCGGTTTCCTGCACTGCGCATGCACGGGAAACCGGCACTTCCGTTCCCCTGAAAGCAGGGATTCCGAGGTTGAACGCGTGCGCGGGAGAGGCAGCGCGTGCGCATCGCACTTACGTTTTTTTTGCAGGTTTTCCCGGGAAGGTAAGTCTCCAGAAGTTAGACATTTAAAAAGCAGTCGCAAGGCTTGCTTTTTACAAGGTAAGTGGTGAATTAATTAAAATTAAAACATTTTTATCCACAGGTTTATTATTTTTAAATACTTTAAAGAAAGGTAAGTTTATTTTTAGCCCTGTTAGAAAATAAAATTACTTTTTTCAAAAATTTAAATTATTGTTTAAAATAGTTATTTCATGTAATTTATAGTTTATTAAAAAAATATGATTTTTTAAAATTTATTTGAAGATTTAGTGATGTTTTGGGGCTTATAGTATTTTCTAAGTTTGACAGCCCTTCCTGTCAAACTTATGAATGAAGCATTCCCTGCTACCATTGGCTCCCCGTGGCCCACGTGATCCCAGGGGATGCATTGAACTAACTGCGCCCCTGGGATACACAAGCACTGTGTTCCGGCAGTTGGAGCAGGCCCAGGATCGGAATCCTACAGGGGTCCACAGCACAATGGCCGGCACGCTAGGTAAGTGCAGGTCGGGGGCTTGCACCCGCGGGAAGCCTCCGACCCGAATTTCTGGGCCATTATCTCTAGCCACAAATCAGTGTAAGTATAATGGTTTATGGTCTTGTGCTGAAGTGATTTTGCTGCCAATTCGAACCAGTGCTTAAACCAAAGAAGCAAGTTCAAAAGGTAGCAGCATTTACTTCTAAAATGGGTGCCTACTTTGGTCCTACAAAACAAGAATACAATCTCAATACACAGCGTAGAGGAAGTATATGTGGATAGGTACTTAATACATAAAAGGACTTGCTTTGCACTTAAGTTCTTAATGCTTTAAAGGCATCACATTGATGGACAGTGGTGTCAATAACTGACCAAGAAGTCTGGATGTTTTTATCGTATATTATCGAAGAGCATTGTTCAATTGAATTGTTTCAAATGTTCACTTCAAAGTTTACTTTCTAGCCCCGACCACACTTCTATTGACTCCAATCTCATTTCCCTGTCCAAGACTATAGTAATTCCAACCCAGATCCCATTAATCCCCTTCCAGACCTTTCTTGCTCACACCTAAATCTTCATCACTTTGGCCTATTCCACACTCCAGTTGCATTTGCAGACTCAGTTCTTGCTTCTTATCTTCCTACTTTGAATATCGAGATGCCTCAAGCTTCAAAACTTGTACAGAAACATCCCAAGTTCTAAAAGTCTGCACATATACCAAGAATAGATTTTTAAACAACAATTTTGCCTTATATGATTTCTCTCTGCCTCCATGAGATGCTCATTTAGTAAGAGGATGGGAGCATTAGTGTTGTGAATTCCTCCACACCCAACTTCAATTCCTCAATCAGCTGGAAGAAGGCATGCTTTGTTGGGTGAGATAGATCGTCTTAGCAACTACCCCTCTTGGTTTTCAGATTTGATAAGTCTAAGAAAGCTAGGGACAGGAAGAAAGCTAGGGACAGGAGCGGCTCAACAAGCCCTTACCTTCCACAACTCATGCACCACCCTTCCTGTCAAGAAGGGCCTGAGGTAAAGTTCTCAAAATGTCATCCTAGCAGTTATGCCTGCTCCTCCTCAAAGGTAAGCAAACAAAACTATTTGGCCTTGCAAACACCATTGATCAACTTGTGCTCACTTGTTTCCACAGATAGCATTTTCATGATTCCACTAGTTTAGCAACGATTGTTTTAGAAGAAATATTTGATTACCTTTGTCCACAGGCATCCCTATCATTAAATCCTATTTTGAACTAGTTAGTCACGTAACTCATTTTAATTAAATTATTGACATAGCATTAATTGATTTTTCTGGAAGTCTACTATATACATATCCACTATTCTACAAGAGAAAAATTCAAAAAGAGCTCTTCTAATCTTTAGTCTCACTTGTGGTTGCATTAATTTTCAATAGTTTAGAGACCAAGAGGGTAATTTGAATTTTGGGAATAGTGCAATAGGGTCAATATCAATTCAGCCACCCGTAATACATCTCTCCCATTGACTTCAATGGAAATAAAAATTGGGAGAGATTTACAACAGGCGGCTGATTCGATATCGGCCATTTTACACTATCATTCAAAGTCAAAGTTACCCCCCACCCCACCCCCACCCCCAAGATCCAGTCTTTTCTCTAATGAAGACAATTTCCATCACTTTTCATGACTCTGAGTGATAAATCCTAAACCCCAATTTTAATTCAGGGCATAAATTCAACATGGGTACTTGGTAAAATAATGGGACTGAAAGATGACAAGACCCCTGGACCAGATGGCCTGCATCCCAGGGTCTTAAAAGAAGTGGCTGCAGAGATTGTGGATGCAATATACCAAAATTCCCTGGATTCTGGAGAGGTCCCAGTGGATTGGAAAATCGCAAATGTAACACCCCTATTTAAGAAAGGAGGGAGACAGAAAGCAGGAAACTATAGACCAGTTAGCCTAACATCTGTCGTTGGGAAAATGCTGGAGTCCTTCATTAAGGAAGCAGTAGCAGGGCATTTGGAAAATCATAATGCAGTCAAGCAGAGTCAGCATGGTTTTATGAAAGGGAAATCATGTTTAACAAATTTGCTGGAGTTCTTTGAGGATGTAACGAGCAGGGTGGATAAGGGTGAGCCAGTGGATGTGGTGTATTTGGATTTCCAGAAGGCATTTGATAAGGTGCCACATAAAAGGTTACCGCATAAGATAAGAGCTCATGAAGTTGGGGGTAATATATTAACATGGATAGAGAATTGGCTAACTAACAGAAAGCAGATGGGTCATTTTCCGGTTGGCAAACGGTAACTAGTGGGGTGCCACAGGTTTTGGTGCTGGGGTCTCAACTATTTACAATCTACAGTAATGACTTGGATGAAGGGACCGAGTGTAATGTAGCCAAGTTTGCGGATGATACAAAGATGGGTGGGAAAGCAAGTTGTGCAGAGGACTCAAAGAATCTGCAAAGGGATATAGACAGGCCAAGTGAGTGGGGAAACATTTGGCAGATGGAGTATAATGTGGGAAAATGTGAGGTTATCCACTTTGGCAGGAAAAATAAAAAAGCAAATTATTATTTAAATGGAGAGAGATTACAAAATGCTACAATTCAGGGGGACCTGGGGGTCCTTGTGCATGAAACACAAACTGTTAGCATGCAGGTACAGCAAGTAATCAAAAAGGCAAATGGAATGTTGGCCTTTATTTCAAAGGGGTTGGAGTATAAAAGCAGGGAAGTTCTGCTACAACTGTACAGGGTATTGGTGAGACCACACCTTGAGTACTGCGCACAGTTTTGGTCTCCTTATTTAAGGAAGGATATACTTGCATTGGAGGCAGTTCAGAGACGATTCACTAGGTTAATTCCTGATATGAGGGGGTTGACTTATGAAGAAAGGTTGAGCAGTTTGGGCCTATACTCATTGGAATTTAGAAGAATGAGAGATGATTTTATTGAAACATATAAGATACTGAGGGGGCTCGACAAGGTAGATGCAGAGAGGATGTTTCCCCTTGTGGGGAAATCTAGAACTCGGGGGCATAGTTTCAGAATAAAGGGTCGCCCTTTTAGAACTGAGATGAGGAGGAATTTCTTCTCTCAAAGGGTCGTAAATCTGTGGAATTCTCTGCCCCAGAGAACCATAGAGGCTGGGTCATTAAATACATTTAAGGTGGAAATAGACAGATTTTTGCAAGATAAGGGAGTGAAGGGTTATGGGGAGCCATGATCTTATTGAATGGCAGAGCAGGCTCGAGGGGCCAAGTGGTCTATTCCTGCTCCTAGTTCTTACGTTCTTATGGGCACGATAGGGAGAGCAGTAGGATCGCTCCAGGGCCTCATGACCAAAGTCCAGGCCCCAAACCTGCAGGAATGATGTGGGGGCTGGTGGGCGGGAACACAAAATTGCACAGCAGCAGGCCAGGGATCCAAGGGAACACTCCCCGGAATAAGGTTAGTGATGGGGGTGTCTAACCCGATAGCGATCGTGGGAAGGGGAAGGGAAGCCTGGGATAGGGGAGGCCCAAGGTTTCCTTGTGGCATCCGAAGGAGGACTCCTGCTCCTCCAGGCCCCCAAGGAAACCTTGGAAAAATGTAAATTGTTTAACTTACCTGGGCACCTTCTGCCCAGAGAGGCTTCTGATGCTAGCTTCCCCAGGCACAATCGGCACTGTGCGCAAGTCATGCCATCCAGGGTTAAAATAACATTGAGGTCTGAATGATGTTTTCAGACACCAACTTTTCCAGCTCAAGGGGCCCTCGCATGCCTGGTGGGCAGAGGGACAGGATAGATTATGGATGCTAAAGTGTTAGCTCAGCAGTAGCTAATCTTTGCCTTGGCGGTTTACACAGTAACTGAGGCCCACCAACTGTGTGCATGTAAAGAGATGACACAACACGTCAGCTCTGTGTTGGAAATCGGGAAGCAACATCAGTAAAGCCACCAAGGTAAGTGATTAGACCAGAAAGTATTCTGCACTGCACAGCATCATATTTTGCTCAGTCATACGGGCTGAAAAAGTCCTGCAGCTGTAGCCACAGATGACAAATGTAGTGTATGCCTTGAGGGGGGCAAAAAGAAAATTAATGAAGCTGTCATCTTGAAGGCATCCGATATAAAAGAGATGAGTTCAGCATTTATGAATGAATGGGAACCTGCAGCATGAAATTGCCAGAGCACTTGGTGCATTTATGGGAAGACAATATAATGTTAACATCGGTGAAGGCCAGCTAATCTTTTCATTCTCGTGTGGCATGTGCACAATTGTAAGTGACTAAAAATGAAACCACGCGAGCAGCTGCAAGATAGTTCGGCCAAGCATCGCACCTGCTGCTAAAAATATGCAAGGTGTAATCTATGCAGCGTAGTATGCCATCGTGCTGCTTATTGCTGGCCAAAACATAAGCAGAGACTGGTGGTGACAACTTGACCTTCAGAAGCGCACGGGCCCCTTTCTACATTAATTGCTAAAACATGAATGCCTCAGCTTATTTTCCTCCTTGTGGTCCCTCTGCTGATGAAGGCAGCACCAAGGTGGCATAGGAGGCTGGGGGCGGCCAGTCAGTCACATCTACAGTCACCCACTTTCAAATAGCATTTTCCATGATCTTAGGAGCACTAATGTCTCAATTAATCCGCAAGCGTACGCTTTATTCAGTGATGGTGTCATCTATTGTCACCCCTGTGTTACCTAGAGAAGTGAAAGTGCTGGAAAATGTTGCAGAAAGATTACTTGGCTCCATGGAGGGCAGATCCAGCACTGCAAAGGACAAGCGGAAGGGACGGTCATCATTGGCTCTGTGACATTTAAACAACGACTGTCTTGGAACTCAACTGAAGAATGCTGCAATGGTATGCTGCTGGCTGCCTAACAATGAGGCCTCATCCATATCGTGGAGCACAGTTTGAGTGCAGCCTCAGAGCCATGCAGGAATGCAGGACCCAGCTGTCCACCAATGTCGGCAATTGGTTGGAATCATTGAAGCAGACTTCTCTCGGATGCATGCTGACATGGTAAACTTTACACCACAATCTCTGGGCCTACTGCACACACAGCTGCTCTGGATGCATTAGGTGTCAGAGTGCAATATTCTGTCAAGGTTGGCTTTGACTCTGGGTGGTCAGGAGTAGGGAGCTTCCAGGAGGCAATGCAAAAGTAAACCCAGCAGTAAAGGTCCCTGCAAATCGAAGCACTGTAAGTGTAAGCATCCTTTGAGCTCCTGTCCTCTAGTTTGCGGAGCAATGGCCATGCACAGGACGTCACCTTTGGTACCCACGCTGATGAATCTTCTGTGCAGATTTCTGAACATCTGTCTGGATTGCTCAGCTCTGAATCTTTTCAAAGAAGGGCAACATTACCCCATGTCAGTGTGGGAATGAACCCAGGGATTTCTGGGTTCTTGGTGTACAGAGGCTGCTGGTCTCCTTCATTCCGCAGCCCGCAGGCTGCAACAAATATGACCGTATCAGCAAATATACTCTTGACCTAGGATGCACTTAGGGGAAGAGCTAGGAAAGCACCAGTGAGGATGAGTACATGGTGCAGAAGCTGAATACAAGGCGACTTTTCACATTAAAAGCACTGTACCTGCACTTCCCATGTAATCATCATGTATGAGACACTGGCAGCTGGGTTTGTGGCTGGATAGGCCTGTGTTGAAAACAGCATCTTACAAGCCAGCAGGGAGGCAAAGCCAGTACCATTCTACAGGAAAGATGTCTTCATTGCTGAGAAACACCTGGCAGCTGTCAGCCCCAGGGAAGGACGATACCTTTACTGTAGGCTTCAGTGCAGGCCCAGCAGTACAAAGGAAAAGCAAGAGGGACATCATTGCCATTATGACATTTAAACAATGACAGTCTTGGAGCTCAGTTAAACAATGCTGCAATGATATGCTGAGATGACTGCTTGTGGGCCAGGAGGAGCAGGAGTGTTTCCTCCAGGGCCAACAAGCTAACCTGTAAACGACGCCCCCCCCCCCCCCCGCCACTTACACACAGTCTCCCCCGACACCCCTCCCCAATCCCCCCGACCCCGTCATCTGTCATCTTCCCCCCCGCCACCCCCATGATCAGCAACACCCCCAACCACGCTCTACCCACTCCCCCGGGCTGCAGCCTTCCCCGTCCAACAGGCAAGCAAGCCTACCAATCAGGGTGGCTTTCAGTCGGACAACCCGGGGAAAAAAATTCACACGTGCCCTGAAGTTAAAATTCCACAGCATTCAGGGACCCGATCCTAACTCCTCCACCACCCACACACGCCCACTTCAAAGCCACGTCCCAGTAAATATCGGGGCCATTGCTTGCGCAGGTCAGTTTTGAATTTACCCCCCCTTCAAGTGCATAGATACATAGAAGATAGGAGCAGGAGTAGGCCATTCGGCCCTTCGTGCCTGCTCCGCCATTTAATGAGATCATGGCTGATCCTTTAATTCAGTATCCCGTCCCCGCCTTCTCTCCGTAACCCTTAACCCCTTTTGCCCGTAGAAATATATCTAATTCCCTCTTAAATATATTTAATGAGCTGGCATACACTGCCCTCTGTGGCAATGAGTTCCACAGGTTCACCACTCTCTGAGTGAAGAAATTCCCCCTCATCTCTGTCCTAAATGGTTTAGCCCTTATCCTTAAATTATGTCCTCTAGTTCTGTTCTCACCCGCCAAGGGAAACATTCCTTCTGCATCCAGTCTGTCTAGACCTGTCAGAATTTTATACACTTCTATGAGGTCCCCTCTCAATCTTCTAAACTCCAGTGTGTACATCCCTAAACTACATAGTCTCTCCTCATAGGTCATTCCCGCCATTCCTGGTATCAGCCTGGTGAATCGCCGCTGCACCCCCTCCATGGCAAGAACATCCTTCCTCAGATGAGGCGACCAAAACTGTACACAGTACTCGAGGTGTGGTCTCACCAGTGCCCTGTACAGCTGCAGCAAGGTATCCCTGTTCCTGTATTCTAACCCTTTTGCTATGAAGGCCAGCATACCGTTTGCCTTCTTGACCGCCTGTTGCACCTGCATGCTCGCCTTCAGTGACTGGTGTACAAGAACACCCAGGTCTCTCTGTACTTCCCCCTCTCCCAATCTATTGCCATTTAAATAATAATTTGCCCTCCCGTTCCTGCACCCAAGGTGGATAACTTCGCACTTGTCCACATTATAGTGCATCTGCCATTTATCCGCCCAATCGCCCAGTCTGTCCAAATCGCTCTGGAGCTTCCTGGTCTCTTCCTCTGAGCCCACCCCCCCTCCTAGTTTAGTGTCGTCTGCAAATTTGGAAATGCTGCATCCGACTCCCTGATCCAGGTCATTAATGTAAATTGTGAACAGCTGGGGGCCCAGGACAGATCCCTGTGGTACCCCACTTGTTACTGCCTGCCATTCAGAAAATGAGCCGTTTATTCCAACTCTCTGTTTTCTATCTGACAGCCAGTTCCCTATCCACGCCAAAACTTTCCCCTTTATCCCATGAGCCTCAATTTTCCATGCTAATCTTTTATGTGGGACCTTATCGAAGGCCTTTTGGAAGTCCAGGTACACCACATCTACTGGCTCTCCCCCATCTATTCTACCAGTTACTCCCTCAAAAAATTCCAATAGATTAGTCAAGCACGATTTACCCTTTGTAAATCCATGTTGACTCTGTCCTATCCTGTCCCCATTTGCTAAGTGCTCCGCTATTTCATCCTTAATGATGGACTCCAGCATTTTGCCCACAACTGATGTAAGGCTTACAGGTCTGTAATTACCTGCTTTTTCCCTACCCCCCTTTTTGAATAGTGGGGTAACGTTAGCTACCCTCCAATCCATCGGCACTGTTCCCGAGTCTAATGAATTCTGAAAAATCATCCTTAGTGCATCCGCTATCTCTAGGGCCACCTCCTTCAGTACCCTAGGATGCATGTTATCAGGCCCTGGGGATTTGTCCACCTTCAATCCCTTTAGCTTCCTTAACACCATATCCTTAGAGATATTGATTTGCGTCAGTTCCTCCTTTGCCAATGTCCCTATTTTTCCCGATATCCCAGGGAGGTTTTTTGTGTCTTCCTTCGTAAAGACTGACCCAAAGTATGCATTTAGTTGATCTGCAGGCCATGTCCTCTGGCTCTACTGTTCTGAATTGTGGTAAAGTGTAAGAATCGTGGCATTAACATGGAGGATGCTTAGATTGACATCAAACACTATCTGCACACTGATTTAGTAATATCCCTTTCTAATTTTATATAGTATGGCTTGAACAGATGGAGGCTGTCTTTTCAAGTGATGATGCCCTGCATGCTTGGGAATTGTCAACATCAAAGAAGCCTTGTTGCCTGGATCTCCGGCTACCACGCCCACCTAATTTTTTTTATGTTCTCCAGGTTTAGTGTCTATGGCAGTGAGGCTAGGCCCCAGCCCAGGGAGAAATGAGCTACAAAGGATGAAATTCTTGCCCAATACTTTCTGGCCAAAAGGTTTTAAATGCCAATACTGGTGAGCTGGTTTGGTCATTTGTCACTCTCCTAAAATCAGTTTATTTTGTTAATGCGAATTCCTATATATCGATTTCAAAAAATGACACAGTGTTCCTAAGTTTCCAAGTGATTCTGCAAGTAGCAAGCTGTATGACATTACAATTTGAAGACAATCTCTCCCCTGCATTCAATAGTAGGTCTTGGTAAACATGTTTTTATTGTGTACAGGAAACGACAAAAATCTAGGCCGGAATTTTCTCCATGGAGGTAGATTGGGTGCGGGGGGCCTCCAATGCGGGCGGAACTTTGATGGCAGGGCCTGATTTGCATGTGAGGCCTGGGATTCCCGCCCGCAGCCAGCCAGATTGAGAGGCTGGCTGACTGCAGGCGGGTAGGCCTGCAGATGCGGAGAGGGAGCGAGGGATCAGTCCGGGGGAGGGATCGCGGGGGGGGTCAGGGATCGGCTGTGGCTCGGTCGGGGATCGCGCGGGGGGGTGGGTTAGCGGGGCTCGGGGATCGGGGGGGGATGGGTGGGGAGGATCGGAGATGGGGAGGGGTGGTCGGGGATCGAGGGGGGTGGAGGATCGGCAGGGAGGATCGGGGATGGGGGGGGGGTTCGAGGATCAGCATGGGGGGGGTTCGGCTGGAGGTTCGGCTTTGGGGGGGGGGGGAAATAGAGGATCAGGGCTGGCCACCAGAGGATTGTGGCCAGCCTCAGCATCATCGGTGGGGTGGGGGGGGGGGGTGGAAGGCCTCCTGGTGAGGATCGGAGGCCTGAGGGGGGTGATCGGAGACCTCGTGGGGGGGTCTCCAATCATGGGGGGTGGGCTAGGCAGGGACCCTGGATCCAGGAGGTAGGTATAAAGCCACTTACCTCCTGGATGCACCAGTCCCCACCTCTGTTTAACTGCTGGGTTTCACGAATTGTGTGAAACCCGTCAACATGCAGTTAAATTCAAAATGGAGGTTAAAAAAGAGGCTTACAGCCTCATTATAATATTTAAATTGATGTACCGCCTTCCCATCCCGCCTCCTCATCCCACCGCCGTTAAACCTAGAAGTGAGCAGGTGGGAGGTGAGATCAGGTCGGGAATCCGATTTTTAACAATTTAACTTCCCCCACCATTTTTTTAGGAGAAAATTCTGGCCCAAATTTCGGCTTATATTACAGGAAACTTTTTTTTATCCGGCACGGACGGGACCGACGTGGTGCCGGTTCATCAAAAATTCCGGATAACCGAACGCTATAGTAAAAGATACGGAGCTGAGAGCTCCGTATAAAGCAACAAACCCTCAGCTTCAGAACAATGGGCACAAGTTGCAAGCGTCTCTGTAGCTTAGCAACAGCTGCAGCCACACCCTTGCACAGCAACAAATAGAGTAAAAAAAGTAATAAAAGTTACCTGAACCTACTCCTGAATTTTGCCGGTTAACCGAGATTTCCGGTAAATCGAAAGTTTCCTGTAATAGAGTACTAAGTGCATTAAATTAAATCTGTAGCTTTAGGTTTCCCTTTAAATGCAAAGCTTATGCTGGTATCTCCCAGAAACAATGTAGAAGAAAGATAAGTAGATCATGTCTCCTGCTTTATCACAGCAGTTGACATTTATTTCAGAAACAATGGCCCCGATATTTACGAAGAGGCTGGGAGGGAGTAGGGGGGACAGTTTAGCGGTTGGGAAACCTGGAAGAATAGGTTTTCCACAGGTCCTGCCGAATTTAACGGTAGGACCTGAATACCATTTTTGAACTCTGTTTCCCAGCCACAGCCAGCCAGATTGAGAGACTGGCTGGCTGTCGGGTGGGTAGTCCTGCGGCACCAGGCCGCAACCAGGGAGCGGAAAGAAGGGAGGGAGAGATCAGGGATCGGGGTGGAGGGGGGTGAGGTGACATCGCTGGGGGGAGGCCGAGAGAGATCAGGGAGGAGGGGACATCGATGGGGGGGCCCGGAGAGATCGGGGGAGGAGGGGACATCGATGAGGGGGCCCAGAGAGATCGGGGATGAGGGGATATCGATGGGGGTGCTGGGAGAGATGGGGTCGGGGGGGGGGGGGAACATCGATGGGGATGCTGGGAGAGATCGGGGAGGAGGGGATATCGATGGGGGTGCCGGGAGAGATTGGGGGCCTGGGGGGCATTGATGGAGGAGCCTGGAGAGATTGGGGGAGGAGGGGACATCGATGGGGGTCCCAGAGAGATCGGGGGAGGAGGGTGTAGTGTATGTGCCTTTAAGTCAGAACTACTTTTTACAGCTCCTGTATACTGTAGTACCGGCAGTGACCACACCGGTATATAAGCTGTGTGCATGCCTCTGTACCACAGTCTAGAGATTACCCTCCTCCAGTAAAGACCTGTTATTTGTTAATGTACAGCATCTGTGTGATTATTTATCCACTGAACCACGGATCTAACAGTGGCGATGAGTGTCGATTCGAATCTACCTGCAACATAAAAAAAAATAGTCGAGTCCAGGAACACGGGCGTCGACAGCGAGCAACCACCCAGCAGTCAGACAGAGATCCAACTTCGCTGGGGAGACTGTGGAGAGCCGGGCTTGGTTCCCGAGCCACAATGAGCAGTAAGAGACGGATGACAGGTCCAGAGCAGACCCTTCCCGAGCAGCGGCGGCTGGAGCCGACCGACGGCAGAGAGAGAGAGAGCCGAGCAGCGTCGACGGGGTAAGAAAGAGGGTGAAGAGAGCAGGGCGCAGCCAGGGGTTGATCACCGAGCGGCGTCGAGGGAAAATACTGCAAACCGGAGAGAGAGAGGGTAAGAAACAGCCGGGTTCTAGACTGAGCGGTGTCGACAAATATCAAGAGAAGAATGCGCAGAGCACAGCCAGGGATCACGGGCTGAGCAGGGTCCGCGGGGCGAAGCAAGGGGAGACGCCATTGAGCCACGGAGAAGCAGGGAGAGCACGGGAGATGCCATTGAGCCGTGGAGAAGCAGGGAGAGCGCGGGAGGCACCATTGAGAAGAAGGAAGAGCACGGGAGACGCCATTTTGCGAAGCCGACGGGCGGGCGCGGGAAGGAAGGAAAGCGCGGGAGACGTCATTTTGTGCCAGCGAAGAAGGGGAAGCGCGGGAGGCGCCATTGGTGATAGTTAACGCACAACCAAGGATGCCGAAGAGTGGCAGTATCTCTACGTTCGACAATGAAGTCGAAGATTGGGCGACATATGTGGAACGTATTGAGGTGTACTGCAGGGTGAATGAAGTGCCAGATGCTAATAAAGCACTGGTTCTGTTAAATTCCATGGGTGCAAAAACTTATGGGTTACTGCGAAATCTAATAACCCCAGAGAAGCCGGTAAACAAGAATTTTGAAAGCATAGTAGAAATCCTACAGGACCACTTAAACCCCACACTGCTGCTGATAGCAGAATGATTTCAGTTCCATAAAAGGAACCAAAACAAAGACGAAAGCAATGCTGAGTACCTAACGGAACTGCGCAAGCTATCGAAATACTGCCAGTTTGGAGCGGGACTAGCAGACACGTTAAGGGACAAGTTTGTGTGTGGGCTACAAAGTGAAGGAACCCAGAAACAGCTTCAATCAGAAAAGGACCTTACGCTGGACAAAGCTTTCAGTATGGCAGTATCACACGAAGCAGCCGCAAGGGGCGCTGCAGAGATACAACGGAGACCGCAAGAATATGGCACCAACGAAATGACCTATGGAACAGGGAAGTGCTATCGCTGTGGCAGAACAACACATGACCAGAAAGATTGTTGGTTCAAGGACCAAGTGTGCAGACAGTGTGGGAAAGCAGGACACATAGCAAGAGTCTGCAGGTCTGGGAAGAAAACCAACAGTAAGAAATCTCCACAGGAGAAGTACAAAAAGGTACACCAGGTGATGGACAGTGGTTCAGACGAACAAAAAGGTGACAACAGACTCCGGAAGCAAGGAGCTGGGTTGTCTGAAACTACATAATATAACCGAAATGGAGGATCACCAGACTATCTGGGTTACACTCAAGATAGACGGAGTCCATGTGGAAATGGAATTGGACACAGGGTCAGCTCTAACAGTCATAAATCAAAGAGACTACAAGCGGCTATTTTCACACATACCCTTGAAAGCTACAGAGATTGTCTTGAAGATGTATACGGGGCAAAAAGTCTACCCCAAAGGGAAAATAAGGGTGAAAGTGACATATAAAGGTCAGGAAATACCTAAAATGGATATAAATGTATTGCCAAATGGAGGACCACCATTGCTAGGACGTGAATGGATCCGAAAGATACAATTAAATTGGCATTCCATACAGGCACTGAAGGTTGAGGCCAAATAGGATGACGACGTCACACCTGGACGACTGTCAAAAATGCTAACTGACACAAAAGAAGTGTTCCAGGAGGGATTAGGAACACTAAAAGGAATAACAGCAACAATTAAAATAGAGGAAAATGCAAGCCCAAAGTTTCTGAAGGCCAGACCAGTGCCTTATGCGATCAGACCAGCGGTTGAAGCAGAGCTGGAAGGGTTGGAACGTTCAGGAGTACTGTCCAAAGTGGACTGGAGCGAGTGGGCTACACCCATCGTTCCTGTAATGAAGGGGTCGTTGAGTAATATGCCTGGGGAACCAAAGAAGGTCCGCATCTGTGGGGGTTTTAAGGTGACAGTGAACCCAGTCCTTCACACGGTGCAATATCCGCTTCCACGAATTGAGGATATTTTCGCCTCGCTATCTGGTGGTAAACGCTTCACCAAAATTGATCTAGCCCAGGCGTACTTGCAAATGGAGGTAGAAGAAGCTTCGAAACATTACCCTACGATCAACACCCATAAAGGTCTCTATCAATACAACCGGCTGGTGTTTGGAGTAGCCTCAGCTCCGGCTATCTGGCAAAGGGCGATGGATCAGGTCCTGCAAGGGATTCCAGGGACCCAGTGTTATTTGGACGACATCTTGGTCACGGGCAAAAATGACGGCAATCACCTCGCTAACTTGGAGAAGGTGCTCGCCAGATTAAAGGAATATGGGCTACGAGCTAATCGCCACAAGTGCGAGTTTTTCCAGAAAAAGATCTCGTATTGCGGCCACGTCATCGATGAAGAGGGGTTACATAAGTCCCCTGACAAGATTGAGGCAGTAGTCAAGGCTCCAGCACCGGAAAATGTGTCACAACTGAGGTCGTTCCTCGGACTGGTAAACTATCACCACAAGTTCTTACCAAATTTGTCTACTGTATTACACCCGCTGAACACCCTACTGCAAACAGGGGTACCATGGAAGTGGGATGACGAATGTAGATGAGCTTTCCAGGAGTGTAAAGAATTGATCACATCAAAAGAGGTGTTGGCCCATTTCAACCCAGCACTACCAATTCATTTGGCATGTGATGCATCACCCTATGGCATTGGAGCGGTGCTGTCACACAAATTCCCAGATGGGTTGGAGAGGCCAGTAGCCTTTGCGTCTCGGTCACTAACCTCAGCCGAGCGCAACTACGCCCAGATTGACAGGGAGGCCCTCAGCCTAGTATGGGGAGTAAAAAAATTCAACCACTATCTGCATGGGCAGAAGTTCACCTTGCTGACTGACCACCAACCACTTGTCTCCATCTTTAATCCTAAGAAGGGCGTGCCAGTAATGACTGCACAGCGGTTACAAAGATGGTCCCTGTTTCTAGGGGCGAATCAATATGAAATAGAATATAAAGGCACGAAACAGCATGGGAACGCTGATGGGCTATCGCGCCTGCCACTGCCTGCGGTGGAGGAAGCACCAGCAGTGGACCCTATCGAGATATTTTATTCGTCGATAATTGAACGATTGCCAGTAACAAACGCGGATATAGAGAAGGAGACCCGCAATAATCCGACGCTGTCACAGGTATATGAATTGACGGTGAGGGGATGGCCAACACATGGCGACTCACTGTTGCCAGCATTCTCATCCAGAAGAGAACAGCTGTCAGTATGCCAGGGGACAGTGATGTGTGGAGCCAGAGTGGTGATTCCACCCAAGTTAAGGGAGAGAGTGCTAAAAGAGCTACATGAAGGTCATCTGGGGGGAGTGAAAATGAAAAGCCTTGCTAGAGCTTGTGTGGTGGCCGGGAATCGATCAACAAATCGAAGACCTAACGAAGAGCTGCTTAGGATGCCAGAAGGTCCAAAATGCACCACCACATGCCCCTCTACACCCATGGGAGTGGCCCTCCTCTCCATGGCAACGGGTACACATTGATTTCACTGGTCCATTCATGGACTCAATGTTCTTAATAGCAGTGGATGCTCATTCAAAGTGGCCTGAGGTGATAAAGATGTCTACAACCACGACAGAGAAAACGATTGCAGTCCTACGGACCATATTTGCCAGAAACGGTTTGCCAGAGCAGATCTGCTCTGATAATGGACCACAGTTTGTGTCCGACGAGTTCCAAAAATTAATGAAAAGGAATGGGGTAAGGCATTACACATCCGCCCCGTATCATCCAGCCACCAATGGATTGGCTGAGAGGTTCGTACAAACCTTTAAGAAGGTGATAAAGGCCATGTGCGACGAGGAAATTCCACTACATCATAAGCTGGACAATTTCTTATTAACCTACCGAAACGCGACACATGCAGTTACCAACCAGACCCCGGCCATGATGTTCTTTAACCGAAGGTTGAGATCTCGTCTGGACTTGCTCAGACCAAATGTGCGAAGAAATGTTGAGGACAAACAATTCCAGCACATCAACGAGAAGCTGACAAGGAGCTTCAATGTAGGGCAACCAGTCTTGGCCCGGGACTATCAAACAGAGAAGTGGCAACCCGGAACGATATGTACAAGGCAGGGGCCATTAATGTACACCGTGGATGTCGGGGAGAACATTGTGAGACGCCACGTCGATCAGATCTTAGCATCACAGGAATGCGCCAACCCCATGTCTCTAGTACCTGGGGATGAACCCGACATACCGGTAGCATCTACTTCAGACCCAGTAGCAGTGGAACCCGATGAACTACCCGATGAAAAGGGGTCAGAATCGCCTCTGCACCAAGAACAAGAACCTCTGGAAAGGCGCTATCCCGAAAGGGTCAGGAAGCCGCCCCAAAGACTGAATCTATAAATGGACTTTTGTTACTGAATGTACATGTAAAAATGTAATTGTTATTTGAATATTAAGGGGGTATTATTAATCTAAAAAGGGAGGAATTGTAGTGTATGTGCCTTTAAGTCAGAACTACTTTTTACAGCTCCTGTATACTGTAGTACCGCCAGTGACCACACCGGTATATAAGCTGTGCGCATGCCTCTGTACTCCAGTCTAGAGATTACCCTCCTCCAGTAAAGACCTGTTATTTGTTAATGTACAGCATCCGTGATTATTTATCCACTGAACCACGGATCTAACAGAGGGGACATTGATGAGGGGGCCTGGAGAGATCGGGGAGGAGGCGACATTGATGGAGGGGCCGAGAGAGATCGGGGGAGGAGGAGACATTGATGAGGGGGCCTGGAGAGATCGGGGAGGAGGGGAGGAGGGGATATCGATGGGGGTGCTGGGAGAGATCGGGGGTCGGGGGGAGACATCGATGGGCGTCCCAGAGAGATCGGGGAGGAGCGGAGGAGGGGATATCGATGGGGGTGCTGGGAGAGATCGGGGGTCGGGGGGAGACATCGATGGGCGTCCCGGAGAGATCGGGGAGGAGGGGATATTGATGGGGGGCCGAGAGAGATCGGGGAGGAGGGGACATTAATGAGGGGCCTGAAGAGATCGGGGGTCGGGGGGGGCATCGATAGTGGAGCTCGGAGAGATCGGGGGAAGAGTAGACATCGATGGAGAGGTCAGAGAGATCGGGGAGGAGGGAAAAAGATTGCGGGGCTCCCGTGGAGGAGATCGCAGGAGGATCATGGAGGCGATCGGGGGGAGCAATCCGGTGGTGATCTCGGGGCGGTAGGAGATCGCGGGCCATTGAAGACATCGGGAGGGCATTAGATCGTGGGAGAGTGGGTCTGATCAGCGGGGAGGTTAACAGGGTAGTTTGGTGGCCCAGGGGAAGCACTCCCATTTCTCCTGGCCCACAAGCAGTGCTGGAAAAGCACTTATCTCTTACATCCAGAAGTTCTCGCTTCCTTTCAGCTGTCGGGTTTCCCAAGGCCTGGGAAACTCGGCTGGCCAGCTTTAAAGCTGGAAGGGAAATAAATCTGAAGCACGCAGCCTCATTAAAATATTTCAATGAGCGACCTGCCTACTGGGAGCGGGTTGGCCACCCCCCGCCCCACGTCAAAGCTGGAAGTGGGCGGGTTCGAGACGGGTTGGGTTCGGGTTTGAGATTTTTGACATTTTAACAGCCCACCCGACCCAAACCCACCTGTTTTTGGGGGTTAAAATTACCCCCAATATAACAGCAAAGTCAACAGGAGTGTTAAGATGGCAGATCATAACAATCTCTGGACCACTTTATGTTGAATTGAATTGGATCAAACAGCTCCATAACTGTTGTGTTTTGTCTGACATTTCAAATTAGTGAAATAATAAAACTGGACCTACAGACCTGTAGAAACCCTTAGCAACACCTGCTTTACCAAAAACCTGCAAAGAAGAAATGTCACATCAACACAATAACCATAGGAAACTAAAGAACTCCCTAAAAATCATTACCCGAGTGGAAATCAAGCATGACAGGACAGTTAGGATCACCTCAGGATCTAAGCAAATCCTTATACCCAGCAACTGATGAAAGTTTAGTGTAACAGTAATCCAGCAGTACTTTCACTGTTTGTGTGCATTGGTTCCTTTCAGCAAGAGTCACTGAGAAAAGTTTGTCAGCAAGGATGCATATTCTCTGCTGACTAATGCAAGAACTTCCAGAAAAACCGAGTCACTTAAAAGCCAGCAACAGAAAATGTGGTTTCTGACAAACTATTGAACAAATTAAAGAACTTCTTTTCCATAAGTTGTGTGCCGATAATGACAAGAAAACATATTGAAAAGATAACGTTTAGTGACACAAACTAAAGAGTGTCAGCTGTGGCTTAGCTGACTTGGCTGAGTCAGAAGATTCTGGGTTCAAGTCCCACTCCAGAGACTTGACCACAAAAATCTAGGCTGACACTCCAGTGCAGTGCTGAGGGAGCGCTGCACTGTCGGAGGTGCCGCCTTTCGGATGAGATGTTAAACCGAGGCCTCGTCTGCTCTCTCGGGCAAATGTAAAAGATCCCATGGCACTACTTTGAAGAAGAGCAGGGGAGGTATCCCCGGTGTCCTAGCCACAATGTTTATCCCTCAATCAACATCACGAAAACAGATTATCCGGTCATTATCACATTGCTGTTTGTGGGAGCTTGCTGTGCGCAAATTGGCTGCTGTGTTTCCCAAATTACAACAGTGAGCTTTGGGACGTCCTGAGGTCGTGAAAGGCGCTATATAAATGCAAGTTCTTCCTTTCAACTGATATAACACAAGCCACTTAAGAAGCAGTCAGACTGGCAGAGGCAAAATTATGGAAAGCATTACAAGGAATGTGGATTGAAGATTTGGGCTACAGTACTTTAGCTCTCTTTGACCGCACTCTCTTTACTGAGTGGTTTCCCTACTGGGAGTGTGGGATCACATAAATCATCTGTTTATCTACACCTGTGAAACTGATGTTCTATTGCACTATTCACTCACAAAGAGTCAATAAAGTGGCTGCTGAGTGTTTCTCTTTTCTTTTGTTACTTTGTTATTTCTAAACTCTAATTGAAAAACCTAATTAGTTATTGCAAATACGTATTTTAATAAATGGGGAATATATACCACCACGTCACACAGCATCAGAGGAGGGCAACCTTACAGAGGTGGAAGTAAACAATCGTGGTGATGTGGGTTTGAAATCTCCACTCAGGATCAGAGTTATGAATAATCTGGTTCAACTCAAAAGAAATGCCAGGGAGGGTGAGGGAATCAGTGTCAAGGGAGTAGAGTCTGTGTTGGGAGCCAAAGTCAATGGCTTCGCCTTTTCTGATGTTGTGGTTCATCCAGAATTCGATGTCAGAAAGCAGTACAACAGCATGCAATCCATCAAAGGGACAAGGGAAGCTGTGGAAAGGAAGTGCTGGGTGTCATCAGTTTACATGTGGATGCTAATCCTGTGCCTTTGGCTGCTATTACCAAGAGATAACATTTAGATTAGGAAGAATAGGGGACAGAGGATAGAACCTTGAGGGATTCAGGAAGCAACAGTGTAAAAAAGGGAAGAGGAGCCATTCTTGAAAATGCATAAGCCATGTTTGGTTAGCTAGGAGTAGAACCATGTAAGGGCTGACCCACAGAGATGGATAATGGAGGAGAGGCACAAGGGGAAAATTACAGGATCAGGTAAAAGATTCCTGGTACAGGAAACTCTCTTTTTACCGGCACCTAAATAACCGGAAATCTCTCTTAACCGGCAAAATTCAGGAGTAGGTTCAGGTAAGTTTTACTTCATATTAGTGGCCGTGTAACTGGAGTTCCTGGATCTGTGGCTGTGTAACCGGGGTTCCTGCACCTGTTGCCATGCAACAGGGACGCCTGGATCTGTGGCCGTGTACGGGGCTTTCGTACCTTAATAAGTATACCTCTCTGTAATCTGGACTTTTTGATCAACTCGCAGCACACCGATCCCGTCGGTGCAGGTTAAAAAGAGTTTCCTGTTCTATTTGAAGAAGAACAGGGGGAGTTCTCCTGGTGTTTTGGCCAACATTTATCCCTGAACCAACATTATTAAAACGATTAATCTGGTCATTTATCGCATTGCTGTTTGTGGGACCTTGCTATGCACAAACTGACTGCCACATTACAACAGTGACTGCGCTGCAAAAGTACTCAATTGGTTGTACAGTGCTTTGGGAAGCCCTGAGGTCATGAAATATGTAAATACAAGTTCCTTCTTACTTCACTGAAGGGTCAGACTAATTTATGTGCTAGGTACATCAGAAGTTCCACACAATTTTCCAACCTTTAATTTAAATGGTCAGAATATGGAAGACACACCCAAATTTCCTGCTTGCAGACAAGGCTTTGCAGCGGAATCACGATGTCAGGAATATTTTCCCCTGGTATTGCTGCTGTCATGAATTCAATAATTCACAAATAAAGCATCTTTCAGCTTACGGCATGCAATCTTTGCTCCCCTGTGGCCGCGCACCAATCTGGAGGTTCCGTGCAGGCCAATCACCAGCTGCTGCCCTTGGAAGATACCACACATGCGCGACTGCGCGGTGAATTTAAAGGGACCGTGCACGGAAAAAAATTTAGAGGGAACATTGCTCCAGACTGAGCCATTTTCCAATTGTAGCAAGCTGTCTTTTCTTGAGTATTTTATAGTAATGCCTTCATTCCGAATTCCACAAGGAGGTATTGGCAACAGTTAAAAGGTCAAATGGGAACTGAATTTCCATTCACAACTGAACACGCATGCCAAATCACTGTTAGTTCAGCTTTTTAGATGTATGCCCAACATCAATCAATGCACTTGTAATTGGCAAATGTAACCTTGGGGTACCTCACCTTTATTGGAATCCAGCAGCGCTAGCTCACTGCTGTCAGCATGTTAGATTGCAATGACAATTCCAATTAAAATGCGATGGTAATCTCATGGATCCAGCTTTTGTGCGAGGAACATAAAGATTAAACAATAGGCAAATCAATAAAGACCAGTTATTTATTTTGTTTACAAGGGTGCTCTGGGCTGTTACTGCAACTCCTGCAAGAAGTTTTTTGTTGGAAACTATTCAATGCTGTCATAAGAATTTTCACAATGTTTTGCCCACTATGGCAAATTTCCGCTTTCATCGTCAGCTAATTCTCACCGGCCATTTCTCTCGGGTTTTTAAATCCACTTACAGGTTTCAAGTCAGTTACCTGACATATTGATTATATATCAGCGACATGATTTTTGGGGTTTCCAAGTCGAAAAGTAGGTCATAGTCACAGCTTTTTTCAATTTCCCATTTTAAGAAACCTCAACACTCATTAATCAGAGCTTTGCAGTTCAACAAACTGAAGTCCTTTTTGCTAGGATTTGCACGACTTCATTGCAATCCCGTGAACTACACTCACACTTTAAAACAAGCTTTCAATGACATGCATCTTATGTAAACAAAAACATTGCATCAAGCCAGAAGTCACAGAAAAATCATCTTAAAAGGACACAGAAGGTCTGCCACTTAATGCTGGGTACTTCTCGTCTGGAGTAAGCAACACCAGAGCATTTTACCATCTGCACAGTTCCTTCACCAAACAATTACTAAACTCTAATCTGAAGGTGTGTCTGCTTAATAAGTAGAATTTGTTGACTTAAAGGGAATTAGCAGAAGAGTAATATATTTTGCAGTAATTAAAGAAAGAAACTTGCATTTATATAGCGCCTTTCATGAACTCAGGATGTCCCAATGCGCTTTACAGCCAATTAGGTACTTTTGCAGTGTAGTCACTGTAGTAATGTAGGAAATGTTGCAATGTTGTATAGCATTCCTTTCCTTATAAAACAATGCAGTATCTCACTTAACATTAGCCATAGCATAGGAGATCTATGAATTGTTTTAAAGAAGTATTTGCATAGGTTTCTAACTGAGCATTTTGTTTTATTCATTCATGGGATGTGGGCGCAGGTGGCAAGGCCAGCATTTATTGCCCAACCCTAGTAGCCGTTGAGCAGTTGACGATGAGCTGCATTCCTGATCCGCTGCAGTCCGTGTGGTGTAGGTACTGCCACAGTGCTGTTAGGGAGGGAGTTCCAGGATTTTGACCCAGCGACGATGAAGGAACAGCATTAACTTCCAAGTCAGGATGGTGTGTGACTTGGAGGGGAACTTGGAGGTGGTGGTGTTCCCATGCGCCTGCTGCCCTTGTCCTTCTAGGTGGTAGAGGTCACGGGTTTGGGAGGTGCTGCCGAAGAAGCCTTGGTGAATTGCTGCAGTGCATCCTGTAGATGGTACACACTGAAGCCATGGTACGCCGGTGGTGGAGGGAGTGAATGTTTAAGGTGGTGGATGGAGTGCCAATCAAGCGGGCTGCTTTATCTTGGATGGTGTCGAGCTTCTGGAGTGTTGTTGGAGCTGCACTCATCCAGGCAAGTGGAGAGTATTCCATCACACTCCTGACTTGTGCCTTGTAGATAGTGGAAAGGCTTTGGGGAGTTGAGGCGAGTCACTCGCAGCAGAATACCCAGCCTCTGACCTGCTCTTGTGGCCACAGTATTTATGTGGCTGGTCCAGTTAAGTTTCTGGTCAATGGTGACCAACAGGGTATTGATGGTGGGGGATTCGGCAATGGTAATGCCGTTGAATGTCAAAGGGCGGTGGTTAGATGCTCACTTGTTGGAAATAATCATTGCCTGGCACTTGTGTGGTGCGAATGTTACCTGCCACTTATCAGCCCAAGCCTGAATGTCGTCCATGTCTTGCTGCATGCGGGCATGGACTGCTTCATTATCTGAGGAGTTGCGAATGGCACTGAACACTGTGCAATCATCAGCGAACATCCCCACTTCTGAACTTATGATGGAGGGAAGGTCATTGATGAAGCAGCTGAAGAAGGATGGGCCTAGGACACTGCCCTGAGGAACTCCTGCAGCGATGTCCTGGGGCTGTGATGATTGACCTCCAACCACCACAATCATCCTTTGTGCTCGGTATGACTCCAGCCAGTGGAGAGTTTTCCCCTCGATTCCCATTGACTTCAGTTATACTAGGGCTCCTTGATGCCACACTCAGTCAAATGCTGCCTTGATGTCAAGGGCAGTCACTCTCACCTCACCTCTGGAATTCAGCTCTTTTGTCCATGTTTGGACCAAGGATGCAATAAGGTCTGGAGCTGATTGGTCCTGGCGGAACTCAAACTGGGCATCAGTGAGCAGGTTATTAGTGAGTAAGTGCTGATTGATAGCACTGTCGACAACACCTTCCATCACTTTGCTGATGATTGAGAGTAGAGTGATGGGGCGGTAATTGGCCGGATTGGATTTGTCCTGCTTTTTGTGGACAGGACATACCTGGGCAGTTTTCCACATTGTCAGATAGATGCCAGTGTTATAACTGTACTGGAACAGCTTGGCTAGAGGCACGGCTAGTTCTGAATACAAGTCTTCAGCACGATAGCCAGAATGTTGTCAGGGCCCATAGCCTTTGCTGTATCCAGTGCACTCAGCCGTTTCTTGATATCACGTGGAGTGAATCGAATTGGCTGAAGACTGGCTTCTGTGATGGTGGGGACCTCAGGAGTAGGCCGATATGTATCATTCACTCGGCACTTCTGGCTGAAGATGGTTGCAAACGCTTCAGCTTTGTCTTTTGCACTCACGTACTGGGCTCCACCATCATTGAGGATGGGAATATTCATGGAGCCTCCTTCTCCAGTTAGTTGTTTAATGGTCCACCACCATTCATGACTGGATGTGGCAGGACTGCAGAGCTTTGATTTGATCCATTGATTGTGAGATCGCTTAGCTCTGTCTATAGCGTGCTGCTTCCGCTGTTTAGCATGCATGTAGTCCTGTGTTGCAGCTTCCCCAAGTTGGCACCTCATTTTTAGGTACGCCTGCTGCTGCTCCTGGCATGCTCTTCTGCACTCCTCATTGAACCAGGGTTGGTCCCCTGCCTGATGGTAATGGTAGAGAGAGGGATATGCCGGGCCATGAGGTTACAGATTGTGGTGGATTACATTTCTCCTGCTGCTGATGGTCCACAGCACCTCATGGATACTCAGTTTTGAGCTGCTACATCTATTCTGAATCTATTCCATTTAACACGGTGGTAGTGCCACACAACACGATGGAGGGTGTCCTCAGTGTGAAGACGGGACTTTGTCTCCACAATGACTGTATGGTGGTCACTGCTACCAACGCTGTCATGGACAGATGCATCTGCGACAGATAGATTGGTGAGGTCGAGGTCAAGTAGGTTTTCCCCCTCGTGTTGGTTCTCTCACCGGCTGTTGCAGGCCCAGACTGGCAGTTACGTCCTTCAGGACTCAGCCAGCTCAGTCAGTAGTGGTACTACCGAGCCACTCTTGGTGATGGACATTGAGGCCCCCACCCAGAGTACATTCTGTGCCCTTGCTACTCTCAGTGCTTCTTCCAAATGGTGTTCAGCATGGTGTTCAACATACTTTTAAAGCAAATAAAATGTTCCTTGGAGCAAAGCAGGATTTTCCCATCATATGCAAAAATGATTATTATTCTTGTCTTCATGAGAGCACAGGTTTTTGCACCATGGTAAGTTAAAGGTGGGCTCTGAAAGAAGCATTGTCTTAAGGGTGGCACAATTGTGCTGTCTGTAGTTGGAGCACCAACATGCACTGTAGGTTCAAGCCTCACACACTGAGTTCCTGATCTCAGCCATGCTGCCGAGCACAGGTCTGATACTTTCCAACAGGTGGTCAACTAGGAGTTGTTCACCATGTGCACTTCTGACAGGTGTATCACCACGGTGTATTTATCAGGAGGTAAACTGGGAGGAAGAATAAGGTGCATAACCTTATTGGGAGGTTACATACCCTCACCAAAGAAGTAATGTCCTTTACAGCTAAGGAGAAAGAAAATTGAGAAAAGTTGGGCATTTTGTTGTTGTTGTGGTGACATCACGGGGGTAATTTTAACAATCAGCTGTGAACGCGCCTGCTTCCAGCTTAGCCGCGGCGGGTTTGGAGGCGTGCGAGTAATCCGCTCTGGAGCGGCAAGTCTGTAATTATACATTTTAAATGAGGCTCGGTTCCTCAGATTTCGGGAGACATTTGAATTTAACATCTGTGGTCTGGGTTACCCGGGGCTCGGGAAACCCGGCAGCTGAAGGGAGGCGGGAGCTGCCGGCTGCAGCAGGCAAGTGCTTTTCCAATACTGCTTGCGGGCCAGGAGGAGCAGGAGTGCTTCCCCCTCCTCCCCCCATCCCCCACCCCCGCCGGCCCTTCAAGCAAACACGCTGTTGCGATCTGCCTCCCTCCCTAACGAAACCCCCACCCTGGCAATCTAACAACCCACCCCAATCTTTTCCTCCCTCCTTGCTGCCGCGCTTCGAGCCAAACCCATCATGTCCCGATCTTTTTCGATTGCCAGAGACCGTCCCCTCTCAATCTGGCTGGCTGCCGGGCGGGAAACAGAGAAAAAAAATGGCAAAGAGGTCCTGCCGTTAAATTCGGCAGGCCCTCTGCGTTTCCGACATATCTGGGTTTCCCGGCCACAAACACAATCCCCGCTCCCTCCCTGTCTCCCGTAAATATCGGGGCCCTTGTCTAAGTAATTTTTTAAAAATTGTAATGCAGTGACACATTTCAATGCAATTTGTGTTATTGTTCAAGGCATTTTTAAAATAAGTGTTAAAAGTTTGCCAAACATATTTCAATATAGAGTAAGAGGGTACCTTTTTGAAATAGTACATGGCTATAGCATGAAAAGTTAGGATGCCTCAGACAGCTATTTCAAGACTCCGCAGTTCTGCCATGAGTCTGAGAGGCTTCTTGAACTGTATCGTAAATTCATGTTAAATGCAGATGAACCTGCTTATTATACAAAACACAGAAACGCAAAGGAGCACAGGGCAACCATTTGTATAGTAATTGCCCATTCTCATATCCTGACATAAAAAAAATTGAGCTGGAATGTTTTTTTTGGAGTGGATCTGGAGTGAGACGGTCAGATCCTGAATGTAGACTGCCACCTATTAACAAGCACAAAATGAGACAGAGTAGATGAGATCATGGCCTCTGATGTTTTCTTTGCTATTGATAAAATTCATTGACATCCTTAATGACCAAAGTCTCCCACATAATAAGACATAGGAGTAAGTAGTAAAATTGAGTTCTGTTTTAAAAAAACAGAATTCTACTGTCCAGTTTACACGTTAGAAATGTCTGGATAGTCCATTGAAAAATGAGTGCTGTCCAGCAGAAATCAGACCAATGGCGACCCTGTTTGAACCACAAGTCTCCATACTGTAAGAGAAAGAAGAGTTGGAACTGTTGCAAGAATGCAATGAAATCTAAACTACTTTTCCAATGATGAGGTGAATCACATCCTTTCCCCTTCAACATCAACCCGCTAACGCCAGTTGGGAAGGCTCGCTCCAGAAGAGACTTGGATCAACAAAGATGTTTAACTTTTAAGTAAAACAGGAAATGCTAGAATTACACAGCAGGTCAGGTAGCATCTGTGGAGAGAGAAACAGAGTTAATGTTTCAGGTTGATGACCTTTCGTCAGAACTGGGAAAAGCTCATCGACCTGAAACGTTAACTCTGTTTCTCTCTTCACAGATGCTGCCTAACCTGCTGAGTATTTCCAGCATTTTCTGTTTTTATTTCAGATTTCCAGCATCTGCAGTATTTTGCTTTTGTATTGGTGTTTAACATTTACCTTGTGGTGGCAGGCCTTTGAATTGGAACTGATATTACCACACTACCATGTTCTTTATTGAGAAACTTTGGCAAAGGGTCAAGGCCAACAGCGCAATACAATAACAACAACAACTTGCATTTATATAGTGCATTTAACTTGGTCAAAGAGGTAGGTTTTAAGGAGCGTCTGAAAGGAGGAGAGAGGTAGAGAGGTGGAGAGGTGTAAAAGAAAGAAAGACATACATTTATATAGCGCCTTTCATGACCACCGGACATCTCAAAGCACTTTACAGCCAATGAAGTACTTTTTGAAGTGTAGTCACTGTTATAATGTGGGAAACGCGGCAGCCAATTTGCACACAGCAAGCTCCCACAAACAGCAATGTGATAATGACCAGATAATCTGTTTTTGTTATGTGGTAGAGGGATAAAAATATTGGCCAGGACACCGGGGATAACTCCCCTGCTTTTCTTTGAAATAGTGCCGTGGGATCTTTTACATCCACCTGAGAGAGCAGACGGGGCCTCAGTTTAACATCTCATCCGAAAGACAGCCCCTCCGACAGTGCAGCACTCCCTCAGCACTGCACTGGCGTGTCAGTCTAGATTTTTGTGCTCAAGTCAAGTATAGGGAGGGACTTCCAGAGCTCGGGGCCCAGGCAGCTGAAGGCACGGCCGCCAATGGTGGAGCAATGAAAATTGGGGATGTGCAAGAGGCCAGAATTGGAGGAGCGCAGAGATCTCCGAGGGTTGTAGGCAATGTTCCCTGTAAGCTGCACATTGTTCTGCACGGCCTGTTTCTTTTAGTCCCTTTAAATTTCCGTGTGTGCACGGTATTCACAATGGAGAAGCCGGTGAGCGGCCTGTGCGGAACCTTTCCCATTACTGCACCGAGTGGGTGTAGGGCTGGAGGAGGTTACAGAGATAGGGAGGGGCGAAAACAGTGGAAGATAACTCGAGAGTTAGTGATGAAGTCACGAAAGACAACATTAGTTATGATGTACTGTGGATAACCACAGGTACGGTTATACTACAATTTGGTGCTCGATTTACATTAGAAGGAAGCATTCCCACGGAGACCGCGGAGAATCTGACTTCATTCACATTGTGATGACTGCCGTGGAAATGATGAAGGTGCCACAACAGAAGTTCTTTGGGCAATTTAGTTACCAGCATGAAACCAACTCTTCCTCCTCAGTAACTCGGTTGAACGTGCGGGCAGATGGTGGAAGAGAATCAGACATCACAGCAGGTGCAAGTGAAGCAGCATTGTTTAATTATTTATAAAAGCACTAGAACAGCAGATTACACTCCACACAAAAGATCGACCACCTATTCAAGTCAGTAACCCTCAATTAGTAAACCTCACATGTCCTGCAGTATTCACAGCCTTGTATTTATCCTGTTGGTCTTAATTTCTCAAGGGACTTCCCGTACAGTAGTAATATATATACAATTTAAACAGTTCAGCTCTGGCAATAATCTCAAATTCAGTTCTTAATAGTGTTGAGAATAACTCTTCATCTGTCAAAGACAAAGGCCTAGAAATTCGACCGCACTTGAAAATGGGAGCACAGCGGATGGGTTTCGCAATTCGTGCACCTGTTTGCTTGGTTGCAGCCAGCACCTGAAATTGGTGCTGGGACCTCATCATAATGTGGCAGATGTGCAGCCAGTGTTACCCAAGCTATTCATTGGCTGCATGCCAGCTTTGGGGACCGGAAAGCAAGCTTGACTGGTGCCACTTAAAGGCAGCCAGCCTCTCTTAAAGGGGAGGTGCACTTTGGCTGCAGACAGGAAGGAACATTTCAGAACAAACAGATGGCTGGAAGAAACACAGAGCACTCATATTCTGTGACACCACATTGGAGGTCATGGTCCAGGCAGTGGACAGCAGGAGGGAGATCCTCTTCGTCCCAGTTTTACAAGTGACACCTGCACGACAAATAGGAACAAATGGCTGAGCTAATGAATGACAGGAGGTTAGCTCCCAGGGCATGGCTAACATGCAGGAAGAAGTTCAATAACCTGCCCAGAGTTGTCAAGGTAACCATACTTTCTGCTCACATCTTCACTACTACCAGCCTCACTACTCACAGTAATTCCCTCCTCCACTACAATCACTGCATCATGCTTCACTACACCTCTTTCTACTCATTCTCACACCTGATGCACTGCAGATGAGCTATTCTACCACTGCAGGCACATTCTCTAAGCACTCACAAGGAGGTCATTAACAATCTATTCTTTCTTCCAGGAGAATGTTACCCACAATCTGAGACAAGAGGCCGCCACTACACACTTTGCCCTCTACAGGAAAACATGCTGGCTATCATGGAAGGGGAAGAGTTATGGCCACGGCAACTGGCAATGCTGAAGGAGATGTCATGCAGTTTCTTCACAGTTAATCCCCTTTTGTCCTTATTACTTCTATCTCAATCTACCCACACTGCATGACAAACTGCAGATGCTTTCACCAGCCACTTCATTCTTTTCTCTCCATTCACATCACAAGCTAACCCTTGTCCCTCTCTTGTATTTCAGGTGCAGGGAATGAGGAAGCCCTTGTGCCACTTCAGGAAAAGGAGGACAGCGTTCCTGAAGATGCAGTATCACTTGATCTGACCCTAGCAAGCACTAGCTCAGAGATGGTACTTTGGAGAAAAGGATAGAAGAGGGGGTCTTCACGTGGTGCATCACCAGACACAAGTCTGAAGGAGCTTGGACTAAGCGATAGAACGCCATAGGTGCCAGCTCACGGGAAGTCGTGGTCACATACTAGCTCTACGGCAGAGTATTCAGATGCTGCCCTCGAGGGCCTAAGATACCATGCAAGTTTGATATGCATATACCAGGAAAAGTAGCTTGTGACCTCCAGCTGATCACTGGCTCCCAGTTGATAACTAAGATTAAATGCAACAGGTCTAAAAGACTGATAATACAACCAGATAGTCAAAAGGTCAGATAAGATCTACTGGCAAAAGAACCAGAGGCGACATGAGGAAAAACTTTTGTTATGCAACAAGTGGTTAGGATTTGGAATGCACTCCCTGATAGGGTGGTGGATACAGATTCAATAGTAGCCTTCAAAAGGGAATTGGGTAAATACTTGAAGGAGAAAAAAAGTGCAGGGATATGGGGAAAGAGCGGGGAGTGGGACTAACTGGATTGCTCTTCGCAAGAGCCGGCGCAGACTCGATGGGCTGAATGGCCTCCTACTGTGCAGTATTATTCTATGATTCCAGTTAGAAAAACTGAAAATTGGCTTATATGAATTTTTTTTTAATGTCCTAATTGTTACTGATTTGCTGCTGTTCTTTGAACTAAGACAAATCGAAAAGCTTACCAAGTCCACGAGCACTGAGTTAGCTGAATCGAGGGAGAAGTGGATGAGTAATGGTGGAACATGTCTTTGACTTCATGTATTTTTGACCTGATCAGTCATCAGGTCCTTCTCACAGTGCTGATGGACATGGACATCAATCTAAGCACTCAGAACTAGATCGGGTCATATTAAGGCAACTTAAAATGTCAGAGATAAAAGTAGATGGGATATCATCAAACCTGAAAAGGTAATCAGAAGGAATATAGACCCATTCAAACGATTGTAGAGCAAAATGTCAACTGAGATTCGGGTTGGGTAAGAACCAGATTAGAACTGAGGCATGGAACGCCTGAGAAGGGCAAGAGATCTGATACACGAGTCAACCTCACCAGCGCTAAAGGAAGGCAATTACTTTTTAAAAATGTAATAAGCTTTGATTCTTTTCCTTGCAAACCAAAATAGAAACCCAGAATGGGGACTGCAGAGAGAGAATCAGAGGGTTGGCCACAAGGAAGGAGAGACATGTCTCACAAAGAGGGAGAGCTGGAGAAGTCAAATGAGCAGAAGTTGAAGGGTTTCTATTATTACACTGTACCAGAGAGGAACTGAAGAAAAATAATTTAAAGAAAACAAAAATAGTGGAGAAATATAGAAGCTCCAAGAAAATTCAGGCCAGAGCAGCAATTGGTAGATGTAAAGAGGCTGAAGAGAGAGAAGCATTGTGAGAGTAAATAATACGTTATGATTACAATATGAACTTGGATAAGAATATCTGTTAAAAAAAAAAAGGTGCAGTAACAGTTGTTGCTATACTTTCTCTTGCTGTAGTCACCCAAATAATCAGCATAGCCTTAAATGTCACGTCTGCCTCTGGTTGCGAGTCAGCAACTTTAACAAAACCGCCATAAAGAAGAAGTTTACTAAAAAGGCAAAAAGCACAGTAAAAGGGATATGTTCCTCACATTTGCAAGATGTAACTGTTGTTATGTAGAAACCCTTGTTTTGCAAAGTAGATTCATACCACTCTGAGATGGATGCCCATGTGGGGCTTCTCAGACGTGTCCTGTGAATAAGATCAGGAAACAACAACTAGAAGCCAGTTTTCCTTGCTATATAGTCATGCTGGCTTTTTCATTAGCAAATGGAAGAAGATATACCACAGAGTTCCTTTTTCCTTTAAGCAGCTGGTTGTTAACACTTGGCGCAATGAGCATTTTCAGGGCTGACTGCAGTTCATTTAGTGCCATTATAGTTCTCAAACCTAGACACCGTAGGAAAACCAGTCTTAAATGTTGTTATTTACAATGGCTAATTAGTAATAGCCCAAGAAAAGCTTTACAGAATTTCTCAGAAGCTCCTACCTCCTGCACCCAATTCTATTCTTGCATGGATAAAAAAAATGGATAGCTTAGTAGTCATGTTTGATCTTAGATGTTTTCTGTCACTTGTGTGAGTCATATACTTTGAAGAACTCCCTGTGGAGGTTCCTTCTAATTAAAGAACTGCATGAAGTATCCTTCAAAACCAAGACATGTGTCCAACTTGTCAGCTTCTTCACCTCTTCATTAGTATTATACTTGTGATTTTTTTTTGGCACACTATATGCATGTCTGAATGTATTAATCATGTAACAACACTTATTAAGCACATTTTCTTCAAAGCATCTTTATGTCTAAATGTATTGGACAAGCAATCCATTCTCATATCTGATACAGGTTAACAGGATGTTTGTATTTAATATCCAAGCAACTTTGATTTTTTTTCTGGTTGTTTTATACAATTTGACCCCTATATTTTAAAATTGCAGTATGTACAGTAACTGTAGAGGTTAGTCATCACTTCATGCAAATATCAAATACAATTGCAGTTAAGTAACTGCAGTAGCACTGTGCTAGGTTTAGGAGATTGTGATCAGATCCCAATATTGACCATCATTCAGACATGTCTGCTATGATAACATGAGTTCCCCAAGTGAGAAACATTGGGAGTAATATTAACCCCCAAAAACAGGTGGGTTTGGGTCGGGTAGAAAGTTAAAATGTTAAAAATCCGAAACAGAAACCCAACCTGCCTCGAACCCACCCACATCCATAATTTCTACATTACAACAGTGCCTACATGTCAAAAGTACTTAATTGGCTTTAAAGCACTTTGGAACATCCTGAGGTCATGAAAAGTGCTATATAAAGTCTTTCCTTTTTTGCGGTTTTAATGGAGGCGGGATGAGGGATGGGTGACCAATCCGCTCTCAGGAAGCAGGTTGGTTGTTGGAAACTTTGAAGGAGGCTGCATGCCTCCATTTTAAGAAGGTTGACTTTTTTAACCCTTGTTGGCCGGATTTCCAGGGCCTCAGGAAACTCTGCACTTAAAAGGAGGTGAGAAGGGCCGGATCCATCAGGTAAGTCCCTTTACAGCACTGCTGGTGGACCAGGAGGAGCAGGAGTGTTTCCCTCAGGCCCAACAAACTAACCTATAAACCCCCCACTACCTCCACGATCTCCCCCCAAGCCCCTGTGAGCACTGACCCCCCCCGCGATCACCGACCCCCCCACCGTGATTACCGACTCTCACACTATCTTCCCATCTCTCCCTCCAATCTCTCACCGACCCACAGCTCCCTTTCCCATCTCTCTCCGACCAAACCACCCATACCCCGATCTCTCGCCGATCTTTGTCCCGATCTCTCTCCGACACCCCCGTTATCACAGCCAACCCTCCAAACCACACCATACCTATCCTCCCCCCTCCCCCTCATGATCTCTATCCCGAGCAGCTGACCCTCGGCCACTTCGGGAGCGTTTCCGGCTGGACAGGGAGCCAAGCCTATCAATCAGGCTGGCTTCCGGGCGGGGAACCTGTTAAAAATAAAACATGCAGGCCGTGGAGTTAAAACTCCAGTGTTCGGGGAAAACCCAGACTGACCAGAACTCCTGCACCCCCGCCGAAACTTGGAAATCCCGCCCCAGTAAATATCGGGGCCATAGAAACCTTTAGCGCAGGAGAAGACCATTAAATCTTCTTGCCTTTCTTGAATTTAACACAGTTGCATTATCCTGTTTTATAATACTATTTTTCTGTTTTCTTCTGTATCCTTTAATATTCCTCTTCTTGAAATAATTATCCAGTATCTCTGAATGCTTTAATCGATTTAGCATCGATCACCACTTGTGGCAAAACATTCCACATTCTGATAACTCTTTCCAGGTAAAAGATTATTGCACAACAGCAGAAGGCTGTATAAGAACCTAAGAACATAACGAATTAGGAGCAGGAGTAGGCCATTTGGCCCTTTGAGCCTGCCCCGCCATTCAATAATATCATGGCTGATCTTCTACCTCAACGTCACCTTCCCACACGATCCCCATATCCCGGAATTCCCTTAACATCCAAAAATCTATCGATCTCTGTCTTGAATATACTCAACGACTGAGCCACTGCAGCCCTCTGGGGTAGAGAATTCCAAAGATTCACCACCCTCTGAGTGAAGAAATTTCTCCTCATCTCAGTCCTAAATGGCCGACCCCTTAATCTGAGACTGTGGCCCCAAGTTCTGGACTCCCCAGCCAGGGGAAACATCCTCCCTGCATCTACCCTGCCAAAACCTGTAAGAATTTTGTATATTTCAATGAGATCAACAACTTGTATTTATCTAGCGCCTTTAAAGTAGTAAAATGTCCCAAGACACTTCACAGGAGTATTATAAGACAAAAAATTTGACACCGAGCCACATAAGGAGAAATTAGGGCAGGTGACCAAAAGCTTGGTCGAAGAGGTAGGTTTTAAGGAACGTCTTAAAGGAGGAAAGAGAGGTAGCGAGGTGGAGAGGTTTAGGCAGGGAATTCCAGAGCTTAGGGCCTAGGCAACAGAAGGGCACCTCAATGTCTCCTCATAGAACAATACCCCCATCCCAGGAACCACTCTGGTGAACCCTCGTTGCACTCCCTCTATGGCAAGTATATCCTTCCTTAGGTAAGGAGACCAAAACTGTACACAATACTCCAGGTGTGGTCTCACCAGGGTCCTATATAATTGCAGTAAGACGTCTTTACTCTTATACTCAAATCCTCTTGTAATAAAGGCCAACATACCATTTGCTTTCCTAATTGCTTGCATGTTAACTTTCAGTGATTCGTGTACAAAGACACCCAGGTCCCTCTGAACACCAACATTTCCCAATCTCTTACCATTTAAAAAATACTCTGATTTTCTATTTTTCCTACCAAAGTGGATAACTTCACACTTCTCCACATTATATTCCATTTGCCATGTTCTTGCCCACTCACTTAGCCTGTCTATATCCCCTTGAAGCCTCTTTGCATCCTCCTCACAACTTACATTCCCACCCAGCTTTGTATCATCAGCAAACTTTTACATTTGATCCCTTCATCCAAATCATTGATGTAGATTGTGAATAGTTGAGGCCCAAGCACTGATCCTTGTGGTAACCCACTAGTTACAGCCTGCCAACCTGAAAATGACATGTTTATTCCTACTCTCTGTTTTCTGTCCGTTAACCAATTCTCAATCCATGGCTGCAGTGTGTACCATCTACAAGATGCACTGCAGCAACTCGCCAAGGCTTCTTCGGCAGCACCTCCCAAACCCGCGACCTCTTCCACCTAGAAGGACAAGAGCAGCAGGCGCATGGGAACACCACCACCTCCAAGTTCCCCTGCAAGTCACACACCATCCTGACTTAGAAGTATATTGCTGATCCTTCATCGTCGCTGGGTCAAAATCCTGGAACTCCCTACCTAACAGCACTGTGGGAGTACCATCACCACATGAACTGCAGCGGTTCAAGAAGGCGGCTCACCACCACCTTCTCAAGGGCAATTAGGGATGGGCAATAAATGCTGGCCTTGCCAGCGACACCCACATCCCATAAATGAATTTTAAAAAGTTACCCCCAATCCCATGAGCCCTAATTTTGTGTAATAACCTCTTGTGTGCCGTCTTATCGAATGCCTTTGGAAAATCCAAATACACCACATCCACTGGTTCCCCCTTATCTATTCTGCGAGTTACAACCTCAAAAAACTCTAACAGATTTGTCAAACACGATTTCCCTTTCATAAATCCGTGTTGACTCTGCCCAACCCTATTATTATTTTCTAAGTGCCCTGTTACCACGTCCTTAATAATAGATTCTAACATTTTCCCTACTATGTTAAAGGGGAAGGAGAAATTTAGATGAGACAACCATTATCACTCTGCAGAAAACAGCGCACCTCTTTTCTGTAAACCAGAGATAAAAGGATGATGCATCAAACTAAGCCAATCAAATTGGTTGTTTTTTTTCAAAGCCAGCAACTACTAAAAATGAGTGAATCCAATTGCTCAATTTTTATCCACATTATTTGGGTGGTCATGTTGCTTCCTTAGCTAGTCTACTACCTATAAACAAATAAAATGCAACCTACAACAAAGACTTAAATCATTTGAAAAAGAAAATTCCCAAGCTCTGAGAAAATCAACCTAATAAATTTTGCCTAAAGGCCTACTCTTTCTTAAGAGCCTGGGGCTTAAGTTTAGATCCTTTCCAGGAGCTTCCTTTGAACAGCAGGCCCTTCCCTCCCAATATCTTTGAGCCACTGTGCATGCGTCACCTTGGACTCCCACTCTCAAGACTACCATTGTGTAGTACCTAGCTTTCTCTGTCCCTTCTGGTAATCAGCTTTAAAATGTCAACGGCTTCACTAACAACTGTTCGATATCTGAAGTGAAAGCCACAGCATGCACTGACTTGTCTGTCTTCTGCAGCTTTGAGGCTCTTTTGTGTTGCTCGTTCTTCTTCTCTATGGAAAAGCATGCCACAATAAACATGATGATAGCGAGAGACTATAAATATCCCTGTGGCTAGGGTCTATACCACAGGCCACTCCTGTTTCCAAGGCACAGGAATCCCTGGCCGGTAATCAAACAGTGCACAGTGGAGCCGTGTTTCAGTCTTAAATGCTCATCAGAGGCGATACATAGGCTGGGAGAGTCGGCATCTTCCAAGCAGTGGGCGCACAATCAAATAAGAGCGCCATCACTGGATGGTGAGAATCTTTCTGTTTTAATCAGCTTTTGACAGCGCTCTCAAATAATATCATGGCTTGTAACAAAGTTTTGTTCTACAGGACTTCAAGGGAGAACATCCTCATACCCTTATACCTATTGACTACAGATAGAATGATGGAGAGTTTGTGATCATCTTGAGAGAGAGAGAAAGAGGATAGCACATTAACGTTATATGTTTTCTCTTTTGTGTGTGCAAACTACTTTCCTCCTCCTTATCCATCACCAGAAAAACATTAAGGGGGAGAAATTCAGTTTAAGGGACAGAGCAGAAATTTTTTACAGATAAATAACATTGAGCCCTCCGTTATGCAATCTGTTTACGAGGAAAATGTTACCTGACCCCATCCCTTGCAGAGTTCATGTAATGTTATTATGCATGCCAATTTTATAGGAGCACATTCCCCGATTTGTTCTCTTTGTTTAATTTAACATTGCTTTATGAAGTGCAGTGACTTTTTTTTTAAGTGTTTGGAATTCCAATTGCTTTCAATAACCTTGTGTGCATTTTTGCGTTCAATACTGTAGTGCAGTTTGTACTTGATTGCAATATATCCACACTGGGCAGTTACTCACCTCATCGGAATTAGAGTCTGTGAATACGGTTTGAACATTATGTGGAAGCAAAATGCCCCCGGTGATATGGCCTTCAAATTAACTGACTCTCACTCGTACTGTACATAATTACAGTGATGCATGATGACCCATCCATTTGTACAAAGCCAGTAGTTTTTTTTTGAGCTGCTATTCTGATGGAGATTTTTATGCCATCCTTTACGTTGGAAAAAATCCTTACATTGATTATTCGGACCCTATACGGTATATTAGACTTTACCTGTATCCTAATAGAGTTGGATATGCTCATTGTTATGGGTTCTGCTGACTGCTGTAACTGGATATCCAGCTGGAGGACACAAAAATGAAGGTTTTATATAGTCATAATAGAATCTCTTATATTATTATGACTGGGCAACAATTAGCTGGATTAAGTCGATTATTCACAATTGTCTCATATGGATAATATGTTGCACATGGAGATGACTTACAGGGTTCCAACAAAAGTCTCAAGCGTTTGGAGATTGATGGAAGATAATTGTTTTGGTTTTCAAAACTGTCATCATTATGGATCTAAAGTCCCAAACAAGGCATTGTACATACTTCCTGACACAAAAAATTTGTGATTTGCGAAGAGTGTTGTGACCTGCATTGTACAACAAAATGGCAGCTTGTCAGAAAAAGAGGCAAGCACTGGTTTGATGAATCTTTGCTGCATATAAGGATCAACTAAGGTTCAATGTAAAGAAAATCCCAAGGAGAGATGGAGGACTTAAGCTTTCCAAAGTCTGACAAAAGAAATAGTCAGTGATGTGTCTGGAACTGGCAGTCGCAGGCACAGTGGGGGTTAGCGAGCATGCAAAATCGATCTCCCACAGCTTGCTTTTACAATACTGACAGCTATTGGTTTGCTACTAGAACAGCACTCGTAAATTTGAACCCCTGAACCTGCATTTCAATGGGATAGGGTCATGTGGTGGTAAGTATTATATGACAGGTTATTAGATATGTCCCAAAGTGTTCATTTGATATTCATTCATTTTGAAGATAGTCAAGAAAAGATGAGATGTGTTCCCTGTCGTAACCTTTTCAACCTTCGTGGTGGTGGCTTGTACTGGCCCCTCAAGAAGGAAAAAAAGTTTGCAATTACAAGGCTGGTCTACAGAGCCTGGTATTCATTTGTTTCACAGGACAAGATGTGCTGAGACAATGTAGAGTCAGGGATTCCTCCTGTAATCTGTCAGTTCTGGAAAGCAACTGGGAAATACCCAGCAAAGACTGCAACAAGAAATATAGCAAGATATTGATTTGTAAACAAACTGCAAAAATGTAAGGCCCATTTCCACTCATGATTTTGAGAGATCCCACTTCCATTTATTCTCCAATCACATCCATTCCTGTGAAAGGACTTCGCAGAGGACCCCTATAACTAGAACATAGGATATACGGCACAGAAACAGGCCATTCGGCCCAACTTGTCCATGCCGACGTTTATGTTCCCCTCAAGCCTCCTCCCGTCATTCCTCATCTAACTCTATCAGCATAACCCTCTATTCCCTTCACCCTCACATGATTATCTAACCGCCCCTTAAATGTATCTATACTATTCGCTTCAACCACTCCCTGTGGTAGTGAGTTCCACATTCTCACCACTCTCTGGGTAAAGAAGTTTCTTCTGAATTCTCTATTTGATTTCTTGGTGACTATCTTATCTTGATGGCCTCTAGTTTTGCTCTTTCCCACACGTGGAAACACTCTCTGTATCTACTGTATCAAAACCTTTCATGATTTTAAAGACCTCTATTAGGTCACCCTTCAGCCTTCTCTTTTCAAGAGAAAAGAGACCCAGCCTGTTCATCCTTTCCTGATAGGTATACCCTCGCATTACTGGTATCAGCCTTGTAAATCTTCCCTGCAGTGCCTCTATATCCTTTATTTAATATGGCGACCAGAATTGTACACAGTACTCCAAGTCTGGTCTAACCAAGGTTCGATAAAAGTATAGCATAACTTCATTACTTTTCAATTCTATCCCCCTAGAAATAAACCCTAGTGCTTGGTTTGTTTTTTTAATGGCTTTGTTAACCTGTATTGATACTTTTAGTGGTTTGTGTATTTGTACTCCGAGATCCCTTTGCTCCTCTACCCCATTTAGATTCTTATTTTCCAAGTAATAAAAAAAGACAGATTTGATCCTTTGTTGTCTATCTCTTTGACATGCTTTCCTTTCCTCCACAACAGGCACGAGTGTTTTTTTGTATCATTTATCTTTACTCTGCTGGGGTGCGGTTCCATAGCTACCAGAGACCTCTGTTGCTTTGCCCATTTGTCCATTATTCACGTGCATGTCTTGATAGTGGGTGTTTGCAGGCAATTTGACAGTAGGGTATCACAGCTGAGCCGGAACTTGTCCACATGTACGTACTTCCAGTGGGGGGTCACTAGATAATGACCAGGAATAGGAACCCCATCTTATTTTTCTCTCTTTAACGCAGAGTGTAAGGCTTGCAAAATTACACAATTTCCCCCAAAGGAAGAAAGGAGAGATATTGGACTGTTTGAAGGAAATATTGGGCCAAAGGGGCTTAAAATCAAAGCCCCAGGAAGATTTGGCTGGTTTAAAAGGCATGTTCAGACCTGCGAAAAACTGTGACAAAGGAAGGTGGGATGGGCCCCGAGTTTGGATATTGGGCCGTCTGGGAATGTCCTGGGCTACCTCAGCCTTTACATAAAGACAATAAAGCCTATACCCGCCGAAACTCACAGAGCCAAAGTACATGAATAAAACAGTACATGCCCACAGCAAAACAAAAGAAAGAACATGACCCAACAAGAAACAACAATCAAACAGCAGTCCAAAACCAATCAGAGATTTCCAAATGTTTTAAATTTTTAAACTGGTTTCAAGGCAATCCCGAAACCAGTTAAAGTCCAATTAAGACTAGGTGGACCATCCCCGAAGCTCGTTAAAGTTAGATGGGCCATCCCCGAAGCTCGTTAAAGTTTTAAACCATATTAAAAATAACGAGCTCGCCAAAACTTAACAAAGGAACCAGAGATTTGGCGGTCAGATAAGCCAGGCCTCAAACCAGTATAATTGAGGCCTGCTTTTTCAGTGAAACAGTTCAGTGCAGTCGGCTCAGTTGGTTCCAGTAAGATCAGAGAAGAAGTTCAGTTCAGTTCAGTCAGCGAGAGCACAGCACAGTTCAACGGATCATCATCAGAAGCCAGCACGTTCACGCTCACAGTACAGTTCATCACTAGAGAAGAAGAAACAGAGATCGCAGCAACCAAAGGCTTCAAGAAACCAACAACTACCAATATTACCACCAACCAGCTAATACTGGGCCACCGTGACCAACAAGAAACCAACCACCAAAAATTCGAAAATCAAAGATTTGTTTCCACTCTACAGGCTAGTCTGACTTACCCCTGGGTAAGATTTCAACACAAAAGACCCTAAAACTTAGCCTAACCAAAGAAAATTGGGTACTTACCCGATACTGCCAAACTATGCAGCTAACCGCATCAGCGAACAAACCCAAACTGAAGACCCAATGCAGGTGCAGTCTTCTACCACGTCCGGGGTACGGCAGGCCCCAACCGCCACAACTAAGGAGAACCCTGAAATCGCGAACATCTACAATCTGTCAAGAAAGTCGTTTGGTGAGCATTTCCTGGTCCTCTGGATTTCAACTTAGTTAGGATAGTGGGGTTGGGAGGGTAAGGGATTTTGTCTATTGTAATTTTCCCTCGCATATTCCGAATGTTCCCCACCCTTTTAGAGCATAAGTTTTATTGTACTGTATATTTTCCTGTCTCAAAATAAAGATCTCAATTCTTTTGACCAACCCAGGTGTCTGTTGCAAGTTCATTACAACCCCCAAATAAGTCCAAAGTCTAGAACAAAAAGAGAGTGGGAGCGATTCGAACCGCTCAAGGGAGTCAGAGGTGAAGCTGACCAGACCCACACCACCACCCCTTACAGAGACACTGAGACCTATTGTAGCAATTCTACAATCACACTGGCTGAGACCAGTTAACTCAGCACAGACAAAGGATTGAACCTGGGATTTTCACAATTAGACAAAGGTGTCACACAGGAGCTTTATAACCAGAACAAGTAAACAAAGGTATCACAGAGGACCCCAATAACTAGAACAAGCAGACAAAGCTGTCACGGAGGAGCCCTATAAACAGGATAGGTAGGCACTATGGGGGAAAAATTCAGTATCGTCCCGTTTGGGGCGCCATTATCGGCCATGCGCAAAGTTTAGCGCCTGGCACTAATTATCGCCTCCGACAACAAACTTGGCTTTTATCGCCCCTGGAGTGAGGTGCTACCTCAGAGCGCGGGCGAAGCAAGAAAGAGCAAATCAAAATGAACCTGCAAAGTGCTGCTCAGTACCCAAAACTCCTTCACACAGTGTTGAATCTCTCCAGAAGCCTCTCTCTCTCTCTCTCTCTCTCTCAGAATGCGTGGTGCAAAAATGTCACCATCAAAAAAAGGCAGGAAGCAGTCGCCTTTAAATAGCGCTCCCCCAGTTCCTTTCTGACTGCAAAACGCTCCCCTCAACCTGTCGTTGCTAGCGGCAGGCGGTAAGGCAGGGGGCGCCACTCAATATCTGGCCCAGGGCGCTACTGGGGCGTTGCGCACTCGATTGACGTCACGATCGGGTGGCGCAGGAGATCATGGCGGTAGTGTTTAGCGTCGCCGCAAAATGTCTAGTTAATTTCACGAGCGGCGCAAACCTTGCTGCGCCTGGGCGCTAGTTGCTTTGCGCCCCATTAGCGCCCTCTTAAGGCGCTAATGGGAGGCGCAAGCAACTGACTTTTTCCCCCTATTAAATTTATAAAGAAAGTCAAGAATATAACAGCACACTTACATTTCATAGTATTTATCATGGCATGCTCCTACCTGTTTTTTGGAACTGCATTGTTAAAATAATGTTACATCTCCCTCATTGCATTGTACCTGAATGATGTTACAAAGTGAACAGAGGAACATGGCCAAGACGTAAGTTTGACAGGGTTATGCTGATGAAGCAACCATGTCAATTTTGCAGTCATGGAGCCAGTTGAATGGTAAGTTTTGCAAAATTACTTACACCATCAAAATGGACAGCAGGAAGGCAGAAGTAAAAGTGTAATTAAAAGATTTGAAAGTTAGGAAAAGTCGAAATAAAAAAAAATAGCAATGGATAGAATAAAGTATATCAGCTAGAAAATTAGTCATACTTTGGGCGTGGCGTTTCCGCATGATTTCCTCCCAGATAGCAGCCTAATCTGGGCAGAATCGAATGAAAGAGCGCTAAAGATCGCAGAATTTTAAATGTAAGTGAGTTGCGCCCATAATCACATTACGCTGGAGTAACCGTGATCGTTTATGCTGGTTCAAAAGTCCATTCACCCGAAGCAATCTCCGACCACAAACCTGCCCCACGCCCCCAGGTTGGAATGGCCAGTTTCTGCCGATTATGCCCGTTCTATGTTGTTCATCACATTGCGCCCAGACACTCGGAGGCACAGGCACCTGTGGTCACATTAATCACCTGTACCTGCTGTAGCCAGCAGTCAACTGAAGCCTGTTTTTCCTGCAGCTTCTGTAATTGCTTTAAATTCAGTTTAAATTGGTCTAAATTCAGTCAGTTACAGCAGAGCAGGACACACCTGTGTGGCTTCAATTGACTGCTGGTCACGGGTCTCCTGTACCAAAGGGCAGATCAGAGCAGTCAATTGAAACCAATGAGAAAATAAGACCAAGAGCACTAAATCAGTCAGTTGAAGAATGCCTCATTTCCTGGCAATCTCACTCCTCTTTGTCCTCTTTTTATTGAACCAAATTAACTGTAAATTAATTGTAAATTAAATAAAACTTTAAATAAAACTTATCAAATCAAATTAAAATTACATTGCCTGAGGTGACGATGCACTCCAGTCCCCGCGGCATCTTGGAAGTCCTCAAGTGTGCCGGCGGACACTGCGTGCTCCATCTCCAGGGCCACCCGGGCGCGAACATAGCCGCGGAAGAGAGGCAGGCAATCGGTCCGGACGACCCCCTCGACTGCCCGCTGCCTGGACCTATTAATGGCCACTTTGGCCAGGCCCAGGAGCAGTCCTACGAGGAGGTCCTCCGACCTGCCCGCTCCCCTCCGCACCAGGTGACCGAAGATCAGGAGCGTGGGACTGAAGTGCAACCAAAAATCAAGGAACAGCCCCTTTAAATAATGGAACAGGGGCTGCAATCTCACACATTGAATATACACATGAAACACGGACTCCCCCACTCCTCGTTGTCATGCTGGAGGATGTCCTGTTCCAGTCACCAGTCGATGAGGATCAATTACGCTGCTCGATTGCACACGTTTTGGGCGCATTTTGCCAATTGTTCCCCTAGCAGAAACGCCACACCTAAATGTTTTATTTTCTATTTAAGCTATTTTGTTGAGGTTGTATAGGATTAATACAGAGTAATAAAGCTACTCGTGATGGTTGAGTAGCCTTGTTACTGTAATTTTAACATTTAATGCAGCATTAGTGTGTGATCTGAAAACAAACAAATTCAGTGAGCCAAAGGAGACCTGTTTGGCAGTGTGTAGGTTAAACTTTTTTGAATATTCTAATTTTATTGATATTCATTACAATTCAGAATGTGGATGATTTGTATTAATAATACATACAGAGGATTTACTTCATAGTACTACCCACTTTGTGGAGTCGCTGAAATTTGTATATAATTAAAATACAGAGGAAGCCACTTAAATGAGTTGCAGATAAGCAGGATATCCACTTTATAGAACTGACCTGTGATTAATGGATTTCTCTTCATTCATTTCTAAAGGTACAACCCATTGCTTTAGTGAGACTGCCAAATTCCATTCATTTGCTTAGGCTGGACCACCGTTGTTAGCTCTGAATGAAATGTGGTGATTTTCAGCTGTTTGTATGCCAATAGAACATCTTTGGAATAAATTCTCCCAATGTTTCCTATGTCTGTGCTCTTGCTTCTAGAACTCCGCACTTTGGTAGAACAACTGACTGAAATGTTGTTAACGTTTCAGGTCGATGACCTTTCATCAGAACTGTAGTATTGTGTGCAGTTTTGGTCGCCTTATCTGAGGAAAGATGTTCTTGCCATGGAAGGAGTGCAGCGAAGATTCACCAGACTGATACCTGGGATGGCAGGAATGACGTATGAGGAGAGATTGGGTCGATTGGGCTTGTACTCGCTGGAGTTTAGAAGAATGAGAGGGGATCTCATTGAAACTTATAAAATTCTGACAGGACTGGACAGACTAGATGCAGGAAGGATGCTCCCGATGGTCGGGGAGTCCAGAACCAGGGGTCACAGTCGCATTGAGTGGCGGAGCAGGCTCGAGGGGCCGAATGGCCTACTCCTGCTCCTATCTTCTATGTTTCTATGTTTCTATGACCTGAAACGTTAACTCCGTTTCTCTCTCCACAGATGCTGCCTGAGCTGCTGAGTGTTCCCAGCATTTTCTGTTTTTATTTCAGATTTCCAACATCCGCAGTATTTTGCTTTTGACTGAAATGTTAGTTGGCTAGGTATGTTGCAGAGTCATACGGAAACAAAACAGTCGACTGTGGCTTGTGCTGGGCAGGACTGTCGGGTAATGGGGCCTAATCCATTTCCACGGAAGTGTCCTGATTAAAGAGCTTTGACTGCAGTGAACTGACATAGTTCAGCACAAGAACAGCAATTGTCAATCTGTTATCACATCAATATTTCTCAGTGTACACCAAAAAATGTGTTGGCAGGTTTAGAAACAAATCCTTTGTGTGCCCCTATCACTGCGTTTTCTAAGTTCTCCCAGACAGTGCCAAGAGCTTTCTTTCTTGGACTGTTACCAAGCTGACTGCTGCAATTTTATCAAAGTCCAAGTTCAAGTCAAAGATGTTTAAAGCAAATGATCAAATTTGCACATTCTTCATGGAGACCCCTAACACAAATCTCTCATGCAACACTTGCTTATCCCATCTGCTCTTCCTTACCTGGTCCTCCTCACTGTGTTAAAATCAAGACTCATAACACTGTCCCGCCCACCCCCACCCCCCATCGTCCTCGAACTTATTATTTCCAAGGATCTCAAAGGCATGGAGTTCCTTACATTCTTTAATCTTCCCTTCCTTCTACAATCGATAAGCTTCCAAATACAACATTGACTACACTTAATCACAACTTCCTCAGTCAACTTGCCCTCTATTTTACTTTCTTCAGCCTTGCTATTTCTATCTTGGGTTTTATATTGTTTAAATGCTTCTGGTGACTGTTCTCAACTGATAAAGTATTCCCTTTGATCGTGAGAGTATGATTAAAATGGTAATGAATGCAGCTTCTATAGAGAGATATGTAATTTAGGATTATTGTCAGGTGTGAAAAGAGTATGGTGGAGAATGCCGGAAAGGAAATGTAATTATTACAGGTTTATATCCATTGCTTACCAAGGTGAAAATTGTTAGGGGGAGAAATTGGCTCACGTCCCCTTTAGGGCGCTAACTTCGCTACTTTTAGCGTTCAGAAAAAGTTAGTGCTCCCGCGCCCGAAATTGAATGGCAGCGCCACAAGCAGGAGGCGGGGCACTACTGGAAGCACTCCCCCTCCCTCTTGGGGCGCTCCAGTTCAATTTCGCGGCGCTATGTGCAGCAGCGCCATGCGCGCCGGCACGTAGTGCTGCGGTTCTGCAGACCTCCCTCCCCTTATTAAAGGGGAGCGGCCTTGCGCAGCGCCAACTGAGGCCCTGCTGGGCCAACAGGGAGCAGGGTGCTGGCAAAAGAGCCTGGCATTCAAGAGGAGTGCCGGGCTGACGGATCGCGGCCGGCACCCCGCAGCAGGTGACCAGAGGGGGCAGGTGTTGGCAGGCGGCCCACAAAAAAAATGGCTGCCTGACACCTCCCCTTTAAATATCACCGCCCTGGCCGCAAGTAAGCCTCCCTGACCCTGTCGGACATAGCTTCTGGCGGTACATCAGGGGGCGCGACCCAAGTTTGCGGCCGGGGCGCAGAGCACGGCGATGATGTCATCACCGGAGGCGCAGCACCGCAGGGGCGCTACCAGCTACCACCGCCACTAACCTCCCACTGAATTTCGCGGGAGTCGTTAGTGGCACTGCGCCTGGGCGCTAGTTGCTTTGCGCCGGGTGCTAATGAGAGGTGTAAAGCAGCCGAATTTTGCCCCCTTAATGTTTTATTTGCCAGGCTGCATCAAAAAAAAATGTCTTTACATCAAAGAAGTCCGCTGAATAAATGTGCTACTAATTGGTTCTTTGTCTTCAGTATTGATGAAACCACGCTGATATCTGTGGCCACTGGAGGCTCATATATTCCTCACACACTGGGGGTCATTCTAACTTTGTGCAATAGTGTAAAACAGGTGATAGCGATGACCTCAACGGAAATAAATATTGGGGGAGATGTAAAACGGGCTGCTGATTCGCTGTCAGCCATTTTACACTATTGCACAAAGTCAATATTACCCACACCATCTCACCCCAGAAAGATGCACCTCAAGACTGCCTCTACACCTACAAGTAAGACAAGCTTCCTCTGACTAACCCAAATAAACTATTATTCTAAGAAGCGTTAAGAAGAAGTGGAAGAGGTATATCAACTCTTTTTGAGTGATTCCAGTTCTCTCTCTCAAATATGGTGCTGTTCAATTTTTACTTCTTTGCATTGCTTTTATATTGTAAATATATCCAGACAGCAGGTTAGTCTGTACAAACTAGTTTGTGGAAATTTAAGTGAGCTTTCCAACACATTTCTCCAGTAAGCAATTTACACCAATTACGGCTAATTGTTATACCTGGAGTAAACCAATTGGCACTAATTAGCAGCAAAATTGCCACTCTCACCCAGTGGCCACACTGGTGTACTCGGGGCTGCTGTTCAGAGGTTGGGGCAGGGGAGTTGGACTTTGTATCCTGTATTATACATGAGCTGAGAGTGCTTGGTGCTGACAGTGAGTGCCTGCTTGAAATGGAACAAGTGTTCCTTTTCCCAATAGTCTGATCCCTTACCAAAATTCAAGATGTTGATTGGCTCTCTCCTACTTTTGAGCGGTTTTCATTTCTGGCTTCATAAAATATCTTCCAGTTTTGTGAGTGCCATTGTTGCATCTGAATGACGTTGTACAGTATAACTGTATTCTAAAGTAGAAATATTCTTCACTTCCATGGAGCTCACATTGAGTGGACAGTTGTAGTGGTGCCTCAGTTAAAAGCAGCAGACATGAACAGGCATGCTGCAATCAAAGTATTTCAAAGCATTTTCCACCCAAATATCTCCTAGATGAGACACTTGTAGATGTGTTGCAAAGCCAATTTTTCACAGTGATTTCTGGTATATGCCTTCCTAGGCCCCTTAGGAAATTACTGTAAAATTTGTAAAACCTTCACAGATGCTGTTACACAGTAAATACAGAGGGCCAACATACACAGACGCAACTTAGAGCTTTTCTTTTGTCAAAATAAGACAAGTTAGATGCTTAGAAATGCAGGGGGCACAATTTTATTCTTTCATTAACTATTGCTTTGAGAGATAGTCAATAATAGCAATAGTGAATTGAAAGGAGTGGAGTCCTTATCGCTACATTATTCCCTCCTACCCCATGTTCCCTCTCAAAAATGTTTCTGGATCACTTTCATATTCAACGCACGGAATCATTAGTTTGTTGGTGGAGCAGAAATGGTCTCAGATGGAGAAAAAGGTCATTGACCTTTAGATAAAAAATGTTTTTATTCCATTTGAGAATAAAGTCTCAAAAAAGAGTTTGTTCTCATTAATGATATCTAGTGTTCTTTTTGGCGATACTTGGTCATTGTGTTTGTGGATTTTTATTTAAGTGAACCCCCAGGATATTTGTCCAACTACTGAGGTTCACGCTGTGGTAGGGCATTCCCTTGGTCAATGTACAGATAAGACAATGCGTAAACCCGCCTTTGAGCATGCTGAGTGCCATCTGTGAGGCATTGTGGTAGTTTGTAATGCCATACCTGGCAGTGCTGTCCCGTGACAGTGGCATAGACCTTGATGTAGCACATTAAGGGTAATACCTAGTCACTGAAGCTAAATGTACTTTTGGGGTTTTTTAAATTGTCTCCTCTGTGACTCCCATAATAGTTTATTTGCTGGATGCCATGTATTTGCACTTGGTGGACTCACTCCAGATTTGTTTTGATTTGGAATTTTAAAAAAAACAGAAATTCAAAATTATGAGGGGTTTTGATAGAGTAAATACGGACAAACTGTTTCCATTGTCACGAGGGTCATTAACCAGAAGACACAGATTTAAGGCAATTGACAAAAGAACCAGAGGGGAGATGAGGAGAATTTATTTTACGCAGTGAGTTGTTATGATCTGGAATGCACTGCCTGAAAGGGTGGTGGAAGCAGATTCAGTAATGGCTTTCAGAAGGGAATTGGATAAACACTTGAACGGGAAAAAATTACAGGGCTATGGCGAAAGAGCAGCTGAGTGAGACTAATTGGATAGCTCTTTCAAAGAGCTAGCACAGGCATGATGGGCCGAATGGCCTCAATGATTCTATGATTCTTTGAAATTGCACTGAAGGGTAAATGTCATTTTTTTTGGAGAACATTTTTTTGCTATTTTCCAAATTTATACACTATTTTTGTTATCAATTAATAATTTAATTGTATAAGTATAATAGAGTGACTTTTTTGGTGCAAATGATAGCTTCACCTCACAGCATCAAAGGCTCTTCCTTGCATGGAAGAGAATCTCACGAAAACACAACAAGCCAGATTGCTGATAAGAAATGGGCCTGGTGACACTGTGCAGCAGTACGGGAAATTCTGTCCAACCCAGGATAGGATGATAATGGCCAATGAAAGATTCGCAGTCTTGATGATCTCCTTGACACTCGCCGCTGTAGAGACAGGTGAACTTGCCTCAATGAATACCAGGTTATTTAAATTTTTGCAGCCAGCACTTATGAGTTTCTCAACTAATAAATATTTTATTACACTATGGGCTCGATTTTGTCAATAGGGAGCTTTTGGAGGCGGACTCCCACTTTTTGGGTTGTAGTCCCGCCTCCATTGACTTGTGGCCAACCCACGCTACTTTCCCTTGATTGACCTTGTTAATTGGCCTGCCCAGCGGGCTCAGCAGGCCAATTAAGGGACACCTGGTTACTGGTGATGTCAGTGATCATTTCATCTGTCAAGAGCTTTTGACAGATGAAAAATCAGCATTTGACGGCTCTGTGAAGCAGTCAAACACTGGCAATCTGTCTTCTAACTTGAGTCCTTCTACTCAGACTCCATTAGAGATCTCTCCAGACTAGAAAGCAGAAGGCTGCAGCTTTTGACAGTTCAGCGGCCATTCTGCTTTCTGTGCCGGTGAGCTGAGGGACTCCCGAGAACTGAAGGAAGGAAGCCTGCAGGAGAAAGTAAAGGTAAGTAAAACTTATTAAAACACTTTACACTTACCTCACACACTTACCTCTGCACACATGCACCCATCGCTCACCTGCACACCGGACATCTCGACCCCTCCAACCCCTGCAGACCGCCTCGCGAACCTGGCGTGGTTCGGAGCCGTCGGACAGCCCACACTTCAGGGCTCAAAATAGGGATTAGGCAAAAAACTGCCTGTTAACTACCTGTTAACAGGCAGTTAATTGGCACTAATCCGCTTCCCGCCTCGGGGAGGAGGCTCCCAGCACAGGTCAGGTACCCGCCTCCTGGGACATTGGCACGGAGGCGGGTTGAGGGCGGGATGGGTTCCTGCCCCCCGATTCTGCAATTTTCCCACCACTCCCGCCTCCAAACCCGCCTCCTCGGGGCTTGGAAAAATCGAGCCCTAAGTGTCACCAGTGCTCTGTAAAACAGAGTCTGAACTAGCTGAGTGCACAGTACAGTACCAATCACAAATAACTCCCTTAGACAATAAGGAAAATGTCTGCACACAACCGTGAAACAGCTCGGCTCTGTTTATGACATTGTTTAAAAAGAACCTGCAGTGCCAACTACCACAGTACCAGATGACAATAGCAAAACTTGCACTTGTCCATGTCTTAACTAGTCTATCAAGTAAAATGTGTGACTGTCAGTCAAGTTAACGCCAAAATTCAGAATCACTTGTATGTACTGTAGTTAGAGGAAACAAAATTGGGGGAAAGCAAGTGTAGAGGATACCACCACCTATTGAAGTCTCAGTCAGCATCTGTTGTCATTTGTAACGTAAACAAAAACTAAGCATTTTGCTCAACGACTCAGTTGTTTGATCTGGTGCTTGTTTTACAGTTATGTAACTTATTCTTAAAAGAAGTGGCTGTAGAGATAGTGGATGCATTGGTTGCAATCTACCAAAAATCCCTGGATTCTGGAGAGGTCCCAGCGGATTGGAAAACCGCAAATGCAACACCCCTATTTAAGAAGGGAGGGAGACAGAAAGCAGGAAACCATAGACCAGTTAGCCTAACATCTGTCATTGGGAAAATGCTGGAGTCCATTATTAAGGAAGCAGTAGCAGGACATTTAGAAAATCATAATACAGTTAAGCAGAGTCAGCATGGTTTTATGAAAGGGAAATCATGTTTGACAAATTTGCTGGAGTTCTTTGAGGATGTAACGAGCAGGGTGGATAATGGGGAACCAGTGGATGTAGTGTATTTGGATTTCCAAAAGGCATTCGATAAGGTGCCACATAGTAGGTTACTGCACAAGATAAGAGCTCATGGGGTTGGGGGTAATATATTAGCATGGATAGAGGATTGGCTAACTAACAGAAAACAGAGAATCGGGATAAATGGGTCATTTTCCGGTTGGCATACGGTAACTAGTGGGATGCCACAGGGATCAGTGCTGGGGCCTCAACTATTTACAATCTATAATAATGACTTGGATGAAGGGACCAAGTGTAATGTAGCCAAATTTGCTGATGATACAAAGATAGGTGGGAAAGCAAGTTGTGAAGAGGACACAAATCTGCAAACTTTTTAGACAGGCTAAGTGAGTGGGCAAACATTTGGCAGATGGAGTATAATGTGGGAAGTGTGAGGTTATCCAATTTGGTAAGAAAAATAAAAAAGCAAATTATTATTTAAATGGAGAGAGATTACAAAATGCTGCAGTACAGAGTGACCTGGGGGTCGTTGTGCATGAAACACAAAAAGTTTGCATACAGGTACAGCAAGTAATCAGGTAGGCAAAAGGAATGTTGGCCTTTATTGCAAGGGTGTTGGAGTATAAAAGCAGGGAAGTCCTGCTACAACTATACAGGGTATTGGTGAGACCACACCTTGAGTACTGCGTACAGTTTTGGTTAATTACAGTTTATTTAAGGAAGGATATACTTGCATTGGAGGCAGTTCAGTGAAGGTTCACGAGGTTGATTCCTGAGATGAAAGGGTTGACTTATGAAGAAAGGTTGAGCGAGTTGGGCCTATACTCATTGGAGTTTAGAAGAATGAGAGGTGATCTTATTGAAACATATAAGATACAGAGGGGGCTCGACAAGGTAGATGCAGAGAAGATGTTTCCCCCTCTTCTAGATCTAGGGGGCATAGTTTCAGAATAAGGGGCCCATTTAAAACTGAGATGAGGAGGAATTTCTTCTCTCAGAGGGTCATAAATCTGTGGAATTGTCTGCCCCAGAGAGCTGTGGAGGCTGGGTCATTGAATATATTTAAGGTGGAGATAGACAGATTTTTGAACATTAAGGGAGTGATGGGTTATGGGGAGCGGGCAGGGAAATGGAGCTGAGCCCAAGATCAGATCAGCCATGATCTCATTGAATGGCAGAGCAGGCTTGAGGGGCCAAATGGCCTACTCCTGCTCCTATTTCTTATGTTCTTATGCCCTTTGACTTCATGATTTTACTACCAAGTATATTTATTGAACAACTGCATATATTATAATCTGCATATGTCTCATCCGAAAGATGGCACCTCCGACAGTGTAGCACTCTCTCAGACTGACACTGAAGTGTCAGCTTAGATTATGTGCTCAAGTCTACTCACACACACTGAACCAAGGCTGACGCAAGTTAAGATCACAAGGGTGTCCTATTGTTGCACCCCTGAATTACGCTATTATGTAGATAGATATTAATCAGTATGGGTTTACCGGTGAGCCTAAGGTACTCAGACTGCTCACTTGGGATAAACAGCATCACTATAGCCAAGAGAATATCTAAGGTCGATTTGAAACTTGTAACAAGCACCTCATCAAATTTCCTGGAGACATCTCAAGGCACTTCACATACAAATTACTTTGAAGTACAGCAACTGCTGTTAGCTACCAAATACAGTTTGTGCAAAATAATGAAATGAATGACAAATTTATCTGTATTTGGTGGTGTTGGTTGAGGGAGGAACATTGATGAGGTCATCAGAACTTGTGTGGGGTTCTGGCGCATGGCATCAGCACTCTGCAATCAGCCATGGAATGTGTGGTCATCGCAGTGGATGCTGCAGCTGGGCCCACCCTGCAAGAGTTAATAGCATTGCGCAGGAATGCTGATATTTCAGCCAAGAAGGCTATGGGCTCAACTATCTCCTCTGTCTTGGACAGGTCGGGAAACTGAATGGATAGGGCTTTCAGTCAGATTAACACCTCCTTGTAGTTCGCTCTCCCGCAGATCAGTGGGAGCGCTGAGCCATGGCCCGATGGCAGGGTAACTTGTGCAATAGGAATGGAACATCTCTAAGATGGCAACATGCCTGGACTCTCATGATCCCCCCCCCCACTCCCCCCCGCAACCAACGCCAACCCTGGTGCCATAAAGCGAGCCGGGCTAGCCTGCCTGGTAACTGCCGAATTGCTGCAGTTTGCAGCTGGGCCCTCTCAGCCCCAAGCTGCTAGGGGTCATCAACCACACGCCACTCAAGAAGTCTTGACTGAGCCACAGCAGCCCTCCACCTCCCATGCTGCAGCCACTGGGGGAGCACCTCACTCCAGCTGGCAAGAGAGCACCTAAGGAAAGCACAATGGGCTCACACCAGGGTGATAATTAGTAAGGCTTTGGATAAGGCATGAAAATTAGAATTCTTTTTGAAATTTTTGTGGGCAGCGAGTGCTCATGTAGTAGCAGGCAACCCTGCAACGTTAGTTGATATGAATACCAACGTTGGTCATTGGGCAGATGCAGTTTATTTGAGGGTCGAAGGACTACGAGAGATGTTGGACATGTCTGTTAATGCAGGGGCTCAGGGATCGTTTATCTCAAGCTCTCTTCAATGAGGTGCTGCTGCAGACCTCTAGCTGCAGGTAACTGTTGGAGCCCTCCCACTTTCTCACCATCTTCTGTGTCATCAGTGTTGTCTCGCTCATCATGCTGAAGGTTCTTGTCCAGTGGTGGTGCCATGTGTTGTACCCATTGCAGAATGAAGTTACGCAGCATTCAGGACATTCTTTGTGAGCTGCAAGAAGCTACCAGAGCTGTCCAGGCATTGTTTGAGGACTTTAATAGTGGGCTCAATTGAGGCTCTAGATGAATCATGGATTTTATTGTAGCACAGTTCAGCCTTCAAGTGTGGATTCCTGAGAGGAGTCATAAGCTGAATGTGCAGGGTTATTCCTTTTCCCCAATCCACCAGCCTCTTACTTGCTGTGCAGGACCAAAGACTGGGAAATAGATATTTGCCACAATATGCTTCATTGCTACTCCCAGGAAAGTGGTTGCAGACCTGCATGATGAGCTGCTGGTGAAAGCACACCAGTTGCACGTTAATTAAGTGAAAGTTCTTGCGACTCATGAAGGCACTGGGATCATAAAAAGAGCCCGCTGTCAATGAGGCCCTGGACCTGGGGGTAGCCTGCACTCTGGGTGAATCTCCGAGCCCTATTCTGTTGCGTTCCCATTGCCTATGGTGATATGATGGAAGTCCTGACTTTGACAAACATGGCATCAGTCACATGCTTAATGCAACCATGAACTGCAGACTGACAGATTTTACTGATATCCCCTGTGGTAGCCTGGCAGGAGCTGGGCACAAAGAAGTTGTGGCCTGCAGAGACATTGAATGCAACAGACAATGCAGTGTTAGCTGTTCCAGTAGATTGCAGGACTTCTTGCTGGAAGCAAGAGATCTCTGTGACATGAAAATTATAAATCTTTGTATGCACAGAGTGCTCCTGTAGTAGCTGGCAACCCTGCAATGTTAGTTGGCATGAGTACTAATGTTAATCTGGGGCAGATTCTGTTTATTTGAGGGTGGAAGGACTACAGGAGATGCATGACTGTTAATGCAGGGGATCAGGGATCATTCATCTCAAGTGCTTTCAATGAGCTACTGCTGAAGAGCTTTGGCTGCAGGTAACTGTTGGAGCCCTCCCACTTTCTCACCATCTTCTATGTCATCAGTAGCATCTTCCTCATCATGCTTATCCAGTGGTGGCTCCACGTGTTGTCCCCGTTGCAGAACCAAGTTACGCAGCACACAGCATACCGCGATCATACAGGGCACTCATGCCAGCCTTCCTTATGCCTTGCTCCTCAGAGAGCTGCAGATACGTTGTCCTGGGCCGATGAGCTCTGTTCAGAGGGTACAGGTTCCTGTGAGCGCACTTCCTTCTATTTGCTTTCCCTGCAACTACAACTCGGATTGCATCTTCCTCCTGTTGCTGCTCTTCCTTCTTCTTTTGCCAAGGTGGAAGTGCCAGCCCCCACCCTCCACCCCATGGAGGGGAAAGTGCTCTTTCCAGAAGCCCTTTGGAGTGTTCCACAGCCACTACAAACACTTTGAAATGGTGCAAGTAACAAAAAAAAACACAATGTAATACAAGCAAATATCTTCCAAAACTTTCCAGTGTTTTACGTGGGAGCAGCTGAGGGTGCCTTTAAATATTGTTGGAAATGGCCATCTCCCGGCTTGTGCCACCCATGGTTGGTGGGCAATATGGGTAAAGAGAATAATAGCGTTAGGGGTGTTGACAATGTCATTTGGCCTGTTTCCCAGCTAAATCAAGGTCTGCCCAAAAATTGGAACAGGCGGACAACCAGTGGTGCCACATTGTCAGCCTTGGCTCAGTTGGTAGCACTCTCGCCTCTGAGTCAGAAGGTTGTGGGTTCAAGTCCCACTCCAGGGACTTGAGGCCGTAATCCAGGCTGACACTCCAGTGCAGTGCTGTGGGAGTGCCGCACTGCCAGAGTTGCTGTCTTTCGGATGAAACGTTAAACTGAGGCCCCGTGGACGTAAAAGATCCCATGGCGCTATTTTAAAGATCGGGGGTGTTATCCCGGTGTCCTGGCCAATATTTACCTCTGGACCAACATCACTAAAAAACAGATTACCTGGTCATTATCACATTGCTGTTTGTGGGAGCTTTTCCTATGTTACAACAGTGACTGCGCCTGTCATTGGCTAGAAAGCACTTTGGGACGGCCGGAGGTCATGAAATGTGCGATATAAATGAAAGTCTTTCGTTCTTGGAACTCAACCGTTCAGTGTCTCACGTAACTTTGTACTGCCACTGCCCCTGTTTTTGACATAAACAAGGCAGTCGTGAAATGAAAATTACCGCCAGTTGGACAGAAAGCACAGATTCTCAAAAGCAATGATTCTTGCACCTGTGTTCATTAATAAAAAGTCTAATGGAAATGTTAAAAGTTTTTCCTTTGCACTCAAATTCATGTTAGAACCATACAGATATCTTTTGCAAACCCATGATGTGATTAGGTTCCTCATTATTCATTAATGTACTGAATGCGTTTGAAAGTTTTCTCTCTCTCTGTTTTTACAAATTTGCTTCATTTTTTTGTCTTGTAATATAAGTTATTGCAGAAAGCAAGGAATTTACACCCCTCAATGTCTTTCTACCTTTTTTTTAACCACTGCTTTGGATAATATCTCTGTTTAAAGGGTAAGAAACGCTAAATGTGAATCGCTGTGCAGCCAAAATGCATCATTGAGGTTCTGGGTCCGAGGGTTGGAAAGCAATTTTCATCTGAAAATTTGGTGGGTAATTTTGAAATGAGTAGGGCCAACCAATTCATCAGTTCTTTTGTTGCCAGCCAAGAGAGAAGTAGCTTTATTCTTTTGCTCCAGCTGCTAATTTCTTCACACAGTGCGCCAGCAACACATCTGAGATCATACTGAGCTGAATGAAAAGAACTGATGTGAAATGCTACAATTCTACAAGTAGAAATTGTGGGCAGGGAACCTAAATTAAAAAGAATCTCTCCAAGTCCTCAGAAGAGCAATTTTATTTATCTTGGGTTTCAGCTTTAAATTTGTGCTCTGCTGAAAATTCAAAGGTTTCGACTGAAGAGTGTCCCTGCCTCGATTGGCCCCCCTCTAGAACCTCAACAAAAGAAGGTAAATTGAACTTCACATGCTGTCTCACTTCCAGGTAGATATGTGGTTTTTGTTTTAAAGCTCTTTGGAGTATTTGTTCAGTTTTTGCAGCTAATACTCGAGAGGTTTCCCTGGAGATGGAGTACCTCGACATCTGTATTTCTGTCTGAAAATTTAGCATAAACTCTCCTCTCACAGAGGGACAAATTAAGGACAAAAAAAAAGAGATAATTAATTCTAAAGCCCTTTGTTTCTCAATGAGGTACAAGAAATATATTGTTGGTTTTAATCAAAGGATTAACTTCAGAAAAATGCATCATATTAATTTGGGGTTTATTGTACTTTATAGTCGTCTTGGCATAAAAGATTCCCGGAACTTTAAAAGGCTGCATTCAAATAGTGCACAGTAATTACAACCAAAAGGAGAAATACAAAGCTACCCAATCCTTTTTGTGCTGAAATAATATGGTCCTTATTAATTCTTTATTAAAACTGGTCTTCAGTAAACTGAATGCACCACTCAGAAATCAGATCATGTCAGAGCCACAACCGGATTAAGCATTTCATCGTGATATTTGTCACGATCAATGTAATTACAGAAGAGAAGGAAAGGAAGAGGTGGCCTGTCTCCCATTTAAATCATCAGTGAGAGCCCGGAATGAAGTAGGTCATCAGAATGGAAAGCTGTGGGATTAAAATTCCCGACTGGTCCATTAGGGAAGGAAACCTGCTGCCCTTAACCGGTCTGGCCTATATGTGACTCCAGTTCCACATCAGCATGGTTGACTCTTAACTGCCCTCTGAAGTGGCCTAGTAAGACACTCAGTTGGACCACCACCACCTTCTCAGGGCAACTAGGGATGGGCAATAAATGCCAACCTTGCCAGCGATGCCCACATCCCCAGAATGTTTTTGTTTAACTGACAGTGCTGATGTGATGGTGAATAAGAACGCCCTGTGCTCTTCCAATGCTATCCCTCCTGACTGGAGTCCAAAAACTTACTGCTGAGTTAAAATAAGAGACAGCCCAGCAGGATAGCTTCAGGGAAAAGAGATGTAAAATCAGCAGCAGGAGCCTGGACTGAAGTCATAGGGGGAGTGTAGTTGTTTAAATATCATAGTGCCCGAGAGAAATGTGTTCTGGAAAAAGATCACTCATTTCTTTAGCTGCGGGAAGAAGAGGACATGCTCATTAGCATTTTTGGACCTTAGGTTCTGAGGAACAATACTAAAATTAATATCAAAAATTAGAGAAATAATAAGATATTTGAGTGTTGATTTTACACAAGCAGACTTTTTTTTGGGGGGGGAAGCCTTGTCTACTTGGAGAAAAACAATAGGAGATCATGACATAACCCCCCATCATTGTCCATCCATCCAAACAAATTTACTAAAAATCATGAGAAGCATTCCTGCAGTTGGTGTTGGTTGAGGGAGGAATGTTGTTCCGGTGTCCTGACTAAGGTTCCTCCCTCAACCAACACCACAAACATGAGAGTAATTAGTTATTCATCTCATCTGTTGTTTGTGGAGTCTTGCTGCCTCATTTGCCTACAATGACCACACAATTCATTGGCTGTAAAGCACTTTGGAATGTTATGAAGAAGTGAAAGGCACTATATAAATGCAAAGCTGCTTTTTTCTGAAACATATATTTTATATAATATATATCTGTGTGTATAAATATCTTTTTCAAATGTTTTTTCAAATCAGTGTCTTTCTGGGCAGTTTGAAGAGTCCGTTTGGAAGCTCTTAAGATTTTGGTTACGTCGGATAACTTCTGTAGTTGGTGAGAAAAAGAAAATAAAAGAACCACTACATAAAAAATATTTACAATTTAGTTGAGAATAGTTGTTCTATTATGATAGAAAAATCACAACTTGGAGCCAGCTTAACTACTATAAAGAGCATATGTTATGCAACTGCTACTAGTCGCTTGCTCTATTATTGCATAATAAGAACATAAGACGTAGGAGCAGGAGTAGGTCATTTGGCCCCTCGAGCCTGCTCCGCCATTCAATAAGATCATGGCTGATCTGATCTTGGCCTCAACTCCACTTCCCTGCCCGCTCCCCATAACTCTTGCGTCCCTTACTATTCAAAAATCTGTCTATCTCTACCTTAAATATATTCACTGGCTCAGCCTCCACAGCTCTCTGGGGAAGAGAATTCCAAAGATTCACGACCCTCTGAGAGAAGAAATTCTTCCTCATTTTCGTTTTAAATGGTTGCCCCCTTATTCTGAAATTATGACCCCTAGTTCTAGATTCCCCTACGAGGAGAAACATCCTCTCTGCATCTACCCTGTCAAGCCCCTTCAGAATCTTATATGTTTCAATAAGATCCCCTCTCATTCTTCTAAACTCCAATGAGTATAGGCCCAACCTGCTCAACCTTTCTTCATAAGACAACCCTTTCATCTCCAGATTCAACTTCATGAACCTTCTCTGAACTGCTTCCAATGCAAGTATATCCTTCCTTAAATAAGGAGACCAAAACTGTATGCAGTACTCCAAGTGTGGTCTCACCAATGCCCTGTACAGTTGTAATAAATGTATTTGTCAGTTAAAGCTTAAAACAAGTTCCAGTGTAGTGCTATTCTGCTGCCTTCCAAAGACATGGACAATCCCTTGAAGCTGTGGGAGAGAACCAGTAGCTGATAGAACTCTGATACATGGGCCATGCTATGAAGACCCTTACCAGCTATCGGGACAAGTGAAAACACTCTTGAGGATGTATAGAGCTAGGATTCCCTTACGAGAGTAGTCTGGAACCTAGAAGCTAAAAAGATCTACAGTATAAAAAAAGGACCAGAAACCCAAAAAACGCAACATCCACATCCTTTTAAATCTCACTTGAATCACAATCTTGTAGTCCTCCATTCAGGCTCCCTCCCTGCATGCGTCCAAAGCTGTACCTGAGGCTGTGAATAATTACACTCTGTGAGCTCTGCGTTCGTTTCGATCTGTTCAGGTGTAAATTGTATTGGTAACTGAAAATCTAGGCTACTGTGATTACCAATGAATTTTAACCTAGTGTATCTGCTTGTGACTGGACAGGACAGATAATGCACAATTTATAAGGATAATTGCTGTTTCCTGAAAATAAATCTTACCAGTGGGAGAAGGAATGTCATTTATTTTCAAACAAGCTGTTCCTATGGGCTTGTCCTGCTACAAAAAAGGAGCCATCACTTCTGACATTTTCCATTTGAGCTTAATATTGATTGCTCAGTGAAATGATGAAGGCTATCAGAATGAACATATTAAATTAGTTTAGTCTTAGTAGCCATAATGGTTCATTGCTTCTGATGGCAGCTTTTGGTTCCATCATTTTAGACCAACACATTTATGTATGACGAGCTTGATGAGACGAGACCCGTTCGAGATTCCCTGGGGAAACAATCTTCTATACAAACTACACCATGCATTTGTTTCTTTCGTAAATCAGTCAGATGAATTAAACATTTTCTTCAGCAACAGCAGGTTTGATCAAGAACAAGATGTTCAGTGTTACACAACTTTCCAGATGGAATGAGCTAAAAATAATTATTTGATCCTCCTTTTTAAATTTTCCCTGCCCTGAACTATATGGACAGTTTTCTCTTTTGTTTAGAGAGCTCATAATCAGGCACTTTTTCTTTCTATTTGTTCCTGGGATGTGGGCGTCACTGCCAACGCCAGCTATTTGTTGCCCATCCCCAATTACAGTACCCTTGAGAGGGTGGTGGTGAGCCGCCTTCTTGAACCGCTGCAGTCCGTGTGGTGAAGTGTGTTGTTAGGGAGGGAGTTCCAGGATTTTGACCCAGCGACGATGAAGGAACAGCGATATACTTCTAAGTCAGGATGGTGTGTGGCTTGGAAGGGAACTTGGAGGTTAATCAACAAGGAGAGCAAACAGGATTTTTAGCAACATATGAAGGTCATTAGATCCAACCCATCTCTTCTTGTCTTATCAATCTCATCTAACCAATTTTTCACCATATCTGTCGATCTTTTTTTCAGAAATACATCTAATTATTCCTTGAACCCAATTATACGATTCGCTTCAATGGTTTTCCCTCATAACTTCCTTCAGAAATATATTACCCATTTTTGCAGTAAAAAGAGTTACAACTGATTTTCCTTCTTACTCTGAATACTGTTGTCAGGCAAGAGGTGAAAACAATGTGTTAGCTTGTTTCAGAATTTTCCCTCACTTCCCTAGGTGTTATGCCTTGCCTCTGCTGGGCGCATCCTAGGCAAGGCAGCCCCACCACAATCAGAGGCCCACTGTCAGGAAACATGAATCTACAAATGCATGTTGTGCCAGCACAAGAAAACATTGCCGTCCTGCCTGCCTATTTTATTTTTAATAACTGACATTGATCTTTGTTTTGGAGAAGTGGAGTTATTTTGAAAGCCAAAAAAAACCAAACAATTAATATGACTCAAAATAATGCCATTTTTTTCAAGAGGTAAAATAGTCTGGTGCAGCCAATCCAAAGAGCCCCTGTAAAGGTTCTTTTGATTGCAGATACTGTAGATCTCTTCAATCTTAGCTCGTTGCCAAAGAATTACATTTGAAATTATTCGATCCCATGTGACTGCTTTTACAAGCAAGTGAAGCACAATGTTACTGTTTTACATAAATCGAGAGAACATGCAGTCAAACAGAATAACAGTAACACAAAATTACCAGACATTTCAAATTAAAGAAATAACTAGTTCCCTTACTCTAATAAAATTGCAGCTGGACACTAGCAATGCCTTAATATGCAGAAGAGAAACCGATATGTCAGCCACCCATTCATAGTCCATGGACAGAAAGTTTAGCACTATCAACTCATCTTTGCTGTGCTAGTTAAAATCCAACAACAACAACAATTTGTATTTATATAGCGCTTTTAATGTAGTAAAACATCCCAAAGTGCTTCACAGGAGTATTAAAAGACAAAACATGTTGACACCGAGCCACATAATGAGAAATTAGGGCAGGTGACCAAAAACTTGGTCAAAGAGGTAGGTTTTAAGGAGCATCTTCAAGGAGGAAAGTGAGGTAGCGAGGCGGAGAGGTTTAGGCAGGGAATTCCAGAGCTTAGGGCTTAGGCAACAGAAGGCACGGCCACCAATGGTTGAGCGATTATAATCAGGGATGCTCAAGAGGGCAGAATTAGAGGAGCGCAGATATCTCGGGGGGGGGTTGTGGGGCTGAAGGAGGTTACAGAGATTGGGAGGGGCGAGGCCATGGAGGGATTTGAAAACAAGGATGAGAATTTTGAAATCGAGGCGCTGCTTAACCGGGAGCCAATGTAGGTCAGCGAGCACAGGGGTGATCCTTCCATATTAACGTTACCAGGTGAAGTTTTGTTGGAAACGGTTGACATGAAAAGCACATTTGGTGGTTTAGTAATACCTGTAAACCACAAAAAACGTTTTATACGGTCAATGAGTATAATTTTCCAGGAGCAGTGTTTCTGCGGTATATGGTTATATTTAGCCTGCAAGAACAGTAACAGTTCAGCTGTCACCATGTTTCAGATTTTCCTGTTCTCTCTAATGTTGGCAGTACAGAACTGCTGCTAAAACTTGGGCAAGGATACTGGTCCTCTGATCAGTAGCCTGATTTCTCTTCTTGTGGCAATGAGAAAGACTGACAAATAAAAAGAAAGAAAGACTTGCATTTATATAGCGCCTTTAACGATCACCGGACGTCTCAAAGCACTTTACAGCCAATGAAGTAATTTTGGCGTGTAATCACTGTTGTAACGTGGGGAACGCAGCAGCCAATTCGCACACAGCGAGCTCCCACAAACAGCAATGTGATAATGACCAGATAATCTGGTTTTAGTAATGTTGGTTGAGGGGTTAATATTGGCCAGAACAACGGGAATAACTTCCCTACTATTCTTTGAAATAGTGCCTGGGATCTCTTACGTCCACCTGAGAGAGCAGATGGGGCCTCGGTTTAACGTCTCATCTGACAGATGGCACCATCCGACGGTGCAGCACTCCCTTAGAGGGTCAGCCTAGATTTATGTGCTCAAGTCCCTGGAGCGGGACTTGAACCCACAACCTTCTGACTCAGGTGAGTGTGCTACCCACTGAGCCACAGCTGACACTAAAGCAAACTTAAGAGTCTGAGATGCAGATGTCCTATGAATTTATTAACCAATTCCTACTTATGGGAAGCACAGTATGGTGCCTAGTCTTGTATGCAAGTATTTAATAGCTCTTCATGTTGGTAATAAAATTAAACAGAACAAACCTGTAAAATGTGAAGTGCTGGTGTAGCAGTATTTGCAGCACAAGTATAGTGGAACATGGACTGACATTTGTAATTCCACTCTAATCCTAAAGAAGGACACTAAGGGTGCAATCTTGCCAGCCCTGGGGAGGCAGGTATGGAGACGGGGCTGCCGGGAAAATGGAAGAATCTGGGGGTGGGTGCCCATCCCGGCCCCAACCCGCCTCCATGCCATCTTGCCAGGAGGTGGGTAGCCGACCCGCGCTGGGTCCCGTCTCCTGGAGGCGGGAAGGGGATTACAGCCACTTAACTGCCTGTTAACAGGTAGTTAACAGGCAGTTAAGAGGATTATCCCCATTTTTCCAATAGAGGCACGGGCTTCCCAATGTCCGGAAACCCCGCCAGGGTCACTGAGGCGAGCATATGGGTCTGCGGGGGTCGGAGGGGTCTAAAAGTGCGCTGTGAAGGTAAGTAATGGGTGAAAGTGTGGAGAGGTGCGTATATGAAGTGAGTGGAAAGTGATAGAAAATGCTTACTTACCTTTGTCTCTCCCTGCAGGCTTCAACAGTTGGGGATGAGGAGAGTCTCGCATCTCACCGGCAGAGATGACAGATGGCTGCTGCATTCTCCGATGCAACAGCCATCTAATTTCTGCAAAAGAAAGAGGTTTGATGAGTCTTGAATGCAATGACTCATCAAACAACATGGAATGCCAGTGTTTGACAGCTTCACAGAGCTGTCAAATGATGACAATTCATCTGTCAAAAATTTTTGACAGATGAAACGTCATACGCTGACATTCTCTGTAACCGGCTTCCCGTTAATTGGCCTGCTAAGCCCACTGGGCGGGCTTAACAAGGTCAATCACGGGAAAATAATGTGGGTTGGCCACAAGTCGATGCAGGTGGGACAACGACCCGACAAGCAGCAGTCCCGCCTCCAATGCGCCCCCATTGGCAAAATCGCCCCTAGGTGAAAGATATGCATTTCCACAGAGAGAGAACTAACATGCTCTAGCTCCCTATCACACTTTAACCAGAATATTTTTGCAATATATTTCCTACCATTATATAGACTTTTGTATCTTATTTCAATCTATCATTTAAAAAACTGATTTATAATGTGACCAATAGCAATTTACAGGACCTTCTCTAATAAATTGTAAAGAAATAAATATAGATCATTGCCCTGATGGATGTTTCAAACTCCTTGGCTGTTGAAACAAAGTACGCCGGAAAGCAGAGATTAAAGGCATTCTTTAATGGAAATGTTTGAATTCTAAACTATTAACCTTTATCTGATAACTGAAAATAATCTGTGCAGTTTTAAGATGCAATAAAGACGTAATTACATTCACACAGAAACTAACTTCAAGGTCGACACAGAGATGCCGGATGGTAATCCAGATCTTGGTCTCTATGCTAACGATACTCATAATAAGGCCTGGGCATGGACTGTGGCCCACCTCCCCTTCAACCCGCATCTCTTGACAGACTTGCTGCCCCATGGCTGATCTGGCCGTGGGTTATTAGAGTTAGGATTTGGTGCTTTACCCTTTTGATATCTAGGAAGGGAGGAAGCAAGGGAATCCTGTTAAGAGGCAGGCATATCCCAGTATTCATGGAACAAATGAAAGGGCTGCACAAAAGACTCATTTTTCAAAAGAACTACCGGGCCCAATTTTAGTCTCTTTACTGCCCCATTTTTTGTGTGAATGGGGCAGTAGCAAGACTAAAATTGCAAAAGTTGCTTCCCACCAACTTCCCACTTGCTGTGATTTTCAAGCGTTGTCAGCACTCTGACCAGAAATTGGCAGAAGCCTCAT